>NC_058518.1:34796646-35509646 GCF_904849725.1 Hordeum vulgare subsp. vulgare
GCTGCATTGGTTTCTTTCATCTCTTCATACATTCCCTTCATTATTCTCACCATAGGACTTTTGATTTTCTTCTTTGGACTAATGACTGTTGCAGTGTTGTTGGAGCTTCTTTTCTTGTTGCTAACACTCAAGGGAGTCACATCGGCTTCATCTCCTCCCTCCTCTCCAAAATCGACTTCATCATCCATTTGTTCTCCTGCCACACAAGATGTTGATCCATCTACAGCAGTATGTTCGAACATGATCTCAAGCTCAGGAAGGTTCTCTGGTGGTCCATATTTAAGCTTCCTCCATGCAGCATGTCCCTACCCAAAGTAAAGGAGAATGATAAGTATTATGTGCATGATACACCAATATGAACCATCAAAATAAAAATTTGCAACAAATGTACCTTAGTATGTTTCTTCCAATATTCATCACTTGCCACAATTCCCCCACTAGGGGATCGACCTAGTCCAGTTTGTTTGTTAAGCCACAACCAAAATGAGTAGAAGCGTTTTAGTTCTTTCCATCTGTTCTTAAACTGTATCCTAGAGTGTCGTAGCCCTCTGTTCTGTTCAAACTTGATAGCAATATTTTTGTAACCTCTAACAGTCATGAATCCATTGCTCCTGTTGCCAGCTGTGATCTCCTCAACACAGAGTGAACAAAATGTAGCAGTGTTTTCACTATTGGTCCATTCAGCCTTATCAATATCATCGTTCTAGTACACAAGCATGTTAATGTTATACATAGCATGAACTGCTCGTACATAAAAACTAAGAACAATTGTACTTTTAAATTAATGTTCTATCTTGCTCACATAACATTGACCAAATGGCAGAAATTAATTAAACATTGAGGAAATATTACCGAATCATCTTCTCCAACACCATCATAATATTGATCATGGAAGTGGGAGTCGTCTGGCTCATCCTCTGTACCAGGAACACCTTCAATCTCCATTGAACCGCTGCTAGCACGGGGCACTCGATACGGCAGAGAGGATGAACGACCGGTCTGCCCACTGCGGCCTACGCCACGCCCACGTCCAGCACCCCGACCATCAGCTGCCTCTTCTAATCCCAGAACAGGGACGCGGCCACGGCGTCCACCGCGACCAACACGGCTAGTACTGCTGCGCCCCCCACGGCCAGCAGTTGAGCGTCCAGCACCACGGTCGGGCCTGTGCCCCGCCCCTGCACCACGGTCGGACCTGTGCCCCGCCCCTGCACCACGGTCGGGCCTGTGCCCCGCCCCTGCACCACGGCCACCGCCTCTGGCACCTCCAGCCACGAACTCCCGCCCTTCTTCGTACAAATCAGATGAATGCATCAGGTCCATGAAATAAGTCTGCGAATTGAGGTCCAATCCTCCAAACATGCTGGATCCATGGGCAGGGAGACAACCGCATTCGCCGACGAAGCTCGAATCGAGGGGATTACCATGGACACACACATGCTCACTCCTCCTCGCTGGGATTGAATCCCGCTGGTATTGTTGCTCCGCCTCGTCCTCTCACTGCGACGCCATCTCCGTGCGGTGGTAGTGGCGGCGGTAGTGGCGGTAGTGGCGGCGGTGGTCTCCGGTCGCAGGTCTGAGGGGGTACTGGCGGCGGTGGCGGCAGCCTAGGGCGCGATGGGGAAGAAAGACGGGCGCGACGGGGGGAAGAAAGACGGGCTCGATGGGGAAGAAAGACTGGGCCGCGCTGACAGGAAGATGCGATGGGAAAACGGTGCGGTGGCAGTACCTTGTAAATAGTTCAAAGTTAATAAGGGTAACATGTCTTTATTAATCCATAATCTAATTTTAGCTGGGTTAGAGTAGCTTATGAGTTTTTAATAATCTCGTCATCTAGTTTTTATAATCTATAGTATAAACTGCCCTATTTGGAAACATAATAGCTTATAAAAACCAGATTATATAAACTGGATGAATCCAAACACGGCCTTAGGGGGTTATTTAAAAAAATATTTGTAAAAGGAAACAAATCATTTAGGCAATTTTCTAAAAATATTTTTTCTGAAGTATTTATTTTGGCCGTGGAAAAATGTTCATCTTATTGGATTTATTTTTATGATAATTTTGATATATAATACTCCTATATTCGGAGTATAATTTATTTACTTTCTTTAGTTTTAATTCCTATTTTTAAATAAAAGGATTTTTTTCATTTATTAGGAAAACGCTAGGGCCCGTTTGGTATAGTTTCGGCCCGCAGATCCTTCGCCAGATCGGTCGACCGCCCGAACCCCGCGCCTCTCCTCTCGCTGACGTTGAGCCCCACCACCCGATCCCAGCCAGGGGCGATCTTCTTCTTCCCTCCCCCGACCACCTCCTGCCTTCGCCGGAACCGCCGCGATCCCGTCTCGCATCTGCGTTGATCCCTTGCCGCCTTCCTCTCTTGCACCACCAAGGCACCCTATAAAACCCCCTCCCTCCCTGCACCCTGTTCCACCCGAGACCCCCTCCCCACGCCCCATGTCGCCACAGCGCTATCGCCGGACTTCGGCTGGAGCCGAAGCTCTCCCGAGCTGCTGCCGCTCCCGTTCGAGGCCCTCGAGCGCCCCCGACGCCACCAGGCGACGCTGGAGCTCCTTCTCCTCCGATTGGACACCTCCGCAGCCACCCACGACCACCGGAGCGCTTCCCCGGCCGCCCCAATGCCTTCAGCCTCAGTCGAACTCGCCAGAGTTCATCCACTGCCACTGTGAGCACCCCCTCCTCCTCAGTCGTTAGATTGTTAGCCTACGGTTATGATTAGATGCCAGATACCCCTTCGGTTTTGTTAAGAAAACCATTCGGTTTTCTGTTAGTTAAATTTGGTCGAAGTGTTTTTCTTTAAGTTGCGGCCATTCGCTAGTTAAGCACCCTCAGCGCACACCTTCAGACAATAGAAAACTGCCACGTAGCACCGTGTTCATTAGTTAGAAATTTTAGTTTTTGTTTCTGTTTTAAAAAACAGAGTAGTTTCTGTTTTTTTGCTCTAACTTTTAGGTTATAACTCCAAATTAGATGATTCTTTTTCCATCATGTCACAAGTTTTTTGTAGTTTTCGTAGATATAAAGTTTGACCATGTTTGTGTTAGAAATATGCCCTAAAGGCAATAATGAAATAGTTATTATTATATTTCCTGTTTCAAGATAATCATTTATTATCGATGCTATAACTGTACTGAATGGAAACATAAATGCATGTGTGGATATATAGACAAAACTGTGTCCCTGATGAGTCTCTAGTTGACTAGCCTGTTGATCAAGGATGGTTAAGGTTTCTTAGCCATAGACAAGTGTTGTCACTTGATGATGGGATCACGTCATTAGGAGAATAATGTAATGGATAAGACCCAAACTATGAACGTAGCGTATGATCATGTCATTTTGTTGCTATTGTTCTCTGCATGTCAAGTATTCATTCCTACGACCATGAGATCATGTAACTCATTGACACCGGAGGAATGCTTTGTGTGTATCAAACGTAGCAACGTTACTGGGTGACTATAAATGTATTCTACAGGCATCTCCAAAGGTGTCCTTGAGCTAGTTTGCATGGATCAAGACTGGGATTTGTCACTCTGTGTGACTGAGAGGTATCTCGGGGCCCACTCGGTAATAGAACATCACATATAAGCCTTGCAAGCAATGTGACTAAAGAGTTAGTCACGGGATCTTGTATTACGGAATGAGTAAAGACACTTGCCGGTAACAAGATTGAAATAGGTATAGAGATACCGACGATCAAATCTCGGGCAAGTAACTTACCGATGGACAAAGGGAATGGTATATGGGATTATATAAATCCTTGGCATAGAGGTTCAACCGATAAGATCTTCGTAGAATACGTAGGATCCAATATGAATATCCAGGTCCCGCTATTGGATATTGACTGGGGAGTGTCTCATGTCATGTTTGCATAGTTCTCGAACCCGCAGGGTCTGCACACTTAAGGTTCGGTGACGTTTCGGTATAGTTGAGTTATAGGTGCTGGTGACCGAAATTTTGTTTAGAGTCCCAGATGAGATCCCAGATGTCACGAGGGTTTCCAGAATGGTCCAGAAATGAAGATTGATATATAGGAAGTTGGTATTTGGATTCTGAAAGAATTTTGGACATAGCCGACAGTGTACCGGGAGTGACGAATGGGTACCGGGGGCCCACCAGGTGCGCCCACCACTCCCCAAGAGGGCCACATGGACTTGATGGTGGCACAATACCTCTTAGTGGGCTGACTAGTCAACCAAAGAAAGCCCATGAGGTAAAAGTGGAAAAAAACCAAAAGAGGTGGACAACTTGGGGAGGAGTCCTACTCCAAGTAGGATTGGAGGAGGACTCCTCCTCTCTAGCTTCGGCCGAGCCCCTTGGTGCTCAAAGTTTGCCCCTCCTTCCTTCTATATATACTAGTGGTTTTAGGGTTTTTGAGAAACAATTTCAGCCACTTGCAACCCTCTCCTCTAGTTCGTAGTCGTAGTTCTTCCTCTAGATCGGATTTCTGCGATGCTTAGGCAAAGCCCTGCAGGAATAGATCACCACCACCACCGACGCGCCGTCATGCTGCCGGAGAACTCATCTACTTCCTCGTCTCTCTTGTTGGATCAAGAAGGCAAAGATCGTCATCGAGCTGTACGTGTGCTGAACGTGGAGGTGCCGTCTGTTCGGTACTAGATCGGGACGGATCGTGGGACGGCGGCGATTTGGATCGCGAAGACGTTCCACTACATCAACTGTGTTTCTTAACGCTTTCTGCTTAGCGATCGACAAGGGTAAGCAGATCCGATCTCCCTCTCGTAGATGATCATCACCATGATAGGTCTTCGTGTGCGTAGGAATTTTTTTGTTTCCCATGCAACGTTGCCGAACAGTTTGAATATTTTAAATTTGAATTCAAACAGATTTGATTCAAATCTTGTTTTATGAATACCTTGAGTTTAAAATAGCTTTTGAGTTAATTCTTTTTGCTACTGGTCACTAGTTATCTTATTTATCAGTAGGTATAATTTCAGAATTTTTAGAATATTTTAAATTAGAGTTTAAAAAAACAGATTTTGTTTTAGTTCTTTTTAGGTTTATTGCTATTTCTTTTGTTATAATTGTTTTTAATTTGTTTTGTTTTGTACTTACGAAAAGTAATATCTTGTTTTCTATTAGTTAATAGTATATTTTCAACAACAACAAAATTATAGTTTATTTATTTTTATCAAAATCAATTCTAGTTTTATAATAACTTGCATATTGATTTCTTTGCTAGTTCGACATCCTATTTGGAAATACTTTCAAATAATATTGTTTTATAAATTTTATTTTGTGTTAACTTTACCATAGATCAGAAACAACTTGTATTAAAGTTGAAATTGTTTTTGATTTAATTAAATTTAACCTTGTTTAGTTCATAAGTAGAGTTGGATAAAAGATTTTCCATTAGTTCTTTTGCTAACAAATTTGATGAAAAATACTTTATGTTATCTTAGTTGTTTTGTGTTATTTTATTATTTTTAGTGTTTTCTTTGCTGTTAAGTTTAATTAGGACAAAAACTATTTTGTGATTGTTGTACTAGAAGACTTCATAGTTTTCCTTAAAGTTTCTTTTGGATTATTATTTGCTTTTCTTATTGATTTATTGAATCAATTTCAATTGTTGTTTTTTATTAATTGTTAGGATGATTGCTGTTATGATTGCTTATGTTAATACCATGTTTGATAATACATATTTCATCGGAGAGTGAGGAATAGTTCTATCAAGTTATTTCCTGTGAACGATATCTATCTTCATTAACCTCGCTAGGCAATTTCACATTGATCATTTTTTTACCAATGGTTTTATTGCATTAGTTCAACCTCCTCCACCCAGTGCATGCAAAGTAGGTACTTGGAAATTTGGTTCTTGAGTAGTATCATGTGGTAGGCACCCATAAATCCTTGTTACTTTGGTCGGGATGTTATTTTGCTATGCTTCTACTTGACGGGGTTTGGTTGAGTGTTTATCATGAGTGTTGTGAGAACTTAATAATCAAGACATGAAGACTTGAAGAATTTCAAGACCTCATGATGCAATATACCTCTGGGTGGAGGATGGTTCAGATGGGCACCCTGGGGAAGTCAGTGGACGACCCACGATGCATGGGGAAGCGCCATGACATATTGCAGAAAGCTCCACCCACGCGCGAAGAGATGGATGGATACTTCAAGACCCGAGGCTTACCTGCACAGCCACAAGTCATTATGGGCTCTGGCTTGGTTGGACATTGTGGTGACTCTGGACGGGCGGTGCTACGAGATGTAGAAGAATGGTAGGATTTGATGGGCACCGACAGTGTCTCAGAGGAACCCTTTGAAAGACCATGTTTTGATCATCCGGTTCTCAAACACCCTGAAGTGTGAGGACTTCAACCGAGGCGATCAAATCTTGTGGGGAGTGTGTGCAAAACTCTGCAGAGTACTCAAACCTAATCGATTAGCCGTGTCCACGGTCATGGATAACTTGATCCAAAGGAACTGAAGCTATCAGGAATTCTCAACACCATTAACTTATTGATGTGGGTAATATTGATAACTTGGATATGAGAAATGGTTGGTGGAACCTTCTCATTAGCAACCAGCAATGTAGTAAATTTTGCTTTTACCCTCTCTCTTGTTGTTGGAAAAATTTGCTTTATGCAAAACTTAAACTACAGCCCCACCTGCCATAAATGCATATAGTATAGAAGATATTTTTGACCCCTCTCTTTTGTGACTTGCCGGCATATTCAATGTGCTGACCTACACGGCTGCAACGTCTTATGTTGCAGATACTTTCTACGACGAGTAAGAGTACGATTCAGGGTTACGGTCCGCACTCAACCTGCCGTTGGTGTTTATTGGGACTCCACTCCTGTTGACTGTTTCCGCTAAGATTTCGAGGTATATATCGGTTTTACGTTATTTACATGTGATTGCACTTTGATATATACATTGATGTACTGTGTGTGCCAGCATACTGATCCAGGGATGGCACAGATACACAGAGGCTTGACTCGTTTTGAGTCGGGTCGCTACATTACTCTATTTATCATGAACATAATATGTAGAGAGGCAAGCATAAAAGTGCTATTGATGTGGACTCATAGTAATAGGTGCAGGAAGAAGTCGTCCTATTTGTTTTGGACATAATACCTATATACACATGATCATTGCCGTGAATATCACATAACTATGCTCTTTTCTATTAGTTGTCCCACAGTAATTTGTTTACCCAATGTATTCTAACTTTCATTAGAGATGCCGCTAGGGAAAACTATGCCCCCCATGTCTATTCACTTTTATATTTACAAAAAATATGTTTACCTTGCTTCCATTATTTGTATTTTATTTTATTTTGCAATTTATAATTATCTATTGTTATCTACACACTTCACTTTCTTGCAAATAACGAGATCAAGGTGATTGACAACCCTCTTGCCCACGTTTGGTGCAAGTTGTTTGCTCTTTTGTGTCCAGCTGCTGAAGACGGTTGTGGATTGATATTATTATTGGTTCGATAAACCTTCATTTCTTAACTGAGGAAAATACTTACCCATATTGTGATGCAATTACCTATTCCTCTTCACTGGGAAATCCAACGCAGATCACAAGTATCAGGAAGGATTTCTACCGCCGTTGCCGGGGAATATCATCACCAACTATCAAGTAACTTCACACAAAATATCATTCACTTGTTCTTATTTTTATTTGATGTTATATTTAGTTTGGTTTATAAACATCAAAAATACAAAAATATTTGTCTTTGCATGTTACTAGTTTACTCCTTTACTTGCTAGATTACTTGTCCTGCTTGTTACTTTGCTTGCTCGGTCACCATGTCTTAAGATACTACTAAGTTGTGTAACTTCTCAAATACTAATAACAATGATTTTATTAGTAATCCTATACCACCCGCCACTAGTGCAAAGGCTTTTGATATTAATGCTACATTGCTAAATCTTGTCATGAAAGATCAACTTTTGTGAAGTCCTAATGAGGATCCCGCTTCTCATCTTAATACCTTTGTTGAACTTTGTGATATGCAAAAGAAAAAGGACATGTCTAATGATATTGTGAAACTAAAATTATTTCCTTTTCACTAAGAGAAAAAGCTAAGTCTTGGTTTTTGATACTTGTGATCTGCATTGCGTTTCCATGAAGAGGAACGGTAATTGCAGCACAACACGAGTAAATATATCCCTTAGTTCTGAAACCAAGGTTTATCTAACCAATACGAATATCAATCCATAATCGTCTTTAGCGGTAGCGCACACAAGAACAAACAACTTGCACCCAACACGGTCAAGAGGGTTGTCAATCCCCTTGATCTTGTTATTTGCAAGCAAGTGAAGTGTGTAGATAATTGTAAATTGCAAAATAAAATAAAAGACAAGTAAGAACGTCAAGGTATTGATATGATTGTAAATATATAAGTGAATAGACCCCAGGACCATAGTTTTCCCTAGTGGCTTCTCTCATGAAAATAAGCATACGGTGGGTAAACAAATTACTGATGGGCAATTAACAGAAAAGCGGATAGTTAAGGAATGTTCATCGCAATGATAATGTGTATATAGGCATCACGTCCAAGACAAATAGGCGGACTCTTGCGTGCACCTATTATTATTACTCCACTTCAAGAGCGTTTGTATGCTTTCCTCTCTACGTATTAAGTTCATGACAAATAGAGTAATACATAGAGAACGATGACATGATGTAGACAAACTTTACTCAAGCAATACAAATAAACCCCATCGTGTTATCCTTAGTAGAAACAACACAAAGACGCAACTGGTGCCCTTCTGTCACTGGGATATAAAAACTGGTCAGGTTGAACCTACTACAATGCACCTCTCTCACTGGAGAAAGATCAATCTACTTGGCCAAAGCAAATCAATAGATCGTAGATAATTACGAAGCTATAATGATCACGCAAAAAAGAATCATAATAATTTCAGAGAAGACTCAAAGACTTCTAATCAATAATATGAACATAAGCCCACAATTCATCGGATCCTAACAAATGCACCACAAAAAAGAATTACATTGGATGGATCAAAGCGAAGATGCGATGACCACTGTATTGAAAATCAAGGGAGGGAGATGGTCATCTATGTACTAACTATGGACCCATAAGTCTATGGTGAACTACTCACACATCATCACAAGCGAAGCAAGGTTTATGAAGAGGCCCTCCGTGATTGACCCCCTGTGGAAGGGTCCCGAAACAGAGGTCCATATGGGCTCATGCCGAAACAGAGACTTGTGACGGTAGAAAAAGTGTTTCGGGAATGACTCTAATTTTTGGGAATATATGCGAGTTTATAGGCCAGAAAACGGGGTGAGGAGGCCCACTACGGAGGAACAAGCCATATGGGTGTGCCCACCCCTTGGTCGCGCCTGATTGGCTTCTGCCTCCCTCGTGTGGTTTCCGGTCTTCTCCAGAAGCTTCCAAGTATTCTTTTGGTCGAGAAAAAATATAAAAAAGTTTCGTGGCAATTGGACTTCGTTTGGTACTATAAACCTAAATTGCAAAAAACACGCATAAAACAACAACTGACATTGGGCACTGGGTCAATAGGTTAGTGCTAAAAAATAATAGCAAAAAACATGCATAAAACTCACCCCTCATCTCTTCCGCACAACGTCACCCTCCCTCCGAGATGCAGCATGCCATCGTGGCTCGAGCCCTGATGCCATGGAGCAGCAGCAACAAATTCTATGCTCGGCGAGGAGGCGGACGAGGGTCTCCCCTTGAACGGGACGGAGAATGTGGACGACGACGAGGTAGAGGTCGGAGATGAGGAGCGGCGACGGTGACAACGATGCGTTGTTCGACGTCGAGGTCGGGCAGCCTGACGGCATCGCATGGAGGCCGGCGGCAGGAGTGGAATTGAGCGAGCTGTCGGGCGAGGGAATGGCGAGGAAGATTGGGGGAGGGAGAAGAATTAGTTTAAATACCGCCAACCATTTAGTCATGCTTGCTGGCTACAGCCAGGACTAAAGGGTGTTTAGTCCCAGTTCGTGACTCCAACCTAGACTAAAGGTGTAACAGCCCAGATGCTTTCTCTCCCATTTTGTAAGCCTTTCCTTTTGTGGCAACATTGTTGAACCTATGTTTTGGAAGTGATGAGATGATTGTCATTTCATGGGTTGTCATTTCATGTGCATCTCATGCATCATATCATTTTTGTGTTTATCTCCATCTTGTCTGCTTTGGTGTGGTGAACTCATGTGGCTTGTGTGGTGTTGTGGAGTGTGGTGTGGGTGCAACAATGACCTCAAACATTAAGTTGCACCATAGCCCAAAAGCCCCCTCTTCTTTATATATTTTGAGGTGGAATTTAATTGTTGTTTTGGGTTTTGAAAAATGTTCATCTTTCTTGTAAATTCCTTCAACTAATTGTGGATGTCAAACCTCTCTGATTTGAAATTAATTTTATTTTTGTTTTATTTAAAACAGGGCCTGATTTATAACAAAACAATTAATTTACTTTGCTCAAAAATACCACAATTTTATTGCAAGTAATTTACTAATGCTGTTTTGGGGCAGCATTTTAGAGACTTATATCTATTTTCCTTTTCCTTTTTTTCTGTTTTAACTTCTCTCTTTTATTCCAAACCTGTTTTGAGTTATTTGAAAAAGAGAGAGAATATGTTTTGTCTTTAGAGAGAGGGAGGCAGATGAATGGGCCTGGCCCATTTCTTTTCTCTCGCACGTAGGAGCCCAGCCCCCTTTCCTTTCTTCCTCCTCCTCACGCCATTTCTTCAGTCTCTGCTTTTCGTCAGACAGCGCATGAGAGAGAGCGCTGCGTCGTCGCTCACGGACGCCGTCAGTCGTCCCATCCGTGCCTATATAGGCCCCTTGACGTGCGTGCCCCGGTAGGGTTTCCCCCCTATCCTCCATCGCGCCATCAGCTCTTCTTCCTCCTTCTTTCTTCTCTGCACGTAAGAGATCCGAATTGTTTCGTAGAGGGGATAGAGTTTCAGAGAGGGAGAGCTCGTCGCCGGCGCTGTCCCTCCCATCGTCGCAGGTCCTTCCTTGTCGAATCCAAGCGCGTAGGAAGGATGCTGGATCCTCCCTCGTCCTGTTCCCGGTGTTAGGAGGACGGATCCCCTCCTTTGCTTCGTTCCCCACGTCGTCCTCGTCGGTGCCGGAGCAGAGCATGGTCGTCGTCATCGCCCCTCGTCTCTTCTTCCTCTTATCGGCAGCAGACGCGTCACCAAGCCCCTCAGGGTGAGCTTTGCGTCGCCTTCCCCTCTCTCTTTCCCCGCAGCGTCGCTGATGCATAGTTGTAGGCCTCTTCCATCGCCGCCGTAGCAGCAGAGCACCGTGCCGTTGAGCCGCCGCTGTGGGCCTCCTCCCAGGGAGTTAGCCCCGGGATGGAACCCCTGAGGTTCCCTCTTCCCCGTCGTCCTTGCTTTGTAGTCGCCGTAGCCGCGCCGACGCCGGAAAGATCGCCGTTGAGTCGCCCTGCTTCGGTTGCCGGAGCAAGCATGCATCATAGAGTTGCCTTCTCAAAAGAGCAAGGAACCCCTCTCCATCAGCTACCGAGTGTAGCCCGACTGGTTCAGATCATGAGCATGCACGCCTGTGATCGTCGTTCGATCGCTCCGGCGCCCCCTTTTTATTTTTTGTGATATTCGTCTTTGTCGTGGGATAGCTCGGTTGCTCCCTCTGTATGTTCAGCAAAAGGGTATTAGCCCAGTGGTAGCTGAGGTGATTTCCTGGCAGGAGGTGGTGTGGGTTTTATCCCCCTCCTGCACCTTTTCTTTTCTTGTTTTTCCATGTGTATGTGTGACTGTGTACGCGTGTGTGGTCGTAGCAGATATAGATTATTGTGTGTGTATGACAGTGGGCCCAGAGGACCCACATGTCATCCTAAGAGAGAGCCATTGCCAAGTGGACCACCCTCACCACTACTAGAAAAAGGGCTATAGCTAATATGGACATACATGGTGCGCCATTAGTGTCCAGATTACTAATGGCGCACCTTGTGTGTGGTGTGCCATTACTATCTTTGTCCCGGCGCCACACCCTTTCCTAGACATATCAGTGGCGCACCAGGGGAAGTGTGCCATTACTAGTTTTAACTAGTAATGACACACCACATCCACGGTGCGCCAAAACTAACAATTGTTTTTTTAGTTTTTTTTCAAAACTACAAATGGCGCATTCTTACCAGGTGCGCCATTAGTAACCCTAGTTACGAGTGGCACATTCTTAGGGGGGTGCGCCATTGATAACCAGAAGTGAAAAATAAATTCCCGCCCCCTCCCCTCGTGGCTCTCCTCCCGATCCAATCCAGCGAAACTCCCGCTCTCGCGCGAGCCCTCCGCCCGCCCCTCCCACCGCACCTGATGCCACCGGCTGGCCCTCCGACCGCCTCCCCCACCGCACCTATCACCGCCGGCTGAACCCCCTGCTCCCCCCTCGCCGCTGAGCCACCGTCCGCCTCGCACCACGCCGTCCCCGCTCCCTGCCTCTCCCCACCGCCGCCAGGAACCCCCGATGATGGGCGACGGCAAGGGCGCCGCCGCCTCCCCCTCCGCCTCCGCCGTGCTCCCCTACTTCGGCCGCGAGGTTCGCCCCCCTCCCTCCCCCGTATAGTTATACGAGCAACAATGATGCCATGACTGATACGTCTCCGTCGTATCTACTTTTCCGAACTTTTTTGCCCTTGTTTTGGACTCTAATTTGCATGATTTGAATGGAACTAACACGGACTAACGCTGTTTTCAACAGAATTGCCATGGTGTTGTTTTTGCGCAGAAATAAAAGTTCTCGGAATGACTTGAAAATTTACGGAGAACTCAGCGGAGGAAGTGGAGCCGTAAGCCCACAAGCCCACCAGGCGCCCCCCTGGCCGCGCCTAGCAGGCTTGTGGAGCCCACGACGCTGCACCGCCTCCAAATCCATCTTTATTTAGTCCGTCTCGCCCGGAAAAAATCAAGGAGAAGGGTTCATCGTGTTTTACGATACGGAGGCGCTGCCACCTCCTGTTCTTGATCTGGAGGGCAGATCTGGAGTCCGTTCTGGGCTTCGGAGAGGGGAAATCGTCGCCATCGTCATCATCAACCTTCCTTCATCACCAATTCCATGATGCTCTTCACCGTTCGTGAGTAATCTCATCGTAGGCTTGCTGGACGGTGATGGGTTGCATGAGATCTATCATGTAATCGAGTTAGTTTTGATGGGGATTGATCCCTAGTATCCACTATGTTCCGAGATTGATGTTGCTACTACTTTGCCATGCTTAATGCTTGTCACTAGGGCCTGAGTGCCATGATTTCAGATCTGAACCTATTATGTTGTCGCCAATATATGTGTGCTTTAGATCCTATCTTGCAAGTTGTAGTCACCTACTATGTGTTCTGACCCGGCAACCCTAGAGTGACAATAGCTTTAACCACTCCCGGAGATGACCATAGTATGAGGAGTTCATGTATTCACCAAGTCTTAATGTGTTGGTCCGGTTCTTTATTAAAAGGAGAACCTTAATATCCCGTAGTTTCCATTAGGACCCCGCTGCCACGGGAGGGATGGACAATAGATGTCATGCAAGTTCTTTTCCCTAAGCACGTATGACTACATACGGAATACATGCCTACATTAGATTGACGAACTGGAGCTAGTTACTTATCTCTCCGTGTCATAACTGTTGCATGATGAATAACATCCGGCATAATCATCCATCACCGATCCAATGCCTATGAGTCTTTTACTACTGGTCCTTGCTATGTTACTTTGCCGCTACTGATGTCACAGCTACTACTGTTATTATGTTTCTACTGTTGCTACTTTGCTGCTACTGGTTACTGTTTCTACCGCTGCTATCACCCTATACTTTGCTACTGATACTTTGCTGCAGATACTAAATCTTTCAGGTGTGGTCGAATTCACAACTCAACTACTAATAATTGAGAATATTCTTTGGCTTCCCTTGAGTCGAATCAATAAATTTGGGTTGAATACTCTACCCTCGAAAACTGTTGCGATCCCCTATACTTGTGGGTTATCAAGACTATTTTCTAGCGCCGTTCCCGGGTAAGGCACAGCTATATTCTGTGAGTCACTTGGGATTTACGTCTGCTGGTCACTGTGAGGAATCCGATAGATCCAAGAACTAAAGTCTTGCCCTCAACTACGAGGATAGGTAAGGAACTGCCATCTAGCTCTGCACTTGATACACCTTCAGTTATGAGTAAGTTTGCGACACCACCTCTTGCTAGTAATCTTGATATTTCGCTTGTGCTTGATGATGCTACTTCTGCTGCCCATGATGCTTATGATGATGTTATGCTTGATACTGCTTTGCCTGATGATGCTATGCTTGATACTGCTTCGCCTGATGATGCTATGCTTGATACTGCTTTGACACTAGGTGCATTCCTTGATGCACAAATTGCTAGAGTTGCTGCTAGATGTGATGATACTTCTGAAACTGCTGATACTATTGAAGTAGAACCTGCTATTATGCCTGAATTGCCTGATATGCCTGAGCGTTATGTTATGGAGGGAGAGATAGCTATGATGTTGAGAAATTACTGCGCAAGTGGAAAGAAAAATCTCTGAACGCTAGGATGAAATACGACCCGAAGTTTGCTACTTCGCCTATCTTTGTGACCGATAAGGATTTTGAATTCTCTGTCGACCCTGAGTTAATCACTCTGGTCAAATCTGATCCTTTTCACGGTTACGAGTCTGAAACGGTTGTAGCCCATCTTACCAAACTGCACGATATAGCCACCATATTCACGAGTGAGGAAAGATCCGCCACTACTATATCCTCAAGCCGTTTCCTTTCTCGCTAAAGGATGATGCTAAGACATGGTTCACTTCTCTTGCTCCTGGTTGTGTGCGTAGCCCCTAGGATAAGGTCTACTACTTCTCTGAAAAATATTTCCCTGCCCATACGAAGCAAGCTACCTTGCAGGAAATATACAACTTTGCACAAGTTGAAGAAGAGAGTCTCCCACAAACTTGGGGGAGGCTCGTCCAGCTGCTGAATGCTTTCCCTGATCACCCTCTTGAGAAGAACGAAATACTTGATATCTTCTATAATGGACTTACCGATGCTTCTAGAGACCACCTAGATAGTTGTGCCGGTTGTGTTTTTAGGGAACGAACCGTAGAACAAGCTGAGATTCTATTGAATAACATCTTGTGCAATGAGAATGCTTGGACTATTCCCGAACCACCTCCTAAGCCAACCCCGAAGAAAAGAGGTATTCTATTCCTCAGTCCTGAAGATATGCAAGAAGCTAAGAAATCTATGAAAGAGAAAGGCATGAAATCTGAAGATATCAAAAATCTACCACCTATCGAAGAGATCCATGGTCTTGATAACCCAATACAGGTAGTAGAAGTAAATTCTCTGCGTAGGTTTGATGAGAGTGATATTCCTTTTGATAAACCTGCTAGCTTATGCCCGGATGAATTTGATAACTTTGTTGCCAAACAACAAAGTTTCAATGATTATGTCAGCAGACAATTGGAACAGAATGCTCGTATGCTTAGTCATTTAAGTGCTTGTGTGGACAGAAATGTCAATGATCTTAAACTTCTGAGTAAACATGCCCCTATGGTTACTACTCAGGTAGAACAAGTACTTAAAGCTCAGAATGACTAGCTCAATGAGTTGAATGACAATTTTATCAGAGTTGTCACTAGAGGCGGTAGAACGACCCAGGAACCTTTGTATCCTGAGGGTCATCCGAAGAGAATTGAACAAAATTATCAAGGAGTTAGCACTGATGCACCTAGTCATCCTAGAGAGAAGAAGAAAGATGATAGGAACCTGCACGCTAGCAACCCTGTTGCTGCTACACCTGAGAGTCCAAACGATGTCTCTGTCTCTGATGCTGAAACGCGATCTGGTGATGAACATGAGCCTAATGATAATATCGATAGTGTTGTTCATGAAGATTCTCAACCTACCAATGATAAGGATGTGGAGATTGAACCTGGTTATCTTGATAACCCACAACCTAAGGCTAGGAGATATGATAAGAATGACTTCACTGCTAGGAAGCATGGTAAAGAAAGGGAACCATGGGTTCAGAAACCCATGCCCTTTCCTCCCAAACCATCAAAGAAAAAGGGTAATGAGGATTTTGAGCGATTCGTTGAAATGATTAGACATATCTTTATCCAAATGCGTTTGACAGATATGCTCAAAATGTCTCCGTATGCTAAGTACATGAAGGATATTGTGACTAATAAGAGGAGGATACCTGAGCTTGAGATTTCCACCATGCTCGCTAATTATACCTTCAAGGGTGGAACTCCTAACAAACTAGGTGATCCCGGTGTGCCCACTATACCTTGCTCCATTAAAGGAAACTACGTTAGAACTGCTTTATGCGACCTTGGAGCCGGTGTTAGTGTTATGCCTCTCTCTCTCTTTATCGTAGACTTGAACTAGATAAGTTGACACCCACTGAAATCTCTCTGCAAATGGCCGACAAATCAACTGCTTTCCCTATCGGCATTTGTGAGGATGTGCCTGTTGTGGTTGCTAACGTCACTATCTTAACAGACTTTGTTATTCTGGATATTCCCGAGGACGGTGCCATGGCGGTCATCCTTGGAAGACCGTTTTTTAACACTGCAGGGGCTGTTATAGATTGCAACAAAGGCAATGTCACTTTCCATGTCAACGGTAATGAGCATACAGTGCACTTTCCGAAGAAAAAAAATCGAGTACACTGCATCAATGCTATTGAAAAAACTACATCGATTCTTATTGGGAGCTTTGAATGTCCTATTCCTCCTGTTAAGATGAAGTATGATTTGCTTGTTGGGGAGATACACATCCCCATTGAGTCAACCTAGTGACTATTCGAAAATTCTCCGTTCTCTTTTGCGATTCAAAAAAGTTTGTCAAGGAGACTTGATCAACCTCATTGACGGATTTCTTTCGATGACCATGAGATGGATGAATCAAGGAGTCACAAACCTGTGTTCCAAGCTTTCACCTTTGGTTGCTTAGAAGAAAAAATGATAGATTTAGTTTAGTTTTCCCTGTTTTCTGCTTTTAGCGCCCCGTGGAAAAGTACCCCGAAATTAGAAGTTCTCTGAAGGCCGTGAAAATCATGTATGATTTTTTTCTCGAATTTTTTAAAAATACTGAGACGAAGAGCTAGTCTGGGGGATGCACCAGTGGGCCACAAGCCCTCGAGGCGCGGGTACCCCCCTGGCCGCGCCTACCTGGCTTGTGGGGCCCACGTGTACCCCCTCCACTCATTCTTGCTCCCATCTGCTTCTCCTACCTCCAGAAAAAATCGTTTCGCAGCTCAAACCCGTGTTCTTGCTCTTCTTGCTGGGATTTTCGATCTCCTTGCTCAAAGCACCATTCTCCGAACTGTTTTGGGGAAATTACTCCTTGGTAAGTGGCTCCTCCATTGGTCCAATTAGTTTTTGCTCTAGTGCCTTATACTTCGCGTATTTTTGCTACCTTGGTGACCCTGTTCTTGAGCTTTGCATGCTAATTTTAGCTGGTCCCAAGTAGTTTTGATGCGTAATATGGCCTCCAGGCACTTGTGGGAGTAGTTGCTATGAGTTTTGTGGAGCCTTGTTCACTTTTCCTTAGAGTCACTAAAAATTTGAGAAATTTTCAGTGATAGAAAAGGGAAAAGATGAGGAGGTTCTTAAGAGGCTCTTCAAGCCGTGAGCCCAAGGATGATGGAAGTGAGAAGAAACCCAAGTATCCGGTCCCTCGAGTTGCAGAAGTTCGAGCGTGCGAGTGGCCAAGCGATGTGTTCTTACATGCCGCCGGACTTTATGAGGACTTTTATCACTTGGTGGAGAACGCAGGCCTTACCGCCTTCGTTGAAGATAAGTATCCGCAATACCTCCGCCTCACTAATATCTTCGTACAAAGCTTTAACTTCTATCCGAGGAAGAATCCTCCTATGGTTGAGTTCAAATTATATGATATCCCCCAGCGCATGTCACTCCAGGATTTTTGCAATGTTTGCAAATTACCTTATGTTGGGGATATTCATGAACCTCGTCCACGGGACTTGGAGGCTTTCATTGAGACAATTGCTGTAGGAGAGGAGAGACGAGTGTCTTGCGCTAGAGCTACTAGCATTCATATTCCCGTACTTCGGTACTTCTCACTATTTGTGGGAAAATGTTTGATTGGCCGTGGGAAAGCTGGGTCCCTTAGCTCCCCAGATCTTGCGGTCTTGCGCGAATCCCTTTATAATGATAAAACTTATAGCTTGGGCGCTATAGTGGCTCAACGGTTGAACACGAACCGTTCTAAAGGCGTTGTCTATGGAGGTATCTATGCTACCCATCTTGCTAGACATTTTGAGATACCTATTAGACTGGACGAGGAAGAAGAGATTCTTCTTCCCGAGAGATAGCTAGATTATGATAGCATGGTTCTCCTTGACTTTCTTGATACAAATATAAATAGAAGGCTGATTTATAACCTGGTATTTAGTGAGGGTACTCGTGAGACTATTACTTTGCTTGCTCCTTCTTTGTTCAATCTTCATGCAGGCAGGTACATAATTATGCCCTCGGACATCTACGCATATTAGGGCTTAGCCCAACCACAGGTGCCCGTACCCGAGCCACCAGTCGAGTACCATACGCCAGTTTATTAGTAGGAGCCACAGGAGCTCACACAGCAGTGGCATCCTTAGTCCACTCCGTAGTACCCCGGAGCTGGTTATTTCCCTCCTTGGGAGTAGACCAACTTAGGCCAAAAGCCTAATCTTGGGGGGAGTACGTGTTTCTCACCGACTTTACATTCTCGCTTATGCTTTCACTTTGTTCGCCGGTGTTCACACTTTGCCACTTTATCATCCATGCTAGTTTATTTTATTTTTCTCGCTTTCTTTTCATGTGTCTGTCTAGTTTGAGAAAACCCAAAAAGATTTTATTTTTCTTGTTTTGCTTACTGGGAGCTTTCCCGTGTAAATAGTTTTCTTTTTCTTTGGGTCAAGGTAGAAGACCGTGGTTACACTGTTTAATGGCTCTCGCATGTATACTTGTTTAGCTGTCAAAGAGCCATATTACTTTGTCTTCTCCTTTGTGTTTGCCTGCAGATTCCAGCTTTAGTCCAATGCACAAGCACTTTTATTATTGTTCACATCATTCGGTCGTGCAAGTGAAAGGCAATAATGACGATATATGATGAAGTGACTGAGCCTGGAAAAGCTGGTATGAACTCGATCTATTTTGTTTTTGTAAATATGACTAGCTCACTCTTCCTAGTTCAGCTTTGTTGTGAGAGAAACATGTTTGCAATGACAACTTAGAGATCATAGTTTCTGATGCCATGCTTAATTAGCTAGGAGCTTATAATGGTTTGTCTTGGTTGCCCACATGAATTTTGAGATGACTATGATGTAGTATGATAGGATGGTATCCTTCTTTGAATGATTCAAGTGACTTGACTTGGCACATGTTCACGCATGTAGTTGAAACAAAATCAACATAGCCTCTATGATATTCATGTTCATGGTGATTTATGTCCTACTCATGCTTGCACTCAATGTTAGTTAATCTCAATGCATTTTGATGACTATTGTCGCTCCCTAGTTGGCCGCTTCCTAGTCCTTTGCTAGCCTTCACTTGTACTAAGCGGGAATACTGCTTGTGCATCCACTTCCATAAACCCAAAGTTATTCCATATGAGTCCACCATACATACCTATATACGGTATCTACCTGCCGTTCCAAGTAAATTTGCATGTGCCACTCTCTAAATCTGCAAGAAATAATCTGTTTTGCATGCCCGAACTGCTCATGTGGTGACAGGGGGCTATGAGTATCTTCCATGCTAGGCGTGTTATCCTCGATATGTGTTTATTCACTATCATTCACGAGAAAGGGGTGATTGTTCTGCTGTGTATCCCTTGCAACGGCGCTAGAAATAGTTGTGTCGACGGCACCAGGAATCCTTCAGTTGCGGCTACGCCTTAAGGGACTTCCTAGGCAAGTATGCAAAGGATTTCCCCTGTGGCCTTGGAGCCTTGCGTTGGTGTTCCCTCGAAGCGGAAAGGGTGATGTAGCACAGCGACGGTGAGTATTTCCCTCAGTTTGAGAACCAAGGTATCAATCCGGCAGAAGAGTATCTCAAGATCCTGCACAAACACAAAATCTTGCACCCAACGCTATGAAGGGGTTGTCAATCCCTTATAGATTGTTTGCCAAGTGAGAACTAAAAGCAACAAAGTAACAAAGCAAAGTAAAAGCGGAGTTGTAAACGATGGATGTGAATAGACCCGCTGGCCGTAGTATTTACTAGTGGCTTCTCTCATGAAAGCAAGTAGACGGTGGGTGAACAAATTACTGTCGAGCAATTGATAGAACTGTGCAGAGTCATGACGATAGCTATGCAATGATTATTTCTATAGGCATCACGTCTAAAACAAGTAGACCGATACTTTGTGCATCTACTACTTTTACTCCACACGTCGACCGCTATCCAGCATGCATCTAGTGTATTAAGTCCATAAGAACAGAGTGACGGCTTAAGCAAGATGACATGATGTAGAGGGATAATCTCAAACCAATGATAAAAACCCCATCTTTTTACCCTTGATGGCAACTGCTTGATGTGTACCTTGCTACCCCTACTGTCACTGGGAAAGGTCACCACATGGCAGAACCCAAAACCAAGCACTTCTCCCATTGCAAGAATCATAGATCTAGTTGGCCAAACAAAACCCAAGACTTGGAGAGACTTACAAGGATATCAAATCATGCATATAAGAAATCAGCAAAGACTCAAATATATATCATAGATAATATGATCAAAAGTCCACAATTCATCGGATCTCGACAAACACACTGCCAAAGAAGATTACATCGGATAGATCTCCATGAAGATCATGGAGAACTTTGTATTGATGATCCAAGACAGAGAAGAAGCCATCTAGTTACTAACTACGGATCCGTAGGTCTGAAGTGAACTACTCACGAGTCATTGGAGGGGCGATGATGATGATGAAGAAGCCATCCACCTCCAAAGTCCCCTCCGGCAGGGCGCCGGGAAGGGTCTCCAGATGAGATCTCGCGGAAACGGAAGCTTGCGACGGCGGAAAAGTATTTTCGAGGCTCCCCTAATTTTTTGCGGAATATTTGGGAATTTATAGGCCAAAGACCTAGGTCAGGGGGCGGCCAGGGAGGCCACAAGCCTGCCCACCGCCGCCTCCCTCCTAGTGGCGGAGTGGGGGCTTGTGGGCTCCCTGGAGCCCACCTGGCTTGGCCCAAAAGCCCCCTGGACTTCTTCCATTCGGGAAAAAATCATTTCGGGGTTTTTCTTCCGTTTGGACTCCGTTCCAAAATCAGATATGAAAAGAGTCAGAAACACGGAAAAACAAGAACTGGCACTTGGCACTGAATTAATAAGTTAGTCCCAAAAAAGATATAAAAAGGTACACAAAACATACATAGAAGGCAAGATAACAGCGTGAAACCATCAAAAATTATAGATACGTTTGAGACGTACCAAGCATCGCCAAGCTTAACTCCTGCTCGTCCTCGAGTAGGGAAGTGACAAGAATGAATTTTTGATGCTTTCATGCTACCTAGCATAGGTGTCCTTTGTAATTCCTCTTATGTGACGTGAATGTTCAGATCCATTAGATTCAAAACAATAGTTTGCTATTGACGTGGAAACAATAATAATTCAAGCAAACTAGCAAAGTAATCATGAACTTTCAAAACAACAAGCCCAAAAGAAAGTTATCCCTACAAAAGCATATAGTTTGGTATGCTCTATAATCATTGCACAACGAATTTAAATCATGCACAACCCCAGTATTGCCCAAGTAATTGTTTCACGCCTTTACTTTCTCAAACATTTTCAACTCTCACGCAATACATGAGCGTGAGCCATGGTTATAGCACTATAGATGGTGTGGAATGTGGTGGGGGTTGCAAGGCAAAAACGAGAAGATAGTCACATTAACTAGGCATATCAATGAGCTATGGAGATGCTCATCAATAGATATCAATGTGAATGAGTAGGGATTGCCATACAAATGATGCACTAGAGCTACAAGTATGTGAAAGCTCTTAAAGAAAACTAGTGGGTGTGCATCCAACTTGCTTGATCACGAAGACCTAAGGCAATTTTGAGGAAGCCTATCATTGGAATATACAAGCCAAGTTATATAATGAGAATTTCCCACTAGCTATATGGTGGTGACAAAACGAGAGACTCTCAATCATGAAGATCATGGTGCTCAAAATGCACAAGTGTGGAAAAAGTGATAGCATTGTCCCTTCTCTCTTTTTCTCTCATTCATTTTTTATTTATTTTGGTGGGCTCTTTGGCCTCTTTTTTATGGGCTTCTTTGGCCTCTTTTATTTCCTCACATGGGACAATGCTCCAATAATGATGATCATCACACTTTCAACTCAAAACATAGAGCAATTATGACTCTATATGGAATGCCTTCGGTAGTGTCCGTGGCAATGATCTTGCATGGCATATACATCAATGGAAACATCATGCTAGCTATCTTACGATCGTACAAAGGCAGTGTAGACGTGGTGGCACATATCATGACGGTAGTTGCATGGCAATATATCTCATAATGACTTTGAAAAGCCATAGTAGGTCGGTATGGTGGCTGTTTTGAGGGAGGCTAATGGTGGGTTTTGTGCACCGGCGAGAGTTGCACGGCACTAAGAAGATAGTGATGGTTGAAGGTGAAAGTGCATCTAAACCATGGACTCAACATTAGTCATGACGAACTCATATACTTGTTGCAAAAGTTTTATTAGTAATCGAAACAAAGCATTCAACGCATACTCCTAGGGCAAAGGTTGGTAGGTATAAACCATCGCGCGATCCCGACCGCCACGCAAAGGATGACAATCAATATACTAATCATGCTCAGACTTCATCACATAGCGGTTCACCATACGTGAATGCTACGGGAATCACTAACTTCAACACAAGTATTTCTAGATCCACAACACCTTACTAGCATGACTTCAATATTACCATAACCACAACTCAAAACTAATTGAGATGAATCAAACTTCTCTAACTATTCAATGCACATGAAGGTGGAAGTTTTCGTATCCCTTTGGATAACTACCCCTTTTGAGACTACTTTCAAAGCATAGAGCAAAAATATAAGTGAAGCACATAGAGCAAAAATATCTAGCTCAAAAGATATAAGTGAAGCACATGTGAGATGAATTGTCTACCAAAAGATATAAGTGAATCTTGACAAAATCACGGTGTGTGCATGTCCCTCTCTCTAGTTGTGCAGCAAGGATGATTGTGACACAACAAAATAAAAGACTCCTACGATACAAGATGCTCAAAGCAAAAACACATAACATGTGGTGAATAAAAATATAGCCCCAAGTAACGTTACCGATGGATTGAAGACGAGATAGGGGATGCCTTCCCGGGGCATCCCCAAGCTTAGGCTTTTACGGCATCCTTGAATCTCTTGGGGTGCCTTGGGCATCCCCAAGCTTGAGCTCTTGCCACTCTTTATCTTTTTGTCCATAAGAACTTCACCCAAAACTTGAAAACTTCACAACACGAAACTTAAACAGAAACTCGTGATAACATTAGTACAAGAAAGCAAACCACCACTTCCTTAGGTACTGTAGCAAACTTAAATTATACTTGTGCTCATGTTGGGTTACTGTACTTTCAATCTTCCATGGCTAATACCCCCCGATACTATCCATAGTTTCATCAAAATAAGCAACCAACACAACAAAAATAGAATCTGTTAACAGCAGACCAGTCTGTAGCAATCTGTATGTTTCGTATACCTATGTTACTTCAAAAATTCTGAAAAATTACGACAGTCTTAAGAATTTGCGTAGAAATCAGCAGCAAAAAGAACCAACTCAAAATCTCTTAGAGAAAAGAAAATGAAAATTCTTTTCGTGAGCAGAAAGTTTCTGTCTTTTCCAGCATGACCAAACGATCATCCTCAAGACTAATCATAACGGTTTTTCTTGGCACAAACGCAAAAAGAAACACAAAAAACACAATCATAACAGAATTATGAAAGTGTGGAAAACACAAAACAGAAAGAAAAAGGATAGATTCGTTGGGTTGCCTCCCAACAAGCGCTTTTGTTTAACACCCTTCGCTAGGCATTCAATGATGCTCTCACAAAAGACAAGAATTGAAGCACAACGAGAGCATCCTAAAGCATGTGAAAATCACATCTAAGTCTAACATACTTCCTATGCATAGGCATTTTATAGGAAAACAGATTGTCAAGACAACCAATAGTTACCATATGCAAGGAAGAAGAAAGAGACAATAGCAATCTCAACATCACGAGAGGTAATTTGGTAACGTGCAAGTTTCTACCAAAATATTTTCCTCTCTCATAGCAATTACATGTGGGATCATATTCAAATTTAACAATATATCTATCCCATAGGATATTCTTTTCATGATCCACATGCATACAAAGTTGACGCTCTTCAAAAATAATGGGATTATCATCAAATAAAGTCATGACTTCTCCAATCCCACTTTCAGTATTGTTGCAAATATAATATTCATCATGAGGTTCAAACAAATTTTCAAGATCATAAGAAAGATCATCACCCCAATCATGATTATTGCAACAAGTAGTGGACATAGCAAAACTAGCATCCCCAAGCTTAGTGTTTTGCATATTTTTACCATGATTGTCACTAATAGGATTTATAGTGAAACCATTGCAATCATGGTTTTCATCCAAGGAGCTCTCGTGAATCACTTCATGAATTTCTTCATCACGATTTTCAGATTCACGCATCTTATGCAAAACTCCAAAGAAATAGTCAATTGCCCTCAACTCACTAGCAATTTGTTCCACACGAGTGGGTCTCTTAAAGAGACTAGCAAGTGGATGAGGATCCATATCACTAGATTTTCAGCAAGCGAAGATGCAAGCATATTGAGGGCACATGGCACACAAGCGAACAGAAAGCAAGCGAGAGAAAAGGGCGAACAAAAAAGGCAAAAGAAGAAAGGCAAAAGAAAACGGCAAATGTGAAAGGCGAAAGGCGAATGAAAACGGCAAATGTGAAGTGGGGGAGAGGAAAACGAGAGGCAACTGGCAACAAAAGTACATGCAAGAGAAAAGTTTGTGAGACCTACTTGGATAGATCTTGATTTCTCCTCCCCGGCAATGGCGCCAGAAATACTTCTGATTGTTCTGTTGTGTATCCCTTGCAACTTCGCTAGAAATAGTTGTGTCGACGGCACCAGGAATCCTTCAGCTGCGGCTACGCCTTAAGGGACTTCCTAGGCAAGTACGCAAACGATTTCCCCCGTGGCCTTGGAGCCTTGCGTTGGTGTTCCCTCGAAGTGGAAAGGATGATGTAGCACACCGATGGTAAGTATTTCCCTCAGTTTGAGAACCAAGGTATCAATCCGGCGGAAGAGTATCTCTAGATCCTGCACAAACACAAAAGCTTGCACCCAACACTATGAAGGGGTTGTCAATCCCTTATAGATTGTTTGCCAAGTGAGAACTGAAAGCAACAAAGTAACAAAGCAAAGTAAAAGCGGAGTTGTAAACGATGGATGTGAATAGACCCGGGGGTCGTAGTGTTTACTAGTGGCTTCTCTCATGAAAGCAAGTAGACGGTGGGTGAACAAATTACTGTCGAGCAATTGATAGAACTTTGCAGAGTCGTGACGATATCTACGCAATGATTATTTATATAGGCATCATGTCTGAAACATGTAGACCGATACTTTCTGCATCTACTACTATTACTCCACACGTCGACCGTTATCCAGCATGCATCTAGTGTGTTAAGTCCATAAGAACAGAGTAACGCCTTAAGCAAGATGACATGATGTAGAGGGATAATCTCAAACCAATGATAAAAAACCCATCTTTTTACCCTTGATGGCAACTGCTTGATGTGTGCCTTGCTGCCCCTACTGTCACTGGGAAAGGTCACCACATGGGAGAACCCAAAACCAAGCACTTCTTTGCAAGAATCATAGATCTAGTTGGCGAAACAAAACCCAAGACTCGGAGAGACTTACAAGGATATCAAATCATGCATATAAGAAATCAGCAAAGACTCAAATACATATCATAGATAATCTGATCACAAATCCACAATTCATCGGGCTCGACAAACACACCGCCAAAGAAGATTACATCGGATAGATCTCCATGAAGATCATGGAGAACTTTGTATTGAAGATCCAAGAGAGAGAAGAAGCCATCTAGCTACTACCTACGGAGCCGTAGGTCTGAAGTGAACTACTCACGAGTCATTGGAGGGGCGATGATGATGATGAAGAAGCCCTCCACCTCCAAAGTCCCCTCCGACAGGGCGCCGGGAAGGGTCTCCAGATGAGATCTCGCGGAAACGGAAGCTTGCGGCGGCGGAAAAGTATTTTCGAGGCTCCCTGATTTTTTGCATAATATTTGGGAATTTATAGGCCAAAGACCTAGGTCAGGGGGCGGCCAGGGAGACCACAAGCCTGCCCACCGCCGCCTCCCCCCTAGTGGTGTAGTGGGGGCTTGTGGGATCCCTGCAGCCCACCTGGCTTGGCCCAAAAGCCCCCTGGACTTCTTCCATTCGGGAAAAAATAATTTCTAGGTTTTTCTTCCGTTTGGACTCTGTTCCAAAATCAGATCTGAAGAGAGTCAAAAACACGGAAAAATAGGAACTGGCACTTGGCACTGAATTAATAAGTTAGTCCCAAAAAAGATATAAAAAGGTACATAAAACATACAAAGAAGGCAGGATAACAGTGTGAAACCATCAAAAATTATAGATACGTTTGAGACGTATCAAGGGGCCGGTAATTGGAATTCCCAGTTCCATGCTCAAATCCAAAAGATAATTACAAACAAAACTCCCCCAGGATTGATGTTGGTATGGACGGCACCCGAGTATTCGGCTAGTCGTGGAGTGTGATTGATCGGTGGGGGGGGAGTCAAAACTTTACTTTTCTGTTTGGGAACCGCCTATAGCATGTGTAGCGTGGAAGATGTTGAGAACTCTTAGTCATTGCGTTGACAATGAAAGCATGCCACCCAAAATTATTATCTCTGTTTTCAAAGCTTGAGCTCTGGCACCTCTGCAAATCAATGCTTCCCTCTGCGAAGGGTCTGTCTATTTATGTTCCTGTTGAGTCATCCTCCTCTCATAAAAGCACCAATTAGAGAGCACCTCTGTCATTTTTATGCTTTGCTTTTAACTGTGATTGAGTATGACTGTGACTGGATCTTCTTTGCCATGAATTACAATGTTTAATCGGCCCTTGGTCTTTGAAGGTGCTCTGCATTTATGTTTTGCGGTCTTAGAAAGATCTAGCGAGATACCATCTGTTCGTACTGCTTCATGATTGTTTTAATTGAAGTGTTGACGCTTGAGACTTATTATTATTTGCTCGCTAGTTGATTATGCCATTGATATGAGTTTACCGTGAGACCTAGATGTCATTTACTTTTGTGGTTTGCTTGTGATCTTGCCGAAACTCTGGATATGAGTTAGACATAGTTGCAACAACAAGATCAAACAGAGTTTGTCAAAGTTTTTCTTTTGTCTCTTTCAGTTTGTCA
Source organism: Hordeum vulgare subsp. vulgare (assembly GCF_904849725.1). Classification (NCBI taxonomy): domain Eukaryota; kingdom Viridiplantae; phylum Streptophyta; class Magnoliopsida; order Poales; family Poaceae; genus Hordeum; species Hordeum vulgare. The sequence goes on from NC_058518.1 coordinate 34,824,168, forward strand.
ACTAAATTGCTTGAGGACAAGCAAGGCTTTAAGCTTGGGGGAGTTGATACGTCTCCGTCGTATCTACTTTTCCGAACTCTTTTGCCCTTGTTTTTGACTCTAATTTGCATGATTTGAATGGAACTAACCCGGACTAACACTACTTTCAGCAGAATTGCCATGGTGTTGTTTTTGCGCAGAAAAAACAGTTCACGGAATGACCTGAAAATTTACAGAGAATTTTTCTGGAATTTATGAAAAATACCAGCACAAGAATCAGCGGAGGAAGTGGAGCCGTGAACCCACAAGCCCACTAGGCATGGGCCCCCCTGGCCGCGCCTGGCAGGCTTGTGGAGCCCACGATGCTCCACCGCCTCCAAGTCTAGCTCTATTTAGTCCGTCTCGCCCGGAAAAAAATCAAGGAGAAGGGTTCATCGCGTTTTACGATACGGAGGCGCCGCCACCTCCCGTTCTTCATCTGGAGGGCAGATCTTGAGTCCGTTCTGGGCTCCGAAGAGGGGAAATCGTCGCCATTGTCATCATCAACCTTCCTTCATCGCCAATTCCATGATTCTCTTCACCATTCGTGAGTAATCTCATCGTAGGCTTTCTCGACGATGATGGGTTGGATGAGATCTATCATGTAATCGAGTTAGTTTTGACGGGGATTGATACCTAGTATCCACTATGTTCTGAGATTGATGTTGCTACTACTTTGCCATGCTTAATGCTTGTCACTAGGGCCCGAGTGCCATGATTTCAGATCTGAACCTATTATGTTGTCGCCAATATATGTGTGCTTTTGATGCTATCTTGCAAGTTGTAGTCACCTACTATGTGTTATGACCCGGCAACCCCGGAGTGATAATAGCCGGAACCACTCCCGATGATGACCATAGTATGAGGAGTTCATGTATTCACCAAGTGTTAATGCGTTGGTCCGGTTCTTTATTAAAAGGAGAACCTTAATATACCGTAGTTTCCATTAGGACCCCGCTGCCACGGGAGCGATGGACAATAGATGTCATGCAAGTTCTTTTCCCTAAGCACGTATGACTACATACGGAATGCATGCCTACATTAGATTGACAAACTGGAGCTAGTTACTTATCTCTCCGTGTTATAACTGTTGCATGATGAATAACATCTGGCATAATCATCCACCACCGATCCAATGCATACGAGTCTTTTACTACTGGTCCTTGCTATGTTTCTTTGCCGCTACTCCTGTCACTGCTGCTACTGTTACTCTATTGCTACTGCTGTTACTTTGCTGCTACTGGTTACTATTTCTACTGCTGCTATCACCCTACTTTGCTACTGATACATTGCTGCAGATACTAAATCTTTAAGGTGTGATTGAATTGACAACTCAACTGGTAATACTTGAGAATATTCTTTGGCTTCCCCTTGAGTCAAATCAATAAATTTGGGTTGAATACTCTACCCTCGAAAACTGTTGCGATCCCCTATACTTGTGGGTTATCAATGACTAATATAGAGAGAAGTCAATTCGGAAGATTTAATTCTTAGAACTCAAATGAGTACAACTATGCTTTTAAACTTGTAGTTGCCCGTTGGTGAATGCAATTTTCATAGCAGCCTAAGTAGCTTGCAAAGTACTTAATTAGTATAACACAAGTTCACAAATAAGTGACGTTTATGTTATTAATATGGTCTTTAAGATGTATGACCTCTAGTTTATACTATAGTTAGTGTATACTCCATACATAAGATTTGAAGTTTCGAATCTTGATATTTCAAATAATATTTCGTCAAACTTTACAAAGTTTGACTGAAACTATGTGCAGAAGACAATTTTGTGAGCCGGAGGAAGTACATAGTGTCACATCGCGAAATTGCTATGTAAAACCGCTTTGAAGCATTATTTGAGCTAGTTGTGATAGCAAGACGGTAGAATACAAAATAGGTTTATGTTTGAGATGGTTGAGTTGGCTATGCATCGGAGATGAGTGTTTGACCTACATTTGGGTTATTCCGGTTCACACATATCACTGTACTACTATTTTTGTCTTGCTCGAAACTCTTATGACTTGACACTGTGTGACAATCTACACTGGACATGTTTCTCTACTACAACATGTCGTAGATATCAACAATCGATCAAATGTCATGGAGCAACCAGGGATTTCTATGAATTCTACTGTTTTCATTGTGCACAGATGGAAGGACGACTGAAATATGTAATTGTGTGCTGCAATAATCAATAAACCTTGTAGTATCAAATTGTAGAATCAGCATATCTATCATTACAAGTGCTAATGTCACCTTTTTCTGTTGTGTAGTGGCTAATAAAGAGGCCAACCCCTTCCAGTGAAACATAGAAGAATATTATTGTTTACTTCTATCCATTTTCCAGTCAAATGGGTTTATGTCCATAGTAGATTCTTCCATCAACATGAGCGCTTCTAAAGGCCTTGTACAATGCAGGGAGAAATAAATTAGTCTTCCTTTATACATTGCTTAATCATCTTACTTTTACATTTTACATGCTAATATTACTATTGTGTCATGGTACCAAGAGAGGTATCATTCATCTTACTTTTACTTGCCATGAACCATGTTACTGAGAGAGGTATACCTGTAATATATTGCACCAAAAGAGTGCTCTTCATGCTTGGTAGCTTTGCTTGTTTTGCCGGAATGTTGATTCATTTCCGTTCCGGCAAATTTTAGGCGCTCCATATGTCCACTTTTTAGTAAATGTCATGCCAAAATTTTCTCTGTTTTAGGAATTGTCGTCTGACGACGAATACGTTATGTGCGAATACTGCCAAGACAAGCGCGACCTTTGTGACACGCCTTTCCTAGTTCATGATAGGCGCTTCAGCATCATGCTGGATGAGGACTTTGAAGTGGATACAGTAAGTGACAACGACAAGTATTTTTTCGTAATTAAGCATGACTTCTTTTGCTTCAACTTATAATTTTTATTTTTTACTATTCTACTAGCGTATCCCCTGCCATGCAAGACATTATGTGCTGGATAAGATTGGTTTCAGTACTGAAGAAACTATGGAGGTAAAGATAGTTCACTTGAGGACCGAGCATGGTTATACTTTTGGCGTAAAATTGTACAATGGAGACACCTACTCCTTTTTTGAATGCAAAATTTGGGTAGCACTATGCAAGGCTTATGCATTTGAGCCTAATATGCTTATCACCTTTGATATTCGTCCGGAACATGAAATTGAAGGTAATATCGACATCTGGGTCGATGTGCAGACGCCTCCAGTTCTACCATTCTATGAGTTTCTCAACCACATTTATTAACTAATTTATATTATTTATTTAAAAATAGTTGACAACTTATTTCCATTGACAGCTTATTTTCATTCTTCAAAAAATGTACGGAAAATGGTAGACAGAACCTATTACTACAATGATGAAGCAGAATTAACTTGTCAGGAGATACATCATCTTGTCCAATTTATCATTGATCTTGAGAATTACAATACCAATCAGCAAACTTCCCAACATTATGGTCAATATGTGCCACTAGTGCACGTGGTGAACTACGGTAACATGCATGGAGATTGCATGGTAAGATTTTCTACTATTACGACATCCATGCATCTTTTGTCTAAATTCTTGTAAAACTAAACTACATTGCTAGCTACAAAGCTAATACTATGTTTTTCAACAGAAAATCCCGGAAGATTGTGTGCCTCATCTGATGTTACCAAGAGGTCGCGCTGATGTTATGATGATACGACCAGCACGGCCAGGTCAGCGTAGGTATCTGATTTACTCCTGTCTATACTGGATTTCTAAAACCGATGAAGTCATGACAATCAAAGATTGGAAAAATGTATGGTCTATCCTAGAGAGCTACTTGGAAGCAACATTGTGCGCACGCCAAGAATTGAAGACAAGATGATCTCCATTCTCCATAATGGAGAGTCAGGGCCTATCTTGTTTTTTGATATTCTACCTAAGCAGAGGAGTATGTCCTAGGTTCAATGTGTTATTATGTGCTACAATGTGATGATGTGCTACAATGTGTTAATGTGATGATGTGCTACAATGTTCTACAATGTGTTAATGTGATGATGTGCTACAATGTATTGAATAGTATTGGTGGTAATGACTATGATGATTATTAGCTATTTCCGAGATGATGTGATGATGTGCTACAATGTGTTAGAGTTGACGATGATGATGAGGAGGAGTTGTGATTATGACTAGTGACCAACTTTTGTTATATGATGTCTCATTGACTATGATGATTACTTCTACATCACTTATATTCTGTGATGTAATGTATTGTTTAACCTGTGCAAATATCAAAAAAAGCAAAAAAAAAATCATAATATTCATAGTAGTGGCGCACCATCTAAAAGTGTGCCATTAGTAAACCCACAGCAGAGGCGCACTTCTGGGCCTACTAATGGCGCACCAGGCGGTGCGCCACTGTTATGTATATTAACAGTGGTGCACCATTACTATTTATTAGTAGTGGCGTGATAATAGTGGTGCACCTATAGTGCGCCATTAATAGGCAAAATAGGTGCGCCACTAATAGCCTTTTTTCTAGTAGTGCACCATGTTTATATTTTTTCCTAAGTGTTGCATTGTATATTTTCATGCCCTGTTTAGAGCATCATATTAGGTGGAGCTTTGATCCATTGTTGGTGATTCCTTGATGGAATGGTAGTGGGTGAACCCCTCTACAACATGGGGCATTTATTTTGTTCTAAGGTTTTTGCATGTACCTATTATACCTTGTCAAAGTGGGCACTTGACTAATATGACAGATTTGTGAAAACCTGAGAATTTCCCGAAGTCTGGGAATCTGGAGTTATTTTCTTCCCCTGTTGTGTTGTTCATATTTGCTCCTCTGTTGGGAATTATCCCAAGCAACAAACTAATGTTTTTTTGCTGTTATGTTTTATAGCTCTATGTAAAATTTCATTCCCAGATACCTCATGTAGATATCATTTTGAAGGCTGCCAAAATGCTTCAGAGCATAAGCAGTTGGTGAAAATCTGTAATTTTCACTAAGTCCCAATTTGTGATATTTTTCCAAGTTAGAGGCTGTAAATTTGCTGATGTGTGGGCCCTTTTCTTTATCTACTTATTAGAGGTTGTAATGCAGTTAGATGGCTTCAATTTCATGTCATGTTTGAACTATTTAGAGGGTTGTAGCTGATGTAGATCTTGTAGTCGAAGTGCTATGTTGTTGTTAAAAACAGATTGTTTGTCTAGATGGTTTTTGAGCTTGTGTGAGCTATGGTTGATTGTGTGGTGTGTTCTCAAGCACCATTACACTTGCATTGTGGTGCTTGGTCATTTTGCATCCTGGTTACACCAGTGGGTGCCCATTTAATTGAGTTTGTGGTTGTTTTGAACTCGTAGGCTATTGTAACTTGTTTTGTAGTTTCCAGTTGATCCGAGACTCCGTTCACGACGTTCTTCATATGTTTTTGCAACTTTTTCTCGTGATGCACATGTTTATTCCATGTTCATGCATGTAAAGATAATTTAACCTGAGGTTCTGTCCAGAATTTAAGTAACTCAACTAATGCATGTGAAAGTGACTAGATTAGTGATGCATGACCTCTTCATCCCCATGCATCATATTGGTTGTTGCATTTTGTTTGCTGGTATTTATTTGCTGTTATCTTGACCTTGGGTAGCATCGGGAAAGGAGAGCGAGTACGTGGATTCTGGAGAGTACGTGCAGGAAGTACAAGAGTCGTTTCAGTCTGAAGAAATCACACGCAAGATGACCATGACCTTGACACTGTTTCTAGCTTTTTTATGCTTAGAATCACGTTTACATCATTACAAGCTCGCTGCCTACCACATGATATATATGCCATCTATCTTTCCCATGAACCCCAAACACTTCCCGTTACTAGCAAATATTGTTTGGCTAAGTAGGCTTGGTCAACCTCTAATGGATAGCTTTGCTAGTTGCAGGTGCCAGCTGGTCCATGTGATAACATGGGCATTTTGATATCATCATATTATCTTCTACTTAATTAATGCACCTATATACTTGGTAAACAACGGAAGGCCTAGCCTTTTGCCGGGTATTTGTTCCGTTGTTGCCGCCTTAGTTTCGGCAACCGGTGTTTTATTCCATAATTGAGCGCTCCTAACACGTTCAGGATTGTTATGGGGACCCCCTCCTAACGATTGTATCAATGGCGCCAAGTTGCCTCATTGACGGAAGTTGTCAGTTCCCGTCAGCGATCAGCGAATCAAGATTGTAGCAGGTAGCAGCAGTGTAACGAGCAATAGCAGCGGCAAGGAACAGCAGTAGTGACAGCAGTAGCAAGTACCAACAGTAGCAAGCAACAGTAGTAGCAACAGTAGCAGCAGAGCAAGACAAGTAACATCAATAGCAACATTAGTAGCAGCAGCAGAGCAAGACAAGTAACAGCAGTACCAACAGTAGTAGCAACAGTAGGACAAACTCGTAGGCAATGGGTCGGTGATTTGTTTGGATGATATTCATCATGCAACAGCTATAACACGGAGAGATATGTGGCTAGCTCCCGTTCGTCAATGTGATGTAGGCATGCATTCCGTGTGTCGTCATACGTGCTTAGGGAAAAGAACTTGCATGACATCTATTGTCCATCCCTCCCGTGGCAGCGGGTTCCAAAAGGAAACTACGGGATATTAAGGTTCTCCTTTTAATAAAGAACCGGACCAACGCATTAGCACTTGGTGAACACATGAGCTCCTCAAACTATGGTCATCACCGGGAGTGGTTCCGGTTATTGTCACTCCGGGGTTGCCGGATCATAACACATAGTAGGCAACTACAACTTGCAAGATCAGATCTAAAACACACATATATTGGTGAAAACATAATAATTTCAGATCTGAAATCATGGCACTCGGGCCACAAGCATTAAGCATGGCAAAGTAGTAGCAACATCAATCTCAGAACATAGTGGATACTAGGGATCAATCCCTATCAAAACTAACTCTATTACATGATAGATCTCATCCTACTCATCACCGCCCAGCGAGCCTACGAATAGATTACTCACGAACGACGAAGAGCTTCATGGAATTGGAGAGGGAAGAAGGTTGATGATGACGATGGCGATGATTTCCCCTCTTCGGAGCCCAAGACGGACTCCAGATCTGCTCCCGAGATGAAGAACAGGTGGTGGCGGCGCCTCCGTATCGCAAACTCGACGAAAATTTCTCTTTTTTATTTTTTCTGGGAGGAAAGGGATCTTATAGAGCTGGAATTGGGGGTGGCAGAGCCGTGTGGGCCCCACAAGCCTGCCCACCGCCACCAAGGGGTGGTGGCGGAGCCAGGGCTTGTGGCCCACTGGCCCAACCCCTAAGGTGGAACTTGGCACATATATTTTTCTTATTTTCCAAAACTGCTCCCCGTAAATTTTCACGACGTTTGGAGAACTTTGATTTCTGCACAAAAATAAAACCAAGGCAATTCTGCTGAAAACAGCATCAGTCCAGGTTAGTTCCATTCAAATCATGCAAATTAGAGTCCAAAACAAGGGCAAAAGAGTTTGGAAAAGTAGATACGATGGAGACGTATCAACTCCCCCAAGCTTAAAACCTTGCTTGTCCTCAAGCAACTTAGTTGACAAACTGAGAGAGAAAGAAAAAACTTTGACAAACTATGTTTGATCTTGTTGTTGCAACTATGTCTATCTCATAACCAGAATTTCAGCAAGATCACAAGTTAACCACATAAGCAAATGACACAAAGGTCTCACGGTAAACTAATATCAATGGCATAATAAGCTAACGAGAAAATAATAATGAGTTTCAAATACCAACACTTCAATCAAAACAAGCATGAAGCAATATGAATAGGTGGTATCTCGCTAGCTCTTTCTGAGACCGCAGAAATAAATGCAGAGCACTTTCAAAGATCAAGGGCTGACTAAACATTGTAATTCATAGCAACGAAGATCCAATCATAGTCATACTCAATATCAATAAAAAGCAAAGCATAAAAATGACAGAGGTGCTCTCTAATTGGTGCTTATATAATAGGAGGATGACTCAGCAGGAAAATAAATAGACAGGCCCTTCGCAGAGGGAAGCATTGATTTGCAGAGGTGCCAGAGCTCAAGATTTGAAAACAGAGATAATAATTTTGGGTGGCATGATTTCATTGTCAACGCAATGACCAAGAGTTCTCAATATCTTCCATGCTACTCATGCTATAGGCGGTTCCCAAACAGAAAAGTAAAGTTTTAACTCCCCCACCACCAATCAATCACACTCCACGGCTAGCCGAATCCTCGGGTACCGTTCATACTAACATCAATCCGGGGGGAGTCTTGTTTTACAGTTATGTTTTCGATTTAAACGTGGAACTGGGCATTCCAAAAATGGCCCCTTTCTCGTGAATGACAGTGAATAAACACATGTCGAGGATAACACTCTAGCATGGAAGATATCAATAGCCCTCTGTCACCACATGAGCGGTTCGAGCATGCAAAACAGATTATTTCTTGAAGGTTTAGAGAATGGCACATGCAAATTTACTTGGAACGTCAGGTAGATACCGCAAATAGGTAGGTATGGTGGACTCTCATGGAAAAACTTTTGGGTTTATGGAGGTGGATGCACAAGAAGTATTCCTCTTAGTACAAGTGAAGGCTAGCAAAAGACTGGGAAGCGACCAACTAGAGAGCGACAACAGTCATCAAGATGCAATGAGTTTGACTAACATTAAATGCAAGCATGAACATGATATAAATCACCATGAACACGAACATCATAGAGGCTATGTTGATTTTGTTTCAACTACATGCATGAACATGCGCCAAGTCAAGCCACTTGAAACATTCAAAGGAGAATACCATCCTATCATACTACATCATAGTCATCTCAAAATCTATGTTGGCATTCAAGACAAACCATTATAAGCTCTAAGTTAAATAAGCATGGCATGAGAAACTATGATCTCTAAGTTGTCATTGCAAACATGGTTCTCTCACAACAAAGCTAAATCTGGGTCGACAAGCTAGTCATCTCTACTATTAAAGGGGGATCTGCCGTCGTCGTGATGGTTCGACCTTCCACCCATCGATCCCCCTCCCACTCGTACGCTGCCCCCCTCCACTGATTTTTTATGCCAACCGGTTTTCTCCCCCTCCCCGGGGCCTGAATCCCTAAAAAATCAATCTGCCCAAGCGAACCGCTCCTCTCACGCGTGCTAGGTTTCCGTGCGCCCTTGCCTCGCCCAGGACGCTTGGTTATCTCTCTTTCGGGCACTAGGGTTTCTCACAAGGAGGGTTTTCCTCGCCGTTGCGAATTCTCCCTACCCCAACCGCCAGAGAAGTCGCCGTTGTTGATCTCGTATTGTCGTGGATCTCGTGTTGCCGGAGGGGCCGCCATCGTGGCCCTTGCGGGCTCGCCAGCCATCACGGGAGTCCCGCATCCATGCCACACCATGCAGGACGAGTGTTGGAGATGAAGCGGGCTGGACATGCCTAAGCCCATGGACGTGGTGCGTCGCCTTGCGCGCGCTCGCTGGATTATGTTGACCACGAGATCCACAACCTCCTCAAGGAGCACATGGCGACGACCACGTTGACGACACCAGGATCCACGTCGATCTGGATTGTAGATCTGATCAGGGAAGCCGCCATCAAGCGCCCAGGCAAGAAGAACGCATAGCTAATATTGCATGCCAAACGATGAAAGCAGCAAGATTGCATGAGAAGAACGAGGTGCTGATGGAGCGCGTGGCAGTGGCGGAGCTTGACGGTGCGGCACTGCTGAATCTAGGCTGGCTTACGCTGCTCCTTACACAGCAGGAGTAGTACGTGAAGATGGAGGGCGCCAAAACAACAAGATAGAAGATGGCTGAACTGGAGATGAGTAACTACATGCTCGATTGCATATCATGCCCAGGGACCTTGGTGAGCTGCTTCTCCATTCCAATTCCTGCACTTGTTGGTCTTTTTTTCAAGCTCCGACAAATATGATGATTTGGTTTTTTAGAATTCTTATATATATCCTATAAAAAGTTTGCTTTATTGCTGATCTGGAATTGCGGATGATGAAAAGATGCAACTCCTGTCGTATATGTATGCTCCCAAGTTTAGATACAAGTCTGTTCGATGTCAAGAAAGGAGTGAGTTCAATGTCAAGAAAGGAGGAAATAAGCATACAGGGACTTCATCGTGGTTGTTGAGTATTACAAACAGAAGAGTGCAAAGGAAACCTGCTCTCTGTTCATGCCCTATTTTTTTATATGCGCGTCTCCACACTAAACTCAAGCAGCTCGCCTTGACGAGTGATTGGCATGACAATAGCCATACCATGTCCATGCAAGGAGGTTATCTCTGTCCAACGCCAAGACTGGCGAAGGTGCATTTTAGCACCGAGTAGCTTTACTTAGGTCATGGTATGATTGTACACTGGCTGATGTAAGGTTACAAAAATTAGGTTACTTTTTCATTTTTGGATCTATTATACCAAATTGCTCATGAAAACCTGCATAATGTATATGTAAAGAACACAATTTCATTGACAAAACAAACCATATAGAAGAACTGGAATTAAATTGTTGATGATCTTGTTCCATTTATTGCCCTGCATCTTGATGATAATATTGTCTGACCATACTAATGCATGGAGCAAGGAAAGTGACCTTCTAATGTTTGTGTATTTCCTCGTGATCAGAACATGTTCCTTCATGAGTTTATTTCGCTATTCACTGTTTCACACTCAAACTCAATGATTATTCACAAAATATTGAAGCACTAGCTGTCACACTCACTGCTCAAGCTGTATGTTTTTATCATGTCGATTCATATTTATATGGATATATATGCTGAATTTGTCCACATGCACGCTACAGAACCAAAATACGATCACGACATATGATGTCCCTCGACTCTTGTTTGAACTGATTTCTCAGATCAGTACATGTCAACATATTTATAGTCTAGCTTATATATGCACTTCCATTACTGTTTGTTCCTATATATAATTACTTTTGGACATTAGTTGTGTGTTCAGGATTGAGTAGATTGCCCTGCTGGATACTAGAGTCTTGGTTGAGAACAGAATTAGATATTCATGAACATAATGCTTACGTAAAAATGAATCACTTCCATGGAATAGCTAAGAATATAGTTGTATATCGGTGGATCGACGGAATACTCACATGTTATCGTTAGAAAATGGAGCCTATGTCTATCCTATTACTGCTGCTATTGATGTGCGACTGCGTTTTAGTTAATTAATGCGGCAAGGTCAACTCTATTCCAGGTTATGTGCAATGCTCATTGTTGTGGCACACTATGAGTTGTTGACCTCTATGCTCTCTTGACATGTAAAACAATTGGAACACATAAATCACTGGGTTTAATTTGCTATTGGTGCGTGATAACACAGTTCTATCCTATCGATTCTATAATCCAGGATAATATGTTCTCAACGAGTGCTTACAATATATATAGTACTGTTTAACCTTGTTAATTCTTCTCAAAGTTTAATTTCATATTTTTATGTACACTATTTCATTGTATTTTGTACCATGTCTCTAAACCATTCGGATGATGAACTACTGTAATTTTTAGTTTGTTGTAAGAACCTGAACCTAACTTTTAGTTTGTCATAAATCACAGTGACAGTCTACAAAATATTTTATGCCCTTGGTCCGTTGCAACGCATGGGTGAAGCGGCACCGAACACGCCAACTCCGCAGATTTCATAGTACGGAGCGAAGTGGTCCGCCGTACAAATTGCCGGAGTCGCGAAAGTGATGCTTCGCGCGCTCTGTCTTGGAGCCTAAACCAAACTAGCCCAATAGGTGAGTAGTTTTTACCCACCAATGCCATCACTCCCGACGAATCTTCTTGTCCTCGCCTGGATACCATTCCAACACTGAAACATGTGAAGGTGTATTGAGAAAAACTTAGCAAAGCACACAACCAAAGATTTGGCGTTGGGGGCTGAATGTTCTACCAAATTCTAAAGCATGCACTAGAGTTGGGAGTTGAGAAGTGACGAGTAGAGGGTTGCCGAACAAGTTTTTCCTTGATACCGAAGTTCATAAGTCACACATAATATATAAGATTTAGACATTTTTTTCTACGGTGCATGTGTGTGCCATGTAGTTAATACTTGACCATAATGTGGCCAAGGTAAGGAGGACACCATCTCATCATCACGCATAATAGTGTGTTTTGTTGGGCCATATTGGTGAGGACGACACTTGACGGTGTGGTGATGATGAGATGGTGTGTGAACAAAATGGTAATATGTGCTACGACTGTTCTAGGATATGTGAGGGCAAGTTATCGGAGACAAGATGGTGTCAGAATGAGAGCCAATGTAGCCGGGGAGATATGGGATGGGAAGGAGAGGTGGAGCGGGGACGGGGTGGTTATAGATAAAGGAGATAGATAGATTGAACAGAGATCCGCTATTCCACGAGAGAAATACACAAAGAGAGAAATAACTAAAAGAGCTTGACAGAGGAAGATGGACACACATACTGACATGGTTAGAAACTACACACGACACCTTTTTTAATCAAATGTCACTATATATCATTTTTATGTCGCCACAAAGCAAAATTATGCTCCCATTGCAACGCATGAGTAATTTCAAAGTGCATTAAACAAACACGCAGGGAGGGATCATAGCGGGGTGATTGATGGGGGACTCCTAGGCACTTTGTGGGGAAGTACAATGTGAAGGAAAGAGGGTGTCACGCGCAAGTTGAGGTGGGCGTCAACCGGTTTTAAAGGAGAGGGCTCTAGCGAGAAATGTAGCGCTATAGCGGGAAACCAAAGAGCGAGAGGAGGTTCTGGCAGGAAAAGGAAAGGGTGCGCGGTGGGGTGGGAGTTTTATGTCGGGCCAGCGTGTTGGATATAATATGATGGATAGTCTGGACAACCACAACCCAACGGATGGTCTAGATTGGGTGGTGCCCTGGGTGTTTAGACGGTTGAATTTTACGGAGCCTCTTGGGTGCATGTTTGATGTCCGAACAAGCTTGGATCATATGAGTAAGAAATAAGCTTCGACGTGGGAGGCAACTTTAATTATTTGTTTGATTTATCTATTGCATTATAGCTCGTACCAACGCACGGGCATTCTACTAGTATTTAAAAAAACAAAATAGATAGAGTTCATACCAGCTTTTCAGTCTCAGTCACTTCATCATATATCATCATTGTTGCCTTTCATTTGCACAATCGAACGATGTGAACAATAATAAGCGCATTGGACTAAGCTGAATCTGCAGGCAAACACAAAGGAGAAGACAAAATAATATGGCTCTTTGAAAGCTAAACAGGTATGCATGCGAGAACCACTAAACATTGTAACCAATATCTTCTACCTTGACACAAAGAAAAATAAAACTATTTACATAGGAAAGCTCCCAACAAGCAAAAGAAGAAAGAAAAATCTTTTTGGGTTTTCCCAAAAGGACACAAAACAAGAAAACAAGAAAACGAAAATAAACTAGCATGGATAATACAGTGGCAAAGTGTAAACACCGGCTAACAAAGTGAAAGCATAAGCATGAATGTAAAGTCGGTGAGAACACGTACTCCCCCAAGCTTAGGCTTTTGGCCTAGCTTGGTCTACTCCCAAGGATGGTCGTGGCGAAACCCAAAGTCATAATGGGTGTTATACGGGAGTGCTGCAGCCACTGCCTGAATAGCTGCCTCACAAAGTCGAGCAGCCGTCGCCTCCCTCTCATACTCCTCTGCCTCTCCTATGGTTATGTAGTATCTTCTTTTAACCCGAAAGTCAAAGAAAGTAGGAGCAGGAAGGGTAATATGGAAAACACGCTGCCGGTTAAATATCAAGCGGTATATGAGGCATCCATGATTTCTCTCAAGGAACTGGTAGCGTGTTAGAGCGACACGATCAAGGTAGGCTGTACGGAGAGGAGGGTCTTCTGGACGGATGGATACCCCAAGAAAATTTGCTAAGCGTGTAGCATAAATTCCACCAAAGAAATCCCCCTCACTGGCATTTTTATTCAGCCTCCTTGCTATTATAGCTCCCATATTGAAGCTCCTGTCACCTGTTACTGCGCTCTTAAGGATACTAAGGTCGGAAGCGCATAGGTGACAATGTGCACCCTTGCCGTTAATGCACCTACCTATGAAGAGGGAAATGTAGTGCAAGGCAGGGAAATGGATGCTTCCTATGTTGGCTTGCGTGATATCTCTGGTTTCTCCAACAGTTGTACTGGAGACAAAGTCTCTGACCGAAGACTTAGAAGGATCATTAACACTACCCCCATTGGGTATCTTGCAAATCATATTGAAATCCTCCAGGTCCACGGTATATGATTTATCGTACAGATCAAACAGTATGGATGAGTCACGGCCAACTGAGAATTTAAATCTACGCATGAAAGAGGCAGTGAGCATAGCATACTGTTCACATTTATCTGAGAGGAATTCTTTTAACCCGGCATTGCGGACAAGTGTATCAAACTCATCCTTGAAACCCGCTTAGATCATGAACTCATCGAAAGGCCATTCACATGTTTGCACCGGTGCGTCCCTTAGTTGAAAAGGTTCGGGCTCCCGAAAAGAAAGACGAGGACCCTTCTTACTTGAGGAACCAGCATGAAACTTCCTCCTGAACATAATTTCCATATGCTGAAATTTTTGAAGTTCAAGAGAAAAGTGAATAAAGACCCACCACACCTTGTAGCAACTACTCCTACTAGTGCCTAGAGACCGTATCACGCGCTAAAACTACTTGGGACCGGCTAAAATCAACATTTCTAGCTCAAGAACAGGGTCACCAAGGTAGCAAGAATACGCGAAGGATAAAGCACTAGAGAAAAAACTAATTGGACTAATGGAGGAGTCACTTACCAAGAAGTAATTTCCCCAAAACGGTTCGGAGAATGGTGCTTTGAGCAAGGAGATCGAAAATCACAGCCAAATGAGCAAGAACACGAGTTTGAGCTGCGAAACAATTTTTTCTAGAGGTGGAAGAAGAGGCTGAGAGCTGGAATGAGTGGAGGTGGTGCCTGTGGGCCCCACAAGCTTGCACCCCGCCACCAGGGGGGTAGGTGGCGGTGGCAGGGCTTGTGGCCAACTGGTCTGGCCCCCAGGCCAGCTCTCAGGCCCAGAAATTTTCAAAAATTTCAGAAAAAATCATACTAAATTTTCAGGACCATCGGAGAACTTTTATTTTCGAGATATTTTTCTCCGGGACGCTAAAACAGAAAACAGGGAAAAACTAAACTAATTCTATCATTTTTCTTCTAAGCAACAGAAAAGGAAAACTCAAAATAGAGGTATGTGACTCTTTGATTCATCAGTTTCATGGTCATCGAAAGAAATCTGTCAACGGGATTGATCAAGTCCTTATGACAAAACTTTCTCGAATCGCAAGAGACAACGGAGAATTTTCGAATACCACTAAGTCACCTCAATGGGGATATGTATCGCCCCAACAAGCAAATCATACTTCATCTTGACACGAGGAATAGGGCATTCATAGCTCCCAATGCGAATCGATGAAGTCTTTTCGATAGCATTGATGCAATGTACTTGATATAGTTTCTTCGGAAAGTGCACTGTGTGCTCATTACCGTTGAGATGGAAAGTGACATTTCCTTTGTTGCAATCTATAACAGCCCCTGCAGTGTTTAAAAAGGGTCTTTCGAGGATGATAGCCATGACATCATCCTCAGGAATATCCAAGATAACAAAGTCTGTTAAGATAGTGGTGTTAGCAACCACAACAGGCACATCCTTGCAAATGCCGATAGGGAAAGCAGTTGATTTGTCGGCCATTTGCAGAGAAATTTCAGTGGGTGTCAACTTATCCAACTCAAGTCTACGATAAAGAGAGAGCAGCATAACACTAACACCGGCTCCAAGGTCACATAAGGCAGTTCTTACGTAGTTTCTTTTAATAGAGCAAGGTATAGTGGGCACTCCGGGATCACCAAGTTTATTAGGAGTTCCACCTTTGAAAGTATAATTGGCAAGCATGGTGGAGATCTCAAGATATGGTATCTTCCGTTTATTAGTCACAGTATCTTTCATGTACTTGGCATATGGAGACATCTTGAGCATATCAGTTAACCGCATCTGCAGAAAGACGGATCTTATCATCTCAACGAAGCGCTCAAAATCCTCATCATCCTTTTTCTTGGATGGCTTAGGAGGAAAGGGCATAGGTCTCTGAACCCATGGCTCTCTTTCTTTACCATGCTTCCTAGCAGTGAAGACATTCTTATCGTACTTCTTAGGTTGTGGATTATCTGGATTAACCGAAGGTTCAATCTCCACATCCTCATCATTGCTAGGTTGAGAATTATTATGAACATCACTGTCCATATTGTCACCAGGTTCATGTTCATCACCAGATTGTGTTTCTGCATCAGACGCAGAAATATCATTAGGTTCTTCCGGTGTGACAGTATTTGGTGAACTGGCATGTAGGTTTCTATCATCCTTCTTCTTCTCCTTAGGATGACTGGGTGTATCAGCATTGATTCCTTGAGAATCTTGATCAATTCTCTTAGGATGACCTTCAGGATACAAAGGTTCCTGAGTCATTTTGCCTCCTCTAGTAATGACCCTGACAGAGTTGTCATTTAATTCATTGAGGAGGTCATTCTGAGCTTTAAGTACTTGTTCTACCTGAGTAGTAATCATAGAGGCATGTTTACTCAGAAGCTTCACATCATTGACATTTCTGTCTACACAAGCACTTAAATGGCTAAGCATACAAGTACTTTGTTCCAAATGTCTACTAACATAATCATAGAAACTCTGTTGTTTGGCAACAAAGTTGTCAAATTCATTAAAACATAGACTAGCAGGTTTATCAAAAGGAATATCGAGACCATGGATCTCTTCGATAGGTGGTAGATTTTTGACATCTTCAGATCTAATGCCTTTCTCTTGCATAGATTTCTTGGCTTCTTGCATATCTTCGGGACTGAGGAATAGAATACCTCTTTTCTTCGGAGTTGGCTTAGGAGGTGGTTCGGGAATTGTCCAAGCATTATCGTTGATCAAGATGTTATTCAGTAGAGTCTCGGCTTGTTCTACAGTTCGTTCCCTAAAAACACAACCGTCACAACTATCTAGGTAGTCTCTAGAGGCATCGGTAAGTCCGTTATAGAGGATATCAAGTATCTCGTTCTTCTTAAGAGGGTGATCAGGCAAAGCATTTTGTAGCTGGACGAGCCTCCCCCAAGCTTGTGGAAGACTCTCTTCTTGGAGTTGAGCAAAGTTGTATATTTCCTGCAAGGCAGCTTGCTTCTTATGGTCTTATGGGTAGGGAAATATTTCTCACAGAAGTAATAGACCATCTCCTGGGGACTACGCACACATCCAGGAGCAAGAGAGGTGAACCAGGCTTTAGCATCATCCTTTAGAGAGAAAGGAAACAGCTTAAGGATATAGTAGTGGCGGATCTTCTCCTGGTTAGTGAAAAGGTTGGCTATTTCGTGCAGTTTGGCAAGATGGCTATGACCGCCTCAGACTCATGACTGTGAAAAGGATCATATTCGACTTGAGAGATTATCTCAGGATCGATAGAGAATTCATAATCCTTATCGGTCATAAACATAGGGGAAGTGGCAAACTTCGGGTCATATTTCATCTTAGCTTCCCGAGATTTTTCCTTCCACTTGAGAAGTAATTTCTCAGCGTCATAGGCATCCTTACACGTAAGAAAATCCTCAGCTATCTCTCTCCATAACGTAACCCTCAGGTATATCAGGCAGTTCATATCTAGGAGAGCTATATCTAGCAGGAGCAAAAGCAAGTTCTATCTCAATAGTATCGGCAGTTTCAGAAGCATCACGAGCATTGGCAGTAACTCTAGCAATATGAGCATCAAGGAATACCCCTAGTGGAACATCAGGCAAAGGAGTATCTCTAGCAGTATCAAGCATAGTATCATCAGGCAAAATAGCATCTCTAGCATCATCAGGCAAAGCAGTATCAAGCATAGCATCTCTAGCATCATCAGGCATAGTATCAAGCACATGCGACATATCAAGATTTCTAGCAGGAGGTGATGTCGCAAACTTACTCATAACTGAAGGTGAATCAAGTGTAGAGCTAGATGGCAATTCCTTACCTCCCCTCGTAGTTGAGGGCAAGACTTTGGTCTTCGGATCCTTCAGATTCTTCATAGTGATCAGCAGATATAAATCCCAAGTAACTCAGAGAATATAGCAATACTTCCCAGGCAACGACGCCAGAAAAATGCTTCATGCCAACTGTTCTTCCCCTTTAAAATGGCACCAGAAGAATGCTGTTAGCACTCTCCCGCAATCGAAACTAGAAGAATGTTGTTGACGGCCCACAAGCTCATGGGATCGCAGCAGTTTTCGAGGGTAGAGTATTTGACCCAAATTTTTTGATCGCCAACAGGAGGTGAGAGAATACTCTCGAGTATTAGCAGCTGAATGTGTCAGGTTCAACCACACCTGAAAGATTAGTATCTGCAAGCAAAGTAGTAACAGCAAAGTAGTATGATAACAACGGTGTGAGAAACGATCTGTTGACGGCAGACTATTCCTAACGATTGTATCGATGGCGCCAAGTTGCCTCGTTGATGGAAGTTCTCAGTTCCCATCAGCGATCAACGAATCAAGATTGTAGCAGGTAGCAGCAGTGTAACAAGCAATAGCAGCGGCAAGGAACAGCAATAGTGACAGCAGTAGCAAGTAGCAACAGTAGCAAGCAACAGTAGTAGCAACAGTAGCAGCAGAGCTAGACAAGTAACAGCAGTAGCAACAGTAGTAGCAGCAGCAGAGCAAAACAAGTAACAGCAGTAGCAACAGTAGTAGCAACAGTAGGACAAACTCGTAGGCAATGGGTCGGTGATTTGTTTGGATGATATTCATCATGCAACAGCTATAACACAGAGAGATATGTGGCTAGCTCCTGTTCGTCAATGTGATGTAGGCATGCATTCCGTGTGTCGTCATACGTGCTTAGGGAAAAGAACATGCATGACATCTATTGTCCATCCCTCCCGTGGCAACAGGGTCCAAAAGGAAACTATGGGATATTAAGGTTCTCCTTTTAATAAAGAACCGGGCCAACGCATTAGCACTTGGTGAACACATGAACTCCTCAAACTATGGTCATCACCGGGAGTGGTTCCGGTTATTGTCACTCCGGGGTTGCCGGATCATAACACATAGTAGGTAACTACAACTTGCAAGATCGGATCTAAAACACACATATATTGGTGACAACATAATAATTTCAGATCTGAAATCATGGCACTCGGGCCCTAGTGACAAGCATTAAGCATGGCAAAGTAGGAGCAACATCAATCTCAGAACATAGTGGATACTAGGGATCAATCCCCATCAAAACTAACACGATTACATGATAGATCTCATCCTACTCATCACCGCCTAGCGAGCCTACGAATAGATTACTCACGAACGACAAAGAGCTTCATGGAATTGGAGAGGGAAGAAGGTTGATGATGACGATGGCGACAATTTCCCCTCTCCTGCGCCCAAGACGGACTCCAGATCTGCCCTCCAGATGAAGAACAGGTGGTGGCGGCGCCTCTGTATCGCAAACGCGACGGAAACATCTCTTTTTTATTTTTTTCTGGGACGAAAGGGATCTTATAGAGCTGGAATTGGGGGCGGCAGAGCCTTGTGGGCCCCACAAGCCTGCCCACCGCCACCAGGGGGGTGGTGGCGGAGCCAGGGCTTGTGGCCCACTGGCCCACCCCCTGAGGTGGAACTTGGCGCAGATATTTTTCTTATTTTCCAAAACTGCTCCCCGTAATTTTTCAGGACGTTTGGAGAACTTTGATTTCTGCACAAAATAACACCAAGGCAATTCTACTGAAAACAGCGTCAGTCCAGGTAAGTTCCATTCGAATCATGCAAATTAGAGTCCAAAACAAGGGCAAGAGAGTTTGGAAAAGTAGATACGATGGAGACGTATCACCCCCTTGATAATTCATTTTAGATTAAAGCTTTTCCAGCCAGGCCCAACTTTGGTTTTAATCTGCTAATAACTTAATAAAAATGCATAGGGAATAGCTACTCCGAGGAATTAATCAACAACCCCGGCCAGTGCTCCTCATGAGTGTTGGTCCAACCTGAGCGATGTCCGACGCCCCCTGGTCACCCAGGGTTTAGCCAACCCGACGTCTAGCTCATCCGGTCGTGTCTTGAGAACGAGATACACGGCTCCTATCTATTGGAAATATGCCCTAGAGGCAATAATAAATTAGTTATTATTATATTTCTTTGTTCATGATAATCGTTTATTATCCATGCTATAATTGTATTGATTGGAAACACAATACTTGTGTGTTTGAGTTATATGGTTGATTACCGAATGTTGTTAGGAGTCCCGTATGAGATCACGGACGTCACGAGGGTTTCCGGAATGGTCCGGAGATGAAGATTGATATATAGGATGACCTCATTTGATTACCGGAAAGTTTTCGGCATTACCGGGAATGTACCGGGAGTGACGAATGGGTTCCGGATGTTCACCGGGGGGCAGCCCATCCAGGGGAAGCCCATAGGCCTTAGGGGTGCCGCACCAGCCCTTAGTGGGCTGTTGGGACAGCCCAAGAGGCCCTATGCGCAGGAGAGAGAAAAAAATCAAAGAGAAAGGAAAAAAAAGAGGGGAAGTGGGAAATTAGAGGACTCCACCTTCCAATCCTAGTTGGACTAGGATTGGAGGAGGACTCCTCCTCCCACCCTTCGGCCGACCCCTTGGGGCTCTCTTGAGCCTCAAGGAAGGTCCGTCCCCATCCCTCCTATATATACTGAGGTATTAGGGCTGATTTGAGACAACTTTGCCACGGCAGCCCGACCACATACCTCCACGGTTTTTCCTCTAGATCGCGTTTCTGTAGAGCTCGGGCGGAGCCCTGCTGGA
Source organism: Hordeum vulgare subsp. vulgare (assembly GCF_904849725.1). Lineage (NCBI taxonomy): Eukaryota > Viridiplantae > Streptophyta > Magnoliopsida > Poales > Poaceae > Hordeum > Hordeum vulgare. The sequence goes on from NC_058518.1 coordinate 34,845,020, forward strand.
ATAAGATCACCACCAACCTCCGGAGCGCCGTCACGCTTCTGGAGAACTCATCTACCTCTCCGTCTCTCTTGCTGGATCAAGAAGGCCGAGATCATCGTCGAGCTGTACGTGTGCTGAACGCGGAGGTGTCGTCCGTTCGGCACTAGATCCGAGCGGATCGTGGGACGGATCACGGACGATTCGTGGGATGGTTCACGAGGCGGATCGAGGGCGGACGTTCCACTACATCAATCGCGTTTCTTAACGCTTCCTGCTGTGCGATCTACAAGGGTATGTAGATCGGAAATCCCCTCTCGTAGATGGACATCACCATGATAGGTCTTCGTGCGCATAGGATTTTTTTTCCCATGCGACGTTCCCCAACAGTGGCATCATGAGCTAGGTTCATGCGTAGATGTTATCTCGAGTAGAACACAAAGGTTTTTGTCGGCGGTGATGTGCGATTTGCTGCCCTCCTTAGTCCTTTCTTGATTTCGCGGTATTGTTGGATCGAAGCGGCTCGGACCGACATTACTCGTACGCTTATGAGAGACTGGTTTCATTGCTACGAGCAACCCCGTTGCTCAAAGATGACTGGCGAGTGTCGGTTTCTCCAACTTTAGTTGAATCAGATTTGACCGAGGAGGTCCTTGGAGAGAGGTTAAATAGCAATTCATACATCTTCGTTGTGGTGTTTGCGTAAGTAAGATGCGATCTTACTAGATACCCATGGCAACCACATAAAACATGCAACAACAATTAGAGGACGTCTAACTTGTTTTTGCAGGGTATGCTTGTGATGTGATATGGCCAACGACGTGATGTGATATATTGGATGTATGAGATGATCATGTTGTAATAGTTAATATCGACTTGCACGTCGATGGTATGGCAACCGGCAGGAGCCATAGGGTTGTCTTTAAACTAACGTTTTTGGTTGCAGATGCGTTTACTATATTGCTAGGACATAGCTTTAGTAGTAATAGCATGAGTAGCACGACAACCCCGATGGCGACACGTTGATGGAGATCATGATGATGGACATCATGGTGTGACGTCGGTGACAAGAAGATCGTGTCGGTGCTTTGATGATGGAGATCAAGGAGCACATAATGATGACCATATCATGTCACTTATGAATTGCATGTGATGCTAATCCTTTATGCACATTATTATGCTTAGAACGATGGTAGCATTATGAGGTGATCTCTCACTAAAATTTCAAGCTCAAATTGTGTTCTCCCCGATTGTGCGCCGTTGCGACAGTTCGTCGTTTCGAGACACCACGTGATGATCGGGTGTGATAGACTCAACGTTCACATACAACGGGTGCAAAACAGTTGCACGCGCGAAACACTCGAGACTCACGTGATGATCGGACTTGAGATAGTGGATTTGATGGATAAGAAGGCTGACAAAGTCGAAAGTAGTATATTTGATATACATGATGTTGATGTGTACTTTACTAGTACTCCTAGTAGCACAAGGGTATTGGATACCGGTTCGGTTGCTAAGTGATTAGTAACACGAAATGAAAGCTACGGAATAAACGGAGACTAGCTAAAGGCGAGCTGATGATACATGTTGGAAGTGTTTCCAAGGTTGATATGATCAAACGTCGCACGCTCCCTCTACCATCGGGATTGGTGTTAAACCTAAATAATTGTTATTTTGTGCTTACATTAAGCATGAACATGATTGGATCGTGTTTATTGCAATACGATTATTCATTTAAAGATAATAATGGTTACTCTATTTTGCTTGAATAAACACCTTCAATGGTTTATTGAATCTCGATCGTAGTGTTACACATGTTCATAATATTGGTGCCAAAAGATACAAAGTAATAATGATAATACCACTTAGTTGTGGCACTACCACTTGAGTCATGTTGGTATAAAATGCATGAAGAAGCTCCATGCCGATGGATCTTTGTACTCACTCATTTTTGAAATGTTTGAGACATGCAAACCATACATGTTGGTATAAATGCATGAAGAAACTCCATAGAGATGGATCGTTTGGACTCGCTTGATTTTGAATCACTTGAGACATGCAAAACAAGCCACATGAAACAAACAAGTGTTGGAATTATGCCCTAGAGGCAATAATAAATATAGTTATTATTATAATTCCTGTATCAAGATAATCGTTTATTATCCATGCTATAATTTATTGAATGAAGACTCATTTACATGTGTGGATACATAGACAAAACACCGTCCCTAGCAAGCCTCTAGTTGGCTAGCCAGTTGATCAAAGATAGTCAGTGTCTTCTTATTATGAACAAGGTGTTGTTGCTTGATAACTGGATCACGTCATTAGGAGAATCACGTGATGGACTAGACCCAAACTAATAGACGTAGCATGTTGATCGTGTCATTTTGTTGCTACTGTTTTCTGCGTGTCAAGTATTTATTCCTATGACCATGAGATCATATAACTCACTGACACCGGAGGAATGCTTTGTGTGTATCAAACGTCGCAACGTAACTGGGTGACTATAAAGATGCTCTACAGGTATCTCCGAAGGTGTTAGTTGAGTTAGTATGGATCAAGACTGGGATTTGTCACTCCGTATGACGGAGAGGTATCTCGGGGCCCAAACGGTAATGCAACATCACACACAAGCCTTGCAAGCAATGTAACTTAGTGTAAGTTGCGGGATCTTGTATTACGGAACGAGTAAAGAGACTTGCCGGTAAACGAGATTGAAATAGGTATGCGGATACTGACGATCGAATCTCGGGCAAGTAACATACCGAAGGACAAAGGGAATGACATACGGGATTATATGAATCCTTGGCACTGAGGTTCAAACGATAAGATCTTCGTAGAATATGTAGGATCCAATATGGGCATCCAGGTCCCGCTATTGGATATTGACCGAGGAGTCTCTCGGGTCATGTCTACATAGTTCTCAAACCCGCAGGGTCTGCACACTTAAGGTTCGACGTTGTTTTATGCGTATTTGAGTTATATGGTTGGTTACCAAATGTTGTTCGGAGTCCCGGATGAGATCGCGGACGTCACGAGGGTTTCCGGAATGGTCCGGAAACGAAGATTGATATATAGGATGACCTCATTTGATTACCGGAAGGTTTTCGGAGTTACCGGGAATGACGAATGGGTTCCGGGAGTTCATCGGGGGGGGGGGGGCAACCCACCCCGGGGAAGCCCATAGGCCTTGAGGGTGGCACACCAGCCCTTAGTAGGCTGGTGGGACAGCCCAAAAGGGCCCTATGCGCCAAGAAGAAAAAATCAAGAGGAAAAAAAAAGGAGGAGGTGGGAAGGAAGGGGGACTCCCTCCCACCAAACCAAGTCCAACTCGGTTTGGGGGGGGGGGAGTCCTCCCCCCTTGGACTCGGCCGACCCCCTTGGGGCTCCTTGAGCCCCAAGGCAAGGTCCCCTCCCTCCCACCTATATATACGGAGGTTTTAGGGCTGATTTGAGACGACTTTTCCACGGCAGCCCGACCACATACCTCCACGGTTTTTCCTCTAGATCGCGTTTCTGCGGAGCTCGAGCGGAGCCCTGCTGAGACAAGGTCATCACCAACCTCCGGAGCGCCGTCACACTGTCGGAGAACTCTTCTACCTCTCCATCTCTCTTGCTGGATCAAGAAGGCCGAGATCATCGTCGAGCTGTACGTGTGCTGAACGCGGAGGTGTCGTCCGTTCGGTACTAGATCGTGGGACTGATCGCGGGATTGTTCGCGGGGCGGATCGAGGGACGTGAGGACGTTCCACTACATCAACCGCGTTCACTAACGCTTCTGCTGTACGATCTACAAGGGTACGTAGATCACTCGTCCCCTCTCGTAGATGGACATCACCATGATAGGTCTTAGTGCGCGTAGGAAAATTTTTGTTTCCCATGCGACGTTCCCCTACAACAAGAGAGTAACTTGTTGGGAGTAAGGCATTTTTGATGTGTGCAGTCCAATGAGTGCTAAGGCACGCAGTGGATATCGTTATGTTTTTACTTCACTAACGATTTGAGTAGATACAGGAGTATTTACTTGATGAATGACAAGTCTAAAATGTTGAAAAGTTCAAGGCAATTTTAGAGTGAAGATCGTCGTGACAAGAGGATAAACTGTCTATGATATGATCATAGAGATGAATATCTGAGTTACGAGTTTTGGTATGCAGTTAAGACAATGTTGAAATTGTTTCACACTTCATGCCACCTGGAACACCATAGTGTGATGATGTGTCTAAGCGTCATAGCTGCGCACTATTTGATATGGTGCATACTATGATGTCTCTTATCGAATTACCACTATCGTTTATGGGTTATGCATTAGAGACAACCGCATTCACTTTAAATAGAGCACCGCGTATTTCCGTTGAGATGACATAGTATAGACTGAGGTTTAGAGAAATATAAAGCTGTCGTTTCTTCAAAGTTTGGGGCTGCGATGCTTATGTGAAAAAAAAGTTTCAGTCTCATAAGCTCGAACCCAAAGCGGATAAAATCATCTTCATAGGATATCCAAAACAGTTGGATACATCTCTTATCTCAGATCCGGAAGCAAAGTGTTTATTTCTAGAAATGGATCCTTTCTCAAGGAAAGGTTTCTCTCGAAAGAATTGAATGGGAGAGTGGTGGAACTTGATGAGGTTATTGAACCGTCACTTCAACCAGTGTGTAGCAAGGCACATGAAGTTGTTCATGTAGCGCGTACACCAATTGAAGTGGAAGCTAATGATAGTGATCATTGGAGCTTCGAATCAAGCTACTGCAAACCTCGTAGGTTGACAAAGGTCGCGTACTACTGCAGAGTAGTATGGTAACCCTGGCTTGAAGGTCATGTTATTGAGCAACAATGAACCTACGAATTATGGAGAAGCAATGGTGGGCCCGGATTCTGACAAATGGCTGGAGGCCATGAAATCCGAGAGAGGATCCATGGATAAAACAAAGTGTAGACTTTGGAGGAACTGCTTGATGGTAGTAAGACTATTAAGTAAAGATGGATCTTTAAAAAGGAAGACACACGATGATGGTGATAAGTCACTATTAAGAAAAGCTCGACTTGTCGCAAAGATGTTTCCGACAAGATCAAATAGTTGACTATGATGAGACTTTCTCACTCGTAGCGATGCTAAAAGTCTGTTAGAATTATGTTAGTAGTTGCTGCATTATTTATGAAATATTGCACATGGGATGTCAAAACATTGTTTCCTCGACGTTTTCCTTGAGGAAAAATTGTATGTGATACAACCAGAAGGTTTTGTCGATCCTGAAGATACTAACAAGTATGCAAACTCCAGCAATCCTTCAATGGACTGTTGCAAGCATCTCGGAGTTGGAATATACACTTTGATGAGATGATAAAAGATTTTGGGTTTGTACAAGGTTTATGAGAAACTTATATTTCCAAAGAAGTGAGTGGGAGCACTCAGAATTTCTGATAAGTATATGTGGTTGACATATTGTGGATCAGAAGTAATGTAGAATTTCTGTAAAACATAAAAGGTTGTTTGAAAGGAGTTTTTCAAAGGAATACCTGGATTGCGCTACTTGAACGTTGAGCATCAAGATCTATGGAGATAGATCGAAACGCTTAATGGAAGTTTCAACAAGATGCATGCCTTGACAAGTTTTTGAAGGAGTTCAAAATAGATCAGCAAAGAAGGAGTTCTTGGTTGTGTTGTAAGGTGTGAATTTGAGTAAGACTCAAAACCCGACACCGGCAGAATAAAGAGAATAGACGAAGGTCGTCGTCTATGCCTTGTCCATAAAATCTGAAGTATGCCATGTTGAGTACCGCACCTGATGTGTGCCTTGCCTCAAAGTCTGTTGAGAGGTACAGAGAGTGATCCATAATTGAATCACTAGCAGCGGTCAAAATTTATCCTTAGTAACTAATGGACTAAGGAATTTTTCTTGATTATGGAGGTGGTTAAAGAGTTCGTCGTAAAGGGTTACATCGATGCAAGCTTTGACACTAATCCGAATAACTATGAGTAGTGAAACGGATTCGTATAGTAGAGTAGATATTTGGAGTATTTCCGAATAGCACGTAGTAGCAGCATCTATAAGATGACATAAAGATTTGTAAAGAACACACGGATCTGAAAGTTTCAGAACCGTTGACTAAAACCTCTCTCACGAGCAAGACGTGATCAGACCCCCGAACTATATGGGTGTTGGATTCGTTGAAATCACATGGTGATGTGAACTAGATTATTGACTCTAGTGCAAGTGGGAGACTGTTGGAAATATGCCCTAGAGGCAATAATAAATTAGTTATTATTATATTTCTTTGTTCATGATAATCGTTTATTATCCATGCTATAATTGTATTGATTGGAAACATAATACTTGTGTGGATACATAGACAAAACACTGTCCCTAGTAAGCCTCTAGTTGACTAGTCGTTGATCAAAGATGGTCAAGGTTTCCTGGCCATAGGCAAGTGTTGCTACTTGATAACGGGATCACATCATTAGGAGAATCATGTGATGGACTAGACCTAAACTAATCTCTACTATTAAAGGGGATTTGCCGTCCTCGTGATGGTTCGACCTCCAACGATCCCCCTCCTACCGCTAGCCTTTCCACGGTTCCACCGATTTTTTTCAATCCCTCCTTAGTACATCGTCTTCTATGGCTAAAAGTCTTCCCCACGTCCTCCCACCGTCTCAACGCCTCACCCACGACGCTCACGATCGCCCACGCCGCCGCCCCGCCGCCCAGGTTCCCACCTCCATCACAAATCCCCGCAGCACCGCCGTCAGAGGGCCGGCCGGCAAACCCGCACGGCGCCCACAGGGAAGGTGGCGGCACGTGGCAGTGTGGCGGTCTCGTTCCCCTCCCGCCCACCCCACCAACCCCCTCCAACATCGGGACACCACCGGGTCCCCCCTCCAACGCCGCCTCCCTCATCTCCGGTGACGGGATCTGGCGAAGCTCCTTCCCCACCCCGCCACCGCACCTCACGCCCGTCTCCTCCGGCCAGCCTCCCCCCGCAACCTCCCCCCTCCCGTTTTTAGAAGGGAAGGGAAGGGAAGAGAAGAGGGAGAGCGAGCAGGTGAGGCGACGACCATGGCGCTCGCAGATCCGTCGGCCCCGTTGTACGTCCTCGGCCGCGCGTGATTCTGCTTAGTGGCGTGACGGGGTGCCTGCTCTGCGCCCATGCCATGGCCGGCTCGGGACGCCGCCATCGACCTCGGACCACACCGCCGCCGCCATGGATGCACAGGCCTCCTCGCCCATGTTCTTCTTCTTCTTCTCTCTCTCTCCCCCTAATGTGTTTCGATTTGGTCCTGATGTGTTTCGATTTGGTAGGCCTGCCTCTTCTTCTCTCTCTCCCCCTAATCTTGCTGCTCAGTTAGTCAACAAATGAGATGTTAAGATAGTTCACCTGGTGTGAACAGGTCGACGGCAGTGGCAGCAGGCGGCGCATGCAGGGCTCGTGCAGCGCCCCGACGTCTCACGCACGAGCTGCCTTTCGAGCTGCTGCAGGTCGGCAAGCTGAGCAAGGTAGTCAATCCTTCACATGCATGTTTATTTGCCATCCTGTAGTCAATCCTGTACGAGTCCTCTTTTGTCAAGATGTATGTGGTAATCTGTAGTCCTCTTTTGTCCTGTAGTTAGCTGTATGTGGTATTGTGCAACTAACTGTATCTAATTTCTTGTACTGCATGATTATTACTAACTAACTAACTGTATGTGGTAATCTACAACTAACTGTATCAACTTTGGCTGCATGTCTGTTAAAACAGATTACCATATTTGGCAAATAAAGTTGAACTATACTTATGCTTACTTCTGCTGCTCTAATTTATAGGTAATGGAAGTGCGCCTTATATTAATAGGATGAGCATGGATGAAACCAAAAGGAGGGGCAATGGCAACCTCGACAATGAAGATGATGTTGTGATGAGGAATGATTCAACTCCAAGAGAGCCAGCATGGAAAGGTCACTACCATGATCTGAATTCTGTTAATTCTGCATATTTCTTTTTTGCATGGTTATTATGATGCTTTTATGTTTGTTGGTTCCGTAAAAACTCTCTTTTACAGAGCAAATTTCTGTTAATGTATATGTTACAGTATACATGTACATTTAGACAGTTACAGAAAATATACCTGTACACTTAGTCAGTTATAGAAAATATACCTGTACATTTAGTCCGTTACAGTATACCTGTACATTTAGTCAATTACAGAAATAATGGAAATTAAATCTTTCAAAGTCCAGTTACAGAAAATGTAGTCAGTTTCTCTGCCTCCGTGTAGTGAAACAAAAAAATCATGGTGTTGCTGTGAATTATATAAGCCTGTTGATCTGTTTGTTTGTATTAGACATATTTATTATCTTGTTGTGAATTATATAAGCTTAGTTTTTATTTTGTATTATGATGCATTTAGAGTTGAAATGATGTTTATTCTGTTGTAGTTATATATTATGATGCATTGATAACATGGCGCTTAAAATTTTGATATGTAGGACTTATAACCAATGACATCTCTTATATTTGGAACCATGGCCCCAAGTTTGGTGGGGGATTTGATTGTTGGTACTGCCACCTAATCAGTAGAGGAGGAGGCGCAACCCGCTTTAGGGAGCACCTTGGTGGTATACCAGGTGAAGTGAGGGTGTGCCCTAATGTTCCAAGAAATGTGTGTGCTGCAATGAGGGACTCTCGTGATGATGCAAGGCGGAAGAAGAGGGAGAAGACAAATCGTAAAATCCGCTGTGTTTGAGCAACTACACTGGATGGTGACCCTTTTTTCTCCTCACTAAAAGTTGGGTATTCATATATGTAGGAACCAAAGGATGTGGATCTCCTGAACATAACCTCCATGGCATGTCCTGCCTTACCTCTGTGCCCTCTAGCACAAACACAAGCTGAACGAGGGATCCTACTGATTCTTAAACGAATTAGAGCAGTTTTCGACAAGGTATTCATTTGTTGCCCTGTTGAAAATCAACTTTAACACTTGATAATATGTGGTGCGTAGTTTGTACCTATCTTGTCACTTAATAATTGGGTCAATGTTGCTTGCTTAATAGGTTGGCATCAAGGAAGAGGAGTCTGTAGTTGTGAGGATAACTGGTTGCCCTAATGGATGCGCCAGACCATACATGGCCGAGGTTGGCTTTGTTTATGACGGCCCAAACAGTTATCAGGTAAAATAATGCCGAAATAGTTCTGACATCATTTATGCAAACAGTGGTACTTCCTTTTTGTTCACATTCATGATTTTGTTTGCATATTTTATTTTTCTCAATTGAGCTTTTCTTTATTGTGACCGTAGATCTGGCTTGGAGGAACACCAAACCAGACCACCTTGGCAGAAACGTTCATGAATAAAGTGAAGCTTCAAGATATTGAGAAGGTTTTGGAACCACTGTTTTCCTATTGGAATATCACGCGCCAGGAAGGCGAATCTTTTGGGAGCTTCACGAACGGAATGGTGAGCGGATTCTGTTCTTCCATCGAATACTATTGCAGTTTAGTCATTTGGGAAGGAATTTTTTGGACCTTCCGAGAGAATAAGGGAGACATTTAGTCAGAAGCCCCCAAATGTTGTCTCTTTCCTGCTATGTAGAGAGCACCATTCATCTGGGAGTTGCTTACTAAATGGTACTCCCTCTATACACTAATGTAAGACGTTTTTGCAGTTCCTTACATTAGTGTACAGAGGCGAGTACAAACTAGCAAGATTGTTAAATTGTTGCTTTCTGTTAGTTGTCATCAGTATAAGCGCTGGACTAATTGATATGGCTTCGCAGATAGTTTTGATACCGGGAAATGCCTAAGCTGCGCAATATGTGTGTCGACATAGCCTGCAGTTTGAGTTTGAGTTTGAGGTTCTACCTGTGTCCGGCATCGGGGCAATTCAGTGGATTTGTTGCACCAAATGAACCCCAATCGTTTATTTTCAAAAGTTTTTATTACTCACTTGTGCATGCATTTTTTTATTTACATGGACAACATAGCTTTTGCAGCAATCCTTCTTACACACTTTCACAGCAAGGACACATAATATACCCATTGGTCCAAAATAAGTGGGTGGAATTGGTCTGTAACAAACCTACAATATATTCTCTCTACTCTGACTGGAGCGCATCACTCTATGTGTAGTGATCACCAAAAGATAATGTAATCTACGGAGGTGTTGTTCATCTCATAGATAGTTCTATGTATCTTACAAATTATTGATATCTTGGCCTTACGGGAAAGCATTCAGTCTATGTGTGGTGATCTTTTGGTTCGTTGTGGATATTTTACAGTTTTGGGGGCTCTTGATTTCCTGTTTTATAACATCTTTATGCAATGTTACTAGGTAGGCGATCTGACATCGATGATAAAAAATATTGCACTTTAGGAATTTAGTATTCATCTCATAGATGGTACTATGTATTCTACAGTTTTTTGGTCTCTTGCCCTTGCGGAAAGGTATTCAGACCATGTATTGTGATGTTCTAGTTCATCGTGAATAGTTTGCAGTTTCTGAGTCGCTTGATTTGCTTATTTGGCATCTGTATGCAACTGCATTGGGTATCATCCCAAATAGTTCAAGGTTCATTATCTGATGCTAGAAAAATATATGCATAGAACTGTTTATGTACACCCTAGGTTGTACATGAAATTCTGGGTAGATCTAGAGGGGTTAGACTTACATAGAAGATTTTCTATTTCAGTTTGCCTCTGCTCTAGAAAATTGAAATGATGTACCCCACGCTTAAAAAATGGTTCTACTTAGCAACTTTCGTGAGTTTTGAAAGCTGTGCATTCAACTTATATATAATCTTGCGATCCTCCCTACAATGCTTGGAGGGATAACATAGGTTTGTTCTCCATTCACTCATGTCAATCCATCTTATTGTTTTCAGGACACATTTCTCATCCCCTAATAATATTTATCCCTTTTGTGATTTATGTGAATGTTATACAGCCAATTCCAATAGTTCTGTTTGGCTAATAAAGAAGAGAGTCATGCTACATAACGATACAAGGAAGATACTGAAGGAGGTTTTGCAAGTGCTTCCAGTTTAAAAATGCATCTTCTTGAATCCATGTGCCGAAACATTCATCTTTACCTTGAGGTATGGTCTGCTTTCAACAGCATTTATTTAGTTAATGTGTCATTGAAGTGCTGAACCTCAAACTAAATATTTTTATTCTTGATCAGGTATGTCGATTTTCTATGAGTTTCCCTTTTGTAAGATGGATATTTGTGCTTAAGAACTAATTATATTGATTTATTCTTGTCTTCTTGTACATAGAGAGAAAACCAGAAGTTTATGATTCCTCATATTGGAGTGAGGCTTTTATTGCATGGAAATTACAACACCAAAACTCTTACCAAAGCTGAGAAGGGTTGCAAGGAGGAAGAGAAGATGTTTCCTAAAATTGAATTTTGTAAAAGGGAAAAGTAGAGCGTATGGTATGGCTACTAATTTATTCAGTAATATATGTCCTATGTGGCATACAATTATACCATATGAAACATATCTGAATACAGATGTGGAAGTTTTTTTTGGAACAATCCACGTCTAGCTGAAGAAATTGAATTTTGTGGAAGTTTTTTGTAGTTTTGAAATGAGTGTGAGCTTTTTAAATTAGGACGGAGATTATATTTTTTATTTATCCTATTTGGATGAAGAATATATATGTCAAAGTTGGATGGAGACGAGGCCATATCTTCGTCCTCATTCATTGCGTAGCACAAAGCAATGGCAAGAAGCTAGACTTTCTAAGTTGAGTCATAATGATTTGAATGCGAGTTACATGGGTTTTGATGCATTAGTAAGTATAAGATGATATTTGTTCCAAGACACTCATAAGTCACATGTGCAAGGTTGTGCACCATGATTTTTTATTAATCCGTGGCAACGCACGGGCATTCGACTAGTAGACGTAGCATGTTGATCGTGTCATTTTGTTGCTACTATTTTCTGCGTGTCAAGTATTTATTCCTATGACCATGAGATCATATAACTCACTGGCACCGAAGGAATGCTTTGTGTGTATCAAACGTCATAACGTAACTGGGTGACTATAAAGATGCTCTATAGGTATTTCCGAAGGTGCCCGTTGAGTTAGTATGGATCAAGACTCTGAGTTGTCACTCCATGTGACGGAGAGTATCTCGGGGCCCACTCGGTAAACAACATCACACACAAGCCTTGCAAGCAAAGTGACTTAGTGTAAGTCACGGGATATTGTATTACAGAACGAGTAAAGAGACTTTCCGGTAAACGAGATTGAAATAGGTATGCGAATACTGACGATCGAATCTCAGGCAAGTAACATACCGAAGGACAAAGGGAATGCACACGGGATTATATGAATCCTTGGCACTGAGGTTCAAACGATAAGATCTTCATAGAATATGTAGGATCCAATATGGGCATCCAGGTTCCGCTATTGGATATTGACCTAGGAGTCCCTCGGGTCATGTCTACATAGTTCTCGAACCCGCAGGGTCTGCACACTTAAGGTTCGGCGTTGTTTTATGCATATTGGAGTTATATCGTTGGTTACCGAATGTTGTTCGGAGTCCCGGATGATATCACAGACGTCACGAGTGTTTCCGAAATGGTCCAGAGATGAAGATTGATATATAGGATGACCTCATTTGATTACGAGAAAGTTTTCGGCATTACGGGGAATGTACTGGGAGTGACGAATGGGTTCCGGATGTTCACCGGGGGGGGCCAGCCCACCCGGGGGAAGCCCATAGGCCTTAGGGGTGCCGCACCAGCCCTTAGTGGGCTGGTGGGACAGCCCAAGAGGCCCTATGCGCAGGAGAGAGAAAAAAATCAAAGAGAAAGGAAAAAAAGAGGGGAAGTGGGAAATTAGAGAAGGACTCCACCTTCCAATCATAGTTGGACTAGGATTGGAGGAGGATCCTCCTCCCCCCCTTCGGCCGACCCCTTGGGGCTCTCTTGAGCCTCAAGGCAGGTCCCTCCCCCTCCCTCCTATATATACTGAGGTATTAGGGCTGATTTGAGACAACTTTGCCACGGCACCCCGACCACATACCTCCACGTTTTTTCCTCTAGATCGTGTTTCTGCAGAGCTCGGGCGGAGCCCTGCTGGAATAAGATCACCACCAACCTCCGGAGCGTCGTCACGCTGCCGGAGAACTCATCTACCTCTGTGTCTCTCTTGCTGGATCAAGAAGGCCGAGATCATCGTCGAGCTGTACGTGTGTTGAATGCGGAGGTGTCGTTCGTTCGGCACTAGATCGGAGCGGATCGTGGGACGGATCACAGGACGGTTCATGGGACGGTTCGTGGGGCGGATCGAGGGACGTGAGGACGTTCCACTACATCAACCGCGTTTCTTAACGCTTCGTGTTGTGCGATTACAAGGGTACGTAGATCGGAAATCCCCTCTCGTAGATGGACATCACCATGATAGGTCTTCATGCGCGTAGGAAATTTTTTGTTTCCCATGCGACGTTCCCCAACACTATCGGGACTATCAGCACGCCGAGCGGCCTTGCTGGATTAGCTTTACCTTTTACGAGATATCTGGCGCATTGGGATTCCGGTGAAACTTTGGGTCTCCTAAAAGTTGAGGTTTTCCTCTAAGGAATCCGACGAGATCACGAGTTTTGTGGTGGAGGATTACTATGCGGCCCGTGGTAACTTGTGATGGACTAGTTGGAGAACCCTGCAGGGTTTAATCTTTCGGAAAGCCATGCCCGCGGTTATGTGGCAAATATGGATATTTTGTAAACATCCGGTTCTAGACAACTTAAAGTAATTCTAATAAAACTACCAACTAAGTGCGTAACCGTGACTGTCTCTTTCGGATATCCTTCTCTGATCGAGAACACGGTGGGGCTATGTCTGACGTAAGTAGATGTTTAGGATCACTTAGTGATCGATCTAGTATTCGACCGAGTTGCTTAGACCACCATATGTTTACTCTAATCATCATAAGGTAGCCACCATATATGCTTAGGTTGCTGCAAACCCATACACTTTACCTTCCTCATCCATTAACTCGGCTAGATTTGATACCAAGGTCATTCTATTGCTCAGACCTCATGGCTCACGGTTTACTACAAACACCCACAGGTATAGGTACTCCTGATGCAGGAGATCCTGATGATAGCTAGCTGAAGAATTCGATGAGGACTCTGGCAGACTGTACATGACTTATCCAGAGGACTAGAGGCCATGGTCGTGATCGTGGGGCCAGCATGCGGGATTTCGTAGCTTTATATGTTTTCATCTTGTCCGTAGCTGGACTAAACCATGTTCTAAATAAGTGTGCATGTATGACTATATGACTATGTTCCTATCAGATGGCAAGTGTATGCCCTACTTGTCACTCTTTCCGTTATGTAATGTTATGATTATCTCGCTTGCGAAACGCTTAGATGCGCCCCTTTCCCTTTTGAGGCCTCGCCCCCAAATAAGGAAAGGGCCGCATCTTAGTCGTTACAAAAGGCCTACCTTTAGTCCCGTTTGGAGCCACCAATCAGGACTAAATCTGTTTTTTGTCTCCTGCCGAAAGGGCGCGAAAGATTTGGCCTTTAGTCCCGGTTGAAGCCACCAGCCGGTACTAAACATCCAAATTATTTTAGTTTTGTTTTAAACTAAATCAAAAATATTTTTGATTTAATTTGTTTTGCTATTAAAGTTCTTAACAAAAAAATAATTTATGAAAATTTTAGTTCGACAAATTTTAATTTCTACTAACTTTACTTTAGATGAGAAACAATTTTCATTATTAATTGATTTTTTTATTTATTCTAAGTTAATATTATTTTGATTAACTAGTGTTTTATAAAAGATTTTTAGTTGATTCTTTTTGCTATTGAAGAATATTGTAAAATACTTTTGGTTAACCTAATAATGTTATATTTTCTTCCATGTTAAGTTATTAGTTTAGTATTTTTCTTTGCTCCTAAGTTTTATTTAGGACAAAAACTGTTTTTTTTATTTGTAGTTAAGTCCTACAATTCCTTAGGAGTTTTTATTTATATTTTCTTGAAGTTTTGTTTTGCTTTCTATTTGCTTGAACCGGGGGGGGGGGATGACCGGTGATAGCTAGGGGTAGTATCTTGCAAAACTTGGGATGGAAATCACTACAACTGGTGAGGGTGTATGGCATATGCATGTCAATCTAAAGCAGCTTATGTGGAATGCTCAGAAGACATTCATATTTCATTTGGAAATAATTGCATTGGTTAGCTCCTCTATATAATTAAAATACTAAAAGCACCGGAATAATTGAAAATCCATCACTTAATAAATAATTATTCAAAAATCATGTTTCAAATGCCAAAATTCCCTAGCTTTTTGGTTGGATTCTGATGCTCTGGAGCCCACCTACACTACTAGGAGAAACCCTAGTAGTAGCGCTTGTTTTACCAATACCAATAGCACTGGTGCACTACTAGGAAAAACCTTATAGGCAGGACCTCACTAGTAGCGCTAGAAAAAAGAAAACGCTGCTGCTAATTAGCAGTAGCACTGATCCAGTTAAGCGCTACTACTAACACCTTAGCAGTAGCGCTACTTATTAAAAACGCGCTACTCTATGTGGGACCAGACGATGCCACCGACGGTAGCTATAGTAGCAGCGTTGCCCAAAATCCAGCGCTACTGCTAAGTATTTAGCAGCAGCGCTTTGTTTTGCAGCACCGCTGTTGCTAGTTGGACCCACTTAGTAGTAGCGCTCGCATGTGACAAGCGCTACTACTAATAGCATAGCAGCAATGCTTTCTGGTATGCAGCGCTACTGCTAGTTGCGATTATGCCACCTTTTTACCCCCTCCCTTCCTCTCCCCCACTTTGACCTCTCTCCCCCTCCTTTCCCCTCTCCACACTCTCCACACCATTGTTGCTCTTCTTCTCTCTTCCTCCTACCTCTCTTCTCTCCTCATTAATGTCCCCCTCCACCATAACTCTCCTTCATAAATGGCCTCTCTCACATCTCTCTTTGTTCTACCTCTCTTCCTCTCCCCATTATATTAATGCCCCCTTCCACCATAACTACTTCTCCATTAGTTAGATAGCTAGATTCACCTCTCCTCCCCAAAAACTAGATCTAGCTAGCTATTTAGCCATCCTCACGTGCTCTGTTGATCGGTCTCTCTCATCATCTCTCTCGATCGGTCTCTCTCGGGAGATATATAGGTGAGTAAAAAAAGTTGTTCATTTAAAGAATGGGAATATGTGTGTGAATGAAAATATGTGTGTTTAGGATATATATATATATATGGAGAGATTTTTACGAGTGTGTAATGCCCTCGATCAAGTTGCTTATGTTTTGCCGAAGTGTCGATTTATTTCCGTTTCGGTGAATTTCAAGCAAACTCAATATGTCATATTTTTAGGAAAGGTCATGCCAAAATTTTATATGACTTTGAAGCATGCATGCATTATTTATTTTATAACCCTTTTGCTTGTTATACCGCGCTGTCGGTCATGAAGGTGAGTGGATGGAAGGTGGAGCGGTACATGCAATCCGCGGTGATGGACATGTATGCAAATAATCGGACTAGGATTAGATGTCCGTGTGCAAGATGCAAGGAAGGAGTCCTTTTGGACCCTTTTGATTGTGGCACTTTGAAGGCGCGCCTGCTGATGAATGGTTTCATGCATGGCTATACTCAATGGATAAGTGAAGAAGATGATGATGATGAGGACGTCCAAATGGCAGGGAATAACAACATGGGGCTAGACGAAGAGATGACCGATCGACACGAAGATGATGGTGCCGGACATTGCGGCGGGGAAGAGTCCAGAAATGACGGCGGCGGAGAAGATTACGGACACGGTGAAGAAGAGTTTGGACATGGCAGAGAAGAGGCAGTGGTCACGCCGCAGTCTTTGAAGCTACTAAGTGCAGTCGTGCAAGACCCTCATGTTCAAGATCTCCTTCGCAAGAGTACGACTAGCGAGAGAGTTGCTTCTAGAGAGGAGGCCAAGCTGGCTCAACATGAAGTGGACTCAAGGACTCCATTGTATGACTGTTGCGATCCCGAGGTGACCCGCTTGAGTTTCACGCTCGAACTTCTAAAGACGAAGGCCAAAAACAAAATGGACGAACAAAAGCCTCGATGAGCATTTGAAGTATCTACATAATAAAGTTCTTCCCGTGGGGAACCTGTGTCCTAGTAGTGTCGAGGAAGCCAAGAAAATCGTTTGCCCTTTTGATTTGCGCACATTAGGTACCACGCATGCATCAATGATTGCATCATTTATCAGGGGGAGCACGCGGAAAAAACCAACCGTCAAGTGTGCAATGCTTCTCGATACAAGAAGGCAGAAAATAAAGCTCCTCAGAAAGTTGTATGGTACTTTCCGATCACTCCCCGTCTGGAGCGGTATTTCGTAGATCCTAAGGAAGCAAAGCTCATGCGCTGGCACACGGAGAGGAAGAAGCCCGACGATGGAGATGATCCGAGGTTGAGACACCTCATAGATGGTAGCCAGTGGAGAGCATTCAACACCGTATATGGATTTGCTAAAGAAGATCCAAGGAACATCGTGCTTGGTGCGAGTACCGATGGCATGAATCCGTTTGGAAACCAGAACACCAACCACAGCACATGGCCCGTGTTTGTATGGATGTACAACCTCCCCCCCCCCATTGAAGTGCACGAAGACAAAGTACATACACATGTGCATGCTGATTCAAGGGCCGAAACAACCGGGAAATAGTATTATCCTGTATACGGGGCTTCTGCAAGAGGAGCTAGATACCTTATGGAAATCACCGACATGGACATGGGACGCTAGCAAAGGAGAGTATTTCCATATGAGAGCCACGCTGATGATGATGGTGCACGACTATCTCGGTTACGGGTACACGTCAGGCAAGGTGTGACACGGGTACAGCTGATGCACGAGGTGCATGGATTATACAACGTATCAGCAGCTTACGTCAACGAAAGATGGCGGGTCTGGGAAAATCGTGTACATGGGGCATCGTAGATGGCTCGAGAAGGATGACCCGTGGAAAAAGCGTGGATATCTATTCAATGGGTTGGCTGATCTTCGACGACCTCCACGTAAGAGGAGCGATGCCGAAATCGACGAGCTGTTGAGAAACTGGGAACAATGCCCCGCGTCGGGAAAGATCAAAAAGGCGCTAGAGCCGCTGCTGAAGGTATGGAAAACGAGGTCTGTTTTCAGGGACTTGGAGAACTGGCCCAATCACGACACGCCTCATTGCCTTGATCAAATGCATATCGCGAAGAATGTCCTCGAGAGCTTGCTTGGCACACTGATGAACATGCCGGAGAAGACCAAGTATGGGCCGAAGGCAAGGAAATACTTGGAAGATTTGTAGATCAGGAAAGACATCCACCGTAAAAAGTTGATGGAGGAGACGGAGACGAAGACAGAGGAGGGGGAAAGGGGTAGAAAAGTCAACAAGATGGAGGAGAATTATTGGCCCCCCTTCTTGCTTCACCTTAAGTCCGAAGGAGATCGATCAATTCATCAAGTGCCTTATGGGAATCAAAGTCAGTTCCGGTTAGTGTGGGAAGATAAGTAGATTTCTAGACCCCAAGAAGAAAAGGTTCAACGGGATGAAGTCTCATGACTGTCACGTGATGATGATGCAGATACTCCCGGTTGCCATTAGAGGGATAATGGACAAGCACGTCCGTGACACGCTTACTGGTCTCTGCAAGTTCTTCGACGTTATCTCTCGAAAGTCCATAAGTGTGATGCAGCTCCGAAGGCTACAGGAAGAGATTGTTGTCATACTGTCTGAGCTTGAGATGTAGTTCCCGCCCGCGTTCTTTGACGTCATGGTGCATCTGTGTGTCCACATCGTGGACAACATCATCGACCTCGGGCCAACATTCCTTCACAGCATGATGCCGTTCGAGAGGATGAATGGGGTCATCAAAGGATTCGTTCGTAACAAGTCCTGTCCCGAAGGGAGCATCGTCCAGGGGTATCTGACGCATGAGTGCGTCTCCTTTTGTGAGAATTATATAAGCGTCGGAGACCATGTTGTTGGTTTGCCCATCAAGAAGCACGATCGGAAGCTCGAAGGAGATGGTCACAACAATGGCCGGAGGGAATTGCACGTGAACTACTCGGATCGACGGAACGACTTTGACAGGGCTAACTTAGTAGTGCTACAACACCTAGATGTGGTAGATCATTATGTGGCATGACACAAACAAAGCACCGCAAAGAAGTACCATGATAAGGGGATGCTCAAGATGGACTACGAAGTTACTGTAGAGCACAACGCTACTTTCTTGCGTTGGTTCAAAGAGCAAGTTCTTGAAAATCCCACGGAAGAGGGCAATTCGGATGGATTGCTCATACACGCCTTAGCACATGGCCCTGCGCCCAAGCTCGCGACCTATCAGTCCTACGATATCAATGGGTACACGTTCTACATGGAGGCCAAATACATGGACAGTGATTACCAGAACTCCGGGGTGACAATTCAATGCATGACCGACGCCAACGACACAACTGAAAGATTACTACGGAAGGGTCGATGAGATTTAGGAGCTTGACTATGCTGGAATGCACGATGAGACAATGTTCCGTGTCAGATGGGCCAAGGACGTCGGAAGTGAAAACAAGTATTTCACCACCATGTCTATACCCGACGCGAAGAGCACTCCCGTGAACATTAACATCATCGCCAAAAATGAGCCATGGGTACACGCTAAGAACATGACACAATGCTTCTTCATAACCGACTAGGCCAATCCCAGCCGTGTTGTTGTGAGGAAATCCAAAAGGAGCATCGTCGGAATGGATGGAGTCGCCAACGAGGAAGACTACAACCAATACGACAACCCGATGAGGGAAGATGACGATGACGATGAAGCATACATGAAAAGAAGAATCAAGACTACATTACATAAGAAAGAACGTACTCCATGGCTCCGGAAAAGTCACAAGGAGGGGCTCAATTACTCGGCAACGAACAAGAAAAGGAAGAAGCTCAATGTGAAACATCGTCGACGCAGCTGATCAGAAACCTACATTTATATATATGTATCTATTTTGTGTATGCACTTAAGTAACCGTTATCGGTCAACTGATATGTTACCACGACATGCATGGTTCCTGTGATATTCACGCATTGGGGGAGAGGGAGACACCATCGTCGTCGGGAGAAAAACAAATAATAAAAAGAAAAGTAAAGTAAACAGAAAAGGAAAGAAAAATAATAAAGAAAAATAATAAAAAGAAAGTAATAAATAAAATAAAGTAAAGAAAGTTAGCACTAGCGCTGGATTGGCACAAGCGCTACTGCTACTTAGCAGTACCGCTGGTACTAAACCAGCGCTACTTGATACGTCTCCAACGTATCTATAATTTTTTATGGTTCCATGCTATTATCTTGTCATCTTTGGATGTTTTGTATGCATGAATATGCTATTTTATATCTTTCTTGGGACTAGCCTATTAACTCAGTGCCAAGTGCCAGTTTCTGTTTTTTCCGTGTTTTTGACCTTTTTCAGAGGAGAATATTAACGGAGTCCAAACGGAATAAAACCTGTGGAATGATTTTTTTCCATAACAGAAGACACGCATGAGACTTGAGAACCCATCTGGGGCACGTTCTGGTGCCCTGCCGGAGGACGGATTCGGACACGGAGGGCTTCTCCATCAACACCATTGCCTCTCCGATGATGCATCAGTAGTTCACCACAGACCTTCGGGTCCATTGCTAGTAGCTAGATGACTTCTTCTCTCTCTTGGATCTTCAATACAAAATTCTCCCTAATCTTCATGGAGATCTATTGTAATGCCCCGGACACACCCGCCGGCGGTCGTTACTCCTCGCAGGATCTAGACTGGCCTCATATATCAATACTAGTCTTTTCTGCGCACTTTGTCCTCACTCATGCGCACCCGGGATCAACTTCTCGATCGGTCACCCATCCTAGAACTACTCCAAGCCGAGCACGCTTAACCTGGGAGTTCTGTTCGAATGGGCTCCCGGAAAAGAAGGAATTCCTTATTGATATGAGTAGTCTATCATCCCTATAAGCCAGGCTATCAAATCTATCCAATGTAATCTTCTTTTACTGTGTGTTTGTCGAGATCCGATGAATTGTGGACTTATAATCAGATTATCTATGAATGTTATTTGAGTTTCCTCTGATCTCTTATATGCATGATTTAGTATCCTTGTAATTCTCTTCGAGTAGTGGGTTTCGTTTGGCCAACTTGATCTATAATTCTTGCAATGGGAGAAGTGCTTGGTTTTGGGTTCATACCTGCGGTGTCCTCACCCAGTGACAGAAGGGATAGCAAGGCATGCATCGTGTTGTTGTCATCAAGGGTAAAAAATGGGGTTTATATCTATTGCATGAATTTATCCCTCTACATCATGTCATCTTGCTTAAGGCATTACTCCATTTGTTATGAACTTAATACACTAGATGCATGCTGGATAGCGGTTGATGTTTGGAGTAATAGTAGTAGATGCAGACAGTATCGGTCTACTTGTCTCGGCCGTGATGCCTATATGGATGATCATTGCCTTAGATATCGTCATGACTTTGCGCAGTTCTATCAATTGCTCGACAGTAGTTCGTTCATCCACCATAATATTTTCTATCATGAGAGAAGCCTCTAGTGAACACTGTGGCCCCCGGGTCTACTTCACGTCATATTTTCAGCTTTACACTTTTACTCTGTTGCACTTTCCACCTTCAGATCTCACCTTGAAGTTAAGCGTGAAGGGATTGACCACCCCTTTGTAGCGTTGGGTGCAAGTTTGCTTGTTTTTGCGCAGGTACTTTGGAGACTTGCCTTGATACTCCTACTGGATTGAGACCTTGGTTCTCAAACTGAGGAAAATACTTACTGCTGCCGTGCTGCATCACCCTTTCCTCTTCACGGGAAAAACCAACGCAAGCTCAAGAGGTAACAGTGCCTTGTGAGCCACCAACATGGGTCCTCCCCGGACGAGGAACCTCATACATCGAATCACTCTCATCATCCCCGCGACACCGGCTCGAAGTTGGCTCGCTATGGCGCTGAGAACGCTTGTCGTGGATGCCCTCGCCCTTCCGGCCGGAAGTGCGATGCGAGCAAGATCCCTCGGCTTGATGATGACCTCTAGGGTTACGACGCGCTCCGGGATTGGGTCCCGGAGACTCCGACTGAGCTTGACTGGGGTCAAGCCGTGTGTGCTGCTCGTTGGCAGTGTCAAGGAGATCCTTTACCCGTTTCTGTAAAGGACGCGCTCCTCGCCCTCCAAGCCTGGCATTTCTGCCATGGCCGCCTGGGCCGCCCATATGTTGGCCGCAGGGGTCTCGTAGATGGGCTGCTTGCTGCCTAGGATCTCGGCAATGACACGGCCGCACTCGCGGACCGCGCCAAGCCGGCTAGGGCCCTCGGAAACCTGAGTGAGGTTGTAGGCGGAGTTATACTCACGCTTCGTGGCCTCCATCTGGCGTTTAGCCGCGGCAATGGCGATGCCTTCCTCCAGGATCTGCCTGCGAGCCTCCTCCAGCGAGGGCCGCACGTCGGTGGGGTTCGTGGAGGTGGCGATGGGTGTCTTCAAGGCGGTGAGAGTGGCCTGAAGCGTATCGGCGGAGACAGTAGCGGGCTCACCAGCGTCTGCTGACGCCTTGCCATGAGCCTTGCTGGTGCCGGCACCGATAACCATCACCTCCACAACACTGGAGACAGTTGCGACGTGATACGGGGTAAAGAGCCCCACAGATGACGGAGGATCGTCGAAAACGAGTACGTTGTTAGGGTACACGTCGAACGTAGGCGTCTCGGCGATAGAGAGCCTACTGAAGCTGGCGCATAACGCCTCGACATCGAAGTCCTCACCAGGGTAGCAAGGACCGTCGCCGAGACGCAAGTCGCTAAAGAGAACGCTGAGGTTCTCCATAGCAGCGACAACGACGCTAGGGAGTGACTCATCGTCGGACTCCCCGTCCGAGTCCGCATGACAGACTCGGACGTCGATCATCATCGGTGAAGCCTCATCGAAAACAAGCTCCACGGGTATGTAGATCGGTCCGAACGCGATGCATCCGGCGGTGTAAGAGCAGGGCCCCGCCCAGCGCTTCAAGCCAGCCGATGTCGTGGAAGGCCCCATGGTGGGCGCCAAATGTCGGTGTTTACTCACAACATAAGCCCTGGGTAGGCTAAAGATGGTGGGAACCGAAGTGGCACTGGAGGACGCTGGGAACGAGGATGGTACAAGCATGGAATGCACAATGTACCCAAGTTCAGGGCTCTCCGTTGAGATAACACCCCTAATCCTGCCGGAGTGTATGATGTATGAATGGGACTACAAAGTGCTCCTGGAGCTGTATTGCGGAGGAGGAAGAAGGAGCTACCAGCTCGCGTCTGCCTCTCCTATGTGGTGTTTGTGTGCTAAGTTGACCGACCCTCTACTTTGAAGGGGGCCGGGGGAGTTTTATAGACGAACCCACCGACCTACAATATGAATAAAAGGTACAAGAGTGGGTCCCGGCTGGCCAAGGGCCCACGAGGTCTTGTCTTGTCGTTGATGGGCCCGCCGGCTGCAAGGTCCCGTTTGGCTGTGGGACCCGCCGGCTAGCCAATAAGGCTCTCGCGTAAGGATGACATGGGACACGTGTGGTACATCCGGTGTCGTCCAGCGAGGATTGTCATGGGCAGGCAATACGGCCGTCTCCATTGTTCCCACGCCGAGTGTAGTAATGGAGTGGGAGTTTGAAGGGCCGACACTGTGCAGGGTGATGGATCGGTGCCGGAAGAGGTCAGCTGTGTGGCCGCCGACGCTTGTACCTGCCGTGCACCCCGATCCAGTACCTTTGCTGACGCGTAGCCACCTTTAACCATAGGGTCTCATCATGACCTACGGTCTGATGTGATTTGAGCTCCCTAGTCGGCTAGTCGCTTGACTAGCCGGCCTGGGTACGGCCGCCTCGCCCTAGCCGGTTGGCTTGGCCTAGGCGGCCAGGGGGAGGTAGCCGTCTCGCCTCTAACCGGCAGGTGCTTCCTGGCCGGTCAGAGAGTTGGTCGTCTCGCCCCCAGCCGGCAGGTACTTCCTAGCTGGACAGGGGGACTTGGTCTTTACAGAATGGTTCTTGTTGCTCCTTCTTGGTTGAAGGCAAAGGAGTAGGCTCGATGAGCCTACCCCGGGGTTATCCCCCGACACTGTAATTCCTTCAGATTCATATAGTGTAAGTTCAACAGTTTTTATAGTGTAAAACACTTGGGATTTGCACTGTAATTTACTAGGGGATATGCACTGTAATTTACATGGGATTTACACTGTATTTTGCATTGTAATTAACTAGGGGATCTGCACTGTAATTTACATGGGAGTTTCTTTGTAATTTGCACTTTTTTACTGTAATTTGTGGGTGTTTGCATTGTAATATTTGCATGGGATTTGCACTGTAATTTGCTAGGGGATATACACTGTAATTTACATGGGATTTACTGTGTAATTTTGCACTATAACAGTTAAAGCACGGAGAAGGGATGAAGCGGGCAAAAGGAATGTAGGAGTTGCAGACCCGTGAATCGTCTGGTGATCCTCCTTGCTCATGTCCAGGTACCATCCCCCCTCCCATGTCTATGAGCCCCCCCCCCCCCAAACACACACACACACACATGCCTGGCTCCCTGTTAGGTGAGGTCTGTTCCGGAGGGAGATGGGCTTGGATGTTTCGAGGGGTTTGGCTCAAACTGACAGCTGTCTGTTGTGGTGTAGGTTTTCTGTTCTATGGATTTGGTCTCTGGTTCCGGGTTTAATTCCCGACCCGCTTGTTCCCCGAACCCGTTTGTTCGTCAACCCGTTTTGTTACATAAAGTGATGGTGGGATTTGGGCAGACAAATGTCAGCCCCTTATTACTCAGTTTTTTTTGACTGTTTTTCAATTGTAAAACACTCAACTTCTATATAGACATTCCCTTTAAAATAATCTAATCTCATAGATGGAGAGTGCATGTGTGCCGCTTCTCTCATGTCCACGCGCCTCCATTAGACAGTCTTTCATTTGCTTCGCATCATGTGATCATATACTTATATTTTCTCCTGTCTTTGTTTCGTCGCATCCCGAGTGCACTTGCTGCTGTTGTATATGGCACGCAGCCCATGTTTCTTGCCGAGTGCTGGAGCGAAGCGAGAGACGCATCCATACAGTTAACCGTCGGTACACAGGCCCGTTTTCCCGCAGTTCGTTTTCCTTTTGTTTTTCTTGTGCAGACAGTTGTCTGCTCTTTGTGGTCTTATTTTCTATGCTGTGGTGTTCTGGGGCAAAAGAGTTTGGTCATTTTCCATCCATGGAGGGAAGCCGGCGGTCTATCAAGAGGATTTGGAAGGGTCCGGCAAGCAGGCCTTGACTCTGAAGCACACCTCCCCCTCCCTGGGGCTCCTGACTAGCTGAACTTTCACTGTGTGGAAGTGAGCACAGCTCCACCAGTAGTGTCATTGAACACGAATCCGGAGAGTGACATTGAACACGATTTTTTCTGGTTCCCTGGAAACAAATTTCCGGCGTTCAGGGGTGTCGTCCGTGTTCCATACGATTTCTAGCTTTATTCCCCAAGAAAAGTTGATTTCTGATTTTCCATATGATTTTGCTTGCTTCCTTGGGCCAGGGGTGGCATTGAACACGGTCCCGGGCCGCGACATGAATTGCACACGCGAGTAGATAAATGTTCAATAATGCACCGGTCCATACGTGCGTACGGTGCATGCATGGCCTGTAGCAATCTTAGGTACCAACGATATAACTAGATTTGGAGTGATGTTCGAATCTAGATGTGTTTTATCAACACTGAAAAGGGTATATTCTGTATGCAAAATTGCCGCAACGTTCCAACATGGCTGGCGAGCCTTTTTCTGGCGTGGTGCGGACGTCTGTGTGAATATGTCGGCGTCTCACCCAAGTGGCACTCGTGTCGATTTCATGACAACTGTGATCTTCCCACGCCCACAAGCATAAGTACTGACCACATGCGAACGACTTGTGCCTGTGAAGCTACGAGAGCAACGTCTTGCGTCCATCCAGTATACACGTATGGTACCAAATCTACCGGTGCATTTGGAAGTCAAGCAAGTCTGAATTCTGAGCATCCGTTGTCCGAAAGTCACCACAACCCAACCCTCCCGTGGACAAACCAACCCGAACGTGCACCAGGGGTACGTACCCTCTCTGTTCAATAAAGTTGTTGGCTTTCATCGATTTTTATCCGGTTTCGGTTGATTAACCGATAATTCTCTTCTGTTTCATTAATCGAGGAGACAAATCTTTTGCCTCAATTTGCGAAATCTCCACAAAAAAATTAGTCCACAAGGCATTGCTTAATGGCGAATGTAGCTTCGGTCATCTCGTTTGAGCACATCGTCGAGTTTGTCACGCTTTGGAAAAGAACCATCCACATCCAGCTGAATCCGGACATGCAGGACTCCATTGCGTGGAAACTCACTCATGATGACCACTACTCCGCATCCTCAGCATACAGGGCTTAGTTCCTTGGATTGGTGGACACGGATATGAATCAAAATGTTTGGAAGAATTGGGCACCTTCAAAGTGCAAATTTTTCGCCTGGCTTGTTATCAATAACAGGATTTGGACGGTTGACAAACTCCACCGCCGCGGAAGGCCGAACTGTAACCTATGTTCATTATGCCAATAAGTCCAGGAATCGGCGGCCCACCTTCTTTTGCAATGCCGATACACCATTCGGGTTTGGGGCATGATCAAAACTTGGCTTGCACTCCATGATGTCTGACCCAACGAATGGATGGTTATGCATTCGATTAAGGATTAGTACAGTCAGAATGCCACTAACCAAGCTCCGTCCAAAAGGTCGCTTGTCTCCCTGATGATGCTTATCTCCTCGGAAATATGGAAGGAGCGCAATACTATAGTTTTCCGTAACACGGTCGTTCCGGTGGGAGTGTTGGTCACCAAGGTCAAAGGGGATTGCTTGCTTTGGAGCTTAGCGGGAGCAAAACATTTGTATAACATTATGCCAAGAGTGATGTACTTTATTTGGCCTTTGGCTTAAACTGTTAACCTTCCTTCTTAATCAATGAAAATGGTAAATCTTTTGCCTAGTATAAAAAACTTTTACCTATGTTTTGAAAGAAAAAAATTGTTACGCATATACACTCTACAGTGTCAAAAGACGTCTTGTATTTTGAGACAGAGGGAGTAGTTATTATGGATGTTTTCACATGGCAATTTTTTGCATGAATGTTGTAAATGTTCTCATAGAAATTATGTAGATAATCTTTGTAAGATAATAAAAGTTTTTATACCCATGCTAGCAGTACCATGTGTTGGGGAACGTCGCATGGGAAACAAAAAATTTCCTACGCGCACGAAGACCTATCATGGTGATGTCCATCTACGAGAGGGGATGAGTGATCTACGTACCCTTGTAGATCGTACAGCAGAAGCGTTAGTGAACGCGGTTGATGTAGTGGAACGTCCTCACGTCCCTCGATCCGCCACGCGAACAATCCCGCGATCAGTCCCACGATCTAGTACCGAACGGACGACACCTCCGCGTTCAGCACACGTACAGCTCGACAATGATCTCGGCCTTCTTGATCCAGCAAGAGAGACGGAGAGGTAGAAGAGTTCTCCGGCAGCGTGACGGCGCTCCGGAGGTTGGTGATGACCTTGTCTCAGCAGGGCTCCGCCCGAGCTCCGCAGAAACGCGATCTAGAGGAAAAACCGTGGAGGTATGTGGTCGGGCTGCCGTGGAAAAGTCGTCTCAAATCAGCCCTAAAACCTCTGTATATATAGGTGGGAGGGAGGGGACCTTGCCTTGGGGCTCAAGGAGCCCCAAGGGGGTCGGCCGAGCCAAGGGGGGAAGACTCCCCCCCCCCCAAACCGAGTTGGACTTGGTTTGGTGGGAGGGAGTCCTTCCCTTCCTTCCCACCTCCTCTTTTTTTTTCTCTTGATTTTCTCTTCTTGGCGCATAGGGTCCTTTTGGGCTGTCCCACCAGCCCACTAAGGGCTGGTGTGCCACCCTCAAGGCCTATGGGCTTCCCCGGGGTGGGTTGCCCCCCCCCCCCCCCCCCCGTGAACTCCCGGAACCCATTCGTCATTCCCGGTAACTCCAAAAACCTTCCGGTAATCAAATGAGGTCATTCTATATATCAATCTTCGTTTCCGGACCATTCCGGAAACCCTCGTGACGTCCGTGATCTCATCCGGGACTCCGAACAACATTCGGTAACCAACCATATAACTCTAATACGCATAAAACAACGTCGAACCTTAAGTGTGCAGACCCTGCGGGTTCGAGAACTATGCAGACATGACCCGAGAGACTCCTCGGTCAATATCCAATAGCGGGACCTGGATGCCCATATTGGATCCTACATATTCTATGAAGATCTTATCGTTTGAACCTCAGTGCCAAGGATTCATATAATCCCGTATGTCATTCCCTTTGTCCTTCGGTATGTTACTTGCCCGAGATTCGATCGTCAGTATCCGCATACCTATTTCAATCTCGTTTACCGGCAAGTCTCTTTACTCGTTCCGTAATACAAGATCCCGCAACTTACACTAAGTTACATTGCTTGCAAGGCTTGTGTGTGATGTTGTATTACCGAGTGGGCCCTGAGATACCTCTCCGTTACACGGAGTGACAAATCCCAGTCTTGATCCATACTAACTCAACTAACACCTTCGGAGATACCTGTAGAGCATCTTTATAGTCACCCAGTTACGTTGCGACGTTTGATACACACAAAGTATTGCTCCGGTGTCAGTGAGTTATATGATCTCATGGTCATAGGAATAAATACTTGACACGCAGAAAACAGTAGCAACAAAAAGACACGATCAACATGCTACGTCTATTAGTTTGGGTCTAGTCCATCACGTGATTCTCCTAATGACGTGATCCAGTTATCAAGCAACAACACCTTGTTCATAATCAGAAGACACTGACTATCTTTGATCAACTGGCTAGCCAACTAGAGGCTTGCTAGGGACGGTGTTTTGTCTATGTATCCACACATGTAAATGAGTCTTCATTCAATACAATTATAGCAGGGATAATAAACGATTATCTTGATACAGGAATTATAATAATAACTATATTTATTATTGCCTCTAGGGCATAATTCCAACAGTCTCCCACTTGCACTAGAGTCAATAATCTAGCCCTCATATCATCATGTGAACTACATTGTAATAAATCTAACACCCATACAGTTCTGGTGTTGATCATGCTTTGGCCGTGGAAGAGGTTTAGTCAGCGGGTCTGCTACATTCAGATCCGTGTGCACTTTGCATATATTTACGTCCTCTCCCTCGACGTAGTTGCGGATGAGGTTGAAGCGTCGTTTGATGTGTCTAGTCTTCTTGTGAAACCGTGGTTCCTTTGCTAAGGCAATGGCACCCGGGTTGTCACAGAACAAGGTTATTGGATTCAGTGCGCTTGGCACCACTCCAAGATCCGTCATGAACTGCTTCATCCAGACACCCTCCTTAGCCGCCTCCGAGGCAGCCATGTACTCCGCTTCACATGTAGAATCTGCTACGACGCTTTGCTTGGAACTGCACCAGCTTACCGCACCCCCATTAAGAATAAATACGTATCCGGTTTGCGACTTAGAGTCGTCCGGATCTGTGTCAAAGCTTGCATCGACGTAACCTTTTACGGCGAGCTCTTCGTCACCTCCATACACGAGAAACATCTCCTTAGTCCTTTTCAGGTACTTCAGGATATTCTTGACCGCTGTCCAGTGATCCACTCCTGGATTACTCTGGAACCTACCTTCCATACTTATGGTCAGGCTAACATCCGGTCTAGTGCACAGCATCGCATACATGATAGAACCTATGGCTGAAGCATAGGGGACGGAGCGCATATGCTCTCTATCTTCATCAGTTGCTGGGCACTGAGTCTTACTCAATCTCGTACCTTGTAAAACTGGCAAGAACCCTTTCTTGGACTGTTCCATTTTGAACCTCTTCAAAACTTTATCAAGGTATGTGCTTTGTGAAAGTCCTATCAGGCGTTTTGATCTATCCCTATAGATCTTAATGCCTAGAATGTAAGCAGCTTCTCCTAGGTCCTTCATAGAGAAACTTTTATTCAAGTAACCTTTTATGCTCTCCAAAAACTCTACGTTGTTTCCAATCAGTAATATGTCATCCACATATAATATTAGAAACGCCACACAGCTCCCACTCACTTTCTTGTAAATACAAGATTCTCCAACCACTTGTATAAACCCAAATGCTTTGATCACCTCATCAAAACGTTTGTTCCAACTCCGAGATGCTTGCACCAATCCATAAATGGATCGCTGGAGCTTGCACACCTTGTTAGCATTCTTAGGATCGACAAAACCTTCGGGTTGTATCATATACAACTCTTCCTTAAGGAAACCGTTAAGGAACGCCGTTTTGACATCCATTTGCCAGATTTCATAATCGAAAAATGCAGCTATTGCTAACATGATTCTGACGGACTTAAGCATCGCTACGGGTGAGAATGTCTCATCGTAGTCAATTCCTTGAACTTGTGAAAAACCCTTTGCCACAAGTCGAGCTTTATAAACGGTCACATTACCGTCAGCGTCCGTCTTCCTCTTAAAGATCCATTTGTTCTGAATGGCCTTGCGGCCCTCAGGTAGTACCTCCAAAGTCCATACTTTGTTCTCATACATGGATCCTATCTTGGATTTCATGGCCTCTAGCCATTTGTTGGAATCTGGGCCCACCATTGCTTCTTCATAATTTGCAGGCTCATTGTTGTCTAACAACATGATTGATAAGACGGGATTACTGTACCACTCTGGAGCAGTACGTGGTCTCGTCGACCTGCGTGGTTCGACAGAAACTTGAACTGGAGTTTCATGATCTTCATCATTAACTTCCTCCTCAACCGGCGTCGCAATGACAGAGGATTCCCCTTGCCCTGCGCCACCATCCAGAGGGATGAGAGGTTCGACAACCTCGTCAAGTTCTATCTTCCTCCCACTCAATTCTCTCGAGAGAAACTCCTTCTCGAGAAAAGCTCCGTTTTTAGCAACAAACACTTTGCCCTCGGATTTGAGATAGAAGGTGTACCCAACTGTCTCTTTTGGGTAACCTATGAAGACGCACTTTTCCGCTTTGGGTTCCAGCTTTTCAGGCTGAAGCTTTTTGACATAAGCATCACATCCCCAAACTTTAAGAAACGACAACTTTGGCCTTTTGCCATACCACAGTTCGTATGGTGTCGTCTCAACGGATTTTGATGGTGCCCTATTTAAAGTGAATGCAGCTGTTTCTAATGCATAACCCCAAAATGATAACGACAAATCAGTAAGAGACATCATAGATCGCACCATCTCTAATAGAGTATGATTACGACGTTCGGACACACCATTACGCTGTGGTGTTCCAGACGGTGTTAACTGTGAAACAATTCCACATTGTATTAAGTGAGTACCAAACTCGAAACTCAGATATTCACCCCCACGATCAGACCGTAGGAACTTGATCTTCTTGTTACGATGATTTTCCACTTCACTCTGAAATTGCTTGAACTTTTCAAATGTTTCAGACTTGTGCTTCATCAAGTAGACATAACCATATCTACTTAAATCGTGAGTGAAGGTGAGAAAATAACGATATCCGCCGCATGCCTCCACGCTCATCGGACCACACACATCTGTATGTATGATTTCCAACAAGTCACTTGCACGCTCCATTGTTCTGGAGAACAGAGTCTTAGTCATCTTGCCCATGAGGCATGGTTCGCACGTGTCAAGTGAATCAAAGTCAAGTGACTCCAAAAGTCCATCAGCATGGAGTTTCTTCATGCGCTTTACACCAATATGACCTAAGCGGCAGTGCCACAAAAATATGGCGCTATCATTGTTAACTCTAACTCTTTTGGTCTCAATGTTATGTATATGCGTATCGCTATCAAGATTCAATATGAACAATCCTCTCACATTAGGTGCATGACCATAAAAGATGTTACTCATAGAAATAGAACTACCATTATTCTCTGACTTAAAAGAGTAACCGTCTCGCAATAAACAAGATCCAGATATAATGTTCATGCTCAACGCAGGCACTAAATAACAATGATTTAAGTTCATCACTAATACTGACGGTAACTGAAGTGATACTGTGCCGACGGCGATTGCATCAACCTTGGAACCATTTCCTACGCGCATCGTCACTTCATCTTTCGCCAGCCTTCGTCTATTCCGCAGTTCCTGTTTCGATTTGCAAATATGAGCAACAGAACCAGTATCGAATACCCAGGCACTACTACGAGAGCCGGTTAAGTACACATCAATAACATGTATATCAAATATACCTGATTTTTCTTTGGCCGCCTTCTCATCTGCCAGATACTTGGGGCAATTGCGCTTCCAGTGACCCATACCCTTGCAATAGTAACACTCCATTTCAGGCTTAGGTCCAGCTTTGGGTTTCTTCGTCGGATTGGCAGCAGGCTTGCCGCTCTTCTTCGAATTGCCCTTCTTGCCTTTGCCGTTTCTCTTGAAACTAGTGGTCTTATTCACCATCAACACTTGATGCTCTTTACGGAGTTCAGACTCTGCGACTTTCAGCATCGCAAACAACTCGCCGTGAGACTTGTTCATCCCTTGCATGTTGTAGTTCAACACAAAGCCTTTATAGCTTGGCGGCAGTGATTGAAGGATTCTGTCAGTGATAGCTTCTTGCGGGAGTTCAATCCCCAGCTCAGCTAGACGGTTTGAGTACCCAGACATTTTGAGCACATGTTCACTGACAGATGAGTTTTCCTCCATCTTGCAAGCATAGAATTTATCGGAGGTCTCATACCTCTCGATCCGTGCATTCTTCTGAAAGATAAACTTCAACTCCTGGAACATCTCAAATGCTCCATGACGCTCAAAGCGACGTTGAAGTCCCGGTTCTAAGCCATACAAGACTGCACATTGAACTATTGATTAGTCCTCCTTACGCGCTAACCAAGCGTTCTTAACATCCTGATCAGCCGTAGCGGGTGGTTCATATCCTAGCGCAGCATTAAGGACATAATCCTTCTTCCCAGCTTGTAAGATTAGCTTAAGATTACGAGCCCAGTCTACAAAGTTGCTTCCATCATCTTTCAACTTAGCTTTCTCTAGGAACGTATTAAAATTCAGGATGACTGTCGCGTGAGCCATGATCTACAACACAAATATATTCAAAGTGGACTTAGACTATGTTCAAGATAATTAGAGTTTAACTTAATCAAATTATTCGCTAAACTCCCACTCAAAAAGTACATCTCTCTAGTCATTTGAGTGGTTCATGATCCACTTACACTAACTCAAGTCCGATCATCACGTGAGTTGAGTATATCATCTATATGATTCATGATCGACCTTTCGGTCTCATGTGTTCCGAGGCCATGTCTGCACATGCTAGGCTCGTCAAGCTTAACCCGAGTGTTCCGCGTGCGCAAGTGTTTTGCACCCGTTGTATGTGAACGTTGAGTTTATCACACCCGATCATCATGTGGTGTCTCGAAACGACGAACTGTAGCAACGGTGCACAGTCGGGGAGAACACAATTTCGTCTTGAAATTTTAGTGAGAGATCACCTCATAATGCTACCGTCGTTCTAAGAAAAATAAGGTGCATAAAAGGATTAACATCACATGCAATTCATAAGTGACATGATATGGCCATCATCACGTGCTTCTTGATCTCCATCGCCAAAGCACCGGCACGATCTTCTTGTCACCGGCGCCACACCATGATCTCCATCAACGTGTTGCCATCGGGGTTGTCGTGCTACTCATGCTATTACTACTAAAGCTACATCCTAGCAAAACAGTAAACGCATCTGCAAGCACAAACGTTAGTATAAAGACAACCCTATGGCTCCTGCCGGTTGCCGTACCATCGACGTGCAAGTCGATATTTCTATTACAACATGATCATCTCATACATCCAATATATCACATCACATCGTTGGCCATATCACATCACAAGCATACCCTGCAAAAACAAGTTAGACGTCCTCTAATTTTGTTGTTGCATGTTTTACGTGGTGACCAAGGGTATCTAGTAGGATCGCATCTTACTTACGCAAACACCACAACGGAGATATATGAGTTGCTATTTAACCTCATCCAAGGACCTCCTATGTCAAATCCGATTCAACTAAAGTTGGAGAAACCGACACTTGCCAGTCATCTTTGAGCAACGGAGTTACTCGTAACGATGAAACTAGTCTCTCGTAAGCGTACGAGTAATGTCGGTCCAAGCCGCTTCAATCCAACAATACCGCGGAATCAAGAAAAGACTAAGGAGGGCAGCAAAACGCACATCACCGCCCACAAAAACTTTTGTGTTCTACTCGAGAAGACATCTACGCATGAACCTAGCTCATGATGCCACTGTTGGGGAACGTCGCATGGGAAACAAAAAATTTCCTACGCGCACGAAGACCTATCATGGTGATGTCCATCTACGAGAGGGGATGAGTGATCTACGTACCCTTGTAGATCGTACAGCAGAAGCGTTAGTGAACGCGGTTGATGTAGTGGAACGTCCTCACGTCCCTCGATCCGCCCCGCGAACAATCCCGCGATCAGTCCCACGATCTAGTACCGAACGGACGGCACCTCCGCGTTCAGCACACGTACAGCTCGACGATGATCTCGGCCTTCTTGATCCAGCAAGAGAGACGGAGAGGTAGAAGAGTTCTCCGGCAGCGTGACGGAGCTCCGGAAGTTGGTGATGACCTTGTCTCAGCAGGGCTCCGCCCGAGCTCCGCAGAAACGCGATCTAGAGGAAAAACCGTGGAGGTATGTGGTCGGGCTGCCGTGGAAAAGTCGTCTCAAATCAGCCCTAAAACCTCCGTATATATAGGTGGGAGGGAGGGGACCTTGCCTTGGGGCTCAAGGGGGGTCGGCCGAGCCAAGGGGGGAAGACTCCCCCCCCCCAAACCGAGTTGGACTTGGTTTGGTCGGAGGGAGTCCTTCCCTTCCTTCCCACCTCCTCTTTTTTTTTCTTTTCTCTTGATTTTCTCTTCTTGGCGCATAGGGTCCTTTTGGGCTGTCCCACCAGCCCACTAAGGGCTGGTGTGCCACCCTCAAGGCCTATGGGCTTCCCTGGGGTGGGTTGCCCCCCCCCCCGGTGAACTCCCGGAACCCATTCGTCATTCCCGGTACATTCCCGGTAACTCCGAAAACCTTCCGGTAATCAAATGAGGTCATCCTATATATCAATCTTCGTTTCCGGACCATTCCGGAAACCCTCGTGACGTCCGTGATCTCATCCGGGACTCCGAACAACATTCGGTAACCAACCATATAACTCTAATATGCATAAAACAACGTCGAACCTTAAGTGTGCAGACCCTGCGGGTTCGAGAACTATGCAGACATGACCCGAGAGACTCCTCGGTCAATATCCAATAGCGGGACCTGGATGCCCATATTGGATCCTACATATTCTACGAAGATCTTATCGTTTGAACCTCAGTGCCAAGGATTCATATAATCCCGTATGTCATTCCCTTTGTCCTTCGGTATGTTACTTGCCCGAGATTCGATCGTGAGTATCCGCATACCTATTTCAATCTCGTTTACCGGCAAGTCTCTTTACTCGTTCCGTAATACAAGATCCCGCAACTTACACTAAGTTACATTGCTTGCAAGGCTTGTGTGTGATGTTGTATTACCGAGTGGGCCCTGAGATACCTCTCCGTTACACGGAGTGACAAATCCCAGTCTTGATCCATACTAACTCAACTAACACCTTCGGAGATACCTGTAGAGCATCTTTATAGTCACCCAGTTACGTTGCGACGTTTGATACACACAAAGTACTCCTCCGGTGTCAGTGAGTTATATGATCTCATGGTCATAGGAATAAATACTTGACACGCAGAAAATAGTAGCAACAAAAAGACACGATCAACATGCTACGTCTATTAGTTTGGGTCTAGTCCATCACGTGATTCTCCTAATGACGTGATCCAGTTATCAAGCAACAACACCTTGTTCATAATCAGAAGACACTGACTATCTTTGATCAACTGGCTAGCCAACTAGAGGCTTGCTAGGGACGTTGTTTTGTCTATGTATCCACACATGTAAATGAGTCTTCATTCAATACAATTATAGCATGGATAATAAACGATTATCTTGATACAGGAATTATAATAATAACTATATTTATTATTGCCTCTAGGGCATAATTCCAACACCATGTGCAAATTTATTATAGGTGGCATGGCAATTCCACTATGAAGATAATGGCATT
This sequence comes from Hordeum vulgare subsp. vulgare, assembly GCF_904849725.1. NCBI lineage: Eukaryota > Viridiplantae > Streptophyta > Magnoliopsida > Poales > Poaceae > Hordeum > Hordeum vulgare. Next base: position 34,881,182 of record NC_058518.1, read on the forward strand.
TTTACTATTTTAGATTGTGCTAGTTTTATCTTCGGTGCCATCACATTTTGTTAAAATTAGAACGTGGCAATTTCAAGTTATATATGAACTATGGCAAAATTATTTTCTTTAGATAATGGCTATTTATTTGGTTACACCATGTACCATGGCTTTATATTCATTAGGCCACGACATTTCTACTATTCATACCATGTCAATTCTATAAATTTAGCCAATGGTACTTTTTTGTCAGCATGTCAGTTTTTGCACCATTCAATTTATTTTTAAAGAACAAGTCATTCTTTTGTAGAGCATGTCATTGTTTTGTACAAGTATGCCAGTTTTATTTTAAAGAACATGATATTTTTATTATAGAGAAGAGCTATAGAGCATAGCATAAAAATGGTAGAGCATGTTAATCTTGTTAGTAAGAACATGACATTTTTTAGCATATCATGGTAATTTTATTTTATTTCTATGACAATTTTAGGTACGAACATCACAGCTCTTTTTGTGTGCATAATATATTTTTAATTTTGGGCATGGCAAATTTGTGTGCATTATTTGGTTGTTTGTATTCTGAAGGCATGAAAATTTCATCTAAGCTTTTTTGTATGTGATATGTTTCTTGAACATGATGTCATTTTTATTGTGTATATCACAGCAAGTTTTTAAAACATAGCATTTCTATTTTTTAATACTATTTTTGCACTTGTTCTGGAAAATGGATTGTAGCCTGCTGGTGTGTTTTTGGGCCGATTGCTAGTTGATGTAAGTGGGCTAGCAAGCAGGGCGGGGGATGGGGCTCCATTTTCATTATGGGCCCCTCACCCACAAGCAAGGTGTTCTCCTCTCACTTATTACACAACATAGCTAAAAGCTCCGTTACTCAAAAAAAAAAAAAAGCTAAAATCTCCAAAACCCGACACCAGGGTGTCTAAAAGTAAGACAGAGATACAAGAATTTGAAACCATATATGTCTATAATTATGGACTCAAATAACTGTCTAACATAATAACACAGATTTCAAAATAGTTAGAGGATGCTTGGATTCAAGGGACTAAAACTAGTCTGACTAAAACTAGTCTCTTTAAGAGGCTAAAGTTTCAAGAACCCCTGACTAAAGAGAGGCTAAAACTAATCTTGAGGCTAAAATCATTTAATCAGGGCCTAAAGTATTCATTAGTCCTCTTTCTTCTCATTTAACTCCTCATGCAAGTTCTGAATTTGAGGGTTTGGAGGATAATAAATGTTCATTAACTTGATTTTAGTCTCTTTAGTATTTGGATCCAAGCATGGATGAGGCTAGCAAGTTTTAGTTTCATATGTTTTAGTCATGAGACTAAAACGTATCCAAGCACCCTCTTAGTCAGGGCATATGGCTTCTGACGATTGGTTAGCTCAAGCTGATTTTGCTTTGTTTCTTGGGCCACCGTTGGTGGTGAACACGATACGATACGATACGATACGATGAAATGAAATGCGCGTGCGGCAGATAAATGTTCAATAATGCATCGGTCCATACGATACGATGCATGGGCCTGTAGCGATCTTAGGTGGTACCGGCGATATAACTGGACGTGCAGTGATCTTGGAAGCTAGCTTCCATAGCATGTCCACATAGCATGGCAGATAGACAGGGCATTTCATCTCCACACGTGCCTATGGCAGCGCAGCACGTTGCTCTGTCACCAGGCATACGTGAAAGAAATGATCCATACGAAACTGATTGACGTCGTCGTAAATCGAAGTGGAAAACCGGCAAAAGTTTTTGCACAATTTCGCCGTTCCAAACAGCTGGCCGGCCTTCTTCTGGCCCTGAGTGAACGTCCCTGCTTTTGTGTCGGCGTCCCCCGAAGGTGGTACTTGTGTCTATCTCACCACAACTGTCACCCACAAAGCAGACCTGTGTGAGAGGAAGGAGGGTCTGTTTTACTGGGGCTTTTTTTTAAAAAAAAAAAGGAGGATGACCCCCGGTTTCTGCATCTGGGAGATGCATGCGACCATTTTATTGATCATTTCCGAGGATCTTACAAAGTAGTACAACAATATGTCTGAATCCGCCATCTTGGCAACATCTGCCGCTACTCCTATCCATATGATGAAGGGGTGCAAGTTGGGCCAAATACCCAGACCTCTCACTTAAGCCTAACATCTAAAGCCCGAGGCCCCAACCGAGCCACATACCGGGTCCGGGGCACAAATCGGTCTGACGCACTCACATGTGTCGCCGCCACCATCTTCCACTGGTTCATCTTCAGAGCAGATTGAGGTGCCAGCCTTGATAGGTGCCTCCGTCATCGACGCCACCATGACGCCAAACGACGACCTTCACCTACGCGAGTCCATCTCCATGCAGCGGACGCAGATCCATGCTAAGATAGGGCCGTCGCCCACCACCCACAAGCGCCACCCAGCCCCAAGGTTCCCGAAGCGGCGCCTTCAGGAAGGGAACGACGCCGTGAGCGCCGCCGCCGCCCAACAAAGTTAGGGCTTTCGCCCGCGAGACCTAGGGGAAGGGGAAGTGAGGGGATCAGTCCATACCAACGCCTCCAAGGAGGGGAACGGCGCCCTCAAGCGTCGCCGACGATGCGGCCGGCCATGGCCGGCCAGGGATTTCGCCCGAACTAGATCCCCGCCACCAGCATCACCTCCTGTACAGAACCGGCGACCCAAGGAAGCGCGGCCCGACCAGGCTAGCCCGCACGCCGAACAGGGGAGGAGGGGATGCGCCAGATCGCGCGCACCGGCCACCACAGAAGCCGCCGTCGGCCGCCAACGATCACCGGATCCCGCCGCCCGCGTGGTCGGGACGCCAGATCCACCGCCCGCATGGCTGCTAGCTTGTCCTGCCTCGTCCGTGGAGCCGCCGCTCCAAATCCGGGGTTCCCCACGTAGAGGTAGGGCATCCAAGGCCCCGCCGCCACGATCCTTGACGCCCCGGGCTTGCCCGACGGCTGCCTCACCCGGCGGCGAGGAAGGGAGGCCCGGCGGCTGCCTCACCCGGCGGCGAGGAAGGGAGGGGGAGGGAGTGAGTCCGGGGGCGGCTAGGGTTGGGAGGTTTGGGACTGTTCTACTCTACTAGGGCATATGAAGCTACGAGAGCAACGTTTCACGTCCATCCAATATACCAGTGCATTTGCAAGTCTGAAATCTGAAGCCATCGCCTTCGGGCTAGAGCTGAACGTCCATCGTCCGAAAGTGACCACAGCCCAACTCGTCAGTGGACCAAACCGAACATGCACCAGGGGTACGTACTATCTCTGTTTAATAATGATAGGCACATGGTTTTGAGAGGTCTGTCGGTTTAACACAAGTGTCACCCCATTTCAAAATAAAAGGGGAAAAAGAACACAAGTGTCACCCCCCTACGGTTTAAACAGATTGATTTTGAAAAATGTCATCTGGTTGGCGTCAGCTTTCTAGCAATCTCCAACGAATCCTCTCGAATGGGTTGATTGGTGATACGGATTTTGGAATAAAATCTAGGCAACTCGGCCCTCTTCTCATCTCAAAGCTCGACCTTTACCACTACTACTGGTTTTCTAGCCAAGCGGGCAGAGGACAAAAGCAGGGTGCCCCGGTATTCTCAGCTACTGATTCTCGGGCTGTTTCTACTTGATTGGTAGAATATCTACTTCTCCGTGAGGTCTTAAGGAAAGGCCATGGAAATAGATAGAAACTCTTGAGTTGAAATTGAAAAAAAAAATGTAGCCCAGTTCCTACAAAAATGGTAAGATATTTGGCGCAAGAAGAAGGGGTGACACATATCATCTTGCATCGAAGACTACCTATGCACTGTAGATGTTAATCATGTTGCTCATGTAGGATTAGGAAAGAAAGCCAAACCGAGTCCTAGTAGTATTAGGATTTCTAGTCCTAGTCTATTTCCATAGTCCCTTGTGGACGTGTATAAAAGACACCCTAGGGGTGTTGATTGTAACACCAAGAAAAACGAAAAGCAATACAAAGCAAAAGCTCGACACGGGCCTTTAGCCATCAAATCCATCGATCAGTTTTATTCGTGTCGCTAGTTACGCAAGTTCCGTCAAGTAGCCGACCGAAGCAAGAATCGCGTAGGCACGCTTGTACAGCTGCATACGCACGTTCAAAAGCCAACAACGCTTGTACAGCTGCATTCTTCGATCTAAAGATGAGGCGTTTGAAGCGTTCAAGAAGTTGAAGGCTGCAACGGAGATGGAACACAAGCTGAAGGTTCGCGCTCTACGGACAGATCGCGGCGGAGAGTTTACGTCAAAGTTCAACAACTATTGCGAGAAGATTGGCATAAAGAGGTTCCTCACGGCACCTTACACGCCGCAGCAGAACGGGGTCGGTGAAAGGCGCAATCGAACCGTCGTTGACATGGCAAGGAGTTTACTCAAGAGCAAGAACCTGCCGGGGACTTTTTGGAGAGAAGCTGTCTCGACGGCGGTCTATCTTCTCAACCGGGCTCCAACGAAGGCGGTGGTCGGCAAGACTCCATATGAAGAAATTTACAAACGTAAGCCGAATGTGTCTCATCTACGGACGTTCGGGTGTGTGGCACATGTGAAGGCGGCGGAGCCGCATCTCTCAAAGCTTGCCGATCGTAGCACCAAGATGGTGTTCATCGGATACGAGAGGAGTTCCGGCACCAAGGCATACCGCTTCTATGATCCACAAACCAAGCGTCTACGGATTTCACGCGGCGTTGTGTTTGAAGAAAACAAAGCGTGGAATTGGAGTGCAGCAGCCGACGGTGCTCAAAATGGTAACATATTCACGGTTGAATTTCCAACCGATGATGATGCAGGGGAGGATGTCCAGGTGGTTGGCAAGACGCCCAACCAAGGTGACCACAATGATAGTGATCATCATGGTGTCGACACCGACGACGATGTGCATAGGTCGCAAGGAGATAGCGACAACGAAGCACACGGCACGGGTGGAGATCTCGACGACAACATCGACAACGAGGTGCATGGTGACGATGACAATCAAGATGATAATCATGATCACGACGACTATGCCGACGACGCGGATGTCGATGACACGCCCGAGACTCAGCCATCTTCCTCAAGTGCATCAACATCGACACAATTTGTGTCACCTCCTTCGCAAGCTACAACGGATTTCTCAGGGCCTCGTCGCTACAAGACCCTCAAGAAAGTCTACAACTACACAAAGCCAGTTACACTCGAGTACTCCGGACTATGTCTGTTCGGAGTTGAGGAGCCGGCGAACTTCGTAGAGGCGAGCAAAAGTCCTAGCTGGACGCACGCCATGGATGAGGAGATGAAGGCAATTGAGAGCAATGGCACGTGGACTTTGGTAACCCGACCTCCAAACCAAAAGACGATAGGTTTGAAGTGGGTTTACAAGTTAAAGAAGGACACGGAGGGTGCCATTGTGAAGTACAAGGCAAGACTCGTTGCAAAGGGCTACGTTCAACGTCAAGGAGTTGACTATGATGAGGTGTTTGCACCGGTTGCTCGAATCAAGACGGTGAGAGTGCTCCTAGCTTTGGCAGCACAAGAGGATTGGAAGGTTCATCATATGGATGTTAAATCCACTTTCCTCAACGGCGATCTCACAGAAGAAGTGTACGTGGAACAACCCCTCGGCTACGAGAAGAAAGGCGAAGAAGGGAAAGTTTACAAGCCCAAGAAGGCACTTTATGGGTTGAAGCAAGCGCCAAGAGCTTGGAACTCAAAGTTAGACCGAAGTCTGGTCTCGCTCGGGTTCAAGAGATGTCCCCTCGAGCACACAGTCTATACAAAGAACTCCAAAGGCTCAAACCTGCTAGTTGGAGTTTATGTCGACGATCTGATTATCACCGGAGATAGCGTACAAGAAATTGAACGTTTCAAGGCGCAAATGAAGAACAAGTTTAGCATGAGTGATCTGGGATTACTCAGCTATTACTTGGGCATCGAAGTGAAGCAAAGCTCCGGAGAGATTTTCCTATGTCAATCGGCTTATGCGGTCAAGTTATTGGAAAAGTGTGGCATGTCCGATTGCTACGTGACACAAGTTCCAATGGACCAACGTCACAAGTTGAGCAAGCGTAGCTCAAATCGAAGCGTTGTGGGCAACCTAAGATATTTGGTGCATACCCGACCTGACTTGGCGTATTCAGTCGGGATCGTGAGTCGTTTCATGGAGAATCCGACAACCGAATACATGAGCGCGGTCAATCAAATTCTACGCTATGTGAAAGGCACAATTAATCTTGGTTGCACGTACAGAAAGGGAAAGGAAGGATTGATCCTTCGTGGATATTCAGATAGTGACATGGCAGGTGATGTTGATGACCGAAAGAGCACAACGGGCATGGTTTTCTACCTTGGCCCGAATCCGATTAGCTGGAATTCTCAGAAGCAAAAGGTGGTGGCATTGTCTTCATGCGAGGCAGAATACATAGCGGCAAGCACGACGGCTTGTCAAGCAGTGTGGCTGAGAAGACTCCTAGCTATTCTTGCAAAGCGGGAGGTGCAGAAGGTGTCATTGAAGATTGACAACCAAGCTGCAATCTCATTGTGCAAAAATCCGGTTCATCACGAAAGGAGCAAGCACATAGATACCCGGTTCCACCATATCCGGGAGTGCATTGAAGAAGGGTTGATCGAGGTTCAACATGTGAACACGAAAGACCAACTTGTCGATATTTTCACCAAGTCCCTCGATCGACAGAAGTTCATCGAGATGAGGAGGAAAGTCGGAGTACAAGAAGTGAAGTCAAGCAACAAGATTAAGGAGGTGAATGTAGATGTTAATCATGTTGCTCATGTAGGATTAGGAAAGAAAGCCAAACCGAGTCCTAGTAGTATTAGGATTCCTAGTCCTAGTCTATTTCCATAGTCCCTTGTGGACGTGTATAAAAGACACTCTAGGAGTGTTGATTATAACACCAAGAAAAACGAAAAGCAATACAAAGCAAAGGCTCGACACGGGCCTTTAGCCATCAAATCCATCGATCAGTTTTATTCGTGTCGCTAGTTACGCAAGTTCCGTCAAGTAGCCGACCGAAGCAAGAATTGCGTAGGCACGCTTGTACAGCTGCATACGCACGTACAAAACCCAACATGCACTATGTTCAAGGAAGATAGAGTTTGGGTGGGGGTCTACAATGTGATACTAATAGTATAGTATGCCCCAGAAAACTCAAAATGAAAGCAGAAAGCGTATTGTCAAAAATGTCGGAGGCGATTTAAGTGAAGTTTTTTTAACGTATAGAGCCATCAGCTATTCTACGGGTTGTTTCGGGCCCTAAATAAACATCTACCAAACTGAGCTATAGCCCTTATCGAAGATATCTTAACATATAGATAATTTGTTGTAAAGATGAATATTTTCTAATGCCAGAGGATATATCTTTAATATGTATCTATTTGGTATTTAGTTTAATATTTACTACTCCCTCCGTTCCATAATATAAGTCTTTTTAAAGATTTCACTAGAGGACTACATACGGATGTATATAGACATACTTTAGAGTATAGATTCACTCATTTTGCTTTGTATGTAGTCCTTTAATGAAATCGCTTAAAAGACTTATATTTAGGAACAGAGGGAGTATATAACAGACAACGGACCAACAATAGAGCGGTATTGGTTGGATGACACGGATCTTGAAGCAGGGGAGGAGACACTTCAGCTCTGAAACTAGTTCAGTAGAACACAAAAGCGGCGTGAATACTTGAACATTCAAATCGTGCCCGACATTTTACTTTCACACCTGGCGTACAAAAAGGAGGCAAATATGTATTTTCAAATGGGCCGCTCTTTGTTTGTTTTTGGCTTGAATATTGTTTTTTTGCAACTTACAAATTACTTTTTTTTTCAGAACAAATTTCATGGATCCGCAGTTAACACATACAATTTTTCACACAATAATTCTTTATTTTTATGAAACGTCTAAATATGTTTATTTTTATTTTCAAATAAAGAGCACCATGATGCCCGTGCACCATAACGCCACTCTCCTATTTAAACTCACATGCCCACCACACTGGCTAGCACCTCAAGCCTCATAGTTCCTTCTTTTTTATCTTTTACTAGGTGGCAAAAATATGCAAAAAATACATAAAGAAATGGATTTACAAAAAAACTTGCATATAAATTTCTTTATGCTGTAGGTACAAATGGTAATCGCTGCATTTTTTTTATTTTGTTTTGCAACGAGTTTTGAGGCATGAAACTACATGGCAATTTATTTTTCATGCATCATTCCAAAATTACCATGTATCTATGGAAAATACATATTAGACACCATGGAAATTTTATTAATTACACCATGGTAGCTCTATTGTAGGTACCATGACAATTTAATTATTTAGACCATGGCAGTTTTTTGTAGTTAGCATGGCAATTTCATTATTTCAGATCATGCCAAAAAATTAGTTAGGCTATGGAAATTTTATTATTTACACCATGAAAATTTTATTAATTAGACCATGCAATTTTTCAGTTAGACCATGAATTTAATTATTTACACCATGGCAATTTTAGTAATTGGACCTTTGACAATTTTTGTGCCTTTTTACAACTTTTTCGCCATTGGACCAGGAAAATTGATTGGTCTTATCTAGATAAAATATTTATTTATTTTCTAGCAAATTATAGTTTCTCTTCCTTTTATGTATAAGTTTTATTTATTTTTGAGAGAGAGAGAGGGAGGGAGGGAGGGAGAGAGAGAGAGGGAGAGAGAGAGAGAGAGAGAGAGAGAGAGAGAGAGAGAGAGAGAGAGAGAGAGAGAGAGTTTTGTTTGCTAGTTCGTTCCTCTCCCAACAAACATTTCGTGGGCGTGCTTTGCTGCACCGTTGGTGTTGTTGGGGTTTTAACAAAAAATGCTCACTTTGTTCCAAAATATAAGGTGTATTATTTTTCAAAGTGAAACCATTTAAGTTTGATTAAATTTGTGCATAAATATTCCATAATATCAAATCGGTATTATTAGATTCATCATGAAATCAATTTCAATGCTTGTTTCATTTAATATTGTGAATGTCGATACATCTTTCTCTAAATTTGGTCAATTTTAAATAAACTTGACTTTTCAAAAACCAATACCCCGTATATTTTGGAACTGATGGAATATTTAGTTGGGCGGGTGTGGAAGGTGATGGAGTGTGTTTTATTTGGATTTATAAGATGAGGTGATTTGATGGACCTTTCGTGGTGTGGTGTGGTTCTGTGTTATCTGTTAATCAACATATATTTATGTGGGTAAATTTCTACGTCCATGTACTATATCGGTACTACAATATCACATAATTGCGCTTTTTTCTAGGTGGTGAGAGGGTGCACGGGATTGATGTGTTTTTATAGACCGGCTGTTGCTGATTGATCTGAAATATCATCGGCCCGATCAAAATCGTAAACCAAATCCAAAATTGAATACCTCAACTAAATGAAAGAACTTCAAAATTAGGAAATATAGTGAATTAAAAGAATTTAAATGGGAGAGCCTCTTGAGAAATTGTGGACCCGATCAAAATCAGGATACACAATTCTAAATTAAAGATGTAAATTATTTATGAGACCTTAAAAATTAAAAAGCATAGTGTATAGCAAAAAAATATTGAATGGGAGAGCTTTATTCTAGAAGCTCTATCAAATTTATTTATTTAGAAGTCTATAAGACTTGACTAATAGGTTTCTAAAAATATATTTTTGATTGGGCTGCAGCTTATTCTAGGAGCTTAAAAAAGCCAGCAAAAGAACTGGCACTAAGAGATTGTTGACCCGGTTAAAATCGGATAACCTAGTTTGAGTTGAAAACCTCAATTGAATATAGACTTTTTAAAATTAGAAAGCATAGTTTTCTAGAGGGTTAGGGTCCTTAATGTTTGCTCGTCTTTTTGGAGCAATTTAGAGCTTATATGAATTTTAGGAGAAGTAACCAACAATTGGCTATATATTGCCAAAGATTGGTCCAAGAGACGGACATAACTATCAGAATCTGAATCTTGATTACCTGTTCCCCGGCACAGGCTCACAGCTTGCTCAGTTACTACGCAATTGTTTACAAACTGTTGCTACCTGTATTACTTCTGATGATGGGTAGTAAAAATAGTATAGCTCCTGCTTAAGGTTGTGCACATAAATATACATTGCAGTATTTTGGGCAGACCGATCTGATCATGCATGGATTGGATTGGTTCGGACAATGTGCTATCACCTTTTTCTGAGCAGCAGCGTCCGTACGAACTGAGAGTTACTTCTGCATGGCATGCATGTTGGTCGGGTCCAACGACCGTAGGCTGAAGTAGATCGAAGAGCACAGCTTTGCATAATTGCTGTAGTACCCTGGTGGCGGTAGCTAGCAAGGTCCGGATCCATGAATGAGATGAATGGAAACCAGATCATCATTTACCATGGGAGTCAAATGAAATGTTTCAAAACATGCAACCAGTTCCTGTTCCTCCGTCATGAGGCTGACATGCATGTTAGGTTATCAATTTGTCTCTTTCTCTAATTTATTTCCTCTAATTTGTTTTAATTAAAGCATCTAGCCGATCCTTTATAATTTAACTCCTTAATATGCCTCCTCCAACTTTATTAATTCTTAATATTTGAGGAGTTGAATTATGGCTGGACCTAACCGAACTCCTAAACTTTTATATACATATACCTAATAGTAAAGGATGATGTGTTTCTATGATATTTTTTTATATGTCCACGCTTATTTTTGGTCTGCATAGTAATTAAGTCGATTGATCAAGCAACTTAATAACAATTTGTTATTCCCTGGTCTTAAAAAGTGAACGCCTAGATCCTGGTTCCACGATGTTGTTATTGGGTCGTTTTCTTCTCTAACATGATCGCATCAGCTTCTCTATTTCTTTTGTTTAAACCAAGACGCAAGATGCGTCCGGCTTTAAATTAATAAAGCACACCAATAGGCAGCATCCAAGTTCGAAACAATACACAAAAAAATAACATACACGGCAGGAGCCGAAAGTCTTAGGACATGCAACCGGCCGTAGCCTGATCAAAAACTAACAACAGCCTAAACCCCTGGCCGGGAGGAGTCTAAAACCAACCGAAAACCATGAAGATCAATGAAGAGCAGCGATCTGAATAGCGCGGATCCGCTCCATGGCCTCCACCATCCGCTCAGTGTCCCGCCGTTTCCCCAACGGCATCCAGGTCTAAAGGAACAAATGGTATTTCAAAATGATGTCAGCAGGATGTGAAGGAAACTTTTGCTCGATAGTAATCTTATTACGGGTGGTACAGCGAGACCACAATAGCGCCCCTATGCAACGCCAAAGAATCCTAGCGAAACCACCCCTATGGGCGCAGAGAATGGCACGCAACTCCCCACCGGAGTGAGGGTTCCATTTATGCCCGAAGGGTTCCCAGACCGCACTCCAAACAAAACGAGCATTGTGGCGATTGAAGAAAATGTGGTTAACATCCTCATGGGGCCCACAGACCGCATAGTTACTGCCCGAAGGTCCGTTTCTCTTGGCACCGTTATTGGATGGCTGAAGGCGATCATGGAACATTTGCCAAAGAAACACCTTGATTTTGAGGGGTATAGCCACTTTCCACAGCCCCCTAGCTATGTCAAGTGTAGGGCCCTCCGATAACTTGGCGTAAAGCGATTTAACCGAAAACATCCTGGAATTTGTGAGAGACCAGGACACCATGTCTTGCTCGGTGTTCAGCACAGAACCGGACAGCATGGTGCATAGCCCTCCCAGCATGCTCGTTTTGGGTCAGAGTGAGGGGCCACACGAAAGAGATTGCTGGAGGGGTTGATCTAAGCACGTCTGCCACTAAAAGTTCGGTGTTTGTAGCAAGGCAGTAGAGAGACTGGTGGCTTCGCCAGAGCGGCTCAGCACCACACCAGGAATCAAGCCATAAGCGTGTCGATCTACAATTGTTAAGTCGAAACTGGGCTCCTAGCGCAAGAGCCGGTTTGACCGCCTGGATCCCATTCCACAAGGCCGAACCTTTGGCCTTGGAAGTAAGGAAGTTACCGTCAGGGAACTATTTCTCCCTTAGGATCTCTGCCCAGATCCCCTACTCATTTGGCGAGAGCTTCCACAACCATTTAGAAAGGAGGGCCACGTTCATGAGTTTGGAGTTTAGGATCCCCAACCCTCCAAACTTATTGGGTCGGCAAGCCGTAGCCCACTTGACTAAGTGGTATTTCCTTTTGGTCCTGGTTCCTTCCCAAAAGAATTTGGACCTTGGAGAGTCAAGCTTAGCATGAACACTTTCACCAAGAAGAAACATGCTCATAGTAAATATGGACAGGGAGGAGAGACTAGTGTTAGTCAGGGTAAGCCTAGCGGCCGAGGACATGAACCTACCGCGCCTAGGGCTGACTACGTTCGCCACCTTGCCGTACAAGGGCTCCCAATCGTGAATGGAGATATGATTGTCCATAATCGGGACTCCGAGGTACTTAATCGGTAAGCATCCTAACTTACAGTTAAGCAAATTGGCGACTCGGATCGCCTCGGGTAGTGCCATCCCAATGGCAATCACCTCGCTCTTAAGAAAGTTGATCTTCAGGCCCGAGATCACCTCGAAAGCTAAAAGGATGAGCTTGATAGAAGCGATACTATGGTCGTCGGGCTCAAAAAGCAGCGTCGTGTCGTCCGCATATTGGAGATGCGTGACCCCCCATGGAATGAGGTGAGTGACCACACCGCAGATGTGCCCAGCACCCTTCGCCTTGTCGATCATGGCCGAGAGGGCGTACGCAACTAGGTTAAAGATAAAGGGGGAGCTAGGGTCTCCTTGTCTTAGGCCATGCTTGTTGCGGAAGAAGTTCCCAACTTCTCTGTTAATTGACACTGTAGTCTGGCCCCCTGAGACCAGATGCATGATGCGGTGAACGAAACCTGACTCGAAGCCCTTCCGAATCAGAACCTCACGAATGAACTCCGAGTTCACTCGATCGTAGGCTTTCTCGAAGTCCATCTTAAGGAGCACAGCCTGCTACTTAGTTTGTTTGAGATCATGGACAATTTCCTGAAGCACAACTTGGCCCTCAAGAATGTTGCGACCTTTGCCGACTAGCTCCTATTGATCACCCACTGTGCGATAGGGGCAAGTCTTGTCGTATAAGCCTTAGCGTAGATTTTGAAAGGAACATTGATGAGGGTTATTGGCCAGTACTACTTAATCGAGTCGGCCCCCCTTAACCTTTCGGATCAAACTGATGACCCCAAAGTTGAGGCATGAGATGTCTACTGTACCTAACACAAACCCGTTGATAATAACATAAAACAACCCTTTCAACGATGGCCAAAACCGCCTGAAGAAGGCCACCGGCCAGCCATCAGGGCCAAGGGAAGTGTCAACCTTCATCGAACCACATCTGAGTCAATTTCCTTTGTGGAAAAGTACACGGCCAGGAGATCGTTTTCTTCCTACGAAACAAAAGTGTCATGTCCCCAAATATCAAGTCGTAAACGTAGAGGCTTCTCCTCAGCCGTTCCCAACAGGCCAAGGACGAAATTGTAGATGTGGGCCAAAATCTCATCTTGGTGTACTAGCACCCTCTGGTCAGCATGAAGCCTAAGAATTGAGCACTAGCGGTTGCGACCATAGGCATACGTGTGGAAATAGCCAGAGTTAGCATCGCCCTTGGTAACCCACTTGACACCACCCGTGCGGCGTCAATACTCTTCTTCTTACCTAAGGATGGAGAGCACCTGATTTTCAAGGACGTAGCGGTTGGCCCACTCGGCTTCTGAAAAAACTTTTGTGTCAGCTTGGGCATCGAGGGTTTTGATTTCCTCGATGAGGGCTTGCCTAGCTCGTTTTGCCTTGTTATACCTTGGTTATGATGTTGAGGAACGTTGCATGGGAAACAAAAAATTTCCTACGCACACGAAGACCTATCATGGTGATGTCCATCTATGAGAGGAGACTTGGATCTACGTACCCTTGTAGATCGCACAGCGGGAAGCGTTAAGAAACGCGGTTGATGTAGTGGAACGTCTTCACGTCCCTCGATCAGCCCCACGAACCGTCCCGCGATCCATCCCACGATCCGTTCCGATCTAGTGCCGAACGAACGGCACCTCCGCATTCAACACACATACAACTCGACGATGATCTCGGCCTTCTTGATCCAGCAAGCAAGACGGAGAAGTAGATGAGTTGTCCGGCAGCGTGACGGCGCTCCGGTGGTGGTGATGATCTACTCCTGCAGGGCTCCGCCCGAGCTCCGCAGAAATCCGATCTAGAGGTGGAACTAGGTTGAGTTGCACGTGGCAAAAGTTGTCTCAAATCAGCCCTAAAAGACCACTATATATAGGAGGGAGGGGGAGGAGGCTTGCCTTGAGGGCCAAGCACTCAAGGGGTGCGCCGGCCAAGGGGGAGGTGGACTCCCACCCTAATTCAGTTTGGGGGAAAGAGTCCACTCCTTCCTTCCCACCTCCCCTTTTTCCTTTTTCCTTTTTCTTTTCTTTGGTATTTTCTTATGTGGCGCCATGGGCCCCTTGGACTAACTCCACCAGCCCACTAGGGACTTGTGGCGCCACCCTATGGCCTTGGGCTCACTCCCGGGTGGGTGGGCCCCTCACGGTGAACTCCCAGAACCCATTCGTCACTCTGGGTACACTGCCGGGATTGCCCGAAATTTTTCGGTAACCAAATGAAACCATCCTATATATCAATCTTCGTTTCCGGACCATTCCGGAAACCCTCGTGACGTCCGTGATCTCATCCCGGATTCCGAACAACATTCGGTAACCACACATATAACTCAACTATACTAAAACATCGTCGAACCTTAAGTGTGCAGACCCTGTGGGTTCGAGAACTATGTGGACATGCCCCGAGGCACTCCTCGGTAAATATCCAATAGCAAGACCTGGATACCCATATTGGATCCTACATATTCTCCGAAGATCTTTATCAGTTGAACCTTAGTGTCAGGGATTCATATAATCCCGTATGTCATTCCCTTTGTCCTTCGGTATGTTACTTGCCCGAGATTCGATCGTCGGTATCCGCATACCTATTTCAATCTCGTTACCGGCAAGTCTCTTTACTCATTCTGTAATACAAGATCCCGTAACTTACACTTAGTCACATTGCTTGCAAGGCTTGTGTGTGATGTTGTATTACCGAGTGGGCCCCGAGATACCTCTCCGTCACACGGAGTGACAAATCCCAGTCTGGATCCATACTAACTCAACGGACACCTTCGGAGATACCTATAGAGTACCTTTATAGTCACCCAGTTACGTTGTGACGTTTGATGTACACAAGGTATTCCTCCGGTGCCGGTGAGTTATATGATCTCATGGTCATAGGAACAAATACTTGACACGCAGAAAACAATAGCAATAAAACAACACGATCAATATGCTACGTTCATAGTTTGGGTCTAGTCCAACACATGATTCTCCTAATGATGTGATCGAGTTATCAAGTGACAACACTTGCACATAGCCAGAAAACCTTGACTATCCTTGATCAACTGGCTAGCCAACTAGAGGCTTGCTAGGGACATTGTTTTGTCTACGTATCAACACATATATCTATGTTTTCATTCAATACAATTATAGCATGGATAATAAATGATTATCTTTAAACAGGAAATATAATAATAACTATTTATCATTGCCTCTAGGGCATATTTCCAACAGTCTCACACTTGCACTAGAGTCAATAATCTAGTCCTCACATCGCCATGCGATTTACATTGTAATAAATCGAACACCCATACAGTTCTGGTGTTGATCATGTTTTGCCCGTGGAAGAGGTTTAGTCAGCGGGTCTGCTACATTCAGATCCGTGTGCACTTTGCAAATATTCGCGTTCTCTCCTTCGACGTAGTCGCGGATGAGGTTGAAGTGTCGTTTGATGTGTCTGGTGTTCTTGTGAAACCTTGGTTCCTTTGCTAAGGCAATGGCACCAGTGTTGTCACATGACAGAGTTAATGGATCTAGTGCGCTCGGCACAACTCCAAGATCTGTCATGAACTGCTTCATCCAGACACCCTCCTTTGCTGCCTCCGAGGCATCGATGTACTCTGTTTCACATGTAGAATCTGCTATGACGCTCTGCTTGGAACTACACCAGCTTACTGCACCCCCATTAAGAATAAATACGTATCCGGTTTGCGACTTAGAGTCATCCAGATCGGTGTCAAAACTTGCGTCGACGTAACCTTTTACAACGAGCTCTTTGTCACCTCCATAAACGAGAAACATTTCCTTAGTCCTTTTCAGGTACTTTAGAATATTCTTGATCGCCGTCCAGTGATCCACTCCTGGATTACTTTGAAACCTGCATGCCATACTTATGACCAAGCTGACGTCTGGTCTAGTGCACAACATTGCATACATGATAGAACCTACGGCTGAAGCGTAGAGGACGGAACTCATTTGTTCTCTATCTTCCGAAGTTGCTGGGCACTGAGTCTTACTCAATTTTATACCTTGTAATACTGGCATGAACCCTTTCTTGGACTGATCCATTTTGAACTTCTTCAAAACTTTATCAAGGTATGTGCTTTGTGAAAGTCCTATCAGGCGTCTCGACCTATCTCTATAGATCTTAATGCCTAGAATGTAAGCAGCTTCTTAGGTCCTTCATAGAGAAACTTTTATTCAAGTAATACTTTATGCTCTCTAAAATCTCTACGTTGTTTCCAGTCAGCAATATGTCATCCACATATAATATTAGAAACGCCACAGAGCTCCCACTCACTTTCTTGTAAATACAAGATTCTCCAACCACTTGTATAAACCCAAATGCTTTGATCACCTCATCAAAGCGCATATTCCAACTCCGAGATGCTTGCACCAGTCCATAAATGGATCGCTAGAGCTTGCACACTTTGTTAGCATTCTTTGGATCGGCAAAACCTTTGGGTTGCATCATATACAACTCTTCCTTAAGAAAACCGTTAAGGAACGCCGTTTTGACATCCATCTGCCAGATTTCATAATCGTAAAAGGCAGCTATTGCTAACATGATTCGGACGGACTTAAGCATAGCTACCAGTGAGAACGTATCATCATAGTCAACTCTTTGAACTTGTGAAAAACCCTTTGCCACAAGTCGAGCTTTATAAACGGTCACATTACCGTATGCGTCCATCTTCTTCTTATAGATCCATTTGTTCTGAATAGCCTTGCGACCATCAGGTAGTACTTCCAAAGTCCACACTTTGTTCTCATACATGGATCCTATCTCGGACTTCATGGCCTCCAGCCATTTGTTGGAATCCGGGCCTGATACGTCTCAAACGTATCTATAATTTTTGATGGTTTCACGCTGTTATCTTGTCATCTTTGGATGCTTTATGTACCTTTTATATCTTTTTTGGGACTAACTTATTAATTCAGTGCCAAGTGCCAGTTCCTGTTTTTTCTGTGTTTTTGACTCTTTTCAGATCTTATTTTGGAACGGAGTCCAAACGGAATAAAAACCCAGAAATGATTTTTTCCTGAACGGAAGAAGATCAGGGGGCCTCTGGACCAAGCCACGTGGGCTCCAGGGAGCCCACAAGCTCCCACCCCGCCACCAGGGGGAGGCGGCGGTGTCAGCGCTTGTGGCCTCCCTGGCCGACCCCTGACCTAGATCCTTGGCCTATGTATTCCCAAAAATTCAGCAAAAAACCAGGGGAGCCTCGAAAATACTTTTCCACCGCCGCAAGCTTCCGTTTCCACGAGATCTCATCTGGAGACCCTTCCCGGCGCCCTGCCGGAGGGGACTTTGGAGTTGGAGGGCTTCTTCATCATCATCATCGCCCCTCCAATGACTCGTGAGTAGTTCACTTCAGACCTACGGGTCCGTAGTTAGTAGCTAGATGGCTTCTTCTCTCTCTTGGATCTTCAATACAAAGTTCTCCATGATCTTCATCGAGATCTATCCGATGTAATCTTCTTTGGCAGTGTGTTTGTCAAGATCCGATGAATTGTGGATTTGTGATCAGATTATCTATGATTTGTATTTGAGTCTTTGCTGATTTCTTAGATGCATGATTTGATATCCTTGTAAGTCTCTCCGAGTCTTGGGTTTTGTTTGGCCAACTAGATCTATGATTCTTGCAATGGGAGAAGTGCTTGGTTTTTGGTTCTACCATGTGGTGACCTTTCCAAGTGACAGTAGGGGAGCAAGGCACACATCAAGTAGTTGCCATCAAGGGTAACAAGATGGGCTTTTCATCATTGGTTTGAGATTATCCCTCTACATCATGTCATCTTGCTTAAGGCGTTACTCTGTTCTTATGGACTTAATACACTAGATGCATGCTGGATAGCGGTCGACGTGTGGAGTAATAATAGTAGATGCAGAAAGTATCAGTCTACTTGTTTTGGACGTGATGCCTATAGATATAATCATTGCCATAGATATCGTCATGACTTTGCGCGGTTCCATCAATTGCTCGATAGTAATTTGTTCACCCACCGTCTACTTGCTTTCATGAGAGAAGCCACTAGTAAACACTACAGCCCCCGGGTCTATTCACATCCATCGTTTACACCTCCGCTTTTACTTTGCGTTGTTACTTTGTTGCTTTCAGTTCTCACTTGGAAAACAATCTATAAGGGATTGACAACCCCTTCATAGCGTTGGGAGCAAGTTTTTGTGTTTGTGCAGGCTCTTGTGATACTCCTCCTCTGGATCGATACCTTGGTTCTGAAACTGAGGGAAATACTTACCACCGCTACGCTACATCACCCTTTCCGCTTCGAGGGAACACCAACGCAAGGCTCCAAGGCCACGGGGGAAATCCTTTGCATACTTTCCTAGGAAGTCCATTAAGGCGTAGCCGCAGGAGAAGTATTTCTGGCGCGGGAGTATCAAGCAACACTCCTATTCCTGGTGCCATTGGAAGGTCTTTTGTTGCAGCAACAGAAGTATTTCTGGCGCCGTTGCCGGGGAGGAGAAATCAAGATCTATCCAAGTAGGTCTCACAAACTCATCTCTTGCATTTACTTTTGTCGCCAGTTGCCTCTCGTTTTCCTCCCCCCCCCCACTTCACATTTGCCGTTTTCATTTGCCTTTCTCCTTCGCCGTTTTCTGCCTTTGCCATTTTCCTTTGCCCGTTTTCTTGCTTGCTTGTGTGCTTGTTTGTTTGTGAAGTCATCATGGCTGAAAACACCAAACTTTGCGACTTCTATAGCACTAATAATAATGATTTTATTAGTACTCCGGTTGCTCCCGCCACTAGTGCGGAATCGTATGAAATCAACGCAGCTCTGCTAAATCTTGTTATGAAAGAGCAATTCTCTGGCTTTCCTAGTGAAAATGCCGCATCCCATCTCAATACCTTCATTGAGCTTTGTGATATGCAAAAGAAAAGAGATGTGGATAATGACGTGATTAAGTTGAAGCTTTTTTCCTTTCTTGTTGCGAGATCGCGCAAAAACTTGGTTTTCTTCTTTGCCTAAAAATAGTATCGATTCTTGGGATAAGTGCAAAGATGCTTACATATCCAAGTATTTTCCGCCGGCTAAGATCATCTCCTTACGTAACGATATCATGAATTTCAAGCAACTTGATCATGAACACGTTGCACAATCTTGGGAGAGGATGAAGCTTATGATTAGAAATTGTCCCGCTCATGGCTTGAGTTTGTGGATGATTCTACAAATGTTTTACGCTGGCTTGAATTTCGCTTCTGGCAATATCTTGGACTCCGCCTTAGGTGGAACGTTCATAGAAATCACATTAGGAGACGCTACAAAACTCCTAGACAATATCATGACCAACTACTCTCAGTGGCACACTGAAAGGTCGTCTGCTAGCAAAAAGGTGCACGCTATAGAAGAAATTAACTCGCTTAGTGCTAAGATGGACGAGTTGATGAATTTGGTTGCTAGTAGAAACGCTACCGTAGATCCTAATTACATGCCACTATCTTCTTTGATTGAGAGTAGCAACGCTAGTTTGGACGTGAATTTTTTTGGTAGGAACAATTTTGGCAACAACAATGCTTTTAGAGGAAACTATGTTCCTGGGCCTTTTCCTAGTAACTCATCTAACAATTATGGCAATTCCTATAACAACGCTTATGGAAATCACAACAAATTACCCTCTGATTTAGAGAGTAATATCAAAGAGTTTATTAACTCTCAAAAGATTTTCAATGCGACCATAGAGGAAAAACTACTCAAAATAGACAATTTGGCTAAAAGCGTTGACAGGATGTCTTGTGATATTGATGCTTTGAAAGTTAGATGCGCTCTTCCCAAGGTCAACTTCGATGAAACTTTGAAAGCTATGCGTATCTCCATGAATGAGAGCAAAGAAAGAACCGCCCAAATTCGCGCTAGACATGAATGGTTTAAAAGGGTGCATTCTAGTGATGCAAATCATGAAGATCTTAAAGTGCTTGGTGTGTCTCCTCTTGCATCTTTGTTTTCGCGTGTCAAACCTACTTATGGAGGGGCTGGATATGAATCCACTTTGGTTGAAAAACTCCCCAATGATTCGGAGTCCACCTATCTTGACGATAAAGGTGTGGAGAGTGGAGTAGAAGAAATCAAAATTTTGGATAGTAATGAAACTCCCACTTTGGATTTCAAGGAATTCAATTATGATAATTGCTCCTTGTTTGAATGCATTTCTTTGATTCAATCCATTGCAAACTCTCCACACGCTTATAGCCAAAGCAAAGCCTTTACCGCGCATATCGTAGATGCTATGAGGAAATCTCTTCAAGAGAAGCTCGAACTAGAAGTCTCTATACCTAGAAAACTTCATGATGACTATGAACCTACTATCAAAATCAAGATCAAAAACTATGAGTGCAATGCTTTGTGTGATTTGGGTGCTAGTGTTTCCGCGTTTCCAAAGTCTTTATGTGATATTCTTGGTTTTCATGAGATTGAAGAGTGTTCTCTTAATTTGCATCTTGCGGATTCTACTGTCAAGAAACCCATGGAGAGGATCGATGATGTTCTTATTGTTGCAAATAAGAACTATGTACCCGTGGATTTCATTGTACTTGACATAGATTGCAATCCTTCATGTCCCATTATTCTTGGTAGACTCTTTTCATATCTGATTTTGGCACGGAGTCCAAACGGAATAATAACCCCGAAATGATTTTTTCCTGAACGGAAGAAGATCAGGGGGCCTCTGGGCAAAGCCAGGTGGGCTACAGGGAGCCCACAAGCTCCCACCCCGCCACCAGGGGGAGGCGGCGGTGTCAGCGCTTGTGGCCTCCCTCGCCGCCCCCTCACCTAGATCCTTGGCCTATATATTCCCAAAAATTCAGCAAAAAACCACGGGAGCCTCAAAAATACTTTTCCGCCGCCGCAAGCTTCCGTTTCCGCGAGATCTCATCTGGAGACCCTTCCCGGCGCCGTGCCGGAGGGGACTTTGGAGTTGGAGGGCTTCTTCATCATCATCATCGCCCCTCCAATGACTCGTGAGTAGTTCACTTCAGACCTACGGGTCCGTAGTTAGTAGCTAGATGGATTCTTCTCTATCTTGGATCTTCATACAAAGTTCTCCATGATCTTCATGGAGATCTATCCGGTGTAATCTTCTTTGGCGGTGTGTTTGTCGAGATCCGATGAATTGTGGAATTGTGATCAGATTATCTATGATTTCTATTTGAGTCTTTGCTGATTTCTTATATGCATGATTTGATATCCTTGTAAGTCTCTCCGAGTCTTGGGTTTTGTTTGCCCAACTAGATCTATGATTCTTGCAATGGGAGAAGTGCTTGGTTTTGGGTTCTACCATGTGGTGACCTTTCCCAGTGACAGTAGGGCAGCAAGGCACACATCAAGTAGTTGCCATCAAGGGTAACAAGATGGGGTTCTCATCATTGGTTTGAGATTATCCCTCTACATCATGTCATCTTGCTTAAGGCGTTACTCTGTTCTTATGGACTTAATACACTAGATGCATGCTGGATAGCGGTCGACGTGTGGAGTAGTAGTAGTAGATGCAGAAAGTATCGGTCTACTTGTTTTGGATGTGATGCCTATAGATATAATCATTTCCATAGATATCATCACGACTTTGTGCGGTTCTATCAATTGCTCGACTGTAATTTGTTCACCCACCGTCTACTTGCTTTCATGAGAGAAGCCACTAGTAAACACTACGGCCCCCGGGTCTATTCACATCCATCGTTTACACCTCCGCTTTTACTTTGCTTTGTTACTTTGTTGCTTTCAGTTCTCACTTGGCAAACAATCTATAAGGGATCGACAACCCCTTCATAGCGTTGGGAGCAAGTTTTTGTGTTTGTGCAGGCTCTTGTGATACTCCACCTGTGGATCGATACCTTGGTTCTCAAACTGAGGGAAATACTTACCACCGCTACACTACATCACCCTTTCCGCTTCGAGGGAACACCAACGCAAGGCTCCAAGGCCACGGGGGAAATCCTTTGCATACTTTCCTAGGAAGTCTCTTAAGGCGTAGCTGCAGCAGAAGTATTTCTGGCGCGGGAGTATCAAGCAACTCTCCTATTCCTGGCGCCATTGGAAGGTCTTTTGTTGGAGTAGCAGGGCCCACCATTGCTTCTTCATAATTCGCAGGTTCATTGTTGTCCAACAACATAATTGATAAGACATGATTACTGTACCACTCAGGAGTAGTACGTGATCTTGTCAACCTGCGAGCTCCGATAGGAACTTGATCCAAAGTTTCATGATCACCATCATCAACTTGCTCCTCAACCGGCACCGTAGCAACAGGGGTTTCCCCTTGCCCTGCCCCACCATGTAGAGGGATTAGAGGTTCGACAACCTCATCAAGTTCTATCTTCCTCCCACTCAATTCTTTCGAGAGAAACTCCATCTCAAGAAAAGCTCTGTTTTTAACAACAAAGACTTTGCCTCGGATTTGAGATAGAAGGTATACCCAACTGTCTCTTTTGGGTAACCTATGAAGACGCACTTTTTCGCTTTGGGTTCCATCTTTTCAGGCTGAAGCTTTTTGACGTAAGCATCACATCCCCAAACTTTAAGAAATGACAATTTTGGTCTTTTCCCATACCACAGTTCGTATGGCGTCGTCTCAACGGATTTTGATGGTGCCCTATTTAAAGTGAATGCAGTTGTCTCTAATGCATAACCCCAAAACGATAACGGCAAATCGGTAAGAAACATCATAGATCGCACCATCTCTAATAAAGTACGGTTACAACGTTCGGACATACCATTACGTTGTGGTGGTCGAGGCGGTGTCAACTATGAAACAATTCCACATTGTCTTAAGTGAGCACCAAACTCGAAACTCAGATATTCACCCCCACGATCAGACTGTAGGAACTTGATCTTCTTGTTACGATGATTATCAACTTCACTCTGAAATTGCTTGAACTTCTCAAACGTTTCAGACTTGTGCTTCATCAAGTAGACATGACCATATCTACTCAAATCGTCAGTGAAAGTGAGAAAATAACGATATCCACCATGCACCTCCACACTCATCGGACCGCACACATCGGTATGTATGATTTCCAACAAGTCACTTGCATGCTCCATTGTTCCGGAGAATGGAGTCTTAGTCATCTTGCCCATGAGGCATGGTTCGCACGTGTCAAGTGAATCAAAGTCAAGTGACTCCAAAAGTCCATCGGAATGGAGTTTCTTCATGCGCTTTACACCAATATGACCTAAGCAGCAGTGCCACAAAAACGTGGCGCTATCATTGTTAACTCTAACTCTTTTGGTCTCAATGTTATGTATATGTGTATCATCGCTATCAAGATTCAATATGAACAATCCTCTCACATTGGGTGCATGACCATAAAAGATATTACTCATAGAAATAGAACAACCATTATTCTCTGACTTCAACGAGTAACCGTCTCGCAATAAACAAGATCCAGATATAACGTTCATGCTTAACGCAGGCACTAAATAACAATTATTTAAAGTTCATAACTAATCCCGATGGTAACTGAAGTGAAACTGTGCCGACGGCGATTGCATCAACCTTGGAACCATTTCCCACGTGCATCGTCACTTCATCCTTCGCCAACCTTCGCTTATTCCGCAGTTCCTGTTTCGAGTTGCAAATATGAGCAACAGAACTGTCATCG
This sequence comes from Hordeum vulgare subsp. vulgare, assembly GCF_904849725.1. NCBI lineage: Eukaryota > Viridiplantae > Streptophyta > Magnoliopsida > Poales > Poaceae > Hordeum > Hordeum vulgare. Next base: position 34,905,153 of record NC_058518.1, read on the forward strand.
AATACCCACGCACTACTACTAGAGATGGTTAAGTACACATCAATAACATGTATATCAAACATACCTGATTTTTCCTTGGCCACCTTCTTATCAGCCAGATACCTGGGGCAGTTGCGCTTCCAGTGACCCAGGCCCTTGCAATAATAACACTACGTTTCAGGATTAGTTCCAGCTTTGGGTTTCTTCGTCGGATTGGCAACACGCTTGCCGCTCTTCTTGGAATTATCCTTCTTTCCTTTGTCGTTTCTCTTAAAAATAGTGGTCTTATTCACCATCAACACTTGATGCTCTTCACGGAGTTCTGAATCTGCGACTTTCAGCATCGCGAATAACTCGTCGGGTAACTTGTTCATCCCTTGCATGTTATAGTTCAACACAAAGCTCTTGTAGCTTGGTGGCAGTGATTGAAGAATTATGTCAGTGATAGCCTCTTGCGGGAGTTCAATCCGCAGCTCAGCTAGACAATTTGAGTACCCTAGACATTTTGAGCACATGTTCACTGACACACGAATTCTCCTCCATCTTGCAAGCATAGAATTTATCGGAGGTATCATACCTCTCGATCCAGTCGTTCTTATGAAACATAAACTTCAACTCCTGGAACATCACAAATGCTCCATGATGCTCAAAGCGACGTTGAAGTCCTGGTCGAATCCATGAAAGACTGCACATTGAACTACTCAGTAGTCCTCCTTACGTGTTAACCAAGCGTTCTTAACATCTTGGTCAGCCGTAGCGGGTGGTTCATCTCCTAGCGCAGCATTAAGGACATAATATTTCTTCCCAGCTTGCAGGAGCAACTTAAGATTACGAGCCCAGTCTACAAAGTTGCTTCCATCATCTTTCAACTTAGCTTTCTCTAGGAATGTATTAAAATTCAGGGTGACTGTTGCATGAGCCATTGATCTACAACACAAGTATTTCAAAGTGGACTTTGACTATGTTCAAGATAATTAGAGTTTAACTAATCAAATTACTTGCTAAACTCCCACTCAAAAAGTACATCTCTCTAGTCATTTGAGTGGTACATGATCCAAATCCAGTAACTCAAGTCCGATCATCACGTGAGTTGAGAATAGTTTTAGTGGTAAGCATCTCTATTCTAATCATATCAACTATATGATTCGTGCTCGACCTTTCAGTCTCATGTGCTCTGAGGCCATGTCTGCACATGCTAGGCTCGTCAAGCTTAACCCGAGTGTTCCGCGTGTGCAACTGTTTTGCACCCGTTGTATGTGAACGTTGAGTCTATCACACCCGATCATCACGTGGTGTCTCGAAACGACGAACGGTAGCAACGGTGCACAGTCGGGGAGAACATGATTTCGTCTTGAAATTTTAGTGAGAGATCACCTCATAATGCTACCGTCGTTCTAAGCAAAATAAGGTGCATAAAAGGATTAACACCACATGCAATTCATAAGTGACATGATATGGCCATTGATGGGGTTATAGTCCTAGGGTAGGGTCATAGGCCTGCCCTGTAGGTCCTACCCAAGGACTAACCTTCATAAGGGACAAGGCCCTTAGTCAGTTCCGACTGAACTAAGGAGTTCCCATCATCCAGTCGGTAACAGATCCTCGACCATCCAGTCGGAGACGAACATTCGGAGTATATCAAACTAACCGACTGGATTCCACTCTGTGCATCATAACCCCCCTGGAGGGAAACGGTCATACATTTCCATGTGCCTTTATTAGCATTTAAGACATACGTTACCTGTAATGTAGGCATTTATTCGCCACTACTCCACCCCTGTGCACCGAACCATTGTGGAGGGCAGCGCACTCTATATAAGCCACCCTCCCCCACTGGTGCAGGGGTTAGCATTTCACTGTATTCCATATTCCACTCGACAACAAGCTCCCAGAGCACTGAGACGTAGGGCTATTACCTCCACCGCAGAGGGGCCTGAACTGATACAATCTCGCCGTAGTTAAGGCTCTGCCCATCCTTTCGTACCCTACACATCTACTGTCAGACTTATACCCACAACAGTTGGCGCCCACCATGGGGCAGGCGTCTAAGCGACTTCCGGCGAGTTTGCGACTACATCGTTTCATCATGTCGTCCGGTGAAGATTCGAGCATGGGTCACGAGATCCTCTTCGTCGCTCTCTCCTTCATTGTCGACGATTCGACATGGCTTCGGGACGCCCCTCTCGACGTTGAGGCGCTTCCCCACCGCGGGGCTACGCACTTCCGTGCCGGCGCTCGCGACATTCTTCTTCTCCAGCAATCGGCTCCGGTGTCGACCTACACCGCCGTCACGCGCCGCAACAAGCGGTCCCACCGTCCGCGGCTCCAGCGTTGGGTGCGACACGCCCAGGCGCGCCAGAACGTGTCTTCACAAGTGTCGGTCCTAGAGTCGGTTGTGGTTGCCCTGCCGTCCCAGCGCTTGGACTCGGTTCCGACTGAGTTTCCTTCCGAGTACGTGGGTCGCGGGCCTGCAGTAGAAGTACACATGGCCAACTCCCATGAAGGTCCCCGTCAAGATGGCCGGAACGAGCACGAGATCGGCAAAACATCCGACGGTCGCCGTCCACCTCGTCGTTCTGCCAGTCGGCACACTCGGCGGAGCAACATGGAGTTGTTCCGCACACCCATCCTCAACTTGGCTGCGGTTGCCAAGATAGTTGATTCCCTTCAGCCGACTGATTCAGAGGCTGGCAGGGGGATCGAGCAAATCCGCGCCGTGTTGCACACGGCGCAGCAACAAAATTCGGCGGTCTTCCAGTCGCACAACAGGATCCACAATAGTTCTGTTCATGCGAATACGCATCGGTCAGTTCACAGCCCTGGTTCTCATCAGCGACACAGGGGAGGCAGCCGTTCCATAAATCCCGAAGATCATCGCCGTTCTTGCACCCCGCCACGGGGTGGGCCCTACGGGCCCCGACATCATGATGATCGGCGTTCAGTCAGTGACACTTACGACCCAAGGCCTGACGCGAGAGGGCATATCGCCCAGCGGAGGGTCGACATGGGCCGAGCCCACCCCGATGGTCACGATATTGACCGTCCGAGTGGAAGCAGGACCATCGTTTCTGGTCCCGAGTGTTTCAGTCGAGCAATCCGTTCGGCTGGCATCCCTCCCAACTTCCGATTGGCGACGGGGATCAGCAAGTTTACACGAGAGTCCAAGCCAGAAACGTGGCTGGATGATTACCGAGTGGCAGTCCAGATCGGAGGAGGGGACGACCACGTCGCCATGAAGCACCTCCCTCTGATGCTCGACGGCTCGGCGCGAGCGTGGCTGAACCAGTTGGCCCCCTCAAGCATCTACGGCTGGGCAGATCTGGCCCGAGTTTTCATCAGGACCTTCGAAGAGACGTGCAAGCGCCCTGCTGGCCTCGTGGAGCTCCAGCATTGTGTCCAGAAGCATAATGAGCCCCTGCGTGATTTCATTCAGCGTTGGACAACCCTCTACCACACGGTGGAGAACGTCACAGAGCATTAAGCAGTCTGCGCCTTCAAGGCAGGCGTGCGGTACAGGGATCTGTACCTGAAGTTCAGCCGAACAGGCGACATCTCCATGAGCAAGATGCTGGAGATAGCGGCACGCTATGCAAATGGCGAAGAAGAGGACCACATCCGAAGCGGCAAGCACAAAACAGTCGCCGATGGAGATGGGAGTAACACTCGGAAGCAGAAGCAGAAAGCTCCCTCCACTCCGCAGGCAGAAGCTGCAGCTGTTACCAACGCCAAATTCAAGGGCAAGGGGAAGGCTCAGTTCACTCCCAAGAAGAAGAAGTTCAATAATCCCATCCTAGACCAGCCATGTCCGATTCATACGAAGATGGATGAAGAGGGCAACGCCATATATTCGAAGCATACCACTCGGCAATGTCGCCTCCTGATCCAGGGGTTCGGCGAAGGGCAACCGAGTGAAAAGGACAATGAACAGGATGAGGAGGATAAGGAGGATCCGTTCCCCCAAGTCCATGCAACACTGATGATTTTTGCTGACGTTGAGAGCAAGAGTCGACTGAAGCTGGTGAACAGGGAGGTGAACATGGCCACCCCTACCAACCTCAAGTTCCTCAAATGGTCTCAAACTGCGATTACCTTTGACCAGTCAGATCATCCAGCACACGTACCACCACAGGGAGACAGGCTTTGGTCGTCGACCCGGTGGTGGAAGGAGTCCGACTACGCAAAGTCCTCATGGACGGCGGCAGTGGCTTGAACATCATGTACCCCGACACTCTCAAGGGGATGGGCATTCCGATGTCCAAACTCAGCGAGAGCAGCATGCAGTTCCATGGAGTCGTCCCTCGACGAAAGGCCAAGTCACTTGGCCAGATCGCGTTGGACGTCGTTTTCGGCTGCGACAAGAACTTCCGCAAGGAAAAGCTGACGTTCGAGGTGGTGGACTTCCAGAGCGCTTACCACGCAATTCTGGGCCGCTCGGCGTATGTGCGTTTCATGGCCCATCCATGTTACGTATACCTGAAGCTGAAGATGCCAGGCCCGAAAGGTGTGATCACCATCACAGGCAATCGACAGCGGGCCGAGGAGTGTCTGCAGCACGGATCAAGAATCGCCGACCAACAGATGGCCGTCCTCAAGCTTGACGAGTACAAGAAAACAGTCGACCCCGCTGACTTGATGCGTTCGAAGAAGCCAGCTTCGGAGTCCGCATTCTAGTCGGCGGAAGAGACGAAGAAGGTCAGCATCCACCCGATGGACGACACCGCTGCCCCGACGAACATCTCCACCACCCTCGATCCTAAATAGGAAGCCGAGCTCATCCAATTCCTCTGTGAGAAATGGAAGCCTTCTGACATGCCAGGTGTACCCAGGGAGTTGGCTGAGCACCGACTGCTCGTGGACCCCGCCGCTCGGCCTGTCCGAGCACGCTTGCGCCGGTCCGCCGCGCACAAGAGGAAGGCAATCGGGGAAGAGGTGGCCAAGCTTTTGGCAGCCAACTTCATTCGCGAGGTTCACCACTCCGAGTGGCTCGCCAATGTTTTCATGGTGCCTAAGAAGGACAAGTCGCTCTCAATGTGCATCGACTTCAAGCATCTCAATAAGGTCTGCCCGAAAGACCATTTTCCGCTCCCCCGCATCGATCAAATTGTCGATTCGACTGCGGGTTGCGAGCGTTTGTCATATCTTGATGCCTACTCGGGCTATCATCAGATATGGCCCCGATGAATTAAAAACAGCCTTCATCACCCCATTCGGGTGCTTCTGCTACATCACTATGCCATTTGGTTTGAAGAATGCAGGAGCAACCTTTATGCGCATGATCCAAAAATGCCTTCTCGACCAGATCGGTCGGAATGTGGAGGCGTATATGGATGATATCGTAGTCAAGTCACGCAAAGGTTCCGACCTGCTGACTGACTTGGCAGAAACATTCGCCAACCTTTGTAGGTACGATATCAAGCTCAACCCAGCCAAGTGTTCATTCGGTGTTCCCAGCGGAAATTTACTCGGTTTCTTTGTTTCCGAACGAGGGATCGATGTCAACCCCGAAAAGATCGGGACCATCTTCCGAATGGAGCGGCCGGTTAGAATACACGATGTTCAAAGGCTCACAGGTTGCCTAGCGGCTTTGAGCAGGTTTATCAGTCGACTCGGCGAGAAGGCACTTCCTCTGCACCGACTCATGAAAAAATCAGATACCTTCAAGTGGACAGACGAAGCCCAAGTCGCATTCGACGACCTCAAAGTCCTACTTCCCACCGAGTCGGTTCTTACTGCTCCGCTCAGTAAAGAGCCCCTTCTTCTGTACATCGCGGCTACAAATCAAGTCGTCAGCACTGTTCTCACAGTCGAACGAGAAGAAGAAGGCAAAGCATACAAAGTTCAGCGGCCAGTGTATTACGTCTCCGAAGTCCTGACTCCTTCCAAGCAGAGGTGTCCCCACTATCAAAAACTTATCTACGGGATTTACATGACTGCGAAGAAGGTGGCTCATTATTTTCAAGACCACTCGGTGTCTGTCGTTTCCGATGCTCCGTAGTCGGAAATCCTCCACAATCGGGACGCATCGGGCCGAGTGGCGAAGTGGGCAATGGAGATGTTGTACTGCGATATCAAGTTCGAGGCCAAGAAAGCTATAAAGTCTCAAGCTCTGGCTGACTTCATAGTAGAATGGGTAGAACAACAGCAACCGACCCACATCTACTTGGCTCATTGGACAATGTTCTTCGATGGGTCCAAGATGTTGAATGGCTCCGGCGCTGGCGTTGTGATCGTATCGCCAAAGGGCGACAAACTCAAGTATGTGCTGCAGATACACTTTGATTCCTCCAACAATGAGGCAGAGTATGAAGCTCTCCTTTATGGACTGCGCATGGCCATCGCACTCGGCGTCCGTCGCCTGATGGTCTATGGCGATTCGGATTTGGTGGTCAATCAAGTGATGAAGGAGTGGGACGTCAGGAACCCCACCATGACCACGTACTGCAATGCAGTGAGGAAGATCGAGAAAGAGTTGAAGGTTTGGAACTCCACCATGTTCCGTGACTGAAAAACCAAGCAGCTGATGAGTTGGCAAAACTCGGATCCACTCGGAGATCAGTCCCGAGTGACGTCTGCCTCGAGCACCTCCACCTTCCCTCAGTTAAAGAAGATCCCTTCACAGAGGAACCGGTACAACCAAAGAGCTCGACGGACCCGACTGAGGTCGAAGTACCTGCCGTGGTTGATTTGATAATGGAGATTCTTGCTGTCATCCCCGAGTGGACTGTGCCTTTCATTGCATACATCCTGAGGCAGGAATTACCAGAAGACGAAGTCCAAGCGAGGCAGATCGTCCGCAGGTCAAAGTCGTTCACTGTCATTGATGGCCAGTTGTACAAGGAAAGCGTTTCAGGCGTTCTTCAACGATGCATCTCCCTAGAGGAGGGACAGTTGATCCTGGAAGAAATTCACTCGGGAACCTGCGGTCATCACGCATCTTCAAGAGCAATCGTCGCCAAAGCATTCAGAGCTGGCTTCTTCTAGCTGCAGGCGAACGAAATGGCTAAAGATATGGTCGACCGATGTGAAGGTTGTCAGTTCTACTCCAACAAGACCCACAAGCCAACATCTGCGTTGAAGACAATCCCTCTTGTGTGGCCGTTTGCAGTATGGGGATTAGGTACAGTCGGTCCATTCAGGACAAGCCAAGGAGGATACACACATCTGTTGGTGGCAGTCGACAAGTTCACAAAATGGATTGAAGCCAAGCCCATCAAGAAGCTCGACGCCCTAACAGCCATCAAGTTTGTCAGGGACATCATCTCCAGATTCGGGGTACCTCACAGCATAATCACAGACAACGGGACAAACTTTGACTCAGACAGATTCAAAGGTTTCTGTGCAAGCCAAGGTATCCGAGTGGATTTTGCATCCGTGGGACATCCTCAAACAAACGTACAAGCAGAGCGGGCGAATGGACTTATTCTGGAAGGTTTGAAGCCCCGACTCCTACGAGAGGTGGGACATGCCGCTGGCGCATGGGTCACCGAGCTACCTTCAGTGCTTTGGGGTCTCCGCACAACCCCGAACAAATCTACAGGGCGATCACTGTTCTTCCTCGTTTACGGAGCAGAAGCAGTCCTTCCGAGTGACTTGCTCCACAATGCTCCACGAGTCGAACTCTTCTCCGAAGCTGAAGCAGAACAAGCAAGGCAAGACGGAGTGGACCTTCTAGAAGAGGAGCGCGAGATGGCACTGACTCGCTCAACCATTTATCAACAAGATCTGCGGCGCTTTCACGCACGACACGTCAGGAGTCGTACGTTCCAAGCAGGCGACCTGGTGCTCCGAGTGGATCAGCAAAGACCTCACAAGTTGCCTCCTGCCTGGGAAGGACCCTTCATCATCTCCAAGGTGCTGAACAATGGAGCATACAGACTCTACAACATCGACAGGGAAACAAACGAGCCGCGAGCATGGAACGGAGATCTCCTGAAGTGCTTCTACACGTGACCGTCGACTAAAGCAATGTAAAGAACAAGTATTGGTGAAATAATACAAAGCAGATTGAGTTTTTACAGATTCAAAATTCTTCCGCGGTCGCAGACTCCGGTCTAAAAAAAACTTAGCTGCGATCAAGAATCGCCTAAGTACTAACTTTCTCCGAGTGTGCACTACATGTCGCACTCGGGGACTTAGCTGCGATCAAGAATCGCCTAAGTACTAACTTTCTCTGAGTGTGCACTAAACGTCGCACTCGGAGACTTAGTTGCGATCCAGAATCGCCTAAGTAATAACTTTCTCCGAGTGTGTACTAAACGTCGCACTCGGGGACTTAGCTGCGATCAAGAATCGCCTAAGTACTAACTTTCTCCGAGTGTGCACTAAACGTCGCACTCGGAGACTTAGCTGCGATCAAGAATCGCCTAAGTAATAACTTTCTCCGAGTGTGTACTAAACGTCACACTCGGGGACTTAGCTGTGATCAAGAATCGCCTAAGTACTAACTTTCTCCGAGTGTGCACTAAACGTCGCATTCAGGGACTTAGCTGCGATCAAGAACCGCCTAAGCAATAACTTTTCTCCGAGTGTGCACTAAACGTCGCATTCGGGGACTTAGCTACGATCAAGAATCGCCTAAGTAATAACTTTCTCCGAGTGTGCAATAAACGTCGCACTCGGGACTTAGCTGCGATCAAGAATCACCTAAGTACAAGTTTTCTCCGAGTGTGCACTAAATGTCGCACTCGGGGACTTAGCTGCGATCAAGAATCGCCTAAGTACAACTTTTCTCCGAGCATGCACTAATCGTCACACTCGAAGACTTAACTACGGTCAAGAATCGCTTAAGTGAGAGAGCTCCCTTCGACTGTATCCTACAGATACACTCGGAGACTCAGCAAACCCTCATTGAGGTTCATGTGGATGTCAAGACCACTGACAATTACATGAGTAGCAGACCCTCATTGAGGCTCATGTGGATGTCAAGACCATTTACAATTACATGAGTAACAACTCGCTCCGAGTGCGGCCTGACAGTCGCACTGCAAGACTTAGCCGCGATCATGAATCGCCTAAGTACTCTATTGCCTTCGATTGTATCCTACAGATCCACTCGAAGACTCCACAGACCCTCAGGGAGGCTCATGCAGATGTCAAGACAACTGACAATTACATGCTCCGCATGTTTACCTTTGGCTTCACCAAGAAACGCCAAACGAAAAACTCGAGCCAGAATCGTATCAATAATTCTTTGGCAACAGAAGACCAAAAGATTCGATTCAAATTCAAAGTTCACCTAAAGATAGTTGGCTCGGTGTGGATCAAGCTTACCCGCACCGAACCAAGAATGTGACGGCCAACAGCAGTGGCCAAAGTTTTTTACAACCAACACTCGGCATACCAAGGTAAAAGTTTTCTTAAGCGTCGTCAGGACTGGCGCTAGGACTGGCGGACTCTACGAATGAGTCCAGGTCGATCCCGTTGGCGATGCGGGTGGCGCTCTCAAGGAAGGTCTCCATGAAGTCTTCGAATCGAAGCTTCTTCGTGTTGGCGACCTGCAACCCCTTCAGCTTCTCTTCGCGCACCTCCTTGCAATGCACTCGGACCAGAGACAGAGCAACACCCGCACCACAGCGAGCCGCAGACTTCTTCCATGACTGCACTCGGTTTGGGACCTCCTCCAGCCGAGTCATCAAGCCTTCCATCTCGTGCCGAGACTCGTCTTCAGGCCAAAGCTCCTTGTCGATCCGGCCGACGACTTCTCTCAGTCGACCGATGAAAGGCCCAACTTTGCCCAGGCGAATGTGCGCTCGGAGCAGATCTCGATTGGCGCCCTCGCCGAGTGGAATGTTCTCAAGAATCGACCACTCAACGTCAGCTTCTTCAGCCTCAACGTGCATGCAAAAATCTGCAAAGACAGGACGAGCAAACAATAAGCGCCGAGTGAAATGCATATACCACAAGCACTCGGAAAAACAGAACTTACCACCCAGAAGCGCTATCATTTTCCGGGCCCAGTCACTGACATATTTTTCCTGTGCTATACACCGCCTGTTCAGCACTTTCGTTTGTCCCATCAGCTCGGTCCTTTGCGCCTTCATTCTCTCCACTTCAGCAGTCAATGCCTTGTTTGCCTCACGGGCATGCTCCAAGGACTTTTCTCGTTCTGCCAGAACATCCTTCATACCAGCCATTGCAATCATTGCTGCATCCAGCTCTCCAGCAAACTGAACCTTTTCAGCCCTCAGAGTGTCGTACGCTGTCCCCATCTCGCAACTTTTCTGCAACCCAGCGCCAAGAGACGGTTCAGACAAATTCAACAATAAAAAGTCTAAGTTCTTAAGACCCCTGCCGACGCAAGCAGTCGACAGCGGTCTCGGGGACTACACCCAGTGGGTTCACTAAGAGTGACCCCATTGGCATGAAACTCAAACAGGTCCGCCCTATTGAGCTACATGACAACACCCAAGCCTATGAGGCTACTACTACCCGACCCGAGTAAAATTACTCTCGGGGACTCATCCAGTAGGTGCACTCCGAGTTCCCCAACTGTTAGCATTCGAACAAATTAATTTTTGATCCGATCAAGTCAAAGAAAATGTGTATAAAGACAACTGCCGGTGCAAGCACTCGACAGAAGTCTCGGGGACTACACCCACTGGGTTCACTAAGAGTGAACCCATTGCAAAAATCATACGTTATCCGAGCACACTCAGTGGGCTACAAGAGAAAAGTAAATACTTACTAGCCCACTTACTCAGATATCGTCCTGCAGTTCCAAGCTTCGCTGGTACAGGGACGCGATGGAGTCGTACGCCTTCTTGGCCTTGTTGGAAATATGCCCTAGAGGCAATAATAAATTAGTTATTATTATATTTCCTAGTTCATGATAATCGTTTATTATCCATGCTATAATTGTATTGATTGGAAACACAATACTTGTGTGGATACATAGACAAAACACTGTCCCTAGTAAGCCTCTAGTTGACTAGCTCGTTGATCAAAGATGGTCAAGGTTTCCTGGCCATAGGCAAGTGTTGTCACTTGATAATGGGATCACATCATTAGGAGAATCATGTGATGGACTAGACCCAAACTAATAGACGTAGCATGTTGATCGTGTCATTTTGTTGCTACTGTTTTCTGCGTGTCAAGTATTTGTTCCTATGACCATGAGATCATATAACTCACGGACACCGGAGGAATGCTTTGTGTGTATCAAACGTCGCAACGTAACTGGGTGACTATAAAGATGCTCTAGAGGTATCTCCGAAGGTGTTCGTTGAGTTAGTATGGATCGAGACTGGGATTTGTCACTCCGTGTGACGGAGAGGTATCTCGGGGCCCACTCGGTGATACAACATCACACACAAGCCTTGTAAGCAATGTGACTTAGTGTAAGTTGCGGGATCTTGTATTACGGAACGAGTAAAGAGACTTGCCGGTAAACGAGATTGAAATAGGTATGCGGATACTGACGATTGAATCTCGGGCAAGTAACATACCGAAGGACAAAGGGAATGACATACGGGATTATCTGAATCCTTGGCACTGAGGTTCAAACGATAAGATCCTCGTAGAATATGTAGGATCCAATATGGGCATCCAGGTCCTGCTATTGGATATTGACCGAGGAGTCTCTCGGGTCATGTCTACATAGTTCTCGAACCCGCAGGGTCTGCACACTTAAGGTTCGACGTTGTTTTATGCGTATTTGAGTTATATGGTTGGTTACCGAATGTTGTTCGGAGTCCCGGATAATATCACGGACATCCCGAGGGTTTCCGTAATGGTCCGGAAACGATGATTGATATATAGGATGACCTCATTTGATTACCGGAAGGTTTACGGAGTTACCGGGAATGTACCGGGAATGACGAATGGGTTCCGGGAGTTCACCGGGGGGGCAAGCCACCCCGGGGAAGCCCATAGGCATTGAGGATGGTGCACCAGCCCTTAGTGGGCTGGTGGGACAGCCCAAAAGAGCCCTATGCGCATTGGGAGAAAAATCAAAGAGAAAAAAAAGGGGAGGTGGGAAAGGGAAGAAGGACTCCAGCTTCCAAACCAAGTAGGACTCGGTTTGGGGGTGGCCTTCCCCCTTAGGTTCGGCCGACCCCCTTGGGAGTCCTTGGACCCCAAGGAAAGGCTCCCCCCTCCTCCTCCTGTATATACTGAGGTATTAGGGCTGATTTGAGACAACTTTGCCACGGCAGCCCGACCACATATCTCCACGGTTTTACCTCTAGATCGCGTTTCTGCGGAGCTCGGGCGGAGCCCTGCCGAGATAAGATCATCACCAACCTCCGGAGCGCCGTCACGCTGCCGGAGAACTCATCTACCTGTCCTTCTCTCTTGCTGGATCAAGAAGGCCGAGATCATCGTCGAGCTGTACGTGTGCTAAACGCGGAGGTGCCGTCCGTTCGGCACTAGATCGTGGGACTGATCGCGGGACGGTTCGCGAGGCGGATCGAGGGACATGAGGACGTTCCACTACATCAACCGCGTTCACTAACACTTATGCTATGCGATCTACAAGGGTACGTAGATCGAATATCCCCTCTCGTAGATGGACATCACCATGATAGGTCTTCGTGCGCGTAGGAAAATTTTTGTTTCCCATGCGACGTCCCCAATAGGCCTCTCCCGCCATCAGCTCCGCCTGCACCATGGCCCCCTTGGCCGCTCCCACCTGATCCTCCGGGAGGCGCTGGACGTTGTACTCGACAGTCGACGGGCCTGGCATCGTTGGAGGCTCCTTGGGCATCCCAAGGCCCGCTCCTGTCGATTCAGCAGCAACCAGCGCCGTTTCGGTCGACGGCATCGCCTCAGTCGGCGGCACATCCGCGGCGAGAGCAGTAACTGGCGGAACAGCCTCAAGGACAGGCACCGCAGCTTGCTTAGACCTCCCCTGGTCACCCTCATCCACATAAATCGCCCCTGAGGGAAACCCGACCGAACGGCGTGAGATCACAGGAAAAAAGGCAAGATCGAAGACAGAATTCGTGATGCAATAATGTAAACTCTCGGAATCGCTACGACGCACCTGGCTGGGACGAGACAACATTGTCCATGTCCATGGGATCATCCCCCTGGCGTGTCGGAGAGGTGGCAGAGGTAGCAACTCTGTCGAGTGAAATTCATTCGACCAATAAGCGGGAGTTTCAATCAAATACTGAAAGGAGAAAGAAAGACAATGCACTTACGTGGAGGTGACAGGAACGATGACCCTCATCTGCGGCAAAGCCTTCCGAGGTTTAGATCCGCTCGGTTTGGCCACCTTGGAAGGCTGACCCGCAAGCTGAGCAGCAGCGTCCCTGGTCCTCTTGATGCTCCGAGCACTCGGAACCACGGGAACAGTTGGTGGGGCGCTCGGGACCGTAGGAGCGGTTGGCGGGGCACTCGAGGATGCTGGAGGGGCCGAGGGAGCCGCAGGTTCATGTCGGCGTTTGGTTCGAAGCTCTGGTGGCGGGGGTGGCGAGTTCTCCTCTTCGTCTTCCTCCTCCTCTTCCCCAGACTCCTCCTCCGTCTCCCCACTGTCGGAGAAGTACTCGACGCTCTCCACGCTGCCCTCCTGGCTGCTCTCCTCCTCCTCCTCGGCCGGGTTCCCGTTCGAGACAGGAGAGAACCAGTTGGTCCACTTCTGCATAAAATACAGTGGGCGACATCAGACATCAGACAGTGATTCAAGAAAGCGATAAATCTAAGACAGTTATGTGCACTCGACAAGTTGTACTCACCTCGTTCGGAGGAGGGTTGTCCGCGCAGAAAGACTTCACTCGTCGGGACCCTCTGGGGTTCTCGCAGGCGCCTGTGATCTGGAGCACCCACGACGCCACCGTCTCCCCGGTCACGCACTCGACGTTGGTCCGAGTGGAGTCTTTGGGCCCCGTGTAGTGCCACATGGCGTGGTCTCGGGCCTGCAGTGGTTGGATGCGCCGGCCGAGGAAAACCGCCAGCAAATCTATGCCGGTGACTCCCTTTCTGACGACATCTACGAGTGCGTCGACCAGAGGTTGGATATGGATCTTCTCCGCCTTCGTGAGCGCGAGCTGCTTAGGCAGAGCTGGTCTATCTAAGCTAAAAGGAGGCAACCCTGTCGTGGCATTCGGGCAGGCAACGTCCTGGCAGTAGAACCAAGTCGACTGCCAGTTCCTAACCGATTCACTCAGCTGAAGAGCGGGATAACTACTTTTGCTCTTCTTTTGGAAGCCTAAGCCTCCGCAGAGCTGGAGAAGGTGAGTCTTATCATCCGACTGATTAAGTCGTTTGATAGTTTTGGATCTAGCAGAAAACATATGTTTGAAAAGCCCCAATGGGGAGGACAGCCGATGAAACACTCGCACAAGACTACGAAAGCAGAGAGATGAGCTATGGCATTCGGGGGAAAGTGGTGGAGCTGCGCCCCGAAGTGGTTCATTATGCCTTTGAAGAAAGGATGTGGGTGCAGGGAGAAACCTCGATGCACGTGGCTGAGCAGCAAGACGCGCTCCCCCTCTCGGGGCGCCGGCTCGGTCTCACCCTCCGTCGGCAACCTCCACGACTTGTGCGCGATCATCCCGTGCTCCACCAGGTCCAGCAGGTCCTCCTCCGTCACCGTGGAGGGGAGGAAGTCCCCCTAGATCAACCCCGCCGGTAGTGTCCGCTGCCTCCACTGAGCAGGAGCCGCCGCCTTCCCCCTCTTCTTCCGCGCCTCTAGCTTGCTAGTCTGCCCCTTGGTCATGGCGGAAACTGCGGATTCGCGAGGGAGAAGGAGAAGGAAGAAGCTTGGGGTGCGCGGAGGATGGCGAGGGAAGCGGAGCAAAGGCAAGATATCCGGCGAGCGTAATGAAAAAACCCTCGCCGCTGAGGTTTAAGTAAGGTTCCGATTGGGTCACTGGCAAGTGGCCCCGAAATCTTATCCCTCAACCGACCGCGGCGATATCAGTGGAGAAGATGAAGGCGCGGGAATCGAGGCGTCGGGCACTACTCGAGCGCGATGTCGTCATCCCCACTGAGCGCGCGATAACCGAAATTTGAGGATCCCGGAAAATCCGCCGCTGTCAGTTGACTCGTCACGTCAGAAGATACCACGGAAGCACTCGGTTTCCGACAGTTTGTTTCACAAATACTTCCACTCGGATCGTTGGTCAGAAAAGATAAAATGGATCGAGGCAAGCAACGCCAAAGTCACATCCGTACCAGTCGGATCCAAACTTCAAGCATCGCTTCATCGTTCCAACCCCAATCCATTCGGGGACTAATGATGGGGTTATAGTCCTAGGGTAGGGTCATAGGCTTGCCCTGTATGTCCTACCCAAGGACTACCCCTCATAAGGGACAAGGCCCTTATTCAGTTCCGACTGAACTAAGGAGTTCCCATCATCCAGTCGGTAACAGATCCTCGACCATCCAGTCGGAGACGAGCATTCGGAGTATATCAAACTAACCGACTGGATTCCACTTTGTGCATCGTAACCCCCCTCACTAGTGGAGAAAGGGGTATTAGAACTGGTTGGTAAGGGCCTTTGGACCCGGATACACATCCGGTGCTACGTATCCGGGACTAAAGGCCCCCCCCTTTAGCACCGGTCTCTTACAAACCGGTGCTAAAGGCCTCCACGTGGGCGCCGAAGAGTGCGCGCAGGCGGAGGACCTTTAGAACCGGTTGGTAACACCAACCGGTCCTAATGCTTTTTTTCTTTTTTTTCCTTTTCTTTTCAGGGTTTCCGATTCCGTATTTCGGTGTTTCCGTGTTCCGTATTTTCAGGGTTTTCGTTTACGTGTTTCCGGTTCCGTATTTCCGTTTACGTCTTTCCGATTCCGTGTTTCCGGTTCTGTATTTCCGTTTACATCTTTCCGATTCCGTGTGTCCGTGTTCTGTTTTTTACGAACACGAAATCAGAAACACGTATCCGGAAACACCGATTCCGTGTTTGCGGTTAAGTGTTTCCGATTCCGTGTTTGCGGTTAAATGTTGATGCACCAAATAAAAGTACATATATACATGTAACACGAAGTACTGGACCGATTATCATTACATAATTTGAAGTTCGTTTCCTATAGCTCTATACTTGCATAGAGAAGGGAGCTGGCTATTGGTTCATAGGATGGAAAAATTCTCCGCCTTCATCTATGACTTGCATGAGGAGAAATCCTGCCAATTCCTGTGCAACTGCCTTGCAATGTTGGATTGGTCTTAGCATCGCCCGCTTTCGTTGCAGCTTTAAAAGAAGTAGATGAAAACAATTAAGTTATGAACAAAACTAACATAATTGATGGCAACATAAATAAAGTTGTGAAGATCCGGTTACGTACCTCTAGATTTCTGGAAGTACGGGATTTCTCATTGATAATCCTATGAATGTACTCGCAAACGTAGTATCCACAATAATCAGTGCCCTGTGGTTGTTGCGGGACGCCCTATATACGAGAACATAATTCAGTCAAATTAATAATAATCAAGAGAATGGTAATGGTATTGAAACCAGGGTACGTAGTACTACTTACTTTGTTAATCTGAAAGTGGAGCTTGTCTGCCCATGTACCGGGTTCTTCCTTGATGAACATTTGCCAAACCCTGGCCGACAAAGAAAAATGAATACAAGAGTTAAATATTACTTACTTGATATCAGGAAATGAACGAAAAAGAGGCCGATGAACGAAAGAGGCCGATATATATATACCTTTGAAGCATCTGACGCGCGCTCTTCCATTTGTCAGCGTCCCAGGTTAACGGGTCCCAGACTTCAACTTGTCCTTGATCGATTCTAATGATGAACAATATGAAATGGGACCTGCGCACGTGTACACACGCAGTCATGCATACTCATCAATTACACTTAACATCAGGTAAGCAAAATGGAATGTGTACAAGACAGTAACACTCACTTGAATCCGTAGGGCCAAAGTATTTCTTTTTTGGTACTTTGTCGCTTCAAAAACCTTAGCAAATCATCCGGTGTAAGCTTGTTGAACTTTTCTATTGTCTCTTGATGAAACAAATACGGGTCAATGAACCCAAAGTCCCAGATTCCTGCCAGCCTGCATTCACGAATCTTCATTCTGCATAGTAGCGTACAAAAAGAATGTCTCGTGAGTGATAATTATACGGGCAATGAACGCGAGCTTAACTAAATAATTAAATTACACAAATAAATCACTTACAAATAGTAGCAGCTGACGATAGCTTTGTCGAGGGCACGTTGATTGTACATCTGGAAAAAAGCATCGAACCCAACCTCCACACCGTACTCTCCGAAGTAGTGTTGATCCTGAACTGCCGCCATGATACAGTCTCTCTTTTGCCTTGCGGCCTCCAAGTACCAACCATGTAAATTCCATAGTTGGGTTGTTAGAGCACTAGGATTTTCGACCAGAGGGTGCTCGGGCTTATATTTATATACCACATCAGCAAAAGCGTAACCTACGTCGCCCATGCGTGGACCAGACACTGAAGCCTGGTCAGATAACACCTTGAGCGGGGCAATTGACTGTGCTTCTTGTTGTCCGAGCTGGGGAACTTGTTTCCCGCATTTCGTCTGCTCCGCCTGCTTCATCTGCTCCGCCTGCTTCATCTGTGCGGTGTGCATCTTTTCAATGAACCGTTCATAGTCTGAAAGGGGCGGCGGTGGCGGCGGTTCAGGATAATATAAGTTGTCGATGGTGCGCTCAATTTTCCACTTTGGTACGTTATTCAGAGTTTCCTTCCAGATGTCTGGAGGGGGCTTCAGGGGAAACCGTGCGAACCATGCTTTGTTTTTGGCTTTCACGGCCTCGTCTAGTTCCTCCGGAGTCATCAGGCCTGGTAACTTCGGGGGAGTCTTGACTTTATTGGGTTTCCTTTCTCTCTTCTTGGGAGGAGTCCCGTTTCTTGTGAACTGCAGTTTCCGCTTTGCCGTACCCGTAGTGGGCGCATCCGTCGGCTCACTGGTGTGCACGGGCGATGGACTCTCGGCCTCGGGCTCCCTATCTTCGTTGTGGGGTGGACTTGGAGGAGCGTTGGGGGTGGACTTGGAGGTCGTGCATTCTCTGTACGAAAGTGAAAAAACTATTAAAAATAGGCTTACATGTGGTGCAACATTCAGTAATTGTTGGAGGTGGTGCATTTGTACCTGGAGGAGTCGGTGGCCTTGGCGCCGCGTTAGGAAACACGATGTGTTTCTTCTTCCACAAGATGATACCAAGATCCATTTCTCCCAGTGTCTTCTCGCCTTCACCTCCAGGAATATCAAGCTCAATTGACTGGCATCCCGGCGTAATTGTTGACAACCCGACACGAGCATGGGATGCTGGAATCTGACCACCATGGTAGGTTGCTCCAGGTTGATTCGGTAAAGCATAGCCTGACGCCACCATGAAGGATATGTTCCCCATTGGCATATGTATCTCACAGTTTGTCTTCTCCATGACATCATCCACGGGGTAGTGAGGCGCCGACGGTTCGACTGCAGGACCGTCTTCTAGCTGCAGCTGCATGGAACCCACGCTGCTTCTATGCTGAGATGGCACAACATCTGCTACAGGATCGTCTTCTAATTGCTGCTGATCAGCGTCAGGTGCAGGATCTTCTTCCTCCTCTTTAGTGTCAGGTACAGGGTGTCCCCCTTTCTTCAAGAGAAACGCCACCTTTTCTTCTAATGTCGATATCCGTTCCAGCGCCTTCCTCTTGCTTCTACCACGGCTTCTGTAAGTGCGAAGGTCCGCCGGAAACCCTTGGTTCCACGGGGTAGTGGCTCCAAAGCCTCGTGTTCGTCCCCACTTTTCGGGGTTCCCGAGTGCCTTCGTCAACTCGTCGTTCTCTCTATCGGGAACAAAAGTTCCTTTTCGAACAGCTTCTATTGCCTTCTCTAGATCTGATACGACTTGTCTTATTTTTTCCGACCATGGTCCCTCCGCAACAATCATCCCAGTCTTAGCGTCCAACGTTGCCCCATGCGCGAACAACCAGAACTTGGACCTATCGGGCCAGTCATGTGTCTGTGGAATGATATTTCTTTTCAGAAGCGCATCTTCATAGCGTCGCCACCTAGGCAGGGCAGTCATGTAGCCACCTGACCCCAAAATATGGTGATATTTCTTCTTCTTCCCATTCTCCGTATTTGTGGCTGATCGGGATGTAAAGACACCCGATTTCTTGTACGCCTTAAAATCAGGCCAAGCGTCTCTTATCTTCACTAGGTGCCCAGTGAAAACTGGATCTTCGTCCTTATATTTCTTCCACAAGTCTTTCTTCCACCTCTGGAATTGTGTGGCCATCTTCTTCAAAGCCCACTCCTCGACTTTCTTCTTCTTATCTTCCGCTACGCTGAAATTTAGCCAGACCGTGTCGCAAAGCACTCTTTTCAATCTGGCATCGACATAAGTAGCTCCAACATTGGCGCCGTTCTTCGGCTTATTCCATTCTATTAAGTTGATCGGGATGAGGTCTCTTACAACAACTCCGCACTGATTTACAAATTTGCGATAAGTTTCTGGGGGTTCCAGTGGTTTGCCATCTGCAGCAACTTTATCGATCGAGTACCTTGGAGTATCTTTCAACCTTGCGGCCGGGCCTCGTTTCGACTTTGTCTCAGTACTTGCGCTAGGTGTTCCGGAGGGCACCTAAACGGGAAAATAATGATTCGTTAGTAAGTGCAATACAAACTAATTGTTGCGTCAACAGTGACTTGAGATATACATTGGCAGAGTTTGTTCCGGAGGGCACTTCTGCATCTACTACATCTTCTATATTCTCAGCTCCGTCACCGGAGTCGTTCAAAAATTGATTTCTAAACGCATGCCCACCGTCGTCATCATGATATATGGCCGTTGCATCTTCAAAAATCATCTGGCACATGTATCTTTCCTTCTACGCCTCACCCATTCCCGCGAGCTGATCGGCGTGCTGATCATGTGGTTCTTGGGGATCCATAGCTCAACACCTGCTAGTAACAAGAATTTAACTTAGCAAAATTATTTACGGAAAAGTTTTACGGAACCGGAAATTTTACGGAATCGTCGGAGTCGTAATCGTGGCAAAGTTTTACGGAACCGTCGGAAAGTTTTACGGAATCGTCGGAATCGTCGGAAACTTTCCCCGCAGTTATGGAATCGCCGGAATCGTAGGAAAGTTTTATGGAATTGTAATCGTCGGAAAGTTTTACGAAATCGTCGGAATCGTCGGTTTAGGGTTTTACGGAATCGTCGGAATCGTCGGTTTAGGGTTTTACGGAATCGCCGGAATCGTCGGAATCGTCGGTTTAGGGTTTTACGGAATCGTCGGAATCGTCGGAGTCACCTCACGTTGCACGAATGTTGACCGACTTCGTCTATAGGATTTGTACGTCGGAAAGTTTCGAATGTTGACTAAAAAAGTGAGTCTACTAGAATCGTCTTCCTCGCTTTAGCGACATAAATGATGAAGGCGGCTTCAAATCGAGCCGTGAGAGCATCTCTAGCAGGTACGATTTGTACGTCGATAGAACAAATCCCGTAACTTTTTTTAGCCGTGAGAGCCGTGAGAGCCGTGAGAATATGCATGATCACGTAACTTTTTTTATAGGATGTCCTATTCGGGCCGGAAAAAAACTAATATCGACGGTTATAATTACAAGCATACAACAATATGGATATACGAAAATACGGATATACCTTACGTGAAGAAGACGAAGTGGGGCGGCGAGGAGGCGGCGTGGGGCGGCGCGCGAGGAGGCGGCGAGGAGGCGTCACGAGGAGGCGTCGAGGAGGCGACGGCGCGGCGAGGAGGCGGCGAGGATCGTCGGCCGGCGAGGCGGCGCGAGCAGGCGGCGGCGCGAGGAGGCGGCGGCGCGGCGAGGAGGCGACGGCGCGGCGAGGAGGCGGCGCCGAGGATCGTCGGCCGGCGAGGCGGCGCGAGGAGGCCGAGTCGGCGATCAGAGAGGCGGCGAGGAGAGAAGGCGAGGAGAGACGCGCGGGAAAGCGAGAAGTTGGCGACCCCGTAGAGGTATAGACCCTTTAGCACCGGTCTGTGTTAACAACCGGTGCTAAAGACCCTTTAGCACCGGTTGTTAACACAGACCCGTGCTAAAGGGTCCAAAATTCGGGCGCGAACCGAACCCACCTTTAGGACCGGTTGTTGTTACAGACCGGTCCTAAAGGTTTTTTTCCTTTTTCTTTTTTCCTTTTTTCTGTTTCCTGTTTTCTTTTTCTTTTTGTTTCCTTTTTCTTTTTCCTGTTTCTTCTTTTATTTTTCTTTTTTCCTTTTTTCTGTTTCCTGTTTTCTTTTTCTTTTTGTTTCCTTTTTCTTTTTCCTGTTTCTTCTTTTATTTTTATTTTTTCCTTTTTTCTGTTTCTTGTTTTCTTTTTCTTTTTGTTTCCTTTTTCTTTTTCCTGTTTCTTCTTTTATTTTTCTTTTTTGTTTCCCTTTTCTATTTTCTTTTACATTTATTTACGAATTGTCAAAATGTCATTTTTACACTTCAAAAATAAAAATGATATTTATCAAAATTGTCAAATTTAGTGGAAACTGGTCAAATTTTTAATATTTATCAAAATGGTCAACACAATTACATAAAAGGTTTAATACATTATTACACATCACCAACAACACCCCCTATCTATTTTTCTTCTTGCCTTTCTTCTGATTGCGCCGTAACCATGGACTATCTTCATCATTTAACGGGATGCTTGGATCATCTTTGACTTTGAAGGGAGGAATTTCATCAAATTTATTGTAATCTTCTGACATGTCTGTCTTGTCCTCGACTCCCACGATGTTTCTTTTCCCTGAAAGAACTATGTGGCGCCTTGGCTCATCGTCTGATGTATTCGCTTCCTTATCTTTTCTTTTTCTCGGTCTGCTAGACATGTCCTTCACATAGAAAACCTGAGCCACATCATTGGCTAGGACGAATTGATCATTGCCGTACCCAAGATTCTTCTGATCCACTGTTGTCATTCCGTACTTTGGGTCTACCTTCACGCCTGACAGGTTGAACCATTTGCACCAGAACAAAGGGACCTTAAAGGAAGGTCCGTAGTCAAGTTTCCATATCTGCTCTACGTAACCATAGTATGTGACCCTTTGCCCATTGTCGTCTTTTGCATCAAACCGGACGCCACTGTTTTGGTTGGTGCTCTTTTTATCTTGGTCTGCCGTGTAAAATGTGTTACCATCTATCTCGTACCCTTTAAAGGTCAATACAGTCGAAGATCGTTGCTTGGCCAACAAGTATAGCTCATCTTCAACAATGTTGTCATTAATGAGACGTCTTTGCAACCAACCGCCGAAAGTCTTCGCGTGTTCTTTAGCAATGAAATCTTCAGGTTGCTCCGGGTATTCCGAGCGTAAAATATCCTTGTGTTCCTGGATATATGGAGCCGCCAAGCTGGAATTAACTAGAACTGTGTAGTGTGCTTGAGTGAAAGATTGCTCGTCCATACATGTTGTTGATTTCTTTCCTAGCGTGCCTTTTCCACGCAGTCTCCCCTCATGGCGCGACTGAGGAACACCGATCGGGTTCAGGTCAGGAATAAAGTCAACACAAAACTCAATGACCTCCTCTGTTCCATAGCCCTTTACCATGCTTCCTTCTGGCCTAGCACGGTTTTTAACATAATTCTTCAAGACTCCCGTGAACCTCTCAAAGGGGAACATATTGTGTAAGAATACAGGACCGAGAACGGAAATCTCTTGGACTAGGTGAACTATGAGGTGCGTCATAATATTGAAGAAGGTTGGTGGGAACACCAACTCAAAGCTGACAAGACATTGGACCACGTCCTTCTGTAAACTTGGTAGAGGTGTTGGATCGATTGCCTTCTGAGAAATTGCGTTGAGGAATGCACATAGCTTCACAATGGGTACTCGCACGTTTTCTGGCAGAAGCCCCCTCAATGCAATCGGAAGTAACTGGGTCATGATCACGTGGCAGTCATGAGACTTTAGGTTTTGGAACTTTTTCTCTTCCAGGTTTAGTATTCCTTTTATGTTCGACGAGTAGCCAGACGGGACCTTGATACTGCTCAGGACTTGGAAAAAGATCTCCTTCTCTTCCTTGGTAAGAGCGCAGCTGGCAGGACCTTTGAAATTCTCTCGATTCATCAGGTCGTCTCGTTCGTGCATACGTTGGTGGTGCAGCCGTGCTTTTGGTGTATCTCTCGAGTTCTTCCCATGCACGCCCAATAAGTTTAGCAGGTTCACGCAAATATTTTTCGTCACGTGCATCACGTCGATCGCAGAGCGAACCTCTAGGAATTTCCAATAGGGTAGTTCCCAGAATATAGATTTCTTCTTCCACATGGCTACGTGGTTGTCGGCGTCATTCGGAACAGAATGTGCGCCAGGACCCTTACCAAAGATTACTTTTATATCTTTGACCATGTCATATATATCAGTACCATTAGGGAGGGTTGGCTTCCTCCGTGTATCTGCCTCGCCTTTGAAATGCTTTCCTTTCTTTCTTACGGGATGCCTGTCTGGAAGAAATCGACGATGCCCCGGGTACACATTCTTGCCTATATGTATACTTTCAGTCTCGCCTAAACAGTGTGTGCATGCGCTGTATCCCTTGTTTGACTGTCCTGAGATGTTACTAAGAGCGGACCAATCATTGATGGTTACAAACAGCAACCCTCGTAGGTCAAATTCCTCCTGTTTGTACTCGTCCCACACACGTACACCTTCGTCAGCCCATAACTCTAAAAGTTCATCAACCAGTGGCCTCAGGTACACATCAATGTTGTTGCCGGGTTGCGACGGGCCTGGGATAAGCACTGGCACCATAATGAACTTACGCTTCATGCATAACCAAGGAGGAAGGTTATAGATACATAGAGTCACGGGCCAGGTGCTATGACTTCTACTCTGCTCCCCAAACGGATTCAGGCCATCTGTACTTAGACCAAACCTTAAGTTTCTTGGGTCACGTGCAAAGTCCTCGTACTTATCGTCGATGTTTCTCCACTGCGACCCATCAGCGGGTTGTCTCAGCATATCGTCTTCCCTCCGGTCTTCTTTGTGCCATCGCAGCAACTTGGCATGCTCTTTGTTTCGGCACAAACGTTTCAACCGTGGTATTATAGGAGCATGCCACATCACCTTGGCAGGAACCCTCTTCCTGGGGCGGTCGTCGCCCTCAACATCACCAGGGTCATCTTGCCTGATCTTATACCGAAATGCACCGCATACCGGGCAGGCATTTAAATTCTCGTGCTGACCGCGGTAGAGGATGCAGTCATTGATGCATGCATGTATCTTATGCACTTCCAATCCTAGAGGGCAGACAACCTTCTTTGCTTCGTACGTACTGCAGGGCAGCACGTTATCTCTTGGAAGCATCTTCTTCATTATTTTCAGCAGCTTTTCAAATCCCTTGTCAGATATTCCATTCTCTGCCTTCCATTGCAGCAATTCCAGGGTGGTGCCCAGCTTTTTCTGGCCATCTTCGCAATTTGGGTACAACATTTTTTTGTGATCTTCTAACATGCGCTCCAACTTCAACCTCTCGTTTTCACTTCCGCAGTTTATCTGTTCTTCACGAATGACCTGACGAAGATCATCATCAGACTCATCAACAATGTCCTCAAGTTCAGGCTCGTCTTCCCCCATTTCAGTATCACCGTGTTCACCGAACATAGGATAGTTATCATTATCCTCTTCTTCTTCATTGTCTTCCATTACAACCCCTCTTTCTCCGTGCTTGGTCCAACAAAAATAACTTGGCATGAAGCCTTCTTGCAACAGGTGGGTGTGTATGGTTCTTGAGTTAGGGAAATTCCTCTTATTCTGGCATTTTTTACATGGACAAAAATAAATCCATTCTGCCTGTTTTTCTCAGCCACATTGAGAAAACTATGCATGCCATTAAGGAATTCGGGACGACGTCGATCACTGTACATCCATTGCCGGTTCATCTGCATTATATAAATTTTTCAGAAACCATTATGCTAAATCATCATGACTAAATTAATTAATTAATACAAAAAGTTCATCACACGTTAAAACCAAAGTAGCGTAGTGACCATACATATATAGTTCTCATAAAAACACACACTGAAACCAACCATAAAAACTCTCTCTAATTAATGCATTTAAAAACAACAACAAATGCGATCAAAATCGCAACAAAGGTAACAATTGACCCGACGGCATAATGATACCAAGCCTCTTTACTAATTGCATATTTTCTAATCTTTCTAATCTTCAGACGCATTGCGTCCATCTCGCTCTTGTGACCATCGACGACACCGGCAAGAACCTTTTCCAAGGTCATCTTCTCTCTTTCAGTTTTTTCCAACCTTTCTTCAGTTTTTTTCAATCTTTCTTTTAGGCCAACATTTTCTTGTTCAACTAAGTGTAACTTCTCAACAATAGGGTCGATTGGCATTTCCGGTTCCACTACCTCCTAGATAAAAATATCTATGTCAAGTTGGTCGGTGTAATTAATTGTCATATAATCAGGAAATGAAAATATGTAGTTATAAAAGATAATATACCACATCCGAATCATAGACTGGACGAGGGCCAACGGGGACGGATATCAAAACCATGGCGCTATACATATAAAAAAATCTTACACAATAAGAAAATTATATACAAGTAAATATGTAAATCATACAAATCAAAATTTGTTTTGGTACATAAAACAATAGGATCACCAAGGTTGTGTCGGTGACGGGGCGATCGACGGCGGTGAGGAAGGGGACAAGGCGCGCGACACTAAAAAAACCACAAATCATAATTAAATTTGAGCTCAAATTGCATATGTATACATAACAAATGATGAACTCTCTCTAGCTTAGGCATTTCATCAAACACCTAGCTAGCACAACAAAAATGAAATGAGCAAGAAAACGAGCAAAACTTGCAATACCAGAAGAGGGAATGTTGATGCTAACCGTAGGACCGACGGGTGCCAACAATCTTGACAAATGGTGGAGAAAAATGGGGATGGATTAGAGCTCCCAAGAGGAAGGAGAGAGCAAAAATGGAGTTGAGCTCGAGCTAGAAAAAATGGAGCTAGAAAAAATGGGGTGGAATATAGGGGTGCTCGGGGAGGAAGGAGAGGAGGGCTTTAGGACCGGTTTGTGTCAAAAACCGGTGCTAAAGGGTCTGACAGCGGGGCCCCGTAGTTGCTGCAAAAATGAGAAAACCTTTAGCACCGGTTTGTGATACAAACCGGTTTTAAAGGGTCTGTCCACTGGGCCCCCTCCCTGCAGCAAACGGTCCAAAAACCTTTAGGACCGGTTTGTGTTACAAACCGGTCCTAAAGGCCTTGCGGCCATTTGCTGCAGGGAGGGGGCCCAGCGGACAGACCCTTTAGAACCGGTTTATATCCAATCCGGGTCCAATGTGGTTGGCTCAATGCCCTGTTTTCTACTAGTGCCTGGAGGGAAACGGTCATACGTTTCCATGTGCCTTTATTTGCATTTAAGACATACGTTACTTGTAACGTAGGCATTTATTCGCCACTACTCCACCCCTGTGCACTGAACCGTTGTGGAGGGCAGCGCACTCTATATAAGCCACCCTCCCCCACTGGTGCAGGGGTTAGCATTTCACTGTATTCCATATTCCACTCGACAACAAGCTCCCAGAGCAGTGAGACGTAGGGCTATTACCTCCACCGCAGAGGGGCCTGAACTCATACAATCTCGCCGTAGCTAAGGCTCTGCCCATCATTTCGTACCCTACACATCTACTGTCAGACTTATACCCACGACAGCCATGATCATGTGCTTCTTGATCTCCATCACCAAAGCACCGGCATGATCTTCTTGTCACCGACGCCACACCATGATCTCCATCATCATGATATCCATCAACGTGTCACCATCGGGGTTATCGTGCTACTTATGCTATTACTACTAAAGCTACGTCCTAGCAATATAGTAAACGCATCTGCAAACACAAACGTTAGTTTAAAGACAACCCTATGGCTCCTGTCGGCTGCCGTATCATTGACGTGCAAGTCGATATTAACTATTATAACATGATCATCTCATACATCCAATATATCACATAACGTCATTGGCCATATCATATCACAAGCATACCCTGCAAAAACAAGTTAGATGTCCTCTAATTTGTTGTTGCATGTTTTACGTGGCTGCTATGGGTATCTAGTATGACCGCATCTTACTTACGCAAAAACCACAACGGAGATGTGCAAATTGCTATTTAACCTCTCCAAGGACCGCCTCAGTGAAAACCAATTCAATGAAAGTTGAAGAAACAAGCACCCGCCAGCCATCTTTATGCAACGAGGTTGGATGTCAATCGATGAAACCAGTCTTTCATTAGCGTACGAATAATGTCGGTCCGGGCCGCTTCAATCCAACAATACTGCTGAATCAAAAAAATACTAAGGAGGGCAGCAAATCGAACATCACCATCCACAAAACCCTTTGTGTTCTACTCGAGATAACATCTATGCAAGAACCTAGCTCATGATGCCACTGTTGGGGAATCTTGCATGGGAAACAAAAAATTTCCTACGCACACGAAGACCTATCATGGTGATGTCCATCTCCGAGAGGAGACTTGGATCTCCGTACCCTTGTAGATTGCACAGCAGGAAGCGTTAAGAAACGTGGTTGATGTAGTAGAACGTCTTCACGTCCCTCGATCAGCCCCACGAACCGGCCCACGAAACGTCCCGCGATCCGTCCCACAATCCATTCCGATCTAGTGCCGAACGGACGACACCTCCGCGTTCAGCACACGTACAGCTCAACGATGATCTCGTCCTTCTTGATCCAGCAAGCAAGACGGAGAAGTAGATGAGTTCTCCGGCAGCGTGACGGCACTCCGGTGGTGGTGATGATTTACTCCTGCAGGGCTCCGCCCGAGCTCCGCAGAAATCCAAACTAGAGGTGGAACTATGTGGTTTAGGGTTGAGTTGCACGTGGCAAAAGTTGTCTCAAATCAGCCCTAAAAGACAGCTATATATAGGAGGGAGGGGGAGGAGGCTTTCCTTGAGGGCCAAGCCCTCAAGGGGTGCGCCGGCCAAGGGGGAGGTGGACTCCCACCCCAATTCGGTTTGGGGGAAGGAGTCCACTCCTTCCTACCCACGTCCCCTTTTTCCTTTTTCCTTTTTCTTTTCTTTGGTATTTTCTTATGCACTAGTAGAAAACAGGGCATTTGTCCCGGTTCGTAAGGTCCTTTAGTCCCGGTTCTTGAACCGAGACTAATAGGTCGTTACTAATGCCTCCCCCCTTTAGTCCCGGTTCTTACACGGACCGGGACAGATGGGCATCCACGTGGCCGCTGCGGGCAGCCCAGGCAGGGGGGCCTTTGGTCCCGGTTGGTGACATAAACCGGGACCAAAAGGCATCCACGCGTCAGAAGCTCGCTGCAGCTGAGGTTTTTTTTAAAGTGGTTGGTTTAGGGGTTTTGGGGGTTAATTTAGGTTGTTATTAGCTAGCTAATAGAGAGAAGTGTCCTCTCTTATCTTCGTGCTTGGTTTACCAACGCTACTGCTATGTTCATTTCACCCGCTGATATATAATAACTCTTCATGCTCGCATCACACATCATCAGATATAATAACAAGTCCTACTAATCATGCATCATCATACAACTTCTACTCGTTATTAATAACAAGTCATACGATCATCATACTCATAGTCATCGAACCCAACCCTACATAATTGTTCTTAGCACATCATTAGTATCAGGTAGACCTAAACACACTTAAGATAAAATAGCATAAAACAATATAGACCCTGACTCTCCATTATGAAGAATGGAGATCATCCTATCTCCAATTCTTGCGCTTCGCTTCATTTTGCTTCCAAGAAGCTCCTTACGACTGTCCATACATTTTTTCCATTCTTTGATTGTCATGTCTCCACTTCTTTTAGAAATCCGGTATGGACAGTTGAGATTCGTAGGATGACCTGGTTGTATGTTCAAAACATCAAGGTGACCGTGCGTATACATCAGATGAGGCACACAATCATTCGGGATTATCTGTTAAAAAACATAGTAATAACTTCGTAGTTAGCAATGATGTATACTAGTTTTAGAAGTATGCAAAAAGATGCACGGATGTCGTAATAGTAAAAAATCTTACCAGGGTATCTCCATGGTAGTTACCGTAGTTCAACACGTGCACTAGTGGCACGTATTGACCATAATGTTGAGGAGTTCGATTGTAGACATTGTACTTCTCAAGATCAGTACAAAATGCGATCAGATGATTTTTCTCCTTATAAGTTAATTCGGAGCCATCGGTGTAGTGGGTTTTGTCTACCATCTTCCGGACATTCTTTGAAGAATGAAAATAAGCTGTCAATGGAAATAAGTTGTCAACTATTTTGAAATAAACAATATAAATTACTTAATAACTATGTTAAGCTCACATGGGGGAAGAATTGGAGGTGTATCCACAATGACCCAAATGTCCATATTGTCTTGCTCGATTGTAGGATCACCAAGATCCATGGTGACAAGCATACCCTCATCAAAACCATACATCTTGCAAAGTGCTTCCCAATTTTTGCAACCAAAATGGGTTACACTCTCAGCATTGTACAACTTTACTTTAAAATCCACACCATGATGGGTCCTTAGGAGAATTATTTTGGTTTCCATACTTTCATGGTCTTCAAAACCCATCCTCTCCATGACATAGCATCTTGCATAGCATGGGATAAGCTAGTCGAATTGGAAAAGATGAAAAATACACGTTAAAATAGTTGAAGTCGTGCTTAATTACGAAAAAAACTATTGTCATCGTTGCGTACCGTATGAACATCGAAGGTCTCCTTGAGCTTAATGCTGAAGCGCCGATCATCGTCCAGCTCAATGAACCTGTCGCACATACCTCGGTCGTCGTGGCACCAGTCGCACTCCCCCGAGCGGTTTTCGTCATCCGAGTATGACATTTCCGGCCTATGTTCATAATTCAAATATTAAACTTGTACAATTAAATATATGTACTAAAAAACCTAAATTAGATCATTATTATTAATCACGGGTTGACTATCGGTGATGGTACGTAGCTCCTCCTTTCATTCCCGAGTGCATTATTACACCAAATTGTCTAGCACACGGGAATGAAGGAGAAGCTACCCCCACGACGGCGTGGATGATGGAGGGGGCTCCTAGATTTCTGCATAGAGTGCTCCTCAATTTTAGCATTCAAAGTAGGAGTACTTTTCCAATATGAGCATTCAATAAGCAAAACCAAATCATAAAATAAAGTAGTATTCAAATTAGCATGCATTCAATTATAACCAAAACTACATCATCTCTTGTGTCCGTACATCGTCGAATATTATCACTAATACTCCTCGAATACTATCATACATATAGCATCGCTAATTCAGCTAGATCCGTAGCGCCCGACGGATATCGTCGCGGGCGGTGGACACCCAAAGATAAGGAACCATCACAGGATCATAGCTCCAGTGAGATCCCTGAAGAACCTGCCAGGTATTGTCGAACCTGCCCTCCAATGCAACCATGTAGCGACGGACATGCTCGTCCTCCTCGCTGACACGGTGACGTACCACCTCCGCGGTGTCCGGAAGCCTCGGCACCATCACTGGCCCACGCGACTGCCACCAAACAAGGATCGGGTCAACAACAGGCTGCCTCCTCACCAACCTGTTGGAAATATGCCCTAGAGGCAATAATAAATTAGTTATTGTTATATTTATTAGTTCATGATAATCATTTATTATCCATGCTATAATTGTATTGTTTGGAAACACAATACTTGTGTGGATACATAGACAAAACAATGTCCCTAGTAAGCCTCTAGTTGACTAGCTCGTTGATCAAAGATGGTCAAGGTTTCCTGGCCATAGGCAAGTGTTGTCACTTGATAACGGGATCACATCATTAGGAGAATCATGTGATGGACTAGACCCAAACTAATAGACATAGCATGTTGATCGTGTCATTTTGTTGCTACTGTTTTCTGCGTGTCAAGTATTTATTCCTATGACCATGAGATCATATAACTCACTGACACCGGAGGAATGCTTTGTGTGTATCAAACGTCGCAACGTAACTGGGTGACTATAAAGATGCTCTACAGGTATCTCCGAAGGTGTTAGTTGAGTTAGTATGGATCAAGACTGGGATTTGTCACTCCGTGTGACGGAGAGGTATCTCGGGGCCCACTCGGTAATACAACATCACACACAAGCCTTGCAAGCAATGTAACTTAGTGTAAGTTGCGGGATCTTGTATTACGGAACGAGTAAAGAGACTTGCCGGTAAACGAGATTGAAATAGGTATGCGGATACTGACGATCGAATCTCGGGCAAGTAACATACCGAAGGACAAAGGGAATGACATACGGGATTATACGAATCCTTGGAACTGAGGTTCAAACGATAAGATCTTCGTAGAATATGTAGGATCCAATATGGGCATCCAGGTCCCGCTATTGGATATTGACCGAGGAGTCTCTCGGGTCATGTCTACATAGTTCTCGAACCCGCAGGGTCTGCACACTTAAGGTTCGACGTTGTTTTATACGTATTTGAGTTATATGGTTGGTTACCGAATGTTGTTCGGAGTCCCGGATGAGATCACGGACGTCACGAGGGTTTCCGGAATGGTCCGGAAACGAAGATTGATATATAGGATGACCTCATTTGATTACCGGAAGGTTTTCGGAGTTACCGGGAATGTACCGGGAATGACGAATGGGTTCCGGGAGTTCACCGGGGGGGAAACCCACCCCGGGGAAGCCCATAGGCATTGGGGGAGCCACACCAGCCCTTAGTGGGCTGGTCGGACAGCCCACAAGTGCCCAATGCACCAAGAGAAGAAAAATCAAAAGGAAAGAAAAAAAAGGAAGGAGGTGGGAAGGAAGGGGGACTCCTCCCACCAAACCAAGTCCAACTCGGTTTGGGGGGGAGTCCTCCCCCCCTTGGCTCGGCCGACTCCTTGGGGGTCCTTGGACCCCAAGGCAAGGCCCCCCCTCCCTCCTCCTATATACATGGAGCAATTAGGGCTGATTTGAGACGACTTTCTCACGGCTGCCCGACCACATACCTCCACGGTTTTTCCTCTAGATCGCGTTTCTGCGGAGCTCGGGCGGAGCCCTGCTGAGACAAGATCATCACCAACCTCCGGAGCGCCGTCACGCTGCCGGAGAACTCTTCTACCTCTCCGTCTCTCTTTCTGGATCAAGAAGGCCGAGATCATCGTCGAGCTATACGTGTGCTAAACGCGGAGGTGCCGTCCGTTCGGTACTAGATCGTGGGACTGATCGCGGGATTGTTCGCGGGGCGGATCGAGGGATGTGAGGATGTTCCACTACATCAACCGCGTTCTCTAACGCTTCTGCTGTACGGTCTACAAGGGTACGTAGATCACTCATCCCCTCTCGTAGATGGACATCACCATGATAGGTCTTCGTGCGCGTAGGAAAATTTTTGTTTCCCATGCGACGTTCCCCAACAGAACCTACATCCCCCGAAAGGTAGAACCTCCCAATACCAGCCGGCGGAGCCCAGTCCCGAACATGGCCCTGATCAAGCAGGCCTCCACCGCCGAGTCGACGACGACGAGGATGCGGGATAGGCATCGTCGACGTCAATCCGGGAACTACTTCTATATATAGTTAAATAAAGTAGTTTTATTAATTAAATCAACTAGTTCAACTACTAAGCACTTACTATAAATAAATAAAGTAGTACTTACTAAAAACAAACTACTTCTATATATAGTACAATAAAGTAGTTTATTAAATCAACTAGCTAGTTCAACTATATATGAACACTTACTATAAATAAAATAAAGTAGTACTTACTAAAAATAAACTAGTTTAATATAGTTCTATTATTTTTCTAACTAATTATATTAAACACTTCCTCTTCTTATTTTTTTCCTTTTTCCTCTATTCTAAATATGAACATATTCATAAATGACTTTGATCATGCACAATTTTCCTATACATACACGATATGAACATATACATAAATTGACAAAGAAAATACTATGAACAAAAAAATCATTAAAATTCTATGAACAAAATTACAACAGAAAAAAATCATAAAAATTCTATGAACAGAAAAAAATCATAAAATTTTGACATATTCGATGTTTGTATATATATGAACATACAAACATGCATATTCAACAATAATATCACAAAAAAATCTTTTAACAGAAAAAATGTAACACAATATGAACAAATTAATTACACAATATGAAAAAAAATCTAACAGAAAAATCTATGAACTACACATCTAACAAAAAAAATCTATGAACTACAAAAAAATCTAACAAAAAAATCTAACAAAATCTAACTCAATTAACTACATATCTAAATTATACTACACATCTAAATTAACTACTACTAACATCAAATTAAATTAGCAAAAAAATTTGCTCACGGCGACGGCGACGACGAGGTGCGGCGCGGGGCGGGGCGGCGCGGCAACGGTGGACGGTGAGGTGCGGCGCGGGCCGGGGCGGGCCGGCGACGGGCAGGGGCCGGCGGCGTCGCGGGGCACGGAGCGCGGGGCGGGGGCGGTGACGGCGTCGGGGCGGCGCGGGACGGCGCGAGGCGACGACGGCGACGGCGAGGCGGAGACGGACGGGCAGCCTGGCGGCGTCGGGCGACGGGGAAGAACGAACTGAACCAAATTTTCGCGAGTGCTGCTTATATAGGCAAAGCATTGGTCCCGGTTCATGGCACCAACCGGGACCAATGCACCCCTTTAGTCCCGGTTGGTGGCACCAACCGGGACCAAAGGCCTCTTTTCAGCATCCCAAAGGGCGGGAAACAAAGACCTTTGGTCCCGGTTGGTGCCACAAACCTTGACAAAAGAGGGGCATTGGTCCCGGTTGGTGCCACCAACCGGTACCAATGCACCCCTTTAGTCCCGGTTGGTGGCATCAACCGGGACCAAAGGGCATGTGTTGGCGCGGTGCGGTGCTATGTTTAGTCCCACCTCGCTAGCCGAGAGGGGCTCGGAGTGGTTTATAAGCCCTGCCGAACCAACCACTTCGAGCTCCTCTCTACTGCAGGCTTACGGGCCTAAAATCACTCTCTATGCTTGTGGGCCTATTGGACCTACTGCGGGCCTGCATCCTAGCCCTAGTAATGGGTTTCTAGTCGTATGCAGGCCGTGGTGGCCTTGTATGTGGCACTTTTTTTAATTTTTTTCCTCTTTTTTGCTTTCTTTTTTGTTTCTAATTACTTATTTATTTTCTTTTACGATAATTCTTTTTGCTATTAAAGTTTGTAACAAAATTCTAATTACTTATTTATTTTCTTTTATGATAATTCTTTTTGCTTTTAATGTTTTGAACAAAATTCTAATTACTTATTTATTTTCTTTTATGATAATTCTTTTTGCTATTAAAGTTTGTAACAAAATTCTATATAATTTTAGTTTCAATAATACTAGAGGTTTATAAAAGCTTTTTAGTTGATTCCTTTATTTTAATTTTTTCCCAGTTTTTTTGCTTTCTTTTTTGTTTCTAATTACTTATTTATTTTATTTTACGGTAATTCTTTTTGCTATTAAAATTTGTAACAAAATTCTAATTACTTATTTATTTTATTTTATGATAATTCTTTTTGCTTTTAATGTTTTGAACAAAATTCTAATTACTTATTTATTTTCTTTTATGATAATTCTTTTTGCTATTAAAGTTTGTACCAAAATTCTATATAATTTTAGTTTCAATAATACTAGAGGTTTATAAAAGCTTTTTAGTTGATTCCTTTAGTACCAGTTTTAAGGCTCTTACAAAGGCATTTTATTTGGTACAGGTTTTAAGGCTGGGGCCCCACGAGCACCTTTTAGTACTGGTTCGTGGCATGAACCGGTAAAAGAATTTTTTAGTTGATTATTTCTGCATTTGTTTTTTAGTCCCACCTCGCCAAGCGAGAGGCACTCGCAGCGGTTTATAAGCTCTGAGTGTAGAGACGATGAAGGGAGAAGCACAGTGCTCACCTGCACGTTGGCCTGAAGCTAAGCAACGTGCAGGTGAGCATTGCGCCTCTCTTTTATTTTGGCATGGTATCATCATTTCATCCACATAGCATATGCAAGAAAGTTGAGAGGGTTACGGCAAAAACTGGATGCACTTCGTGTACAAAACGGACAATCTCTTTCGAAGTATCAGGATTTCATACGGAAACTTGTCTGTTACAACATGCATTTCAAATGAACTACAAAAAGGTTGAAAGTTGGCATGGTATCATCATAATAGTTGTGGAGAAAGTCTTCACTTTTTCTTTGCTTGTGTCCTTTCCTTATTGCGCCGTAACCATGGATAATCTTCATCATTTATCAGGATGCTTGGGTCAGCCTTTACTTTGAAGGGAGGAATTTCATGAAACTTTTCATAATCTTCGGACATGTCTGTCTTGCCCTCCACTCCCACGATGTCCCTTTTTCCTGAAAGAACTATGTGGCGCTTTGGATCATCGTATGATGTATTCGCTTCCTTATTTTTTCTTTTTCTCGGTTTGGTAGACATGTCCTTCACATAGATAACCTGTGCCACATCATTGGCTAGGACGAACGGTTCGTCAGTGTACCCAAGATTGTTCAGATCCACTGTTGTCATTCCGTACTGTGGGTCTACCGGTACCCTGCCTCCTGACAGATTGACCCATTTGCACTTAAACAAAGGGACCTTAAAATCTACTCCGTAGTCAAGTTCCCATATGTCCACTATGTAACCATAATATGTGTCCTTTCCCCTCTCGGTGGCTGCATCAAAGCGGACACCGCTATTTTGGTTGGTGCTCTTTTGATCTTGGGCGATCATGTAAAATGTATTCCCATTTATCTCGTATCCTTTCCAAATCATAACAGTCGAAGATGGTCCCCTGGACAACGAGTACAACTCATCACAAACAGTGTTTTCATCTCTGAGACGTGTTTCCAACCAACTGCTGAAAGTCATGATGTGTTCACATGTAATCTAGTCGTCGCACTGCTCCGGGTGTTTGGAGCGCAGACTGTTCTTGTGTTCATCGACATAAGGGGTCACCAAGGTAGAGTTCTGTATAACAGTGGAGTGTGCTTGAGACCAAGAATATTTGTTCCTGCATATTATTGTCTCCCCTCCAAGCGTGCCCTTTCCAGTCAGTCTCCCCTCATACCGCGATTTAGGGAGACCTATCTTCTTATGGTCAGGAATGAAGTCAACAGAAAACCCAATGACATCCTCAGTTTGATGGCCCATGGAGATGCTTCCATGTGGCCTAGCGCGGTTACGGACATATTTCTTTAGGACTCCCATGAACCTCTCAAAGGGGTACATATTGTGTAGAAATACGGGGCCCAGAATGACAATCTCGTCAACTAGATGAACTAGGACGTGCGTCTTGATATTGAAGAAGGATGGTGGGAACACCAGCTCGAAACTGACAAGACATTGCACCACATCACTCCTTAGCCTTGGTATGATTTCTGGATCGATCACCTTCTGAGACATTGCATTGAGGAATGCACATAGATTCACAATGGCTAATCGGATGTTTTCCGGTAGAAGCCCCCTCAATGCAACCGGAAGCAGTTGCGTCATAATCATGTGGCAGTCATGAAACTTTAGGTTCTCAAACTTTTTATCTGCCATATTTATTATTCCCTTTATATTCGACAAGAAGCCAGTCGGGACCTTCATACTAAGCAGCCATTCAAAGAAGATTTCCTTCTCTTCTTTGGTAAGAGCGTAGCTGGCAGGACCTTCATACTGCTTTGGAGGCATGCTGTATTTTTCGTGCAAACATTGTAGGTTCTCCCGTGCCTCAGTTGTATCTTTTATCTTCCCATACACGCCCAAGAAGCCTAGTAGGTTGACGCAAAGGTTCTTCATCACGTGCATCACGTCTATCGAAGAGCGGACCTCTAGGTCTTTCCAGTAGGGTAGGTCCCAAAATATAGATTTCTTCTTCCACATGGGTGCGTGTCCCCCAGCGTCACTCGGAACAGCTAGTCCGCCGGGTCCCTTTCCAAAGATTACGTGTAAATCATTGACCATAGCAAGTACGTGATCACCGGTATGCATGGCGGGGTTCTTCCGGTGATCTCCCTCGCCTTTGAAATGCTTGTCTTTCTTTCGACATTGATGGTTGGTCAGAAGAAATCGATGATGGCCAAGGTACACATTCTTCCTGTAGCTTCCCAGGTATATACTTTCGGTGTCAGCTAAACAGTGCGTGCATGCGTGGTATCCCTTGTTTGTCTGTCCTGAAAGGTTACTGAGAGCGGGCCAATCGTTGATGGTTACAAACAGCAACGCGTGCAGGTTAAATTACTCCTGTTTGTGATCATCCCACGCACGTACACCATTTCCATTCCACAGCTATAAAAGTTCTTCAACTAATAGCCTTAGGTACACATCAATGTCGTTGCCGGGTTGCTTAGGACCTTGGATGAGAACTGGCATCATAATGAACTTCCGCTTCATGCACATCCAAGGAGGAAGGTTATACATACATAGAGTCATGGGCCAGGTCTTGTGATTGCTGCTTTGCTCCCCGAAAGGATTAATGCCATCCGTGCTTAAACCAAACCATACGTTCCTTGGGTCACGTGCAAACTCAGCCAAGTACTCTCTCTCGATTTTTCTCCACTGCGACCCGTCAGCGGGTGCTCTCAACTTCCCGTCTTTCTTACGATCCTCACTGTGACATCGCATCAACTTGGCATGCTCTTTGTGTCTGAACAGCCATTTCAACCGTGGTATTATAGGAGCATACCACATCACCTTCGCAGGAACTCTCTTCCTGTGGGGCTTGCCGTCAACATCACCAGGGTCATCTCGTCTGATCTTATACCGCAATGCACCGCATACCAGGCATGCGTTCAAATCCCCGTACGCACCGTGGTAGAGGATGCAGTCATTAGGGCATGCATGTATCTTCTGGACCTCCAATCCTAGAGGACATACGACCTTCTTTGTTGCATACGTACTGTCAGGCAATTCATTATCCTTTGGAAGCTTCTTCTTCAATATTTTCAGTAGCTTCTCAAATCCTTTGTCAGGCACAGCATTCTCTGCCTTCCACTGCAGCAATTCCAGTACAGTACCCAGCTTTGTGTTGCCGTCTTCACAATTGGGGTACAACTTTTTTTTGTGATCCTCTAACATGCGATCGAACTTCAGCTTCTCCTTTTGACTTTCGCATTGCGTCCTTGCATCGACAATGACCCGGGGGAGATCATCATCGGGCACATCGTTTGGTTTCTCTTGATCTTCAGCAGCTTCCCCCGTTGCAGCATCATCGGGCACATCGTCTGGTTCCTCTTGATCTTCAGCAGCTCCCCCCGTTGCAGCATCACCGTATTCAGGGGGCACATAGTTGTCATCGTCCTCTTCTTCTTTGCCGTCTTCCATCATAACCCCTATTTCTCTGTGCCTTGTCCAAACATTATAGTGTAGCATGAAACCGTTGTAAAGCAGGTGGGTGTGAAGGATTTTCCGGTCAGAGTAAGACTTCGTATTCCCACATTTACTGCATGGACAACACATAAAACCATTCTGCTTTTTTGCCTCAGCCACTTCGAGAAAAATATGCACGCCCTTAATGTACTCGGAGGTGTGTCTGTCACCATACATCCATTGCCGGTTCATCTACGTGCATTACATATAATTATGTGTGTCAAAATTAAGAAAATCAGACAAATATCTATCTAAAGTAAGAAAATCAGACAAGTATCATAAAGAAGATAAGAACAAGAGGCTCACCACGGTGGTGCCGGCGACGAGATCGGCGCGGGCGATCAACGGCAGTGAAAACGGGGACGGGGCGTGACAGACCCCTAAATCTAGACAAATCTTGAAAAAAAATGGAGCTCCTAGGTCGAGCTTCGAGAGGAGAAAGCTTAACTAGTGTGGCTCGGGCATTTCATCAAACACCTCATGTGCATAGGAGGTGAACTAGAGCACCCAAATGCCCTCTCCTCGCTGGATTGAAAAAACAGAGCACTATGGAGTGCTCTGCCGCGGCGGTGGGTATATATAGGCAAGTTATTTGTCCTCGTTCGTGGCATGAACCGGGACTAAAGCCACCCCTTCTGTCACGGTTCATGCCACGAACCGGGACCAATGGTTGTGGGCCAGCAGCGAGGACCATTGGTCCCGGTTCGTGGCTCGAACCGAGACAAATTGTTCTACACGAACCGGGACCAACGCCCACGAGGCCCTGGCTGGCCCCCTGGGCTCACGAACCGGGTCTACTACCCCCCATTGGTCCCGGTTCTTGAAGAACTGGGACTAATGGGCTGGCGAGGGCCGAACGATAGCCCTATTTTCTACTAGTGATGTGGCGCCATGGGCCCCTTGGACTGACTCCACCAGCCCACTAGGGACTTGTGGCCCCACCCTATGGCCTTGGGCTCATTCCTGGGTGGGTGGGCCCCTCCCGGTGAACTCCCGGAACCAATTCGTCACTCCCGGTACACTGCCAGAATTCCCCGAAACTTTTTGGTAACCAAATGAAACCATCCTATATATCAATCTTCGTTTTCGGACGATTCCGGAAACCCTCGTGACGTCCGAGATCTCATCTGGGACTCCGAGCAACATTAGGTAACCACACATATAACTCAACTATACTAAAACATTGCCTAACCTTAATTGTGCAGACCCTGTGGGTTCGAGAACTATGTAGACATGCCCCGAGGCACTCCTCGGTCATTATCCAATAGCGGGACCTGGATACCCATATTGGATCCTACATATTCTCCGAAGATCTTAATCAGTTGAACCTCAGTGTCAGGGATTCATATAATCCCATGTGTCTTTTTCTTTGTCCTTCGGTATGTTACTTACCCGAGATTCGATCGTCGGTATCCGCAAACCTATTTCAATCTCGTTATCGGCAAGTCTCTTTACTCGTTGTGTAATACAAGATCCCGTGACTTACACTTAGTCACATTGCTTGCAAGGCTTGTGTGTGATGTTGTATTACCGAGTGGTCCCCGAGATACCTCTCTGTCACACGGAGTGACAAATCCCAGTCTTGATCCATACTAACTCAAGGACACCTTCGGAGATACCTGTAGAGCACCTTTATGGTCTCCCAGTTACGTTGTGACATTTGATGCACACAAGGTATTCCTCCGGTGCCAGTGAGTTATATGATCTCATGGTCATAGGAACAAATACTTGACACGCGGAAAACAATAGCAATAAAATGACACGGTCAATATGCTACATTCATAGTTTGGGTCTAGTCCATCACATGATTCTCCTAATGATGTGATCGAGTTATTGACTATCCTTGATCAACTGGCTAGCCAACTAGAGGCTTGCTAGGGACATTGTTTTGTCTATGTATCCGCACATGTATCTATGTTTTCATTCAATACAACTATAGCATGGATAATAAACGATTATCTTTAAACAGGAAATATAATAATATCTATTTATCATTGCCTCTAGGGCATATTTCCAACATATGTAAGGATCGAGATGGACATAGAGGGGGGTGAATAGGTAAAATTACAAATTTTAATTGTTACTTAGCAATATTAGGCAATAATGTGGAATATGAAAGTGACCCTAACAATTGCAAAGATGACAGTCGTGCTATGAGTACTGAGCAAGACAACAAATAACTAGATAGTTAAGCATAGGTAATACAAGTAATATAAAAAATACCACAAAGACGAATAAGCACAAGTAGAGAGTTAGGGTTAGGGATAACCGCAACTCCGAGAGACTAGGATGTATGTCGATGTTTACTTCCTTGGAGGGAAGCTAAATCACCGTTTAGAGAGGTGGGTGTTACCACGAAGGCACACCAATGTCATCAAGGCTCACCACATTCTCTCATTGGGACAACACCAATGAAGGCGATTCTCAGCCACTAGTGGTAGACCTTGGGGTGGTCTCCAAACCCTGACAAAATTTCTGGGGGTAATCACAATGAACAATTCCTCGTCGGAGTAATCCTACCGCCTAGGAGTCTCCAACCTCCAAGAGTAACAAGATGCACCACGAAAAAAAGGGGGGACAACTTTTTATTTGGTGGATGTGTAGATCAAGAACTCCTCCTTCACTCCTCAAAAGATCAAGAGCTTTGGTTTGTTAAGGAGGGAGAACTCCAAGAAATAGAGCTCTGAAAATGGTGGAGAGAGAAATGGAGT
The DNA here is from genome assembly GCF_904849725.1 of Hordeum vulgare subsp. vulgare. Classification (NCBI taxonomy): domain Eukaryota; kingdom Viridiplantae; phylum Streptophyta; class Magnoliopsida; order Poales; family Poaceae; genus Hordeum; species Hordeum vulgare. The sequence continues at coordinate 34,946,101 of NC_058518.1, forward strand.
CATCACCATCTTCATGGGCAAGAAGAAGACTATTTATAGGTGGGATGAAATTCAGCCATTGGGGCCAGATTCCTGCCAAGCCTGGAAGTTTCGGGGAAGCCCGGAAGCTCTAGGGAAGCCCAGAAGTTCCGTCCAGGTTCCGGGCAAGTTCCGAGCTACACAGAGTGTTTGCACCCTCTCTAGGGTACCCCGAAAGCTACCAGAACGGGGACGGATGTTCCGGCCATGGTCCGTCAAGGTTCCGAACCACATACAGAGATTGCACGAAACTAGCAGTTTCTTTGGGTGGCCCGGAAGCTTCCCGGACCTTCTAGTCCCTGGAAGTTCCACCCGTCCCGGAGGCTCCGGCCTAGGTAGAGACTTTGCGCGGTCAATTTTGACCAACCTTGAGAAATGATTTTTCCAGAACTCATATGTATGTGGAGTTGATTCCGAGATAATTTCATGATGCATCCCCTCTTAATAGTGCGGTTTCCCTAAGGACTCAAGACGGAAAGAAAAACTTTCATGGCACTCCATCTTTTCCCTTTTTCCGAGTAGAGGGGAAGTAACCATCCATGCTTCACTTTAATTTCAACGGTATTTTTACACTAGAGCATGTGGTTAGAAATACAAATGAAATTGTCATAAATGTCAAAAAATAATTAAGGGCAATGATGCACTTTCACTCTCCCCCTTTTTACATAAATGGTAACAATGCTTGAGAGGGTAGACACACAAAGTATGTATGCTATAGAGCAGTTTTGATGAAAGGAAATAACTCCCCCACATCCTATGCCTTGTTTTATATTTGTATTTGAATGTCAAAGACACAATTGGAAGTAGCTCCCTGCTACCTCTTGAGCTTTCGTTGGTTTTTTCCTTGAAGAGGAAAGGGTGATGCAACACAGTAGCAGTAAGTATTTCCCTCAGTTTGAGAACCAAGGTATCAATCCAGTAGGAGTATCAAGCCAAGTTCCTAAAGTACCTGCGCAAAAAAAAGCAAACTTGCACCCAACGCTACAAAGGGGTTGTTAATCCCTTCACGATTGATATCAAGGTGAGATCTGAAAGCGGAAAGTGCAACACAGTAAAAGTGTGGAGATGAAAATATAATGTGAAGTAGACCCGGGGGCCATAGTGTTCACTAGAGGCTTCTCCCATGATAGCAAATATTACGGTGGGTGAACGAATTACTGTCGAGCAATTGATAGAACCGCACAAAGTCATGACGATATCTAAGGCAATGATCATACATATAGGCATCACGTCCGAGACAAGTAGACCGATACTTTCCGCATCTACTACTATTACTCCACACATCGACCGCTATCCAGCATGCATCTAGTGTATTGAGTTCATGACAAACAAAGTAACGCCTTAAGCAAGATGACATGATGTAGAGGGATAAATTCATACAATAGATATAAACCCTATCTTTTTACCCTTGATGGTAACAACATGATGCGTGCCTCGCTACCCCTTCTGTCACTGGGTGAGGTCACTGTACGGTATGAACCCTAAACCAAGCACTTATCCCATTGCAAGAATCATAGATCAAGTTGGCCAAACAAAACCCACAACTCGAATAAGATTCAAAGATAATCTGATCATAAATCCACAATTCATCGGATCTCGACAAACACACCACAAAAGAAGATTACATCGGATAGATCTCCATGAAGATCATGGAGAACTTTGTATTGAAGATCCAAGAGAGAGAAGAAGCCATCTAGCTACTAGCTATGGACCCGAAGGTCTATGGTGAACTACTCACGCATCATCGGAGAGGCAATGGTGTTGATGAAGAAGACCTCCGTGTCCGAATCCCCCCTCCGGCAGGGCACCAGAACGTGCCCCAGATGGGATCTTGCGGAGACAGAAACTTGCGGCGGCGGAAAAGTATTTTCGTGGCTCTCTCCCATGGTTTTGGATTTTTCGGGGATTTATAGGCGGAAGAAGTAGGGCGAAGGAGCCACAGGGGGCCCACAAGCCTGCTAGGCACCCCCCAGGCCGCGCCTAGGGGGCTTGTGACCTCCCCTGGGTCCTTTGCCTTGGTTCTCAAGTTCCTCGCGTATCTTCTGTTCCGGAAAAAATCTTTTCGGAGGTTTTATTCCGTTTGGACTCCGTTTAATATTCTCCTCTGAAAAGGGTCAAAAACACGGAAAAAAAAGGAACTCGCACTTGGCACTGAGTTAATAAGTTAGTCCCAAAAAATATATAAAAGGCATACAAAACATCCAAAGTTTGACAAGATAATAGCATGGAACCAACAAAAATTATAGATACGTTGGAGACGTATCACTCCCCCTCACACTGTGCTACCCACACAAGAAGGACATAGAAACATGGAATGGTTTACTAACGTTCATTTTCATATGTGATGACATATATATGGGTATATTACTCACAATATGAGATTGGAATATGGAATATGCCATGCAACACATGTAACCCATAAAGTGCACACACACATGGGTAAATAGTAAACAAAAAACACAATGGCAAGGTTCAAATAGTAGCAAATAAGAGCAAGGGTAGAAAATAAGAGCAAAGATTCGAATAAGAATAGGCAAATGATAAAATGATGACCCCTATCAAGCAATCCAACATCTCCCCCTTTGTCATCAAGATGGCAAAAAGGAAAAAACAAAGGATGCACTACCGTAGCCACTAGCTATGGGAATCAGATAAGTCGTCGGACGACTCTTCAGAAGACACTCGGTCGTGAGGGCGATGAGAAGAGTCTTCATCTCCAGTTTCGACATCAAACCGAGCAAACTTGGACTAGTATTGATGAAACGGAGTCACATCAGACTCGGAACCATGAGCAAGTGTCATGCCAGATGCACATATGCCATCCTTAAGGGCCTTCATGCCCTCCTTCCTAGACTTGTGCTCCTCCCGCTGCTTCTTGTGCATATCTTGCTGTAGACAGAACATGTTCTTCAGAAGCCGCCAGAGTTTGTTGCTCTTCCTTGACCAAGAATCACTAGGTTACCCACGAGGATAAGCATAAGAGTGAGAGTGAGGTTCAAAGTGATGTGAATCTAACAGATGAAGATCCTCTTCCTCGTCATCATCACCCTCATTAATGGTAACCTTGCCTTTTTTTACCAACACGTTAACACTGGCGTGAGCAGTCAGACACCGGCCAGCGAGCGCATTAGGAGCAATCCCAGTAATCAAAGCACTGATATAGGGAGCATAAATCGGAATCTGGTTCATCACAACACTCTACATTTCATGACATGTTAAATCCATCACATCAATAGGACCTTAACTAGAGTTGTGACAAGTGAAATGAAGAAGGTTGATGAGATGACCATGAATCTTGTTTCTGTCACCAACCTTGACAGCAAGCACTTCGCGAAAGATCTGGTGCATGATATCATAGAAGGGCAGAAGATCACCAACAGAGCCGACATGTCCACCAGCCGAGAACTAGTCAGTCAAGTGATGAACCTGAAAGACCCCTTTGTCATGGATCTTGTACCTGCGATCAACAATAATGTCAGTGAACTCATAGCCCAAGAGATGAGCCAGCACAGAGAACGGGGTAGAGAGCTTCTCATCACCACACATCCATGTGAGAGCCCCAAAATACACTGTGGCATAAAACTGGGCCACAAGAGGTGGGGACACCTCATGCTGAAAATTCATGAGAGGAAGAAGATTGATCTTGACACACATATTCTGAACCCCCACAAAATATGCAGTGTTGGTGGGAGTCTTGTCAAAATGAGCGATGTTGATACTCTTCTGAATTACAAACTTGTTGTCAAACTGATTAAAAATTTCATCATAAGTGTGTTGCTGAAATAAGGTCCAGAACTTGGAGTTTGCCTCATGTGCACGTTCTTCATTAAAGGGATTGATCCTGCACTGAGCAACCCACTACGATGTTGGCAACTCTTTCATGGAAATGGGCATGGGAGGAGGAGGATGAACGTGAACTTGTAGGATCGAAAGTATGTCTAGAGGGGGGTTGGTTAGACTACTTTACAAGATAATTTTTTTCCTTTTCCCAATTTTAGTTGAGAGGCATCTATGGCAGTTATAGCAAGTCAAGTACACCATACACATGCAGTTCTAAGAGTGTAGCAGCGGAATGTAAAACATGCAAGTATAAAGTAAAGGAGTAAGGTAGGGAGATCAAACGCATGAGGTTGACACGATGATTCTTGTCATGGTTCCGATAGGTGGCACTATCGTACGTCCATGTTAGTCGAGACTTCAACCCATGGAGGGTAACTTCTGTGAGAGTCCACGGAAGGCTCCACCCATGCAGGGTCTACAAAGAAGCAACCTTGTTTATTCCACCACGGCTTCCATCCACGGAGGACTAGCCTTACCCACGATAGATCTTCACAAAGTAGGAGATCTCCTTGCCCTTACAAACATCTTGGTTCAACTCCACAACATGAAGTAGGAAGCTCCCAAGCGACACCTAACCAATCTAGGAGGAACCACCCTCCAAAAGCAAATAGATGTGGTAGATCAATGAACTCCTTTCTCTTCTGCTTTTAAACATAGTCTCCTCAACACAAAATCACTCTCTCACAGAATATGCATGGGTAGGAGAGGATGATTTGGTGGAAAGCACTTTGGGAGGCTACAGATCATGTTTCAAATGATTTGAGTGGAATATCTTGGTCTCAAGACATGAGTAGGTGATTCTCTCCCAGAAAATGGATCTGGACATGAAGTATGTGTTCTGAGTGCTTCTCCCATGAATGAGAGGTGGGTGAAGGGGTATATATAGGCAACCCACAAAATCCAACCGTTACAAACAAAGTGGCAAACTCGGTGAAACCGAAGTTGAAAACTCCATCGTACCGATTAACAAAAAGGAGCGAACTTTTGAATCTCGGCGAGACCGATATATGAAACTCGGTGGCACCGAAAAGGTGGCTAACGGTCAGATGGCCAAACTCGGTGGCACCGATACTCAAACTCGGAAATTCCAATTTTGTGTATTGAGGCACCCGAAAGTTGGTCACCCAAACTCGGTAGCTCCGATATAGATGCGGTCGCACCGATTTGGTGGGAATGGCTAGGGTTTCTGTGTGAGGTAAAACTCAGTGGGTTTGAAATATGGAAGTTGTGACACCGAATTTGTGTATGTGCATTTTGATAGAATGGTTATGTGGGAAACATGACTGAGTATTTTGGTGGCTAACTTAGAGCACTTTTGAGCAATCAGTTCATTTTACTACCTCACCCCCTTTTAATCGTATTGGCTTTCCTATGGACTCAAATGTGATTTCTCACAAATAGAAAATGAAGAGTCTTCTAGCTTGAATCTTGATCCAATATTATTCCTTTCTTGCATCAAGGGGCATCTCCACATAAGCCTTAGCCAAAGCATCTTTTGAACTTTTCCGAAATATACTTGGGAAATATATTAGTCCAGTGATGCATATGTTGTGATCAATTATAAAAACCACCCTAGGGAGCAATTGGGCTTTCAATCTCCCCCTTTTTGGTAATTGATGACAACATATAGATCAAAGCTTCGACAAAAGATATAATCAATGATTAGCATCGATACTTTGAGAAGTATGTGAAAAGAAAGAGCTCCCCCTAAATTTGTGCATTATTTAAAATTTTCCTTTGAATGCAAATGCACAATCAATTAGGATCATGGGTTACTCTTCAGTGTCATATACATCTTGGTGGTGTGTAAGCAACATAAGAATGAATAGTAAGCACATGACACCAAAAAGATAAGTGAATTATCATCACAAGGGTAGCGAAAAGATAGTAATGTAACATCAGACAAGATAAAGTGTATGATAACATACAAGAAAAAGTCATGCAAACAATCAAAGTTTTGAAACCAAATGAGAGCAAATAAAAAACAAAACCTATCTCTCACACGAAGTTTATGATCCATACATTTCTCCCACTTTGGCAGAAAGTTACCAAAAAGCTCAAAAGGTATAAAACTACTCGTCTCTTTGGGCAGCTGATGATGGAGTCGACAGAAGAGTGTCCACAAAGTCTTCTACGGAATGACCTGGAGCTGGAGTAGTCGATAATGGAGGTGCTTAAGTTGAAGCTGGAGGTGGAGCTGAAGGTGCAGATGCTTGAGCTGATGAAGTCTGTCGTGTCTCCTAAGCAGGTACAAGAACATATCAAGGCTTGGTGCTGAACTGAGTGGTAGTGGGAGGAGGTCACTCTTCATCATCATCATTACTGTCATCATCATCATGTGAGCGAAGAATTTGCATGGAGTCAACTTCATGTTGAAGCTGTTTGGCTATAGTGGGCAATTCTATAACCTTCACATCCATGTCTTGAAATTTTGTCTCCACAACTCTCTCAAGGCTCTTTTGATTTTGCAGAATCTCCTGGATGTTCTTCTCCATGCCTTGGACAGAGCTAACTAGAAATGCCATTTTCTCAGCTTGAGTCCTGAGCTGTGGAACTGGTGGTGTCCTATTTCTAGCAGCCTCAGCTTGTGCTGCATCTCCTGCCATCCTGGCAGAAGCAGAACTGGGATCATTGTCATCCATCACCACTTCATTGTCTTCAAATTCTGGTTGAAGAGGTAGATGAGAACGATCAAGGAGATATACATGCTTGCCTAGCTTGGCATTGATAAGCATTTGAATGTACGGGGCATATCCACATGATGTCTTTTGATCAGCAACGGTCCTTCAGATAGTCTCTACTATCAAATCCATCACTCTGAATCTAGTGTGGGTGTCCAAGTGGTCTAGCAAGTTGATGGAATGTCCTCTGATCATCTTTTCATCACCTGATTTAGGCATCAAGGTGTATCTCAGAATAGTGTTAGTTGTGGGTATTCCGGCTTGCAAGAAGTAAACTAAGCCCATCTTGTGACTAGCCAAATAATCATGAGGATTTGGCTTGTATAGATTGGCCATAGAATTGTGACTCTTCTTAGCTTCAGAATACACATCAACATCACTCTCTTTTTTCTTAGGGGCACCAATGATAGTGGCCCTCTCATCAACAGTTGACTCATACATGTGACCATCAGTCATCCAGACAATGGAACCATCTCCAGAGAAATGAACACACGAGTAGAATTGCATGATCAGCTCATCATTCCATGGGGTCATCTCCTTTCCAACAAAATCTTCAATATCCACAGACTTGAAGTTGTCTTGCACATGAGGAATGTAGTCCTCATTGGCTTTGATATAAGCCTAGTCAACATATCTCATATCACTGACAGCTCGGGATTTATCAAGAAAGACAGTCTCATATAAATCTTGTCTTTCCTTGGTGTCAAACCTTGGATCAACACCAGTTCTCCTTCGAACATCATATGGATCAGCAGCTCTCCACTTCCTTATACATGCATCCTTTCTCTTCTTCATGTCTTCATCTGTAGGATGAGCATCATTATGAATTGGCAGATGTGGTCTGAGCTCCCTGAGAATGGTTGCGTCCTCATCATCTTCTTCCTCTGAAGCAGGGGCACTGGAAGAAGGGCATTTCTTCTTAGCAGTTGCAGTTATGTCCTTTGTAGTCTTCCGGTGAGCTACAGACTTCTTGTCATTAGGAGGCTTTGGACCAGACTTCTTGGTCATAGTATCAGCCATGAGCTTCTTCTTGGGTGGAGCTGGAATCACATCTTCTTCTTCAGCAGCTTCTTCAAGGTCCTCAAACATGGAAGTTTGTCTTCCAACAACACGAACTACCCTCTTCCTTGCTCTCTTTGAACCAGTTTTCTTAGGAGCATCATCAGTGGAAGGTGCTATGTTTTTCCTCACATAGTCAGGTGCTCTCAGCTGAGAAGAGCTAGCAGATATCTTCCTGACAGCTTTCTTTGGAGGAGCTGAAGATTCCTCTCGCACAAAGTCTGAGTCCTCTTCATTAGAATTCAGTTTCTTCCTCTGCCTGGTGGAAACCTTGGGCAAGCCATGGGAGCTGTAGGAACCATGGTCAGAGTCAGACTTCTCTGGACTAGTGCCTAAATTCAACTCAACACATGGTTCCTCGAAATCAGTTTGACTATCATCTGAACCACACATCTCTGACAAGCAAGCAGAACCTCGGCAGCAAACAGCAAAACCTGTGAAGCAGATATAGGAAAACCTGTGAAGTAGATATAGGAAAGACACAAGGGTTGAGCATCACAAAATTCAGATGTTTTTGAAAATTTGAACAAAGAAATTCTTAGTTTTATCTTTCTACAAAACACATTTTGGTAGCACCAAGTTTGAACTTTCGGAGTCACTGAGACACATGAAATCCTTAACAGAAACTTGGTCATCACTTTTGGTGGCACCGAAAATGACAACTCGGTTTCAGCGAGGTCATTCTCAGAAACCCTAGGTTCAAATCGGTAGCACCGAAGTTTGCAAATCGGAGGCACAAAGATGGGGTCTGCGGACAGTTAACCCTAAAAAAATTCTCGTTCACTAATCTAGAGGACTTTCTAGTGGATGGAGATGTTTGCACATGGTGGATCATAGAGAAAACTTTCCAATGCATGAGGATTTGATGGAGGAACGCAAAGGAGGATCTGAACCATACACTAATTTGGCGGTGGTCCAACTACGACGACGAGAGCGGTGAAGAATCATTCGACGACAGCGATTCCCAGCGGCGGAGATGCACGAGGAGTCAAGGCAACGACCAGGTGTCTAGGAGGCAGCGTAGGGTTTGGGACGAAACGACTTTGACGAACTGAAATGAAAGATTCGGTCCGCTAGAATATATACCCTTTTGTTGTCGATGTCACCAAGGTTAAAAAATCGGTGTCACCGAGTTCCTCTACTTTCAGTTGACAGGGAAACTCGGTGTAACCGAGTTTGTGATTTTGGTGGTACCGAGATGAAATCCTAGATCAACTCTGGAATTCGGTGGAACCGAGTTTGTGGAGTTGGCTTCATCGAGTTCATTCTCCGAGAGGTTTTGGAAGTCAGTCATTGATGATACGGAACTCCGAGTCCTTCTTCACACAGAGGGATCGACAAGTGCTTGTTCAAGTTTTGTGATGAAGCATGACTAGAACTTGACATGAGATAGCATAGATAGCTAGAAAAGGGTCCTAGGCATTCTTGTCCATCCAGTTGGCAAAAGATAAATCAAAAGCCAAATAACAACAATTGTATGTCCTCGAATGAGGAAACACATGCAGACCAACATGCTCACACAGTAAGAATGATAGAGAAAATATAGTGAACATGCACAAACATCCTAGCAGCTATCAAGCACATGGGCGATGACAAAGTCATCTATATATGAGGATATTGACATAGGAGCCAAGTAAGAATACTTGATTATAGGTCATACTCATTGTTAAGCACAAGTGGGGTTACCACTTTTACATAAGCATTAATGTGTTCATATCCTTTGGAGATGCTTATACTCAAGATTTAGAGTAAGGCTCCCCCTTGATATGACATCCCCCCTTAAGAGGGACAAACTAACCTTGGGTTTTGTCGTAGAAGACTTCAAGTAGCTGAAGTAGTGGTGGCTGCTCAATGTTGATGAAGATCATCTTGAGTTGGGAGCAATCCTTGTTGTTTCTTACTCTTCGCACCTACATGGGTTAGTCCCAAAGGAAAAAAAGAACATATGCAATAATATCTATGGACATGGAGTGAAACAAAAATGGGATGATGTCCAAAGATGCATTAATGACCTTGTACCTTGCTTACCTTAGAGGGAATATGTGACTCCTTGAACTAATGCATATGGTTGAGGTTGATTGCATATAGTTCTTGCCAAAGTGAATAAGAGTTAATTTAATTGGCAGAGTCACCCCTCAAGAACTCTATAGTTCGTCCTCTTAGGAATCCACATCAACTTGATGAGGATCCTTGGAGTTGTGGTAGCACTAGATGAGGTAGTGCTAGAAGTGTCTTTGGGAATCCACTTGACCTTGACTTCGGGTTCATCTTCATAAAGGTCAATGTCTTCTTGAAGCTTTCCCTTACCCTTGTGGTCTTGTGGTGGAAGGTCATGTTGTGAGCTTGTTCCCTTGGGAGGAGTAGCATCATACTTCTCCACTTGAGGAACAAACTTAGGAATGGGAGATGGACCTTCTTCCCAATCATCTCCGTTGACGTTGAAGTAGCCAACACCTTGTGTCTTCCGATGTCCTCCTTGCTTGCATACAATTTCCTAAAATTGTTTACTTCCAGCAAGACTCTTGAAGACACCTCTCTCTATAATCCCTTCCAACAAATCATTTTCTATCTCAAGTGTAACTTGGCTAAGAGAATCATTAGTGGAACCAAGAGAGCTACTAGCAACGACATCATGAGATTTAGCTTTAGGATTATTGTTACTACATGAAGAAACTTTCCTGCATGTGTTACTAGTGTTCTTAGGTTTAACTTGTGGTACAAAAGTAGGCAAGAGTAACCGTTTGGCTAGATAAGAAGAACTATTCTTTCGAAGATCATCATTGATCGCTTTTAGGAACTCATGTTCTTGCTCCAAATTGAGATTCTCGAAGCTTCTCATGAACTCTTGCAAGCTCTCTATGATCTTCTAGAGTAGTTTCATGAGCTAACTTAAGAGTGTTTAATTCTTGAGTTAGTCATTCCATTTATTTCTTATCGTCGTCATTTGATTTCTCTTCACTAGCATGATAATTAGCAAGTTCATTTTTAGTGCAATCACTAGTTTTTTCAAAGAGCAAGTCATCTTCTCCTAACAAGTCATCCTCATCACTATTAAAATCAAGATACTCGGGGTGTCATGCCTTGGGGCCTTTAGCCATGAAGCAGTTTCCGACTCCCTCATTTGATGAATCAAATAAGTCTTATGAGTTGGAGGAAACGAGTGCAATGCTTGCAACACCTTAATCTTGACTATAGTCGGAGTTGGAGTGATAGCTTCTCTCGGATTGGTTGTCAGACTCCGAGCGAGAGACCCATTCGCCAACATGACCTTGATGTCTTCTTTTGGAGCTTCTCTTGGTGTATTTGTCCTTCTTCTCCAATTCCTAGCCTCTCCATGAGTGTCTTTGTTTATAACGATCTTCTCTACTCCTTCTCTCTCTGCGAGGTGACTCATCTCTTGAGCTTCATATTTGAGGTGATTCTTCTCTTAGCTTGTAGGGAGATGAGCACTCATTGGAGTAGTGTCCGGGCTTCCCACAGTTGTAGAAGTTTCGGTCATGACTAGACGAACGCTTCTCATCATATCTTGAGCTTGAGCTCTTCTCTTTTCCTCTACTCTTGTAGAACTTGTTGAATTTTCTGACCATGAGACTTATCTCTTCATTAGTGACAAGATTATTCTCTGAAGTAGCGGGGGCATCACATGAATCTTTATAAGCACCGCTTGAATTGATGTGCAGCTCATATTTGTTCTTGAGTGACATCTCATGAGCGATAGTCCTACCAATGACTTCAGTTGGCTTGAGATCTTTATAGTTTGGCATCATTTGAATCAATATGCACACTGTGTCATAATTTCCATCAAGAGCTCTAAGTATCTTCTTGATGATGAATTTGTCGGTCATCTCTTCGCTTCCTAAGCCGACAATCTCATTGGTGATGAGAGCTAGCCGAGAGTACATTTCAGCGACACCTTCACCATCCTTCATCTTGAACTTGTCAAGCTCACTTTGAAGCACATCCAACTTAGATTCTCTGATAGAATTAGTACCTCCGTGCATATCGACCAAAGTGTCCCAAATCTCTTTTGCATTCTCAATGCGACTGATTTTTTTGAATTCTTCGGGGCATAGACAGTTGAAGATGATGTCGCAAGCTTGTTCATTAAGTTGCAACATATTCAGTTCATCGGTTCTCTCATCATAATCCGGTTCACGCCCTTCTCTGAAGAAATCACCTTGCACACCAACACGAATAACAACCCAAACATGAGGATTAAATCCAAGGATATGCGTTTTCATCTTTTGCTTCCAACTAGCAAAATTAGTAGCATCGAAGTATGGACCTCTACGGTGATAATTTCCCTCACTGGACGCCATACTCTCCTAGGTTGTGAAATCAATGCAATGGATACCAAAGCCCTCATACCACTTGTAGGATTGAAAGTATGTCTAGAGGGGGTGATTAGACAGCTTGACAAGATAATTTTTTTGCCTTTTCCTAATTTTAGTTGAGAGGAAGCTATGATAGTTATAGCAAGCCAAGTACACCCTATACATGCGGTTATAAGAGTGTAGCAGTGGAATGTAAAACTTGCAAGTCAAGTACACCCTATACATGCAAGTAAAGAAGTAAGGTAGGGAGATCAAACACATGAGGTTGACACGACGATTTTTGACATGGTTCTGATAGGTGGCGCTATCGTACGTCCATGTTAGTGGAGACTTCAACCGACGAAAGGTAGCGGCTACGGGTGTCCACTGAGGGCTCCACCCACGAAGGATCCACAAAGAAGCGGCCTTGTCTATTCCACCATGGCTTCCGTCCACGGAGGACTAGCCTTACTCACAGTAGATATTCACGAAGTAGGCGATCTCCTTGCCCTTACAAACATCTTGGTTCAACTCCACAACACGAAGTAGGAGGCTCCCAAGCAACACCTAACCAATCTAGGAGGCACCACCCTCAAAAAGTCAATATATGTGGGAGATCAATGAACTTCTTTCTCTTGTGCTTCTAAAGATAGTCTCCTCAACACAAAATCACTCTCTCGTAGAATATGCATGGGTCGGAGAGGTTGATTTGGTGGAATGTAGTTTGGAGAGGCTAGAGATCGAGTTTCTAATGATTTGAGTGGAATATCTTGCTATCAACACATGAGTAGGTTATTCTCTCTCAGAAAATGGATCTGGATATGAAGTGTGTGTTCTGAGTGCTTCTCCCACGAATGAGAGGTGGGTGAAGGGGTATGTAATGGCAGTACACAAAATCCAACTGTTACACACAAAGTGGAAAACTCGGTGAAACCGAAGTTCAAAACTCGGTGGTACCGATTAGAATAAAGGTGTGAACTTTTGAATCTCGGTGAGACCAATATATGAAACTCGGTGGCACCGATAAGGTGGTAACGGTCAGATGGCCAAACTCGGTGGCACCAATACTCAAACTCGTAAATTCCAATTTTGTGTATTGAGGCACCCGAAAGTTGGTCACCCAAACTCGGTAGCACCGATATGAATCCGGTCGCATCGATTTGGTGGGAATGGCTAGGGTTTCTGTCTGAGGTCAAACTTGGTGGGTCCGAAATATGGAAGTTGGTGACACAAAATTTTTTTATGTGGATTTTTATAGAATGGTTATGTGGGAAAAATGAGTGAGTATTTTGGTGTCCAACTTAGAACACTTTTGAGCAATCAATTCATTTTACTACCTCACCCCCTTTTAATATTATTGGCTTTCCTATGGACTCAAATGTGATTTCTCACAAGTAGAAAATGAAGAGTCTTCTAGCTTGAATCTTGAGCCAATATTATTCCTTTCTTGCGTCATGGGCTATCTCCACATAAGCCTTAGCCAAAGCATCTTTTGAACTTTTCTGATATATACTTGGGAAATGTATTAGTCCAGTGATGCACATGTTGTGATCAATTATCAAAACCACCCTACGGAGTGATACGTCCCAAACGTATCTATAATTTCTGCTTGTTCCATGATCTTTTGAGTGACAATGTTATATGTTTTGCTACTTTTATATCATTTTACACATATTTAGACAAACCTACCAACTCAGTGCACCTAGTGCCAGTTTCTGTATGCTGATGTCTATTTTCCAGGGGATTTTACCCAATTTTCCGAAGCCCGAAAAAATATATCAAAAATCAGCAAGACAGAAGCTTCCGGATCACCGAAGCTCGGCCACATGGGGGCCAGGTGCCTCCCAGGCGGCCTGCTGGCGCACCCAGGCCCTAGGTCGCGCCAAGAGGTCACCTGGGTGGGTCCCACTTCCTCCGGTGCCCTCCTTTGGCCTATATTTAAGGTCTCGAGAGGAATCCCTCGCAGACTATGATTTGTTTAACCAAGCATAGTTGTTTATCGTCTTTTGGGAGAGATACAACACTAGTGAACACCATGTTACTCCGGTCCATATCACCATCATTGTTTACACCTCCATCATTTACCGCTTTCATTTACTTTTCCGTTGCTATCACTATTACTTTCCCGCTTGTGTTTTGATCCTTTGCAAACTACAAGGCCGGAGAGATTGACAACCTCTCTGTACTCGTTGGGAGCAAAGCTATTTATTGTGTGTGCAGGTCCACGTCTTCTGCCAGCACCAGGGTGGAAGACACCTACTTGTTGAGCCTAGGAGTCCTCTTGGTTCGATAAACCTTACTGTCTCCGTGTAAGGGAAATCTTTTGCTGACTACATCTCCACCTTCCACTTGGGGTAACCAACGAGGGGCGAGAAGTATATCCATCAACTCGTCATCAGGGAGCAGTTTTGCTTTGACAACTGGCTTGCCGTTTTTGGAAATAGTCTTCCATTTCCTTGAGTAAGAAGGTGCAGGAGAAGGAGAGTCATGACCTTTGGACTCAACATCAGGCTCAGGATAGCAGTCAAACATGTTCTGAGGACCTTTGTCGTCTTGACCCTTTCTCTGGATTTCCGTTCATACACCTTGGATGGTCATGCACTCGAGCCAGAACCACCTACTGAAGGGAGGTTATAGAAATAGTGGGAGGATATAATAAGTGAACAAGGTTCAAAGGAAAAAAAAGAATCGCATTACATGAGGAAAAAATGCCAGGACTCTGCATAGGCCCGAAATTCCAGGTGTGGGCCGGAAGGTCCGGTGGACGGACGGTCTGGGAAACCAGAAGTTCCACCCAGCGGAGATGGGAAAACCTAGTGATGACCCACAAGTATAGGGGATATATCATAGTCCTTTCGATAAGTAAGAGTGTCGAACACAACGAGGAGCAGAAGGAAATGACAAGCGGTTTTCAGTAAGGTATTCTGTGCAACCACTAAAATTATCAGTGACATATAGTTTTGTGATGAGGTACTTTGCAACGAATAACAAGTAACAATTGTAAATAAGATGAAGCAAGGTAGCCTAATCCTTTTTGTGGCAAAGGACAAGCCTGGACAAAGTCTTATGTAAGGAAAAGCACTCCCGAGGACACATGGGAATTTCTGTCAAGCTAGTTTTCATCATGCTCATATGATTCGTGTTCGTTACTTTGATAATTTGATATGTGGGTGGACTGGCGCTTGGGTGCTGCCCTTACTTGGACAAACCTCCCACTTATGATTAACCTCTCTCACTAGCATCCGCAGATACGAAATTGGAATTAAGATAAATCTAACCATAACATTAAACATATGGATCCAAATCAACCCCTTACGAAGCAATGCATAAACTAGGGTTTAAGCTTCTATCACTCTAGCAACCCATCATATACTTATTACTTACCAATGCCTTTCTCTAGGCCCAAATAATGGTGATGTGTCATGTAGTTTATGTTCACATGACACAACTAGAGGAGAGACAACATATAACTTATCAAAATATCAAATGAATACCAAATTCACATGATTACTTATAACAAGACTTATCCCATATCCTCAAGAACAAATGTAACACTCACAAAGCATATTCATGTTCATAATCAGAGGAATATTAATAAGAATTAAGGAATTGAACATATAATCTTCCACAAAAAAACAACTAGCATCAACTACAAGGAGTAATCAACACTACTAGCAACCCACAGGTACCAATCTGAGGTTTTGAGACAGAGATCGGATACATGAGATGCAATAGGGTTTGGAGAGGAGATGGTGTTGACGAAGATGTTGATGGATATTGACCGCCTCTCGATGATAGGATCGTTGGTGATGACGATGGCTTCGATTTCCCCCTCCGGGAAGGAAGTTTCCCCGGCGAAATAGCTCCACCACAGCTCTAGATTGGTTCTATCAAAGTTCCGCCTTGAGATAGCGGCGTCGCATCTCGAAAGGTCTGATATGATTTTTTTTCTAGGTCAAAACCCTTCATATAGTAGAAGATGGGTGTCGGAGGCCTGCCAGGGGGTCCAAAAGCCTGCAGGGCGCGGCCAGGGGGTAGGTCGTGCCCCTGGCTTATGGCCACTTGGTGGGCCCCCTCGGGTACTTCTTCCACTCACTATTTTTTGTCAATTCCAAAACTGCTCTCCGTAACTTTTCAGGACTTTTTGAGTTGTGCAAAATATGTCTCTCAGATTTGCTCCTTTTCCAGTCCAGAATTCCAGCTGTCGGCATTCTCCCTCTTCATGTAAATCTTGTAAAATAAGAGATAAAAGGCATAAGTATTGTACCATAATGTGTAATAACAACCAATAATGCAATAAATATTGATATGAAATCATGATGCAAAATGGACGTATCAACTCCCCAAGCTTAGACCTTGCTTGTCCTCAAGCGAAAAGCCGAGATCGATAAATATGCCCACATGTTTCGAGATAGAGGTGTCGATAAAATAAAATACGGACATGAAAGTATCATGATTATGTTTAGAACATCAAAACATATTGACATAGAATATCTTATCCTGAAGTAACAATTCATTCACAAGGTAAAATATGAATCAAGAACTCTATTGAGAACTAACAAACTATGATTTCAGTTATTGAGGAAATTCCAATTTATCGCAACATAGGAAAAAGTCAATATAAGAGCTTGTAAAGCAAATTCACATACTCAATCATCTTATAGTCTTTCATAATTGCTAACACTCACGCGGTACCATGAGGTCAGAGCTTCGGTCGGACACAGAGAAAGATAGGGGCTTATAGTTTTTCCTCCCAACTATTTACCTCAAGGGTAATGTCAACAATAATAGCTCGTGATCACCCACATCCGAGTGGATATATTAGTCTAGATCATTCCCCAACACATGATGCTTGCCAAAAGATAAAGGCAAAATAAAGGAAATGGTGAAGATCACCACGACTGTTTCTTAAAGGTAAGTGCTAAAAAGTAAAGGTAACAGATAGGCCCTTCGCAGAGGGAAGCAGAGGTTGTCATGCACTTTTATAGTTGTATGCACAACCTCTTAATGCAAAAGAACGTCACTTTATATTGCCCCTTGTGATAAAGAACTTTATTATGCAGTCAGTCGCTTTTATTTCTTCTATATCACAAGTTCGTATAAAGTTTATTTTCCTCGCACTAATAAACCACACATATTTAAAAAGCAATTTTTATTGCTTGCACCGATGACAACTTATTTGAAAGATCTTACTCAATCCATAGGTAGGTATGGTGGACTCTCAAGGCAAAACTGGGTTAAAGATGTTTCGATGCACAAGTAGTATCTCTACTTGGTGCGGAAGTTTTTGGCTAATATGGGGTGGAAGCAAGCGACACATGTTGAAGGATCTATAACCATATAACTTCTATTTGAAAATAAGCAAACATAACTCATTATGTTGTCTTCCTTGTCCAATATCATTTTTTTGCATATAATATTTTAATGAGTGCTCACAATCATAAAAGATGTCCAAGATGATATATTTATATGTGAATCTCTCTTTCTTTATTACTTCCTCATAATTGCAACAATGACCAATAGCTTTGTTTGTCAACTCACAACAAATTTCAATTGACATAATTTTTATATGTGAAGTCATCACTCCTAATAAGATCATTATGCATGCCCCTTTTTTCTTTTTTTCTATACTTCTTTCTATTTCTTTTTATTAAGATCATAGCAAGGAAGCAAAGCCCTTGATTCAAAACTACTCTTTATTATATAACTCTCGGACTTGCTTACATAGGGGGGACAAAAATAAAAATTAAAACTAGATTACACTAAAACTTTATTCTAGTAGATCAAGATATAACTAAAAGGATCAAACGAAGAAAAACAAAAAGAAACGAAAAAGGTAAAAATGTGTGATGGTGATACGATACCGGGGCACCTCCCCCAAGCTGGGCACAAGCCAAGGGGAGTGCCCATACCCATGTGTTCAGTTGTCTTTCTCCAGAGGTGGTGGTGTTTGAGTTGTTGGTGAGGTTGAAGGTTGGTTCTCCGTCTTCCAAGGCATGGGCGTACCATCATGAAAATATGAACTAGTCTCCGGGGTCCTCAAGCCTGCAAACAAACTCATTTTCTAAAATTTGTATTCATACTCACAGTTTTGGTTCTGCACGTCATAGATCTGGGCTTGGAGGTGCTCGATTTTCTCGTAAATCTTGAAGATGTGACCCGGAGGTCCTTGGCGTCTAGCTTGTGCTTATGGGTAAACTCCATGATCATCGGGTGATTGGCATTAAGACCTCGTTCCACCATCCCTTGGCACTTGAAGACTTGTTGCTCCATCGCTTCGAGCCTTGTCTCCATGCTTCCTGACTTCTTTGGCCTCTTAACATCACGGATGTGCAGCACCCTGCTACGGCAATAGACAACAACGCCAGAAATTGACACGTTGACGGAGACTGGGCTTGCGTTGGTTTTTCCCTTGAAGAGGAGAGGGTGATGCACCACAGGAGCAGTAAGTATTTCCCTCAGTTTGAGAACCAAGATATCGATCCAGAAGGAGGGTCTCGTCAAGTCCAGAGTACCTGCGCAAACACAAACAAGCTTGCACCCAACGCTTCAAGGGGTTGTCAATCCCTTCAAGATTGTTTGTAAAGTGAGATCTGAAGGCGGAAAGTGCAACAAAGTAAAAAGTATAAGGCTGAAAATATGGTGTGGAGTAGACCCTGGGGGCCATAGTGTTCACTAGAGGCTTCTCTCAAAATAGCAAGTATTACGGTGGGTGAACAAATTACTGTCAAGCAACTGATAGAACCGCGCAAAGTCATGACGATATCTAAGGCAATAATCATACATATAGGCATCACGTCCGAGACAAGTAGACCGATACTTTCTGCATCTACTACTATTACTCCACACATCGACCGCTATCCAGCATGCATCTAGTGTATTGAGGTCATGACGAACAGAGTAACGCCTTAAACCAACATCAAAAAGAATCAACTCAAAAGCTCTTTCTGAATAAAAATGAAAAATCACCTCGTGAGCGAAAAGATTCTGTCTTTTTCCAGCAGGATCAAACAACCATTACCAAGACTAGTCATAAAGGTTTTTCTTGGCTCAAACACAAAAAGAAACACAAAAAACACAATCACAACAGAATTATGATGGTGTGGATGCAACAAAATAGAAAGAAAAAGATAAATTCATTGAGTTGCCTCCCAACGAGCGCTATTGTTTAACGCCCTTAGCTTGGCATTGATAATTCAATGATGCTCACATAAAAGATAGCAATCGGACACGAAGAGAGCATCATGAATCATGTGAAAATCACATCTAAGTCTAACATACTTCCTATGCATAGGCATTTTATAGGAAAACAGATTGTCAAGACAACCATTAGTTACCATATGCAAGGAAGAAGAAAGAGACAATAGCAATCTCCACATAACGAGAGGTAATTTGGTAACATGAAAGTTTCTACCACAATATTTTCCTCTCTCATAGCAATTACATGTGGGATCATAATCAAATTCAACAATATATCTATCACAAAGGATATTCTTTTCATGATACACATGCATGCAAAGTTGACGCTCTTCAAAAATAGTGGGATTATCATCAACTAAAGTCATGACTTCTCCAAACCCACTTTCAATATTATTGCAAATATCATTGCAACAAGTAGTGGACATAGCTAAACTAGCATCTCCAAGCTTAGGGTTTTGTATATTTTTAGCATGATTGTCACCAAAAGAATTTATAGTGAAACCATTGCAATCATGCTTTTCATTCAAGGAGCCCTCGTGAATCACTTCATGAATTTCCTCATCACGATTTTCAGATTCACGCATCTCACGCAAAAGTCCAAAGAGAAAGTCAAGTGCACTCAACTCACTAGCAATTGGATCAACATAATTGGATCTCTTAAAGAGATTAGCAAGTGGATGAGGATCCATATCACTAGATTTTCAGCAAGCAAAGATGCAAGAATATTGAAGGCACATAGCACACAAGCAAAGGAAAGGCAAACGAAAAAGGCAAATTGGTGAAGTGGGGGAGAGGAAAACGAGAGGCAATTGGCAAACAAAGTAAATGCAAGAGATGAGTTTGCGACACCTACTTGGATGAGTTCTTGACTTGATCTTCGTCCCCGGCAACGGCGCCAGAAATTCTTCTGCTGCGGCAACAGACAATAGCGCGAGAAATTGACACGTTGACGGAGACTGGGCTTGCGTTGGTTTTTCCCTTGAAGAGGAGAGGGTGATGCACCACAGGAGCAGTAAGTATTTCCCTCAGTTTGAGAACCAAGGTATCGATCCAGAAGGGGGGTCTCGTCAAGTCCAGAGTACCTGCGCAAACACAAACAAGCTTGCACCCAACGCTTCAAGGGGTTGTCAGTCCCTTCAAGATTGTTTGCAAAGTGAGATCTGAAGGCGGAAAGTGCAACAAAGTAAAAAGTATAAGGCTGAAAATATGGTGTGGAGTAGACCCTGGGGGCCGTAGTGTTCACTAGAGGCTTCTCTCAAAATAGCAAGTATTATGGTGGGTGAACAAATTACTGTCGAGCAACTCATAGAACCGCGCAAAGTCATGGCAATATCTAAGGCAATTATCATACATATAGGCATCACGTCCGAGACAAGTAGACCGATACTTTCTGCATCTACTACTATTACTCCACACATCGACCGCTATCCAACATGCATCTAGTGTATTGAGTTCATGGCGAACAGAGTAACGCCTTAAGCAAGATGACATGATGTAGAGGGACAATCTCAAACCAATGATGAAAACCCCATCTTTTTACCCTTGATGGCAACAACACAATGCGTGCCTCGCTACCCCTTCTGTCACTGGGTGAGGTCACCGCACGGTATGAACCCAAAACCAAGCACTTCTCCCATTGCAAGAATCATAGATCTAGTTGGCCAGACAAAACCCACAACTCGAAGAGAATTACAAGGATATGAAATCATGCATAAGAGAGATCAGAAGAAACTCAAATAAGATTCATAGATAATCTGATCATAAATCCACAATTCATCGGATCTCGACAAACACACTGCAAAAGAATATTACATCGGATAAATCTCCATGAAGATCATGGAGAACTTTGTATTGAAGATCCAAGAGAGAGAAGAAGCCATCTAGTTACTAGCTATGGACCCGTAGGTCTATGGTGAACTACTCACACATCATCGGAGAGGTCATGGGGTTGATGAAGAAGCCCTTCGTATCCAAATCCCCCTCCGGCAGGGCACCAGAACGTGCCCCAGATGGGATCTTCCGAAGACAGAAGCTTGCGGCGGCGGAAAAGTACTTTCGATGATCTCCTGATTTTTTTGGCATTTATAGGGAATATATAGGCGCAACCCCTAGGGAAAAGGGTGTCCAGGGGGCCCACAATCCTGTGGGCCGCGGCCTCCCCCCGGGACGCGGGGTGAGGGCTTGTGGGGCCCCTGGGCCCCCCTGCCTTGGCTCTAAAGTCTCCTGATCTTCTTCCCTTACAGAAAAATTCTTTTCGGGGATTTTATTCCGTTTGGACTCCGTTTCAAAATCTCCTCTGAAAGGGGTCAAAAACATGGAAAAAACAGGAACTCGCACTTGGCACTGAGTTAATAAGTTAGTCCCAAAAATATATAAAAGGCATACAAAACGTCCAAAGTCTGACAAGATAATAGCATGAAACCATCAAAAATTATAGATACGTTGGAGACGTATCACACCCCCTCATGCATCTCAATGGTTTGAAGGTGTTGCAACACCTCCGATAGGTAGGGTTGATGACCCTCTCAAAGATCTTGTCCTTCAGGGAACTAGAAGACGTCATGTTGGTCTAAATCTGTGACAGAAACAACTCAAAACGAGAACAGAAGAAATTGTTGAGATACAAAGGTCAAAACCTTCGGGAGATTATATAATTAATTTTTTCCTACCCGAAGGAGTCTTCCACAAGAAAACAGAGTCCGTAGGGTGCATGGGGTGGCCACAAGCCTGCAGGGCGCAGCCAAGCGGTAGGCCGCGCCCCCTGGCTTGTCGCCTCCTCGTGCATGCTTCGGACTGCTTTAAAAATTCCCATTTTTTTAAATATTCCAAAACTGGTAAAAATTTCCATTGAAAATGTTTTGGATTCGATTTACTTATCGTAGGACATACCTATTCCTTTTCCGGGTTTGAGACGTTCTAATATGTCTCCCTAATGTACTCTTCCGGAGTTATGGTATTGATAATATTAGTTTCAATAGTTATAGGAGTACCTGAGTTATAATGTTCGATTCTTTGCCCATTTACCACCTTCGGATTTGTGCCTTCAACATTGTTGATCTTGATGGCACCGAAACGATATACTTCCTCGATAATGTAAGGACCTTCCCATTTAGAGAGAATTTTTCCTACAAAAAATCTTAAACGAGAATTGTATAGCAAGACATGATCACCTATATTGAATTCACGCTTTTGTATCCTTCTATCATGCCATCTCTTAACCTTTTCTGTAAACAACTTAGCATTCTCATAGGCCTGGGTTCTCCATTCATCAAGTGAGCTAATATCAAATAACCTCTTTTCACCAGCAAGTTCGAAATCATAGTTAAGTTATTTAATTGCCCAATAGGCTTTATGTTCTAGCTTCAGAGGTAAGTTACATGCTTTA
This sequence comes from Hordeum vulgare subsp. vulgare, assembly GCF_904849725.1. Lineage (NCBI taxonomy): Eukaryota > Viridiplantae > Streptophyta > Magnoliopsida > Poales > Poaceae > Hordeum > Hordeum vulgare. Next base: position 34,968,597 of record NC_058518.1, read on the forward strand.
CCATAAACCATTTTATACGGAGACATACCCATAGGGTTTTTGTAAGTGATTATATAAGCCCATAATGCATCGTCAAATTTCTTAGACCAATTCTTTCTAGATCTATTAACGGTATTTTGCAAGATCAACTTAATTTCTGTATTTCTCGGTTCATCTTGTCCACTAGACTGAGGATGATAAGGAGATGCAACACTACGATTAACATCATACCTAGCAAGCAATTTCTAGAAAGCACCACGAATAAAGTGTGAACCACCATCAGTCATTAAATATCTAGGGACTCCAAATCTAGGGAAAATAACTTCTTTCAACATTTTAATAGAAGTGTTATGATCAACACTACTAGTTGGAATAGCTTCTACCCACTTAGTAACAGAATAAACAGCAACTAGAATATGAGTATACCCATTGGACTTTGGAAAAGATCAAATATAATCAAAACCCCAAACATCAAATGGTTCAATAACTAGAGAGTAATTCATAGGCATTTCCTGACGTCTACTAATATTACCAATTCTTTGACATTCATCACGAGACAAGACAAACTTACGAGCATCCTTGAAGATAGTAGGCCAATAAAAATCAGATTGTAATATGTTGTGTGCAGTTCTATCTCCCGCATGGTGTCCTCCGTAGGCCTCGGAGTGACTTGTATAGGATCTGTCCGTGTTCATGCTCAGGTACACAATGTCTAATAATACCATCTACTCCTTCTTTATAAACATGTGTATCATCCCAAAAGTAATGTCTTAAATCATAGAAGAACTTTTCTTTTGTTGGTATGTAAAACTAGGCGATATAAATTTAGCAACAATGTAGTTAGCATAATCAGCATACCAAGGAGCATTGCGTGAAGCATTTATAACAGCTAATTGTTCATCAGGAAAGCTATCATCAATAGGTAGTGGGTCACCAAGAACATTCTCTAATCTAGACAAGTTATCTGCTACGGGGTTATCAGCGCCCTTTCTATCAATAATATGCAAATCAAATTCTTGTAGCAGAAGAACCCATCTAATAAGTCTAGGTTTAGCATCTTTATTTTCCATAAGGTACGTAATAGCAGCGTGATCAGTGTGAAAAATTACTTTAGAATCAACAATATAAGTTCTAAACTTATCACAAGCAAACACAACTGCTAAAAATTCCTTTTCGGTGGTAGTGTGGTTTCTTTGAGCACTGTCTAGAGCTTTACTAGCATAATGCATAGCATTTAATTTCTTATCAACTCTTTGTCCTAGAACAGCGCCAACAACATAATCACTATCATCACACATAATTTCAAAGGGTAGGTTCCAATCAGGTGGTTGAACAACAGGTGTAGTTATCAAGGCTTTCTTAAGAATTTCAAATGCTTCTACACAATCATCATCGAAAACAAATGGAACATCCTTTTGCAAAATATTAGTGAGAGGCTTAGAAATTTTGGAGAAGTCTTTAATAAATCTCCTATAGAAACCAGCATGACCAAGGAAAGTACTTATACCTTTAATATTTGTTGGATACGACATCTTTTCAATAGCATCAACTTTGGCTTTATCAACTTCAATACCTCTTTCGGAGATTTTGTGTCCCAAGACAATGCCTCCATTAACCATAAAGTGGCACTTCTCCCAATTCAAGACAAGATTAGTTTCTTCACATCTCTGCAAAACTCGATCAAGGTTGCTCAAGCAATCATCAAAAGAAGTTCTGTAAACGGAAAAATCATCCATGAAAACCTCAACAATATTTTTACAGAAGTCAGAGAATATAGCCATCATACATCTTTGAAAGGTAGCAGGTGCATTGCATAAACCAAAGGGCATACGTCTATAAGCAAAGGTACCAAAAGGGCAAGTAAAAGTGGTTTTCTCTTGATCCTCTTTTGATGCAGGTATTTGAGAGAAGCCAGAACAACCATCTAGAAAGCAAAAATGTGTATGTTTGGATAGTATTTCTAGCATTTGATCAATAAAAGGTAGCGGGTAATGATCTTTCCTAGTAGCTTTTTTTAATTTCCTAAAATAAATTACTATTTTATATCCTGTAATAAGTCTTTGCAGGATCAATTCATATTTAGCATTAGGAACAACGGTAATACCTCCCTTCTTAGGTACACAATGAACAGGACTAACCCATCTACTATCAGCAATAGGATAAATTGTACCTGCCTCAAGAAGCTTTAGTTGTTTATTTCTTACCACTTCCTTCATCTTAGGATTTAATCGTCGTTGGTGATCAACAACTGGTTTAGCATCAGGCTCCATATTGATTTTGTGTTGACATAGAGTGGGACTAATGCCCTTAAGATCATCAAGAGTATATCCAATAGCAGCACGATGCTTCCTCGGCGTTTTCAATAATCTCTTTTATTCATGCTCTGAAAGGTTAGCACTAATAATAACATGATATATCTCTTTTTCATCAAGATAAGCATACTTCAGAGTGTTAGGTAAATTTTTAAGCTCAAACATGCGATCACCCTTGGGTGGAGGAGGATCCCCGAGTATTTCAACAAGTAGGTTGTGTTTCAGAATAGGCTGTTGATCAAAGAAAAATTATCTATTTCATTCCTTTCATTCATATGCATATCATTTTCATGGTCTAGCAAATATTGTTCTAATGGATTAGTAGGAGGCGTAGCGATGGAATCACGACCAATAATTTCATATTTACTAGGCAATTCTTTGTCATGGGGTTTTCTACAAAATTAGAGAAAATGAACTCAAGAGATGCGTCCCCAAAACTTAGAGTAGCCGTTTATTTTTCACAATCAATCTTAGCATTAACAGTATTCAAGAAAGGTCTACCGAATATAATGGGACAAAAATCATCTTGTGGGGAACCAAGAACAAGAAAATCAGTAGGATACTTTATTTTCCCACACAAGACTTCAACATCTCTAACAACCCCAATTGGTGAAACAGTATCTCTATTAGCAAGCTTGATGGTAACATCAATTTCCTCTAATTTGGTTGGTGCAATATCATTCATAATTTCTTGGTATAAGGTAAAGGGAATTGCACTCACACTAGCGCCCACATCACATAAGCCATGATAACAAAGATCTCCTATTTTAGCAGAAACAATAGGCACGCCAATGATAGGTCTATGTTTACCCTTAGTATCAGGTCTAGCAATTCTAGCGGCTTCATCACAGAAGTGAATGACATGCAATATTATAAACCAAGAGATCTTTAACCATAGCAATATTAGGTTCAACTTTTATTTGTTCAGGAGGTATAGGTGTTATAGTGCAACTCTTATGAACTACAGTTGAAGTTCTAGCATGTTCATTTATCCTAACAGGAAAGGGTGGTTTCTCAATATAAGTAGTAGGGATAACAGGATCAACATTATAAATAATAGTTTCTTCTTCAACTTTAATAGGTTCAGCTACTTTAACTTCAATGGGAGGATGATATTTAAACCACTTCTCCTTGGGGATATCAACATGAGTAGCAAAAGATTCACAGAATGAAGCTACTACCTCAAAGTCAAGTCCATATTTAGTGCTAAAATCACGAAAAGCATCGGTGTCTATAAGGCTGGCCATAGTGGGGAGTAACATAGTAGTAACATCACACATTACAATGCAAATTTGCTTATGTGGCAGTGAGTTAATGAGGAGAGAGGTGCTTGTGGTAACTAGCTATGTTACAGTAACATCACACATACCAATACAAAATGAGTCTATATCCTAATTAATATGACATCCCACAAATGTTACTACCCACTATGGAGGTAGTAACATAGACCAGTAACATGTGCATGTTACTTGGCTAAGTTACTCCCCACTATGAGCAGCCTAAAGGATTTAACACAATCAAACTTAAGGATTATACCTGACTCATTACCTTCGTCGAGTTCCCAATCTTCAGAGTTGCGTTTAATTCTTTCCAATAAGTCCCATTTGAATTCAATATCTTTCTTCATAAAGGAACCACCACAAGAAGTGTCGAGCATGGATTGATCATTACGAGAGAGCCGAGCATAAAAATTTTGAATAATAATTTCCCTCGGGAGCTCATGATTGGGGCATTAATATAACACTGCCTTAAGCCTCCCTCAAGCTTGAGCAATTCTTTCTCCTTCATGAGGCCAAAAATTATAAATATAATTCCGATCACGTTGAACCAGATGCATAGGATAAAACTTCTCATGAAATTCCAATTTCAATCGGTTGTAGTTCCATGATCCAAAATCATCACATAGCCTAAAGCATGTCAACGCCTTTTACTTCAAAGATTAAGGAATGAACTTCTTCTTGACATCATCCTCGTGCAGACCTGCAAGCTTAAATAATCCACAAACTTCATCCACATAGATTAGGTGCAAATCAGGATGTAGTGTTCCATCTCCTACATAAGGATTAGCTAGCAGTTTTTCTACCATACCCGAAGGAATATCATAATAAATATTTTCAGTAGGTGCAGCAGGTTGAGGAGCATCTCTTTGCGCTTCTGGTCGGGGTGAAGATACCCTGAACAAGCTCCTCAAAAGATTATTTTCCATAGTGACAAGTGACAGTAAATTTCAGCACAGTATATAAATTTATCCTTACCAAGTTCCACTTACCAAAGGCGCTTCACTCCCCGTCAACGGTGCTAGAAAAGAGTCTTGATAACCCACAAGTATATGGATCTATCGTAGTCCTTTCAATAAGTAAGAGTGTCGAACCCAACGAGGAGCAGAAGGAAATGACAAGCAATTTTCAGTAAGGTATTCTCTGCAAGCACTAAAATTATCATTGACAAATAGTTTTGTGATAAGGTAATTTTCAGTGGGTAACAAGTAACAATTGTAACTAAGATGCAGCAAGGTGTCCCAATCCTTTTTGTAGCAAAGGACAAGCCTGGACAAACTCTTATATAAGGAAAAGCGCTCCCGAGGACACATGAGAATTTCTGTCAAGCTAGTTTTCATCATGCTCATATGATTCAAGTTTGTTACTTAGATAATATTATATGTGGGTGGATCGGCGCTTGGGTGCTTCCCTTACTTGGACAAGCCTCCCACTTATGATTAACCTCTCTCGAAACCATCCGCAACTACGAAATAGGAATTAAGATAAATCTAATCATAGCATTAAACATATGGATCCAAATCAGCCCCTTATGAAGCAACGCATAAACTAGGGTTTAAGCTTTTGTCACTCGGGCAACCCATCATCTACTTATTACTTCCCAATGCCTTCCTCTAGGCCCAAATAATGGTGATGTGTCATGTAGTCGACATTCACATGACACCACTAGAGGAGAGACAACATATAACTTATCAAAATATCGAACAAATGCCAAATTCACATGATTGCTTATAACAAGACTTATCCCATCTCCCCAGGAACAAACATAACTACTAGAAAGTATATTCATGTTCATAATCAGAGGAGTATTAATAAGCATTAAGGATCTGAACATATAATCTTCCACCAAATAAACCAACTAGCATCAACTATAAGGAGTAATCAACACTACTAGCAACCCACATGTATAAATCTGAGGTTTTGAGACAAAGATCGGATACAAGAGATGAACTAGGGTTTGGAGAGGAGATGGTGCTGATGAAGATATTGATGGAGATTGACCCCCTCTCGATGAGAGGATCGTTGGTGATGACGATGGCTTCGATTCCCCCCCCCCCCCGGGGGGGGGGGGGGAGGAAAGTTTCCCCACGGGAATAGCTCCGCCGGAGCTCTAGATTGGTTATGTCGAAGTTCCACCTCGAGATGGCAGCGGCGCGTCCCGAAAGGTCTGATATGATTTTTCCAAGGTCAAAACCCTTCATATAGCAGAAGATGAGCACCGGAGGCCTGCCAGGGGGCCCACAAGCCTGCAGGGTGCGACCAGGGGGGTAGGTCGCGCCCCCTGGTTTGTGGCCATTTGGTGGGTCCCCTCCGGTACTTCTTTCGCTCATTATTTTTTATAAATTCCAAAACAGCTCTCTGTAACTTTTCATGACTTTTGGAGTTGTGCAAAATAGGTCTCTCAGATTTGCTCCTTTTCGAGTCCAGAATTCCAACTTTCGGTATTCTCCCTCTTCATGTAAATCTTGTAAAATAAGAGAGAAAAGGCATAAGTAGTGTACCATTATGTGTAATAACAGCCCATAATGCAATAAATATTGATATAGAAGCATGATGCAAATTGTACGTATCACCTAGCGAGGCCGGAAGTTCCGGGCACCAATCGGGTCGCAGGACTCCTTCCAGATCCAAGGAGAGGATGGCATAATTCGTGCAATGGATTTGAACACAAAGTAATACCACAGATCTATGGTGGATGCAGTACAGAAAACAAGGAGATAGTTTTTATCCATAAACCATAAGCAAGACCACAATCCCTAGGAGCGAATCCAGAGAGAAGGTGGAAAAAACTGGTTAGGTTACCTTTCTCCATGGAGATGGTGAAGAGCAGGTGAGATGCCCTCCGAACGTGTTGGAAGGGAGGAGGTTCCGGGGACCGGCAGCACGCTCGGAAGTTGTTGATGGAAGAGGGTGCACCGCGGGAAGAAGAGAGGATGAGAGGGGCAGAGGGGGAAATGGGGAATAGCCCCTTTGGCAACCCCTGCCCACATCTAAGAGCCTCAAACCAGTGACGCCTGGAAGTTCCGGCCAAGACTGGAAGTTCCGGCCTACATCCCGGAAGTTCCGAGTTATCCAGAGAGAATATGGTCTCTTTGAAGGCTTGAGAACTTGAGCGAGTGAGGCCGAAAACTGCCAAGACCGCCACAAGCCCAACAACATTTATGTGGATGGAAGAAGCCTTTGAACCAAATGAGATATCAGAGGGTTTTTAAGATGGGAGAGGCTTAGGTAGAACCTAATCTAAGGTCATATAGATCTACTACACTCATATTGCAAAAACAGAAAACAAATCAGTGAGAAAAGGCCCCAATTATGATTGTAGAAATCAGGGAAGATATAAATATAGATCAAGAAAACATGAAGATAGTCTAAGCTCTCGAAGAGAGAGGGCGGTGCATGGATCCGCCATGTTTGAGCATATGTGACTTGGCACTGCGAAGATATTAACCTTGAGTCCAACATCACAACTCCATCATTTAAAGCACCAGGTCACACAAGTGAGACATAGTAACTTTGAGAGTGTTTGGTTTGTTTATGCATCATATACGGTGAGATAACACATGCCTACATCTAGACAGGACATGACATAATTGCATGCATGAGTGCAAAATTTCACATAATGTTGTCAAGCTCTAAGAAACCAAGTTCACGTCTAAGTTGACAGAACCTACGTTCATCCAGTGGTTTGGTGAAAATATCAGCAAGTTGCATATCCGTACCAATATGAGCAATGTCACTATCACCATTTTGCACATGGTCTCTTAAGAAGTGATAACGAATGTCAATGTGGTTGGGGCAAGAGTGATCACTAGAGTTTTCAGCAACCTTGATGGCACTTTCATTGTCGCATAGTAGACGCACATGTCTGTAGGTTAAACCATAGTCCTTCAAAGTTTGCCTCATCCATAGCAATTGTGTTGCACACCTTGCGGTTGCAATATATTCGGCTTCAGCAGTGGATAGGGAGATACAATTTTGCTTTTTCGAGGACCAACTAACCAATGAGCGTCCAAGAAACTGACATGCCCCGGAGGTAGACTTTCTTCCCACCTTGTCTCCTGCCCAATCTATTGGAAATATGCCCTAGAGGCAATAATAAAATAGTTATTATTATATTTCCTATTTCAAGATAATCGTTTATTATCCATGCTATAATTGTATTGAATGGAAACATAAATGCATGTGTGGATATATAGACAAAACAATGTCCCTAGTGAGCCTCTAGTTGACTAGCCTGTTGGTCAAGGATGGTTAAGGTTTCCTAGCCATAGACAAGTGTTGTCACTTGATGACGTGATCACATCATTAGGAGAATGATGTGATGGACAAGACCCAAATTATAAACGTAGCATATGATCGTGTCATTTTGTTGTTATTGTTTTCTGCATGTCAAGTATACATTCCTATGACCATGAGATCATGTAACTCACTGACACCGGAGGACTGCCTTGTTTAAACCAAACGTCGCAACGTTACTGGGTGACTATAAAGGTACTCTACAGGCATCTACGAAGGTGTCCGTTGAGTTAGCATCGATCAAGACTGGGATTTTTCACTCCGTGTGATGGAGAGGTATCTCGGGGCCCACTCGGTAATACAACATCACAAACAAGCCTTGCAAGCAATGTGACTAAAGAGTTAGCCACGGGATCTTGTATTACGGAACGAGTAAAAGAGACTTGCCGGTAACGAGATTGAAATAGGTATGGCTATACCGACGATTGAATCTCGGGCAAGTAACATACCAAAGGACAAAGGGAATGATATACGGGATTGTGTGAATCCTTGACATAGAGGTTCAACCGATATGATCTTCGTAGAATATGTAGGATCCAATATGGACGTCCAGGTGTTCCTATTGGATATTGGCCGGAGAGCGTCTCGGTCATGTCTACATAGTTCTCGAACCCGCAGGGTCTGCAAACTTAAGGTTCGGTGACGTTTTTGGCATAGTTGAATTATTGATGTTGGTAACCAAATGTCGTTCGGAGTCCCGGATGAGATCCCGGACGTCGCGAGTGTCTCCAGAATGGTTCGGAAATGAAGATTGATATATAGTATTGTTGCATTTGGCTTCCGGAAAGATTTCGGGCATTACCTGTAAAGTACCGGGAGTGACGATGGGTTCCGGGGTTTTACCGGGAGGGGCCACCCACCCAAGAGAGGACCTAATAGGCCCATGGGTGGCGCACTAGCCCTTAGTGGGCTGGTGAGGCCAGCCCAATAAACCTATTTCGATCAAGGCAAAAATAAAGAGGAAAAACAAGAAAAAAAGGAAGCAGGTGGACAAGATAGGAAGGAGTCCTCCACCAAACCTAATTGGAGGAGGAATCCTCCCTCCTTGGTTCGGCCGAAGCCTCCTCCTTGGAGTAGGAGGCAAGGAACCCTCCCCTTGGTTCCTCCTATATTTAGTGGAGGTTTGATAGGGTTTTTGCACCTCAAGCCTTTGTGCAAACCTCTCTCCCTCCACTACTTCGTGACAACTCGTAGCTAGATTGGTATGGCACGGCGAGGCCCTGCCGGAGTAGCTCCACCATCATCACCGCCACGCCGTTGTGTTGCGGGAGAATTCAGCTACCTCTTCGTCTCTCTTGCTGGATCAAGAAGGCGGAGATCTTCATCGAGTTGTAGTGTGCTGAACGCGGAGGTGTCGTCCATTCGGTGCTAGATCAGGACGGATCGTGGGACGGCGACGATTTGGATCGCGAAGACGTTCCACTACATCAACCACGTTTCTTAATGCTTCCCTCTTAGCGATCTACAAGGGTATGTGGATCCGATCTCCCTCTCGTAGATGATCATCACCATGATAGGTCTTCATGTGCATAGGAAATTTTTTGTTTCCCATGCAACGTTCCCCAACACAATCTGCATTTGTACCCAATAAGATCAAACTTGGCATCCTTGGGGTACCATAGACCCAACCTTGGGGTGTGACCAAGGTATCTAAGAATATGCTTAACAGCCTTATGATGGCTTTCCTTAGGGGAAGCTTGAAATCTAGCACAAATGCCTACACTTAACGTGATGTGTGGTCTAGATGCACAAAGGTAAAGCAATGATCCAATCATAGAGCGATAAATAGATGGGTCAAATGGAATACCGTTTGTTTCTTTGTTAAGAGCAGTTGTGGTTGGCATGCGTACCTTGCACGAACTGGCGTTTGTCATGCCGAACTTCGCAATAATATCCTTTAGATACTTGGTTTTAGACAGAAAAAATCTTTCTTGACATTGTTGGATTTAAAAACCGAGAAAGAATTCCATATCCGTGTTCAGCGACATCTCAAAGTTCTTTGTCATGGAGTCCACAAACTTATTGCATAAATGGTGTTAGGGGAACCAAAAATGATATCATCTACATAAATTTGACACAAGATTAAATCACCTTTCCCCCTCTTAGTGAAGAGAGTAGGGTCAACCACCCCTCTCACAAAACCATCATCGAGTAGAAACTTCTTAAGATGATCGTACCAAGCCCGAGCTGCTTGTTTGAGGCCATACAAGGTATTGTGAAGTTTGTACACATAGTCTTTGTGATCGGGGTTAATAAACCCAGGTGGTTGTGCTACATATAGTTCTTCTTATAGAGGACCGTTAAGAAAGGCACTCCTAACGTCCATTTGGTGTACAGTAAAATCATTGAAGGCATCATAAGTAAGTAAAATGCAAACTGATTCAAGATGGGCAACATGGGCGAAGGTCTCATCAAAGTCCAAACCTTCAACTTGTGAGAACCCTTGTGCCACTAACCTTGCCTTGTTTCTGATGATAACACCATTTTCATCTTGTTGGTTCTTGAAGATCCATTTTGTTCCAATGACATTGTGCTCCTTAGTTGAACTTTCGACTAAAGAACACACTTGGTTGCGCTCGAAGCTATTCAAATCTTCTTGCATAGCAACAAGCCAGTCGTGGTCCATCAACGCATCTTTTGCCTTAAGAGGCACCACATTAGAGACAAAGGAGAAGTGAGCAAAAAAGTTTGTCAATTTTTTACGAGTGACTCTACCTTCCAATATCTTGGTGAGAATTTGGTCAACGTCAACACAGCCAGCCACACGAGGCATGATGGAGGTTAAGGTTTCACGAGGTTTAACTTCGTTCCCATCATCAACATCCTCAACATAAGGATCCAGAATGTGTGGAGGAAGATCTTCATGCATCATTTGTTGAGGTTCATCATCATCAGCAGTTTCATCAAGGTTGACACATGCATGTTCTTGGTCATGTACTTGATGATGGACTTGTTCTTGTTCTTGTACTTGATTGTAAACATCTTCTTGTATTTGTATAATGGACTCCACTTGAGGGATGATATCATGTGGTGGCAGAGGCGTAGTTGTTTTATGAGTATAAGTGGTGCTTGTGTCCTCATATTCACTTGCATAGGGAACATGTTCCATTGGAAGGAGAGCACCTACACCCATGGTCAAGATGTCTTGCGAAGGATCTTCTTCACCTGCATCACTTAGATCAACTTGCTCCCCATGGGAGCCATTAAATTCATCAAACACCACGTCACAAGTTTCTACAGCGCATCTGGTGGATTTGTTGTAGATCATATAGGCATGAGAGTTTGATCTGTATCCAACAAATATGCCCTCGGTTGTTTTAGATTGAAATTTTCCTAATCGTTCTTTCTTGTTGAGAGTGAAACATTTGCAGCCAAATACCCGGAAATACTTGAAATTTGGCTTATTTCCTGTAATGAGCTCATATGGTGTTTTCTCCAAGATCTTGCAGAGGAAGAGACGATTTGAGGCATGACATGCGGTGTTCATGGCTTTAGCCCAAAAGTTGTGGGGACACTTGTACTCATCCAACATGGATCTTGCCATTTCCACCAGAGTGCGGTTCTTTCTTTTAGCTACCCCCATTTTGTTGTGGGTATATGGTGCAGAGTATTGATGCTCAATTCCTTCATCATTGAGAAACTCTTCCAGGGTGAAGTTCTTGAATTCAGATCCATTGTCACTTCTTATTGCCAAGACTTGTTTGTCAAACTTACGTTGAGCTTGCTTGGCAAAGTCAATGAAGGTGATCTTTGTCTCATCTTGGACTTAAGAAAGAACACCCATGTATATCTTGAGTAATCATCGACAATGACAAACCAATACTTCTTCCCACCAAGGCTATCCCATGATGGAGGCCAAGAGATCCACATGAAGGAGCTCTAGGGGTCTTGAGGTTGATACAATGTTCTTGGGAAGATGTTTTGATTGATGTTGCTTCTCTGCAATGCATGTGATGCACACACGATCTTTCTCAAACGATACATTGGTTAGTCCAAGGATGTGTTCACCCTTTAAGAGATCTTAAAGATTTATCATACCGACATGGGCTAGCCGGTGATGCCATAGCCATCCCTTGTTGTCCTTGGCCATGAGGAAAGTTGCGTGGAATGTGTTCTCTTTCGAGAAAACCATATAAAGGTTGCCATCCAACTCCCCCACAAAGGCAACTTCAAGAGTATCTCTCTTAAAGACTTTCACATCCATCAGTCCAAAAAGTGTATCATAGACAACTGAGGCCAATTGACGAACAGAGAGTAAGTCATATTTAAGGGAATGGACAAGCATCACATTTGCAAGTGACATGTAATTTGTGATGGCTACCTTGCCCAACCCAAGTACATGTCCTTTAGTCCCACTGCCAAATACAATGCTCATAAATGGTCGAATTGCTTCCATGAAGTCCATGAGCAATGTGCCATCTTCGGTCATATGATTTGTGTATCCGCTATCAATCACACATTTATCTCCATGGAGAAGGCAACCTACACACATTTCAGACCTTGGTTATAGGTACCCATTTTACAATGGGACCTCTCATGTTAGTAACAAGAGTCTTACGCACCCAAATTGCATAGAATCAAAAAGCATTTCAAGGACCAACAAATTGATCGTAGAAATCTCCATCTTTTGTCTTACGGAGCACATATGATGGAGGCATGCATTCTTTTTGGCTTGTTGGGAGCAGGTTGGCCCCTGGTGGCCTTCCTACTCGCAACCTTCTCGACGTCTACAATCTGTTTTCCTTGTGCCCTTCCCGCACAAATATCTCCTTGAGAGGAGTTGTGGAATTACTTGTCGTTATTGCATTTCTGTTCATGCTTGGATCAGATCCAAGCCCTTCTTTAGCCACAACCTCCTTTTGTTGACTCAACATCTCATTGAGGTTCTTTTGTCCTTGGGAACATGACATGAGCCCTTTTTCAATTTGAGATTTTAGAAATCGTTTCTCCTCAAGAACACTGTCTAGGTCACCACTGGGGTTAGTAGCACAAGCATCAACATTATCATAGGAGAGGAGTAAACTTTTCCTAGAATGTTAAGATATGTAAGCTTGAGTTTGTCAAACTTCTTTGTAAGAGTGTCGAGCTCTACCTCCTTTGTCTTGAGAGACAAATGTAAGAGCTTACAATTCTTAGAAAGAGCGGACTGAGACTCGTCAATCTTACAATTGTCTCTTTTTAACAATTCATAAACATTTTCAATCTTTGTCAAAGAGGCAAGTTCTTCTGTGTTCTTATCAATGTTTGCACCTATCTTTAAGCACACTTCGTCATTACGTGCTTCCTCATATAGGACTTTCTGCTCAAGGATTTTGCATTTTTCCTTTTCCTCGGTAACGAGGGTTTCGAGTTCCATAATGGAGGTGGTGTGCTTACTCACCATCTCCATAAGCATACGAAACATAATGAGCTTCTTTCCTTTGAGGGAACACATGACTTTCTTCATTTTAGCAAACATAGCATCACTTATTTCAGCTTCATGATCATGATCCTCACCATCAAGATATTCATCACTAGATGTGTTGGAGAAAAATAGAGGAGGGTTAGGCCATGGAGTTACCTTTACTTTGTTTGAACATGTATGTGCCTCATCATCTTCCACCACACCTTTAGCCATGAGACATTTGTGTGCATTACCTTTGGAGTCTTTCATGTAGTTGTATGTGAGAACATCACCACCTTTGTTGATCAGTATTAATGTGGTTTGAGTGTCTTGGGCTACGCCTGCAACACCCCCAACATCACGGGGTCGGATTCATCTTGAGCAACCATTTCCTTCCCATCTCTTTTTCTGAACTTGGAGTTTAATGGGTTAGGCAACTTATTCTTCACAAAGGTCTTCGGAAATCTTGGTTTGTCTTCTCTCTTCTCATAGGGGCACTCGTTTGAGAAGTGGTTGGTTTCTTCACAATTGTAGCAAGTCCTTACTTTCTTCTTTTGGAATCTTCCCTTGAATTTTCCAGCACTTAACTTCTTAACAAAGAGAGCCATTTCTTCAAATGAGAGCCCGTCATCTGATTCATCTTCATAGCTTGCATCCTCATCTTCCTCTTCCTCTTCACTAACATCATCATCCTTCACATGTTTGGCCTTCAAGGCAAGATTTGTCTTGGGTGATGAGGAGCCATAAATGCAAGATGCCTTGTAGCATTGGCCTTTGATTCTTCGAATAATTGGAAGGTTAAGATGACATCATCGCGAGACATGTCCTTAAAACCATGTTCTCTCCTTATGTCCCATACCATTTGATGGTGGTATGGAGCAAGAGCATTTAGAAGTTTATCCACAAGAAACCGTTTCGTCAGTTTGAATCCATCTTGACTCTTGTCACAATCATATGATTCTATGTCGGTACCAAGTGTCATCAATCTTTCAAGAAGATGCTTGGGGTTGTCTCCTTTCTCCATGCAGAAATATTGTAATGCCCCTTTTGCAATCTCATATTGTGCAAGACGAAGAGAGGACGTTCCCATCTTTGTCATCACAATGCTATCCTAGAGTTCTTTTGCATTTGGTAAGTGAATGCACGGCCTTTTCTGCTTGTGAGACATGCCCTTTCCTATGAGCATGATCGCGGTGTCATTGATGTGTTTGTCATATACTTCACCCGGTGTGAGGTCCTTGGGGTTCACAGGGTTCTAAGCTTTCTCCAAGATCTCCACCATGTCACCGTTGGCAAACCTAAGATGATCCTGCATACCAACTCTTCACAAAGAAAAATCGGAAGTGTCATCAAGTAAAGGAGGATTCCCCCCAGCATTATACTTAGGTTTCTAAACTCTAGGTTTTGCATATATCCATGGAACACTGGTGTTGTTGTTAGTTGGAGGTTGTTGGCCCAAATTAGGGAGAGATGTAGTTGATTGTTTTATCACACCAGTTGGGTTCTCCGGTGGTGTAATTTTTACACCCAATGCATCCATCCTTATTTTGACCAAAGCCTCAATAGAAGCATCATGCTCCTCTTTTTGCTTAGCGAGGGTCCCTTCAAGATCTTCAGAAGTGAAGGATCTCCTTTCATCTGTAGATGAAGCTCCTCCTTCAAGAGGAGGAGCAGACAATGGGTTCCCATCCTTATCCATCTCGCTCTAGGGAGGTTAAGCCACATAATTAGAGGACGAGGCTCTGATACCAATTGAAAGGATTGAGATGGACCTAGAGGGGGGTGAATAGGTACAATTACAAATTTTAATTGTTACTTAGCAATTTTAGGCAATAATGCGGAATATGAAAGTGAGCCTAACAATTACAAAGATGAAAGTCGTGCTATGAGTACTGAGCAAGACAACAAATAAGTAGAGAGTTAAGCATAGGTAATACAAGTAATATAAGAAATACCACAAAGACAAATAACCACAAGTGGAGAGTTAGGTTTAGGGATAACCGCAACTCCGAAAGACAAGGATGTATGGCGATGTTCACTTCCTTGGAGGGAAGCTACGTCACTGTTTAGAGAGGTGGGTGTTACCACGAAGGCACACCAACGCCACGAAGGCTCGCCCTATTCTTTCCTTGAGACAACACCACGAAGACGATTCTCAGCTAGTAGTGTTAGACCTTAGGGTGGTCTCCAAACACTCACAAACTTTCAGGGGTAATCACAATGAACGATTCCTAGCTGGAGTACACCTACCGCCTAGGAGTCTCCAACCTACAAGAGTAACAAGATGCACCGCGAAAACAAGGGGGAATCAACTTTTGCTTTGGTGGATGTGTAGATCAGGCACTCCTCCTTCACTCCTCAAAAGATCAAGAGCTTTGGTTTTCTAAGGAGGGAGAACTGCAAGAAATAGAGGTATGAAAATGGTGGAGAGAGAAATGGAGCCGTCACCATATTCATCGGGAAGAAGAAGACTATTTATAGGTGGGGATGAAATCCAGCCGTTGGGGCCAGATTCCTGCCAAGCCCAGAAGTTCCGAGGAAGCCCGAAAGTTCCGGCCAGGTTTTAGGCTACACAGAATGTTAGCGCCCTCTCTGGAATACTCCGAAAGCTGCCAGAACGGGGACGGAAATTTCGGCGCCCGCAAGTTCTGGCCGGCCCGAAAGTTCCGAGGGACGGAAGTTCCGGCCAGGGTCCGGCGACGTTCCGACCTACTCAGAGATATTGCACGAAACTGGCAATTTCTTTGGGTGGCTCGGAAGCTTCCCGGACCTTCTGGTCTCCGGAAGTTCCGACCGTCACGGAAGCTCCGGCTGTCTCGGAAGCTCCGGCCTAGGCACAGACTTTGCATCGTCAATTTTGACCAGCCTTGAGAAATTATTTTGCCAGAACTCATGTGTATGTGGAGTTTATTCCCACATAATTTCACGATGCATCCCCTCTTAATAGTGCGGTTTATTTAAGGACTCAAGAAGGAAAACAAAATATAGGCACTCCGTCTTTTTCCTTTTTTTTCGAGTAGAGGGGAAGTAACCATCCATGTTTCACTTTAATTTTGACGATCTTGTTTACAGTAGAGCATGTGGTTAGAAATACAATTGAAATTGTCATAAATGTAAAAATAATAATTAAGGGAAATGATGCACTTTCGGCACCTCACCCATCCTTCAAGAACAAAAAAGAGAAGCAACCTTTATTATTCTTGTTCTCGTGTACTTGCCTCCGCCGTTTGCGGACTCCGACCACAGCCACCTCCGATCCAATGACAAAAAATCTTGTTGTGCCCCAGCCACTCCCTCCCAACCTCGTCGTTGTTGTGTCCCAGCCACTCCCTCCCAACCCCGCCGTGCATGCACACAGAACAAACTTCGACCCAAAGAAGAGTCCTTGTGATGTGCGTCTTTGAGTTGTGTCCAGATCTTCAGGAGCACGGGACTAGACATTGCCACCATAGAAAGGATCCGCTCGATCGGAAGCAAATACACTACATTACAAGTTGCTCCTAACATCACTGTCTTGCAAGTTCCCGACATCACCGTGCTGCAAGTACCCGACGTCATCCACCGCAGCACAGGTTCATTCCTCCCTCATTTTTCTTTCACATCCGAGCAAATAGAGGGTGGAGGATGACGGATGGCAGAGCAAGGGTGGATGATGACGACAACTCAGGCGTGACAAATGAAGGATAGAGCGGGAGGAGGGCGGTGGATTTTGTGGGCTTTGTCAATTTGGTGGAATTTAAGTTGGGTCGTGCCTGTTTGGTCCCACATGGTGCACGCGCGGGCGCGTTCAGGTCTCCTTGCTTGAGATATGCGTTGGATATGGGGTATGCAGGTCATCCCAGGGGTATATATAGGGATGATTTGAGGATCCTGATTGAGTCGTAATTTTATGACCGATCACTGATCGGGTCATCTGCCAAACGTTAGGGGGCTTGTCATGAGTCCGACTATAGATAGTCATAAGACAACAATTTGTGTGTTTCTATATTTCGTTAGTTCTATTAGAGCATCTACATGCACGAACAACAAATCTGGCCCCTCAAACTCCCATGGATGTGCGGGCGCGTCCGCGGGGGTCTCTCAAATTTCCCTCCCTATATTCGAACACCTTATAGTTCAATCCTTAAAACCATACAAAACATGCGAAAGAAATATCTGCATACTACGTAGATCAACTAAACCTATAGTACACTATCCGTTATCGTGGGAGATGTGCGCGGTCTTCATGCCCAGCTCTGGGTACAATGGCAACAACTGCAACTCCGCCTCATGCAGCTCCTCTGGTTCCTCTGTGTCGGCCTCCGCCTCGTCCTCTGCCTCCAGTTTGGGGAAAAGCGCATTGGTCGCCACCCGTTCTTGTCGGATGAACCGTCGGTTGGCCTCGACGTAGGCCTCATCTTGGATGGACTCTAGGATGGTGGGATGCTTCGCCATTTCCATCGCTTGGGCGACCTCGTACTTCGCCAGGGAGAAACCAGCAATTGGTTCCAACTCTGCCACCTCCTCATCTTCCTTGTCCTCCTCCTCCCCCATGGGCTCTGGTTGCTACACCTCCTCCATCTACTCCCGCTTTGGCGAATTCGGAGGCAGGCCCATTGTGAAACGAGCAGCGCGCCTAGCCTAGATCTCATCGAGGAGCTGGAGGCGCTGCTCGGGCGTAAGCATAGTGTAGATTGTCTTCTTCTGGCGGCACGGAGAGGGAGGCGAACGGATGTGGCTAGGGCTCGGGGACGTTGTCCGGCTTAACTAGTTGGGTTGGCTCTCGGGCGGTGAGCCAGAGCGGCACCATGTGGCGCTCACACCCACACCATAGGAGACGTTCGCCGGACCGTTGGATTTTTGGGCGTTTACATGTGGAACCTGATTGTCAGCCGGACGTGGCGGACGCGCCCGGACCGCCTCATATCCGCCCTACATCTAGGCTAGATATGAGGGATGCCAATCATGTGGAGGTGTCCTCTCACTCCTTGTGGTGCAACGGGCGAGTGGATCACAACCTAATGTGGTGAACGTCAGCCTCCCCTACAACGTCCACGTCTTGGTCTTCATGGTCCCTTCGACACAGGTACAAATGTCAACGTCGTTGATGGTCGGCGGATCGATCGGAGACGCCATTGGAGGCGTTATGTGGGATGTGTCTATGTGGCCCACACAAAAGACCATCCTTTGCTTCCCGCAAACGCGACAGATGAACTCCAACAGTTACGCATAGTCGTCTGGTGACAATCAGGTGTGCTCCATATCGGCACAAGTATATCGGGCATCTTAGCAAATGCAGGATGTGAAATTTTCATCCTGGTCCGCAATTCTGGTGCTGATGAAGATACCGTAGGAAGAATTTTTCATGGCAAGTCGGTGGCGGTAACTCTAAGGGGGTATCGAGCTTCAAGTTTCCGGGAAAATTTCCCTAGCTAGATCCGGCCTTCACTGGTTATATCTGACAATGTCAGTCCTTCCATGTTGAAGGCATTGTATGGAGTCGGTTTGGACTTTTTTCTGGACTTACTCCCATGGATGAAAAGCACATGATCTCACCAATATGGTTGGATCTGGCCGGCGTCCATGCAGTGTTACCTTACTAGAGGCGTTGTTGTTGGGGATCCTTGGTGTTGCCTATGGTAATGACAGCTATTGATGTTGTGTTGCAACAAGTTGTTCGTGTCACCTTGACCTTTGCGAGTCTTTTTTTTCTCATTTTCTTGTTGAATGCATTTTGATGTGTTGGCTAGTTCTTAACATCGTATTATTGTAGAGACTTGATGAAATTGGTATCTGCTTGATATATTATTATTTTCTACAAAATACAACATAATCTAAATGTTTTTATATTTCTTTATGAAGGAAGTATTTTTTATCAAAAAAATATCAAAGTTGCCTCTTAATATCTGGAAGCTAAAGCTGGTAGGCCGCGATCACATGGGCTTATCAAAATTGACCTCTCCCGTGGAAGAAAGAAAAAAATGATGGCGAGAGGTGGTCTGTCTTAATCTAAGCACATTCTTCCCTCCTACCTTATAAAATATCATTACAATACTTGTTTATTGGTTTGTTGTTGATTGCCTACTTGTCCGGTGCAGGTAATAGTATTAGTCTATTTTTACCAGCACTTTTTCCTGAACGCGGAGGGAGTATTCATTTCTGTGATAATCACCACCTCTGTTAGTACTGATATTGAACGCTGTATGTTGGAGTTCAGTTAATTCATGCATGTGGCATTGATGCAGAAAATTGTACCACGTACTATGATGTGTCGGTGACATTCGGGGCCCACGTGCTGAAATGGCCGTGGCAAGTGCGCATGGAATCTGAGTGCTGAAGGACATGTAAACTGGGCATGAGGATCCTCTGCTCAATTTGGACATGTAAAGCGGTGCACCTTGTTCCTCCTGATGAACTTGAATACTTGCTGCACATGCATGGTGGCCACCGGATTTCTAGATGGTGTTATTAGTTTGTTAAACCAAAACCATGCAAAATCCACAAAACAAAAATCGTTTTGCTCCTCCTCATGCAAGGCGACTCCCAGACAACAAGGGTTTCCTGCCTCCGCCGGCACCACCTTCGGTTTGCCTCATCACCTAGGGCTTTAGCCCGATGGACCTTAACCCTTGCCTATGGGAAGGCTATTGCTCCATTGTTTAGTTATTTTTAGTTTAATTACGGTTTGTGTCGAGCTCATGAAGGCATTACGATGGTGGCTCCCTGAAGATGAAACACAGTTCTGGCGTCTAGCCCCGTCTTGACGTTGCATCTAGCGTCATCGAATGGTGCGTGGAAGTATGTCTTCAGCGAATCTCGCATGATGGTCAGTGTTTATATTCAGTGGATCTGCTTGGATTTGATTTCGTCTTTGCTTATATGTCTACAAGTTGAATTCTTGTTGAATTCTCCCGATCTAAGCTTCTTTTTGCTACTATGGTGCGATGTTCCTATGTGGCCTTAGCACAACGAGTTTTCTATCGTTTACTACAACAGGGTTTGCCATGCTCCAGCGAGAGAGGGACAATGACGACGGCATGCTTTACCTCACTCTAGTGATTGTAGTCGTTGTAGGTAGTCTACGAATTTGGATATAATTCCTATTTTTTGATGTTATTAGTATGTCATGATAGTTGACGAAGAGTTGGAAGAATTTTTTCTTCTAAAAATAGCGATAACATACAAATTGAGCATATGAAGGTTTTCAAATGTAAAAAAGGCTTACGATGAGATCATGCTCAATGGACCAAAGTTCCTTTGTTTGGCGCCGAAGGCAGAAGTTGCCGGTGTAATGCAAGGAAAATGAATGAATTTGTTGTACAGCCGCCATGAGTTGTTGGATTGTATCAACAGTCAAATTAAAGTCTCCCAGATTCAAACAACTTATAAAAGTATTGTAGAGATTCAAAATCTGAGATATTTTCCCTTTTCTATATGGGTTGTTTGATTACCCCATGGTGAATGTGGTAAGCCACCACAATACAAAAGAAATACTGGTTGTTTGACTTTGCAAACTATTATGTTTTTTTCCCTTAGTGCATATTCAACATTGACCACAAAACAGTCACGATATCCATCTGCGAACTAGTCTGAATCACTCCGTGGGCACTCATGCGGGAGCTGGCCGTCCAGCCTTGTGCCCTAAAACTTCCACCTTTTTATAAGACCGCAAGCTGAAAATAACAATATATCAAATCGTAGATGATTGAAAATATTCAAATGTGACAAATGTTTTAATTTAAATATTACAATTCAACTATGTTTTCAAATAAAATACCTAAAACTTGAATTCCACTAGCTCACATGTTCTAGTTGTCCCCTTTAACCGTCCACAAATACTCAATCAAATGTTCCAACAACTGTTCATGAGTTGCTCGATGTCGAATTTGTTTATGCATTTGAACAAACTCATTAAAGGTGATCGAATTCTAATCTTGAAGTTGGATAGGATCACCTATGTTCTCAAATTCCAAACCTGCGACAACATCTTCGTCCTCATCCTCCACTATCATGTTGTGCATGATCACACAACATGTTATCACCTCCCGCAAGATTTCCGAATCATATTGTTTAGCATGTCCATGGACAACTTCAAAACAGGCCTGGAGCACTCGAAATGCCCTCTCCACATCCTATATAGATCATGTTTCTGTCTTTGGACAAAGTGAGATCTTTTCTAACCAACTGACTGAGAGATGGTCTTGATGAAGGTAGCCAATGGAGGATAATTACCGTCAACCAGATAATAGCCCATGTTGTACTTATGGCCATTGACAGTATAGTTAGAGGAGGAGCATGTCCTTCAGTCAGCCTAACAAACAACAATGAAAACTGTTGCAACACATTGTTGTCATTATGAGACCAAGGCAAGCCAAAGAAAGTGTGCCAAATCCAGGGATCATGTGATGCAAGTTCTTCAAAAATGATAATGGGCTTCTTAACACGGCCATAATATTGCCTCTGTGGAGCTTTTGGGTAGTTATTCCATCTCTAGTGCATGCAATCAAGTGATCCGAGCAAATCTAGCCATGCTCTTTCTTTGGACATTGCAAAGAGCCTCTCAATGTCTACTACAGTTGGTTCTCTCAAGATTGAGGTCCAAACACCTCGACCACCATAGTAACAAATCTAACCATGGCATCTCCACATGTGCTCTCATACATCCGGGGGTAGTCATCCCACGAATATGTGGCTGTGCCATATTCAAGCATCTCCAATGCAGTCATGCACTTCTGGTAATCACATAATCTAATCCTTCCTATGACATCCTTCTTCATGACGAAGTAGTCATCATAGGATTGGAGACCATTTTAGAGGCGATCACAAACATTGTTTAGCATTCAAAAGCATCAGCAAAAATTATCCACATATAGGCACTGTGAGAAAAGAGTTTTCCATGAGTGCCAAATGCCTCTTGCCTATTCAGATTCAGCACTTGAATGAGAACATACCCTTCTGCATGCCCCGCATCTGCATGGACCGCCTGTATCATTGCCGTTTCATCTGCATAGTCTCCTCGCGCGGACAGGTCAACGTAGTGCTCGTATACGCACTTCATGTCCGAATTCGTTGCTTCAAAGAAGGGACAAAATACTTAGCACACTCATTTCACCAAACACTTACCGTTGTGGCTACCCCCGCAAGGGCGGGTGGTACCTATGTGACGGGTAGGCGAGAGGAGTTGACAAACGACATGGTGAATGGTGATTGGGTATAGAGGAGGTAGCGGAGGTCTGGGAAGGGCTTGGTGGCCAGTCGGGTGGTACAACGACGACGTCTGTGGTCGAGAAAGAGGATGCACAGAATGAGGAAAGAACGGAGACGCGGGGTTCGGGCGGGGCTTTGGGTGGGTCACGAGTGTTGGTGTCCTATGTGGCCGCAGTGTAGACTCCCCCAAAGCCCCCTTGATTTGCTTCAGGTTTGTGTAAAAAAGGATGTTCGGCTCGTCCATGGACCGATGTGGGATGATGTTGAATGGTAAACTACACCCAAATGCTTGCGCGCGGGGGGGGGGGGGGGGAGGGCGAGGGGGGTTAAGGGCATCTTGAACGCATGACCATAAAACCGCATACAACCGCCCGTGCTGCGTTACCCGGGCGGGTTTTGGCATCCAGCAATGTGTCCTATAGAACCGTTCGTCGGCCCGAACGTCATTTTTCCAGCAATCTCGAAACAAACCAGGGAATTTGCGGGCGTCTGGACCGCTACCAGGCAAGCGTCCGACAACCCTGGCCCACCCAAACCCTCTCCCCTTGCCTGCGCTCTTTCCGCCCAAAGCCAGCTACCCGCATTCAAGACGCTATAGAGTGGCTGCTCTGCATTCATGGCGGCCTAAAGCGGACGCGACCTCTCACTAACACTGGCATTGAAGCAGCTCACTGGCCGAGGGTGTCAGCCGCACCGCGTCCCTGGTGTTTGCGGATGTTCATTGTCAGAGACATTTAGTTGACAGGCTGGGACAGATATCTACTACACCCATTCAATGCTTGTCCGTCCATCTATCACCATTAAACAAGATCGTCAACCGAGAAACCAACTCCAGCGCCCGCTCATTGACGCACTCGGACGCTTGACCTCACCGACATCCACTATTTAAAGGTGGCCACACCCGGCTCACACCACACCACGACCCATCTGCTCCGCATCGTCCTTGCATGCACCACATGTGCCATGAACGTGAGCGGGAACATGTTGTGTGTGAGTCTCTCGACGTAGCAGAAGCACAAGGTGACCGCCCTCGGGCCTCATGGCAGAGACGTCGGGCCAGGTGGATAAAGGTCAGCATGCCGACCAACTCTCCAAAAGTATTTGACGACGATCCTACGATGGAGACTAGCTCCGATGACGACTCTGCGTCACAACCCATGTCGGTTGGCGATGGAGCTGGCGGAGGCACATTCCAACACTGTCATGACAAAGGAGCAGCTGTCGCACTTCAACACCACCATGGTGGAGGAGGAGCCGACGCCTATGTTGGCGTTCCGGCGGGAATAGTAGGAGCAGTGGCATAATATGTTCCTCGTCGAACAACACTTGATGGCAGAGGGCCAAATCTAGGGTGAGGTGAGCAAGTACGCCATGCCGCCCATGAACCGCCACGGTGGGAGGCCAAGCGTGTAGGCCCCTCCATGTCCATCGTGGACCTCATATCCATCGACGACGGATGATACGTCCATTTTGCATCATGCTTTTATATTGATATTTATCGTATTATGGCTGTTATTACACATTATGGTACAATACTTATGTCTTTTCTCTCTTATTTTATAAGGTTTACATGAAGAGGGAGAATGCCGGCAGCTGGAAAAAGAGAAAGTTTGAGATACCTATTCCGCACAACTCCAAAAGTCGTGAAAATCAGCGAGCAATTATTTTGGAATATATAAAAAATACCGGGCAGAAGAAATACTAGAGGCGAGCCACCAGGAGGTCACGAGCCTGCCAGGCGTGCCCCACCCCCCTGGGCGCGCCTGCGGGGCTCATGTGCCCCCTGTTACCCCTCCGGCTCCCATCTTCTGCTATATAGAGGGTTTCGTCCCAGAAAAAAAATCAAGGGAGAGCTTTCGGGAAGAAACGCCGCCGCCACGAGGCGGAACTTGAGCAGAACCAATCTAGAGCTCCAGCAGGGCCGTCCTGCCGGGGAAACTTCCCTCTCGGAGGGGGAAATCGTCGCCATCGTCATCACCAACACTCCTCTCATCGGAGGGGACTTATCTCCATCAACATCTCCATCAGCACCATCTCATCTCCAAACCCTAGTTCATCTCTTGTACCCAATCTCCGTCTCGCGACTCTGATTGGTACTTGTAAGGTTGCCAGTAGTGTTAATTACTCCTTGTAGTTGATGCTAGTTGGATTACTTGGTGGAAGATCATATGTTCAGATCCTTAATGCTATTCAATACCTCTCTGATCATGAACATAATTATGCTTTGTGAGTAGTTACGTTTGTTCCCGAGGACATGGGATAAGTCTTGCTATAAGTAGTCATGTGAATTTGGTATTCGTTCAATATTTTTGATGCGTTGTATGTTGTCTTTCCTCTAGTGGTGTTATGTGAATGTCGACTACATGACACTTCACCATTATTTGAGCCTAGAGAAAGGCATTGGGAAGTAATAAGTAGATGATGGGTTGCTAGAGTGACAGAAGCTTAAACCCTAGTTTATGCGTTGCTTTGCAAGGGGCTGATTTGGATCCACCGGTTTAATGCTATGGTTAGACTTTTTCTTAATTCTTCTTTCGTAGTTGCGGATGCTTGCTAGAGGGGTTAATCATAAGTGGGATGTTTGTCCAAGTAAGGACAGCACCCAAGCACCGGTCCACCCACATATCAAACTATCAAAGTAGCGAACGCGAATCATATGAACATGATGAAAACTAGCTTGACAGAAATTCCGATGTGTCTTCGGAAGCGCTTTACCTTATATAAGAATTCGTCCAGGCTTGTCCCTTGCTACAAAAGGGATTGGGCCATCTTGCTGCACCTTTGTTACTATTGTTACCCGTTACGAATTATCTTATCCCGCAACTATCTGTTACCGATAATTTCAGTGCTTGCAGAGAATACCTTGCTGAAAACCACTTGTCATTTTCTTCTGCTCCTCGTTGGGTTCGACACTCTTACTTATCGAAAGGACTACGATAGATCTCCTATACTTCTGGGTCATCAACGGACAGGTCGTGAGCTCCAACGAGGATGAGTAGGACATTTGATGCGGCGGGGCCTCGAGTCCCAAGTGGGATGTTTTGTCTCCCATGTTCTATTCTTAGTTATCAAGGATAGCATCTTTATTTCACGGGTCTTATCGATGTCGTTCATGGAGATGGTGAGATGAGCCCAGTGATTGCCGGAAGGGAACAACAAGGATGTGAGGGCGACCGCCTTCATAGGCTAGGTTTATGTTCTATTTTTTAACTGAAAAATGTCAAAAATGTATTGTATGTGTCCTGGTTTAGATGAAAATCGCATGATTCATGTGTAATTCACTAGGTTTACTGAAATCTGGTTTAAAATGCATACGGCTATGTAAGGTTGATTGTTCGGCTCCCGCACCAGTGCCCGTCAGATGCGGTGTAGGGTCAGCTTTGGCTCGCATCTGGACGCTATGGATAAAAACAAGTGTGAATGAACAGAGAAAAGGAAACGTCGTCGGTGTTGCCACGCTCAGCCGCAGCGGAAAACCAACCACGGTCGCAACCAAAGGAACAATCACGGCATCTACAGCCGTACCTTACAAATCCGGCCTCTCAAACGCCCGCGGACGCGAGCGAGCGTATCCGGGGACACTGATCGATCAGGCCTTAAATAATGCATTCTACATCCGGATACCTCAAATTAGAAACCTCAAATCCATACTATTACGTGCAACGTGAACCTAATACTAAGCGGAGCTTGTTCGGCTTTGCCGTGTCCATGTCCGGCGGTTGACTGCATCTCTTACAGTGTCCTCCGGTCGTCGGCGAGCTAGAGTAAGACATTTGACACTAGCCGGCTCATGAGAGTCGAGCTCCCGCTGTCTCCCATGCCCTACTCTTCATCGACGGAGCCGGTAACCTGGACGGTGCCAGTCGACATGAGGTCGATGACGGATCCTTCCTGGGAGGAGCCGACGTCCACCATGACGCGGTTGCGTCGCCCACATTGGTGCACCCTATGGGGCGACGGAGAGTGTGACTCCGTCTCTCGAACATCCACCGCCGCATCCTGTGCCCGCTGCCTCGCCCGACGGGCAGGCCGCGCCATGACATCCTTCGTGGACGGCCATGCTTCGTGCTCGACTCGCCAACGAAGGGGTTGCGCTTCCGCCACGATGTTCGAACGCCACACAGACTGCATTGCCTCTGGTGAGGCAGCGACGCCGTATCCAAGCACCGGTTGTGCGGACGCAATGGATTCTCGGCGTAGTGAGTCCGAGCGTTGCCGTCGTGCGGCGGCCTCCCGGGAGCGGGGGAGCGCAAGGTGGACGACCATCTCCTCCTCGGGGCTGCGTTAGATGAGCTCGTGGTCGATGGATTTGGAGGTGAAGGGCTCAGATTCGCTGCTCGTCATGTCGAAGGTGAGCCTGGGTGGCGGATGTAAGTGGAGTAAAGTGACTAGGGTTTGGTCCGACGAACGGATGAGGACAAATATATATGGGATAGATGCGGACTAGCGCGGGCACTGCGGGCCAGGCGGGCGCGTCCGGGTTTCCCATGTCCGCAATATATTTAGGCTCAATATGAGGGGTGCCGGTCAGTCCGAATGTTTCAGACCTATTTGAGGAATCCGTCTGAATTGTTTTCTTGTGATCGTTCAGTGACCGGATGACATGTTTGGATTTTGAGGAGGATTTGAGGAGTCTTTGCTCTCAATCTGAGGAGCCCGGTTTTCATCCGCCTACTAGCCCGGATGACAC
The DNA here is from genome assembly GCF_904849725.1 of Hordeum vulgare subsp. vulgare. Lineage (NCBI taxonomy): Eukaryota > Viridiplantae > Streptophyta > Magnoliopsida > Poales > Poaceae > Hordeum > Hordeum vulgare. The sequence goes on from NC_058518.1 coordinate 34,995,720, forward strand.
GCAGTTTTTCCATCACCAAGTGACGCGTCCCCTCCCTCCGTCGCCATGGATTGGATTCCCCCGAAACCATGCAAGTTCTTCTTGTGAGCAACACAAACCATGTAAAAACTCTTGATCCACTAGCTCGGTCACGCTAAAGGAAACGCCAAGGCTGCCACCAGGACCGGACAGTACAACCAGTCCTCCGGATGCCCCACCGGTTTTCCTTTTCAGATGCCTGGACGTCTGGACCCTCCGGACCGGTCTCTGTTTTGTTACATACTCCACTTTTCGCACCAAACTTTCCGGCAGTTTCTTTAATCGCTTTATCGCGCACCTGCAGCACACCTCACACACAACAACACACCAAACACCGTCACAGTACCAGCAGCAGTCTAGTACTCCCTGATTTTTAAATACAAATATTAAAAAAAACATTACAAACTGTATATACAACAAAATCAGTGAATCTATATTTTAGAATATGTTTATATACATTCATAGCATGTAGATTATGGTAAAAAAATTAAAAATAATTATATCTAGAAACGGAGGAAATACGTGATCTAAACATTTTTGTATTTCTTTACGGAGGGAGGATCAGGCAAGAAATCTAGACGGCCTCTACAGTGCACATACATCCCTCCAAAAAAATATTAGCAACTGAAATCCTCCAAAGAAATTAGCACTGTTCATCCAAAAATGAGAGGAAACTGTAGATTTGGTGTCACCTCCAATGCTGCTTTTATTTTCCCGGTTAGGTTCCATGTTCCAATCCCCTACCAACAAAGTGGTGTCCCCTCCCTCTCCTCCTCCCCTCTACAGCTCAAAAAATGTCTTGCTTTGGCTTAAAGTTAAGGCAGGAGCCGGATTAGCAGAAGATTAGGTCTAGAGAGTGTATATTAACTAAAAGGAAGGAAGGAAGGAGGAGGAGGAGGGGCAAAGCAAAAGCTGCAGGCCACCTAATATTCTTCTGGGCTACTACTAGTATATTGATTGGGTGCCCACTGCCTGCCACATCCCCAATGCCAGTCCAAATTACTGGCCAATAAGCTTTGCAAATTCACCTGCTGCAAGAATATTTATACCACTATATACTCTAGTATTGGCAGGGGAAGCAGCAGCAGTATTTTCCGTAAAAAAAATTGAGGTAGCAGCAGTGCTGCTAGAATTGATTTGGATATCCTCATAGGTTGCTGTTAACTATTTGGAGCTTGTGTAGTTAATGTGAGGTGTCTCAGAGGTAGTACTACTAGTACTGTACTTCGGTTGCTTGCTCTGTTTTTTCGGGTGTTTGCTTGTGAAATCCAGCAATTGGAAACTGCTAGGTAAAGGCACCCTAGCCCTCACCGCAAAGAAAAGGACACCCTAGCCCAATCCAGCAAGATACTACTTTTCTCAACATAGTAAACTTATTGCGGCGGAAACAAAATAATTGAGCTGAATATTGAATTAAATATGTATTGATGTTTATATTAATTATCATTGATTTAGTATTACAACCGTATCTAGATAAAATCAAAGATAAATAATTTGAAACGGAGAGAGTACAACTTTAGTACTCTCTATGATCCAACGAAGATATCTAACAAGTAATGTGACACGTAAATGGATCGAAGGAAGCATCTCGCGCAAGAAAAACACTTTACAATGTGAGAATAATATCTTTTTGCGTGTCAGAGAGCGCTGGTTCCAGCAATTGCTGGGAAAAAAATCACGCACGCGCCGCTCTAGCAGAAATGTTAACATTTAAAGGGCTATGCATATTTTACGAAAAAACGAGATGATGGACATGGATAATATAGATAATTCATAGATAGAAACTACTCCTCGTCGATAGTTCATCATAGTGCATAAAATAAAAATGATAAAAAATGCTAAACTACTCCTCGTCGTCTTCCTTCGACGCGCTGGTGTCCGACTCCTCCGTCGTAATGAAGGCGTCAGCCCACCGTTCATCATCGAAGGACCAAGTCGACGCTCCCTTGAGCTTCATGTTAAAGAGTGCGGTTTGCTTCCGCGTATGCATGTCCTCACGATAGGCGGCTCGCTCCGTCCTCCTTTGCATGAAGAATTCGCGCTCGTCGAGGATGTCCTGCGAAAATTGTTGGCGCCACTCCTTCATGGCATGTTCGTCCATCTCAGCGATGCCGAGCGGCGCTCCGCTTCCGGTTCTGGCGATGGTCCTCTTCGGTGACAACCCGCGGAGGAGGTGCGAGCCGCTGCGCCCACTCCCGCGTAGTCACCTCGAGAAAAATCATGTCCCTAAGAGGTCGGTTGAGACGCCACACCGCCGCGTCGTACGCGCGGGCGGCCTGGTCGGCGATGTTGAACGCGCCGAGGACGAGGCGCATGTCGTCGGAGTGGATCTCGACGTAGAAGGTACCGGAGGGGCACGCGCAGATGTCGTGGTAGCCCTAAGTTCCGCGACGGCAATGGCGGCGCGGCGGCGGCAAGGCAAGAAAGAGAGCGGTAAAAGGCGCGTGGCGAGGTGAGGGGCACGTGAGAGCGGTAAAAGGCGCGTGGCGAGGTGAGGGGCACGTGAGAGCGGTGAAAGGCGCGTGGCGAGGTGAGGGGCACGTGAGAGCGGTGAAAGGACGGGTGGAAGAGGCGCTAGATTTATAATGTGCGTCAACCGCCGCGCGTCAAATTAACACGCACCGGGCCGCCTTTTTCGCGTGTCGGGATTTTTCACGTTCGTTGGAGCACGCGCAATCGCTCCGTGCGTTTTTTTTATAATCACTGTTGAAAATGCTCCCAACCTAGTAAACTTATTTTTGGGGAAACAGAATAATTGAACTGAATATTAAATTAAATATGTATCCATGTTTATGTTAATTATGGTTGATTTAGTATTACAATAGACAAAAATCTGAAATAAACAATTCAGAACGTCGTTGATTTATAGTATTACGATAGACAAAATCTGAAATAAATAATACAGAACCAAGGAAGTACAATTTTAGTACTACTCTCTCGGATCCACCGGAGATATCTAACACATAATGCGACACGTAAATGGATCGAAGGGAGTAATAAATCAACGCCACCCTAATATAGGCCTAGAGGCGTAGGAGTGTCTATATTTTGCATAACCAATTAATGTTTCAAGAAATGCTTAATTTTGAATGATATTTCTTTCGTATCTAAATAATTATACTCCCTCCATGTGTGGAAGTAGTCCACTAATAAAATCTTTATAAAGACTTATATTTAGAAACGGAGAGAGTAGTTTAGTTTCTTTCAACTAAAATTATTTAGATACAAAGAAAGTAGTAAATGTCTTCACTTACGCAAATCAATCGGTCACCAACATTGACCTTAGAATTACTGTGTTCCAAACAGAGGAAGTGAAAATTCCTGCCCAAACCGGCCGCCAGGTGCCCCCGAATTTCACCTCGCCTTCCGCGCCGGCGGTCGTTGCCGGATTGGATCCCCCCGATCCCAGAGGCAAGCATGTCTGAACCGAACCAGCACAGCACAGCACAGCACAGCACAGCACGACCTCGACAGTGAAAGAGATGAATCAATGGCGACCGAGGTGAAAACCAACCCAGGAGCAGCGGCATAGCCATAGGAGCTGTTGAGGGACAGGCAAGTGTCACCGCACTCCTCCCGCCCTCTTTAAACGCCACCCTCACCAACCCACCCCCCACGCCATCGCCATTTTCACCCCCCACCACCGAGCAAGGTTTCACCATTCCCTCTTCCTCCCATCCCCCCATACCTCCTACCCCTGCTCCTACCACCTTCCACCCTGATCTTCTTCTTCCCCACCCCCTTCCCCAGGCACATTCCCCCACCCCCAAATCTTGGTGCTGATCCAACCCTGCCGCCCCCCATTAATTCCCCCCCTGTTGCTCCGTCCGCATTGATTCAAGGCCAGGGCAGGGGAGAGGGCTTCTCTCGTCGCCCCCGCAGAGTCCAGTCCTCTGGTCTTTGGGCCTCGGTGGTTCTTGATCTGGGAGGGGAGGCTCGGTGATCTGGGGCGGGTCGTGATTTGATCTGAAAGGCTGTGGCTTTTCGGGGGGAGGGGTCGGAGGATTTGTGTCGGGCGTCATGGGGACGGGGGCGGTGGCGCCGGAGCGGCCGAAGCAGCGGCGGGGGGGCCACCTGTGGAAGCGCGCGGTGCTCCACTTCTCGCTCTGCTTCGTCATGGGCTTCTTCACCGGCTTCGCGCCCTCCTCCTCCTCGTCCTGGAGGCCCGGCGGCGGGGGCGGCACGCCGCCGCCGGTCCTCGCGGCGGAGCAGCTCGCCGCGTCCCGCGTCGCGGGAAACAGGGACCAGCGCATCAGCCTGGCGCCGCCCTCGCCGGAGGGCGCGGCGGCGGCCGGCGGGGGCGGCGCGGTGGTCGACCTGGACGACGACGAGGAGAGCGGGCCGCGGAGGATGCTGATTGTGGTCACCACGACCAGGTCGGGGGCAGGGGAGCGGCGGCGCAGGCGGCCGGAGCTGCTGCGGCTCGCCCACACGCTGCGGCTGGTCCGCCCGCCGGTCGTCTGGGTGGTGGTGGAGCCGGCGGCCGACGCGCCCGCCACCGCCGAGGTGCTGCGGGGCACCGGGGTCATGTACCGGCACCTGGCCTTCCGCCCCGAGGAGAACTTCACCACAGCCGCCGCCGAGGCCCACGCGCAGCGCAACGCCGCGCTCGCCCACGTCGAGAAGCACCGCCTCTCCGGCGTCGTCCACTTCGCCGACGCCGCCGGCGTCTACGACACCCACTTCTTCGATGAGATCCGCCAGATCGAGTGAGTACCGCCGCCACCACCCCATCATCCATTCCCCCTTCTCCCTTCGTTCTCAGCAAATTACAATGCCGATTTCGATGCAAAATTCGAGTAGATTGCAAATTACAATGCCGATTTCGATGCAAAAATGCCGGAACTTCCCTCCTTTTCCCCGTTCTTTCAGGTGCTGAATCCACTACAATTTCACTTTTTCTTCAGTTTCCAACAGTAGTACTACTCGTTAATTAATTTCAGATTGTTTTAGGTGGGCACCGACTAGGGTTCCTCATCCCTAACCTCCACTTCTCAATTTAGTACAGCAGTACTCCTAATTTTCTAGCTATATAAGAAAAGGTTTTGGCAGCCTTGTAGTCTTGTGCAGAGTATAATTGAAGGCAGCACAAGCTGTCATTAGTGGGGGAGGAATAAGGGTTTAGAATAAGATGATTGACTCCTCACATCAGCACCATGAAGACTGCAAATGCAGCTGAGAGGCCATGCCCTGATGCAAATGACTCAATTATTGGATCTGGCTTTACCTCTTCTTTATTCCCATTCCTCCAGTAAATTATGCTTCTGCTGTATAGCAAATTTTAAAATTTACTAACAATCTTTTGATTTTGATCTTGTTACCCACAATGACCAAATTGTGTTGCAAACCTGCAACCACTCCAATTAGTATAGTTTAATTAAGACTTTTAAACGTGACCCGTGAGTCATGGGCAAAGCAAAGCTGTACTATATAAAAAATACAGCAGTACCACCGATTAGTACTTTAACAGTAGGGCTAACTACTAGCTGTTGGCTCGCTGACACACGGGGCCGACCCGGCGCTAATCTAACAAGACACACATTGAATGGGCCTAAAGCATGCATTGAATGTTGCGATGTCGATGCTCCTAACATTTGCAGGAAGGAATTTGCTAGAAATGATGAGATGTGGTAGAGGATAGTAGTAACCGTTAGGCCATGGCCATTGAACTCCATTAAAAGAAATGCCCACACCCGTTGCTTTCTCTGACCCCCCATGTGTGGCCATTTGAAATGCACAACCAAATTTGCCTACCGTTTTGGAGCAAATTTTCCACAACGGTGTGACCGCCAGCTGTTCGCGGAGACTGCACATGAGGAATTAGCGCCTGAATTCTTGCAAATAAGCAAGGGGAATTTTCTTTTAACCGACACTAGATGCCGATGATTGGTGCCTAACATGACCATGCATGTCCATCGTAGCTGTACTCCAATATTGTGGTTCTGGCATCTATCAGCAGCCACGGAATGTGACTGGTGTGTCAACGTTTGCTTGCTCCGATCCTGTTAAATTCCAGGTCAAACATACCGTCTTTGTTCTATCAAAAAGGCCTAACATTTTGACCTCAAATTTAGCTTTTGCTTCTATCGCCGAACGATGTTTGTGGAGAGAGACTGTATGATGCCATTGGATGCAAATTAAATCTCAACAAGAAAATTTTAAGTCCACAACATTTGACGGGCCTTTCGCTTTTACCTTTTGAACAGTATCATTCTGACTTGCATGAGTACTTACTTCCATAATAAGAAGAAATAAATCCTTGTTAGTACTATGGCACTAGTACTCATGTCATGTGGGAGCATGGTGTTTTTCCTTTTTAAAAGGTGTAAATATTCATATTCCCATGAGGATGAAGAACAATCCTTTTGGTTGAGGGGAACATGATGAGACCAAAGCACTCCTCTCTTTCCCAAGCAAGCTTTTGCTGCATCTCGCCAGCCCACATTGTTTTTACTATTCGTGTAGAGTTCCTCGTGATGCGTGCACATGTGGCCCCTGGTGCTTTTCTGGGCGCACCAGCTCACAACACAACAGACCTAGCTGTTTTTAGCATCAGCCCCAATATGACCGGGTGTGCGTGTCCCAGAATTTACCTGTTCAGTCACCACAAATGAAGTATAGTAGCTTGGCATGGGTTTTGACCAGGGTTAAAAGTCTCCACCGTGCTTAACTTGGGATTAGAGTTGAGAGTACTTCTAATCCTGGGTGACTAAAATAGTAAAACTTGTGTACTGTTTGCCTAATTGCCCGTACAAGTGTACTTAACCTGAATTGAGTACATTGTTTGCAGTACTGTTTGACCATACATTGCATTTTGAAAATGCGTGCAGAGTAAGTAAAGTCTTGCGTTCGTTGTCAACGATTGTCTCATCCCCTAGTTTGTTCGAGGCATTTCGAACTTCGAAGTTGGTAATATATACATTTATTTCGCTATTCGTCACTCGTCGGCATGTGTAGGCAAGTGGATGATTTAGTCTATTCCCACGTATTGTGAGACAGTTGCAGGCAATAACTCACTCTCCTTGTATTGTGTTCCATGCCTACTGTCTAGTAGTGTGGAGATGAATGAGAAGAAGTTTTAGAATACTAGCTGTAGTCATGATGTAGCATGTGGAAGATGTGCTCATGGATTTATGGCCACATATCTTTTCTCGTTCAGATTTCTTAGATTGGGAGGTCCTCTAATTTTTTAAACCCAACTGGCCCTTGCACGTTTGATGTCGGTGGAGCCTAATTCTGGGCAAGGTTTAGTGTATTATTTTCCTTGGGTCTCTAGTCTTAATCACTGACCAATCAAGTTGAGGTCTATGTAATCACAGCTAACTCTTGAATTACGTTTTTGCAAATGACTAGTGGATGATATTTACTTGATGCATGTTTCTGATTTTCCTTATAATGCGTGAAATGGACAGGGCGTTTGGGACATGGCCGGTGGCAACGATGTCCGCTGGAGAGAAGAAGGTTGTGGTTGAGGGCCCACTGTGCAGCGCCTCGAAGGTAGTCGGCTGGTTCTCGAGGAACTTCAATGATGGTACCACTCGTTCAGTGACATATAACACTGAGGTTGACTTGAATCCTGCCGGTGCTGCTGGCACGCGAGCCCACACGATCGATGTATCGGGGTTTGCTTTCAACAGTTCTATTTTGTGGGACCCTGAGCGGTGGGGACGACCGACGTCATTACCGGACACTTCCCAGGTTAGTTCACTCCCAGTAACGCTGTTGACCTAATGCTTGTTACGCTTTGCAAATGTACAAAACAAGCCATTTTCATAAATTAATTTTCTTTTATCGTAATGAAATATTAAGTCAAGTATTGATCTCTGATTGGCACATCACAGTTGTTGATCAGGCCACATAGAACATTTAAGTAATAGGACCACACATTTTGCAACTACTTATCTAGACCATGACATTATCGAAAAAGTAACTGTGACAAGTTTCCAAAATACTTTAGTTTGTCCATTTCCTGATCTCATTATAGCCAAATAACAAACCTCAGAAACTAGCGAACCCACTGAAGGATCCTCAGAACTGTGGGTTGCATGTCCAGCTTAAAGCAGACCCAAATAATTTCAGCTTGAATTGAATTGTATTATACTTTTTAAAATTCGAAATTTCACAAGTCAGTCTGATAAAATAGTCTTATCCTGTCAATTGATGGAAGGCCACTTGCAGATCCAGAAAGTATGCTGTCCACTATGAAGTTAAAAATGACATCCTTGTAGTACTATGGTATTATTCAAGGAGTAATAAATATCTTTAGCTGAGTGGTTAAGTAATGCTGTGGGCTACGGTTCCTGCCCCTGATCTCCTCGCCCCTGAGATATTATCCCATCTGAACTCACTGCCCGACTTACACAATTATCAACTTCCCTTTCGAAGTTGACTGACCTGGCGTTACACAATTATCAACTTTCCTTCGACGGAACATCGAGGGGAACAGGTGGCAATTATTTGTCCCACCATCACTTTCATGCACTCCTTTCTTGTGATCTTAGTTCCATTCGTCCCACCGACTCACCTACTTAGCGCGTCATCATCCTAGAGCTGCATCCCACTAGTGGCACTGATAGGTACATGCTCCACTACAACCGAAACACTGATTGCTGACTGAAACAAGATAGAAACGCCGATCACTGATTGAACCAAGATAACCGAGCTAGGTAGTTGCACCAGAAAGACCCAGATTTCCAACCACCACAGTGCATTGGGCCATATGCAAGAACCTGATAATTTCTTTAGCACCGAAATGGTACCAAATGGTCGAGTGCCCACCAGAACTACTTCTCCCAGCTAATAATCGACGCTCTTCTTCCTTGATATGTGATTGCAGGATTCAATCAAGTTTGTGCAGGAGGTGGTGCTGGAGGACAGGACGAAGCTGAAGGGGATCCCGTCCGACTGCTCCCAGATCATGGTGTGGCAGTATGACGTGCCCGGCAGCGCCAGCGCCCCCAAAACTAAAAGCAAAACCGCCACCCCGAAAACCCACCATAGAAGAAGGTAGGGATTGAACAGGACGAAAAATCTTGGGCGGAGAAGAACAGTGTTGGAAGTGGAGTTGATGTAAGTAAATGTGGCGAAAAGGAAAAAGGGAAGAAGGTTGCTGCTTACACTGAGTTTCTATTTCTCTTTCTTTTTTTCTTTCTTTCTCTCAATTTTGTCCCTTTTTTCCCCTTGTGGGGGTCGTGAATGGTCCTCTGGAAATGGAAATCGACCCCCGGGGCAATAGTATTATTTATTCAGATTATTTTACCCTGTGATTCTTTAACCCGACCGCTCCTCCTCCGGGTCCTTGTGATCTTCTTGCGGATCGCTCATCTGTGGAGCGCAATAAAACGCTGTGTACAAAGTGTGGGAAATCTGCAGATGAAACGATGATGAATTCACAGCAAGTTTCAGCATCAGAATGAACTGTTTCGCATTTTTTTTGCTGTGGTTCCAAATTCAGCCGTGTTTCGCGTGTTTCAGCATCGAAACGATTCTAGTTTTTTTTAAGGGTGAAACACAGCTGTGTTTCTGTCGTACCACGCGGCAGCGGCAGCGGCAGCGAGATCTGCGGCGATGAACTGAAGTGAATGCGCCCAGATCTACTGCTGGAGCAGTAGTATAGTACTCCTCCATTATTGGAGATCCAGCTGGTAGTGCAAGTATAACGCGCACGCCGTACTGGCCACGGCGCGTGTGCAGCCGACCGACAACCTTTCAAGTGTCGGCAGCCAGCACGGCAAAGCCCGATTCCTGACTGACGCTGGCCGTGCTGGTGCTGGTGCGTCGACGTGGGATGGCTTTTTCTGATGATCACGGAACGGAAGAAGCCATCCACACCTGTGGGGTGTGGAGTGTGGAATGAAATGATGCCGCTCATAGCCCACGCTCGCACGCACGAGTTCCCAAAACCCTCTTTGGTTCAGATGGTTTTTCCTGGTACTAGGAATCATGGAGGACCAAAATCCTCGGGGAATTTCCCTGCGTTGGCCGTTTGATTATCATGGATAATGTTTCCCCGATTTCTGCGTTTTCGCAACCCTCTAGCCTGTTGAATTTTGTACCAAAGATGTTTTTTTTTACAGAAAAGGCAATTCTTGTATGTTAGAGCATCTGTAGTCGGACTGGGCAAATCCGGTCCCTATACGTATGTGGACGCATCCGGACGACGCTATATATGTACGCGGACGTGCCCAGGCACGCTCATGGATGCATCTGGACGATCCTTCATATTGTTGTGGTTAACTCCCTTTCTCCTCCAATCAAAGTGCACGGTTATTGTAAGAATGCTTGCACTTGGTACTGCGACATATGTCATTGCTGATATGGTCAGGATGGAGACGAGCACATGCCTGAAGACTACTATCGAGTCTGTCCGTGCTGTGGTCAAGGTGTTTGAAGCAGAGTATCTGAAAGAACCAAATGCGCATGACACGAAGAAGTTGTTGGCTATTGAAGAGTCTAGAGGGTTCCAAGAATGCTCGGATCAATTGATTGCATGCATCAACAGTGAAAGAACTATCCCAAAGGTTTGCGAAGAATGTATCAAGGTCACACCAGAGAGGCCGTCATCTTTATGAGAAGCGGTGGTATCACATGACTTATGGATTTGACATGCTTTCTTTAGAATGCCGGGTTCTCAAAACGACATCAAAGTGCTTCAGTGATATCCGGTGTTCAACAGGCTTTGCAATGAGGAATCACCTCCTTGCAACTACACTGTCCACGATCAAGACTACAACATGGGATACTATCTTACGGATGGCATATATCCTTAGTGGGTTCTATTTGTGAAGACCATATTCGAACCACGTGACAACAAACAAAAGCACTTCGAAACAATGCAGGAAACAACTAGGAAGGATGTGGATGGGGCATTCAGAGTGCTGCAAGTTCGTTGGGGAATTGTTCGTGAGGCTACAATGATGTGGAAATCCAAAACTTTGTGGTAGTAATGACATGTTATGTTATTTTACACAATATGACCGTCAAGGATGAGGGTGATGGTGTAGCTCAAATCAATGATTTTGAACCACCCGGAGAACAAGATTAAATCCCGAAAAATCAAGATGCAGTTCAACTTATGAACATTCTGCAGATGCATCGGAATCTTCAAGATCATTAGGTGCACGCATGACTACTCAATGATCTGGTGGAGCATTTGTGGACCCATAATGAAAATAAAAAATAGATGATTGATTGTGCATTTCAAATAAATTTTATGTAAACACTATTTATGTACGGTACCAACATTTATCATTTACATGTGATATTGATTTGTATGATCGACGTGCATGACTTTGCATGGATTTGAGTATCCGAATATGAGATATGTGGATGTGTGAAGCGAAATATGAGGGGTTGTCTGGATTCGTCCGCGGGCGTGCCCGAACACGTCCCCAAACGTATAGAGGGGAGAATTTGTTCAGTCCGACTGTAGATGCTCTTAGATCACAACTTTAGTGATCTAAACACTCTTATATATTTGGCAGAACAAACACACGTGGCGCATCTTTTTTCTTTCTTTATAAATTTGGAAAATGTTTTTATGTAGCTAGTTCTAAAAAAATGCAAATATTTTCTATGTGTATTGCACAAATAAAAATGCCCATACTTATGTACAACATGTCTAATGTAGTTTCCTCTGAGAAAATTCCGCTTGATATGAGTAGTGTTTTTAGAATGCCCGTGTGCTTTCAACAAAATGTTTTGCGTGTGAAAAAAGTGTCCTCCTATGGGGGAAAAGTGCACGCATGTGAAAAATAATGCCCATGCATTGGAAGACAGAAATGGCCACACACATGGAAAACAATGTTCATGTTATCTTGGATTTTTTTATGTATATATTTTAAAAAGTTCACATGAACATGTAAAACAATTCATGTACATTAAGGAAATTCTACTTGTAAAAGAAGTATTCAGGAGGAAGAAGTATTTACGAAGGTGTGTACATAATTGAAGGCTTCGACGAGGAATGTTTTTATCCAACATGAATGACATCATGATCTTAGGACTGAGCCACCTAGAGTTTAGGCGTTATACATATAATTCATGTTTTTTTTGTATTCCGCCTTCTTTTTTCTTTTTGACTTGATGAGAGGACTTTGTTGATTGTGTGCATCTTAGTCATGGAGAGGCTAGGTGCAATGGTTAAAACTTGTAAGTAATAAAATACCCCTTTTCAAAAAAAAAGATCTCAATAGATATTCATTTCTCAAATGTTCGCATGTCTTTTAAAAAGTGTCCATGTGTCTCCTAAATAGTAGAATAAACAAAAAAGTAAAGAAAGTTGAAAATAATAATGAAATGGTAAACTGAAAAGAAAAAGGAGAAAAAAAAGGAAAATAACAAAAACGGAAACAAAAAAGAGAAGAGATGACACAACTCAAAAAAGAAGAAGAGAAAACAATATGAGTAGCACAGTCGATCCCTAACTGACACTGACGTGCTGATTGTGCTTGTGCTTCATTGATACCAATCCCTGTGAAATGATGCCACTTACGCGCGCTCACGTACATGCAGATGTTTTCAGAAGCTAGCCCTGCATAATTTCGTTCAAAATTATGGACGATCAGTTCTCCTGTTGTGAAAATCGAATAGTACTTATTCTAAGAGCAAAACATGAGTACTACTCATAATGTTTCCTCCTCTTCTTCTTCTTCCGTTTTGAGTTGTGTTTTCTCCTTTTTAGGGTTTTTAGGCTTCTGCTCTCTTTTTTAGGCCTCTCTTTCTTTTTAGGTTTTTTGGGGGTCTCTTTCGTTTTTAGGTGGTATTGAATTATTATTTTTGCCGGGCAATGTCGTATTGAATTACTGCAAGCACTACTCCCCGTGCTGAATCGATAGAAATGTAGCAACGGCTCAAAACCACCTAGATTTCTATCGTTATTTCTCTCTTTGATGGATTTCTTTAAATTTAGAAATATTTTTTAAATTCATGATTTTTTCAATATTCATGACTATTTTGTAACAAATATTTTTGCAAAATAAAAATACGAATCCTCGCACAAAACTGGCCACAAACCAGGCCGAGTTTGTCCGTTTGGCTACACACTATAAAAGAAAAAGAATCACTATTAAGAGAAATGGGCTGGCCCATAGAGAGGCCATGCGCGCGTTTTTATTATGTGTATTTCACGGCTTTTCCTACCTGACGCTCGCTGCGTCAATAGCGATGCCAATGCACTACCGTCTGGAAATACCCAATATGGTTGTTCGTTCTTGCTTCGGCTTCCTGAAATCATTAGTTAAGAAGTACTCTTTGTAAAGGCCACATCCATCTTTTCAGGTTGCGATAAATATCGCAGTGTATGTACGTCATTTGTCGTAATCTGGGATTTTTTTTCATAGATTTATCATTCAAAACATTTTATCTCTCAAATCGTGCATCCAAATCTTGATCCATTTTCATCGCTTGATTGCCCGCGTTGAGATCTTCAAAACTAGATCCCATGTTGATAGATTTCAATAAGTATTTTTTTTCATTAAAAAAACAAAGACTGGGAGCACGTTGTTTTCCTTTCCGAGAGGCACTCCCAATGCCCCTAGAGAAAGAAAATCCTTGCCTTCATGAGAAGTAAGTTCATGTATCTTGTGGTAGGAAAAAAAGAAAATGCATTTTTTTTCCTTTTCGTGAGAGGTACGATCGTGCTTCTCGCGTAAGAAAATTCATGGCTCAACGAGAAGTAAATCCATGTCTCTCACGAAAAGAAAAACAAAAAAATATGTTTTTTCTTTTTGAGAGGCACCACAAGATAATTCATGCCTTCACGAGAAGTAAATCCGTGTCACTCACGGAAGAAAAAATAAACACGTGTTTTTTTTACTTTTTCAAAAGGCGCAATCGTGAAAGTTAATCTGTGCCTCCGCAAGAAGTAAATCCATGCCTCTCGCGAAAAACTAAAATACATTTTTTCGCATAAAAACACTAAGAAAAGCCAGGAAAAAGAAAAAAAAAGCCCTTAAAAAGATCATCTAAAAGCAAAAAATACGTGCAAAAAAAAAACTGAAGTGAGAGCCAAAACGCGATATGTTGTGGCGGCTAAAAGCGCGACAAGTAATGTGCTCTCAGCCGACCCTAAGTGACCCTTGTGAAAGCTACCAAAGGAGTACTCTTTGATTAGTTGCTTCCTTGTTCTCCCGCTTTCAAGAGCTCTCCTGTTCCGGTTTAGTATTTTTTATTTTTTTTTCAGTTTTTCAACGGCCACCGTTTACTTCTTTTTGCTCTTTCTACTGATTGCGCTTTCAGTTAGTTCCTCTTCTATCTTGCTTTAATATTTTTATCTCATTTCCTTTTAAATTTGAAAGCTGGCGGTACTACCGCTGACCCTCCAACGGTACTACTATTGGCTGCAGCGGCACTATCGCTGGACTCATGGTAGCGCAAAGATACTACCGGGCCAACCACCGTCAAGAAAGTCTTCGCAAAAAGTCCGACGTAGTATAGCCGTAAAGATGACGGTACTAAAGTCCTGGAGCGGTACTACCGCTGACCAGGGACGGTACTACCGCTGGGCCAGCGGTACTACCGCTAGGTCCAGCGGTATTACTGCTCGCCACTGAAACAGCCATAACTTTCGCATACGAGCTCCGAATCGAGCAAACCCAAGCTTGTTGGAAATCTTAAGACCATGCAAATATGAAAATGCCAATGATATAGAGATGTGAGTCCTCTATGAATGAAGAACCGACAAAAACTCCAACATCGAAAACATCATAGTAGATGCATATGGACTCCGTTTTCGATGAACTCGATCTTGTCATGAAGATGATCATAAGCTCTAAAACTCACAAAGAGAAACACCAAATAAGAACCAAGAAGTATGATGCAAGGATGGAAATGGTTTGAGCTCTCAACGAACGATACGATCGAGCTACTCATTTGAGAGCCCCCCTTGACAGAACGGCAATCTATCCTAAAACAGAAAACCTATCAAGGGCAAACCTATACCTTGCACCTCGTCCTCTTGAGCTAGATGATGATGATCTTGGCTTCCTCAAGATGGTCCATCTTTCTTGATTGCGTTTGCTTGATGAAGACTAGTTGATTGCTCCCCCATACTCACTATGGGTGAGCCACTCTTCAGCATATCTTCACAAGTCCATTGCCACCACAATGGACGGCAAGCTTCAAGCATGATATATTCGTGCTGATCCACTTGAATTTGCACACCGCAATCTTGATGACGATCACCACTTGACGTCATCCTTTATGGGTTGTATGAGATCTTCCTTTTGACGCAAGCCCATGGAAACACAACTAACCCCCACATAGAACTCTCACGAAGACCATGAGTTAGTACACAAACACGTAATAGACAATGCTTACCATACCACTTGATCCCTCTCGGTACATCTTGTACGCTTTGTGTGTTGATCATCTTGATTTACTCTTTGTCTGAGATCTTGATCAACCTTGTGTCTCTATGACCATTCTTTGGATAATAACTTGAATACCATCTTGGTCATCATATAAACTCCTTGAACCCAACAGATGGACTTTAAGAAGTGCCTATGGACAAATCCTATAAATATAACTTAAGGCAACCATTAGTCCATAGGAATTGTCATCAATTACCAAAACCACATATGGAGATATATGCTCTAACAGTTTTCTTCCTTTTTTTTTTTGCTTTTTCTTGGTTTCCTCGTGGTATTTCACTGTTTTCTTCCTATTTTCCGTTTTCTTCGTATATGTGATGTTTCTTTTGTTTTCTCCTTTCATTTTTTCGGTGTTCACCTTTCTTTTATTTCTTTTTTCCTCAACACAAGTCTAGATTTTTCATACACATTTGCACATTTTATGTATACATCACGAAACATTTATGTTTGATGCCCACCCTTTGATACATATAATGCATTTTCAGTATATATCTGGGACAATTTTTAGGACATGTTTACCATTTCAAATATTATTAGTATATAACATTACATGATCAACATTTTTCAAATTATTGTATTTATATTAAATATCAATTACACATTCTGATTTTTTTGTATACACCAATAACATTCTCTTTCTGCATGTTTAACTTTTTTGAAATAGATGATTAACATTTTAATTCATTTTTTTTGTGTTTGATGAAAACTTTTTCCATCAATATTGTACATTTTAGGTATACATCTGGAATATTTCTTATACATGTTTCATAATTTTGAAATGATTACCGTTAGATGATCGACATTTTAAAAAAAAAATATAATTTTATATTCAAATTTTTAAATACATGTTCTACAGTTTTTGGATACATCATGAATTTTTTGTATATGCATGTTAAAAAATAAAAATTAATCAGTAATATTTTCTAAAATTTATTTTTTATGTTTTTTTTTCATACACATTGTACATTTTTAGTATACATCAGTAACATTATTTATATATATATTTACATTTTGCAAATGCATGATTCAGAATCTTCAAAAATTTATGAAAAGTAATATGCTCTGTATAGCTTTTGAAGATTTGGGAGTATAAATAGAAGTAAAACTGGAAATCAAATAAGGGAAAAAGATCATGAAAAAAATAGGAAAAAGGGCGAGGCTGTGGCCTCTCGAGCGTCAGGGCTTTCCCATATTATGGCGTCCGTCCGTACCGCCTACGAAAATATATGCAGCTTTTAAGCCCGGCCCACGAAAATAAGTTACGGGCTTGCAGAACTATCGCTAAAACAGAACTAGGCCGCGTTTAGAATGATTGTAATTAAATACGGAGGTGTTTACTTTACACTTGTATCTTACCAGCCGCTTAACAAATTCCATCCGGAAACGAAACGACCAGCCGAGGTTGTAATTTTTACAGGTGTATTTCGACGAAACACGAGAATCCAATCAGGGCCCTAGTGTGTGAGTCGCTAGATCGGTACATAATATTTATTCCCTTCGTCCCATAATATAAGATGTTTTGTAAGTTAACATAGCTTGTAAAAACAGCTTAAATTCTGTTTATTGCTTATTTTCCATTTTATATTTTCGTTTTTTTTCTTATTTATATATATTGTGGAAATATATATAAATATCTATTTGGAATGAAATATCATTTCCTAAGTGTTTTATAAAAGGTCTATGTATAATGTAAGTGCTGTTTTAAAAAACTCTCGTGTAATAAACTGAGCCGTGTATTGAAAATCTTTCCATATGAATTAAACATGTATTATCACGTATAAAAATGTTCAACATGTTTCTATAAAATGTGATGCGTTTCGAAATAATATAAGATGAACTTTTGAGAAAAGGTTTCTGAAAATTTTTCAAATACGTTTTTCAGATACATGATGAACATTTTCGAAAATACACTATAAACTTTTGCACATACTTGACATTTATTCCTAATTCACGGGGAATATTTTTTGGAAATACACATATGACCATTTTATAAACATGTTGGAAATACACATCAATCTTTCTTAGTAAAGCGGTGAACATCTTTCTAATGAACAATGAACACTTATTAAAATTCTAGAACATTTCTTATATACATAATGTATATTTTATAAACACACAATGAATATTTTGGAAATACACGTCAAACTACATTATTACCATTTTATAATAATACATGATGACCACTTTATAAACATATGGTGAACATCCTGGCAATATGTATCAGACTTTACTTGTAAAGCGGTGATTTATTTTAATACAAAATGATCAAATTTGAAAACACTTGAATATTTTTTAAATATGTATTAATTGGACATTTTCTAGAATATTTTGAAGTAGCAGAAAAAAAGAACAGATACAAAAATAGTAAAAGTGAAAATAAAAATGAATAATGTGATTAACTTTTAAATAAGTGATGAGCATTTTCTGAAAACACAATGAACATATTCTAAAAAAACTATGAACTAAAAAAAGGAACAACGAGAAAAAGGAGAAGAAGTACCGCGTGCCTAGAGAGACGTTTCCTGCTTGCTCCTACCACGAGAGACCCACAGTCCCATGCTAGGGGTGCACCACCTCTCGTTCGGGAGTGGTCTTAGGGCCATGGAGGCGTGGTGGCTCCTGGCCCTTGTCAGTGAGAGTTCTTCTACTTTTGTTTTAGGTGTTTTTATCGTTTGTTTAGGGTTTCTATCTTACTCAGGATGATGAGGCGGCGATGATGGAGGGCTAATTTTTTTTTCAAATATTGCATTTTTATTTGATTTGAAAAATATTATGTAGGATCAAAATCTTATAACTATATAATACCGTCGGCCACACAGTAGCCGACGGGATCATATCAGCCACGCCCCGGCCGATTAGATCCTATCAGCTACGGCTAGGCCGATAGTCCTGCGAGCCTCCCACTTTACCACTAATCGGCCTTGGTCAGACCGATTAGTAATAATCGGTCTAGCCGTGATCAATTAGCACTAATTAGCCTAGTCGTAACCTAGTATTAATTGGTGTTGGCAAAATCAACAGGTGCATGATTTGTTTTCGTGTGTAACTCCAAATTTTTGATGAGCACGATAGCAAAATAGCCTTTCTATAATTTTTCCCGCCTTTTTTTCGTGCCATTTTTCCCGCGAATTTTTCCCGCAAGTTTTGCTGCCAATTTTCCCACCAGTTTTTCCCGCCAATTTTCCCCACCAATTTTCCCCGCTACTTTTCCCCTCCTTTTTTCTGCCACTACACTTGTCATCTGAGTCCATAAAATGAGGCATTGGAACTGTCTTCCTCCATCGTCCATCCACACTTAAAAACACCAACACGCTAGTCATTATGAGTTTGCCTTGCTCGGAACAAAGCATTAGGCCTAGGAAAATGAAGAGTGCGAGTTTGCCTCTGGGGGTGTAAGTACTGCGTTGTTGGTGTGGCGATATGTGCAAGGTGAAGGAGGTGACGGGATTTTCAGATTGGTTGGGCATGAAGTTTTTCACGTCTGCCAATTATAAGGAAGATCAACCTGTTGCTACTTCACCGTACATCAGGCCTCCGGTATACTTCAGTCCTTAAGAATAAACACGTTGTTGATATTATTGTTGATTTGATATTTCTATTTCTATTTTTGTTGTAGTCTCCTCCTCCTCTATGCATGTTCTATCGTTGGATTGACACGAAAATACCGGACTGGACGATGACTGAGATTCGTGAAAGAGGTCGTCGTGCATGGGAAAGTTTGTACGCGGAAGAGGGCCGCCAAAAGGCGGAAGCAGAGGAGAAAGAAGAGCAGGAGAGAGAGAGAGTGGCAAGAGTACCGTGTGAAGCAGAGGGCTTTTCTTGATGAGATGAAGAAGAAAAACCGAGAAGAGGGACTTCGATTGGCGGAGGTGCAACGACAATGACAAGAGGCCCATGAGGCTGAGAGGAAGAGAAAGAAAAAAGGGCTCAAGGTAGCACAAGAAGGTGGTGATGGAAAAGGAAAATGTCCACGTTGGACTCAGTAGATTTATGTTATTGTATCCTAAAATTATATCTTAATTTCAGCAAGTTGTATCTTAATTTCAGCAAATTGTATCTTAATTTCAGCAAGGTGTATCTTAATTTAAACATGTTAATTTTTTCCGCCTAGCTTTCCCGCCATTTTCCCCCGTCTCGCTTTCCCGCCTCGCTCTCCGGCACCTATAAACCCCCCCTTCACACTAAGGTGGGTAAGCAGTGTAGTCTAGTAGCTTACTCTCGTCAAGATGTTCCATTATCCTTTTGATCGTAGTTTTCACTCTGGTATGTCTGAATGTCTTCTGCACTTAGCTAGCAATTTCAAGATAGATAATAGAATAGTTTCATGGGACGAACTCATCAGTAGTAACACGCTACTGAATGAGGTTGCTCATGCATTAGCTTGGAAGGGGTGGCCTCGAAGGACATTTGAGGAGATACGGAAAGAACTTATCAGGTTGAATGAAAGATGGAAGAAGAAAGACCAACACATACACGATGCAGTAAAACATCCTTTTTTATGGATGGACGACAGCGAGGACGAAGACGATATCTTCATGGCGAGTACCAAGGACAAGAGTACCTCATCGTCGAAGGGCAAGGGCTCTGCGTCGATGAAGGGAAAGAGCTCTGCATCGACGAAGGGCAAGAGCTCTGCATCGACGGAGGATGACGATGATACCTTCATGTAGTTGCTCACCTATATTAGTCGACGAAGGGAAAGAGCTCTGCATCGACGGAGAATAACACAAGTATGATGAACTATGTCACTGATCACCCAGCTTGTGCTGTACTTAGGGAGATAGCCATGCACCCTTGCGGGACAACCTTGGTTTTTGCATATCATTGTCAAGTATTTCGAACTTGAAATATAAGCTACAAAAGCCATTTGCGTGTGCATTGCCAAATCAATGATTGCATCCTTCACAACTGGTTTGTTTGGATATAGGGCACCTGCCGCAATGTTGTTCTGGTGATACTGCCATGTAGAATCATGACCATCGTTCACGATCATTGCATATGTGAAGTCCTGATTCCATGTTGCAGAAATAGGCGCTTCATGTGCGTTCTCTTCTTTGTCCGACTCGATGGAATCATCAGCAATATCACCTCCTCTATCTTCTTCCCGCATCTAGTTTTGCATATGCCCGTCTATCTCGTCAGCGTCCGCCTCGCCACTGACATAATTATCTGCATTTCCTCCTTCTTTCTGACTGCTCTGCCCTGCTTCGTAAACATCATCTCCAGCATGGGATGTATAATTTGGTTGTGAATCATGCATCCCTTCACTGCTCTGGCCATAATTGTAACTACATTCGGCTCCAGGTGCACTAATGGGCTTCAACACGGGGAATAGTAAGGCGACATGATTACATCCCTTACACTCGCAAGCTTTTAACGAGTGCACCACTGATCGTCCAGTTCTATATGCTTCAAATAAAAGTAAATATTTGAACTGGAGCGGGCCCATAATGCATGAACACCGACGATGTGTGTTTCAATATTAAACC
Source organism: Hordeum vulgare subsp. vulgare (assembly GCF_904849725.1). Taxonomy (NCBI): domain Eukaryota; kingdom Viridiplantae; phylum Streptophyta; class Magnoliopsida; order Poales; family Poaceae; genus Hordeum; species Hordeum vulgare. Next base: position 35,016,598 of record NC_058518.1, read on the forward strand.
CTAAACATTCGGCCAACCATTTTATCAATTGACTAACATACCATGTTTTAGGGGAAGTCACTCGCACCTCAATGTACTAAAATTCACTCAGATCAGCTTCCATCTCATTTGTTTGAACAGTAAGATGACCGTAGCGAAAACCTAACTTCAGTACATCACACATCTCTGCTGAACTAAAAATTATTCAATATTGACAAATTTTAGCATAAGGACAAACCTAAATTATTTCCAAATCAACTAAAAATTCGCGCATCTAAATATATCTCCTAAAGCTACCGGAGCACCTAAAAATATTCAAACACCTTAATTCACAAACCTAAATATATCCATATGTATGGGAGCACCTAAAAATATTTAAACACAATAATTCATAGGCTTAAATATATGACACAAAGCTACAAAAAGGACGCTGAATTTTACCCCTGAAGCGTGTGAAGAAACGACGAACGGCGAACATTGATAGAAGAACGATGAATGCAACAACCTCCACAACCACCACCACCTTCACCTCCAACTCCACCACCACCACCACTTCCACCTCCAACTCCACCACCACCATGACCTCCACCTCAACCTCCACCACCACCACCACCGAAATGGTCAACACCACCACCAAAACTACCCCATCGCGAGATCGACGGTTCCCTTGACTCCCCTAACCCTCCAGAGTCCAACTACAGTGGAAAATGAGGAAAAAGGCTCATATTTGGTGTAGAAACGAGGGTGTTTTAGGGTGGGGAGAGAAGCAAAGAGGAGAAGGAGAGAAAAGAAGAGGAACGAAGGAGGAAGAAGGGGGGAGCGGGGCGGCTGAGGCCTACCTGCCTCCTGTCAGCTGCGCCAAGGCCGACTGCCCTGTCCGCCACTAGTAGGCCGACTGCCTACCCACCAGGCCGAGTGTCCGGGCATGACATGGTCGAGCCAATCGTCGGCTCCCACGTGGCCGACTGACCACTAATCAGCCGCAGCAAGGCCGACTAGAGCCTATCGGCCACATCAAGGCCGACTGAAGCCAGTCGGCTTCGGTGCGGCCGAGGCCGTATTATTTTCGTGAATTTTCAAAACGGTGCATTATTTTTGTAATTAAATAAAAAATGCAATATTTTTAAAAATAGCTGATGGAGGCTCCCTAAAGATGGAATAAGGTTTAACCCACATAGCCCCCGCTCCGACGGTGCATATAGCATCGTGAGAGGCATGTGTAGATGTGTCTCCGTAGGATCTTACGGGATTCAACCGGTGTTTGTCTTGAGTGGATTTGTTTGGATCGGGTCTATAGGTTGGATCCTTTTGATCTAGTTTTGCAGATCTCAATGCGACAAATTCAATAATGTAAACAGTTTGTGATTTGGAAGCATGATTCAAGAGATGATGAGATTTTAAAAAATCTGCGAAAAAAGGAAAATTATAAGAATGTGACATCAGTCATTAAGTATCTAGGGACTCCACAACATGGGAAAATAACTTCCTTAAGCATTTTAATAGAGGTGTTGTAATCAACACTACTGGTTGGAATAGCTTCTACCCACTTAGTGACATAATCAACACCAACCAAGATATGTGTATACCCATTAGAGGAAGGAAAATGTCACATATAATCAAATCCTAAAACATCAAATGGTTCAATAACAAGTGAATATTCATAGGCATTTCTTCATGTCTACCAATATTACCAATTCAGGAAGTGAGCCTAGCTCACTTGGCTAGTGGAGTGGATGTACAACCCAGCCACCCAGGTTCAAGTCCCCACGGGCGCGAATTTGGGTTCTTATTATTTAAAAAAAACTCGCTGTGGGGTGTTTCCCTTACAGTTTTTCTTCAAAAAATATTACCAATTCTTTCACATTCATCACAAGAGAGGACAAACTTATGAGCATCTTTGAAAAGAGTAGGCCAATAAAATCCAGATTGTAATACCTTGTGTGCAATTCTATCTCCCGCATGGTGTCCTCCATAAGCCTCGGAGTGACACTTCCGAAGGATTTGTTCATGTTCATGCTCAAGTATACAACATCTAATAATACCATCTACTCCCTCTTTATAAAGATGTGGGTCATCCCAAAAGTAATGTCTTAAACCAAAGAATATTTTTTCTTTTGCTAATAGGTGAAACTAGGTGGTATGTATTTAGCAACAATGTAATTAGCATAATCAGCAAACCACAGTGTGTTATGAGAAACATTGACCACAAGTAGTTGTGCATTAGGGAAGCTATCATCAATAGGTAGTGGGTCATCAGGAACATTTTCTAACCTAGACAAGTTATCAACTACGAGGTTCTCAGCTCCTTTCCTATCAATGATATGCAAATCAAATTCTTGTAGCAAAAGTACCCACCTAATAAGTCTAGGCTTAGCATCTTTCTTTTCCATGAGATATTTAATAGCAGCATGATCAGTGTGAACAATTACTTTATAATCAACAATGTAAGATCTGAATTTATCACAAGAAAATACAACTGCTAAGAATTATATTCAGTGGTAGCATAATTTATGTGGGCACTGTCTAAAGTTTTACTAGCGTAATGGATAAAATTTATTTTCTTATCAACTCTTTGTCCTAGATGAGGGAGTCCGGGGTTAAGGGGTCCTCAGGTAGTCGGCTTACTATGAAGAGGTCAGCATGATGGGTCGTATCTATGGGAGGCCGGGGTGTGGAGTAACCTCGTACTCAAGGAGGAAAACACCGAAGACCGGCGTGACGTCCAGGTAAAGTAGACTAGGTCGGTTGTCTGTAACCCTAGGTCCCCCGATGACTATATAAATCGGGGTCCTCATCTGTGTAGACATGTTGATTCACCTAGGGTTTAGTATACACAATCTGGAGGTAGACTCTATAATCATCATCCACATCAATATAATCAAGCAGGACGTAGGGTTTTAAATCCTCAAGAAGGCCTGAACCAGGGTAAACACTGTCTCCCCCTCTTTCCTGTAACCCATGAATCTAAGGTCCACAGTTCGGGACCCTACCCGAGATCTATCGGTTTTCACGCCGACATTGGTGCTTTAATTGAGAGTTCCACTGATTGGATCTCTGGAAGGATCGATGTCACACCTAGCCATCCGCGAGGAGATCATCAATAGGGATGTCTTCATCCCTGGACAGATCTTTGCCTTTGGAAGCGTTGTTCTGCCTGCCAATCCGGCAAGCCACCTCGGTCTGGTCTAGAACTTTACCCTCGGCCAGGAGTTTAGGTTCAGGAACCTAGATTTCACCACCGACCCCCGGGGAGATCTTGCATTAACAAGACTCTTAGCTCCTTTCAAGGAACTCGCAGGGCCCCATACTTCGCCATCGGAAATCGCGGACCTCACCACCGGGACAACCTGCGTCCCCATCCCGGCCTTAGAGCTCGGCGTGGTAATCACGACAGAGCGCGTCTCAGCCGAGAACACTCTTGGAGCGACCTTGAGCGCTACCAGGGGATCAGTGACATGGGTTAAACCCGAACTTATAGGCGGCGCGAGCTTCGTCGAAACCCCGGTGCTACACGAGCTACTCAATCAGATACAAGTCATGGGCATGACAAACAAACAGGTTACGGTCTATGATCAGATCGGGCTTAGACCTGACGACAGGGAAATTTACATCCCGCCCATCACACACTTGACCAAGATCATCGAGTGCCGAGTAACGGGCTCCCTGCACCAGTCACCTGAGTTGAGGATGGTTTACGTCCCGGTCAATAATTTTTCGGACTTACCAATAGTCCAAAAATCTATCTCGCCCCGACAACATGTCGAGGCCAACGGCAGGTCCAGTGTGCGACCCAATTGGGAACGCAACCATCAAGTTCTCCTGCCCAGAAATCACGGGAATTCAAAATATTTCCCCACCCACCACCCAACTCGAACATAAGGCGGAAGAGTATAGTCCTTCGACCACACATGAAGTCACAAAGAGGCCATCGAAATCAGTACACCACTTTTGGGCCAGATTCCTCCTCAACAACAAGATCGGAGGCTGCAACGAGCAAGAGCTTATTTGTGCTTTCCAGCATCATTGCCTGATGAGGGTGTCCTAACACCCTCTCCCGTCATCGGATTCAAACCTTCACCGAGTTGTCAAGCCTCGTGCTTAAATACTGTACCATGGAAAGCACTTTGCAAATTCACCAAATGTGCAACGACCCTAGCCTCGCCAGACAAATCCGGAAAAGACATACCTTCTCACTCACGGGCCGGTCACCAACGGACACCCAACAAAGAGAACACGGCCACAGACTAGGTTGGTCCTTGACGTACTACTGGACAAGCCATGCCCCATACATTCTACCCCGCTTGAATTAGCCTCCACCCATAGCCTTAGAGCATGTTGGGTCGTCACACAAGTCGCAAAAAGCAGGGAGAACATCCTCAATGCAACTTCCTCGGAGCGCCGGCCAATGGCATTGCCGGATACAACCAGAGTAATCTCAACGATCTACAAGACGTTCACCTCAAAAAATAAGAGAAACAGAACCTTTCAGGAGCTCCATCAAATCCACCATGTAGTGCTGGCAAACCCATGGTCGAACACACCTATCATCTTCGACCAGGACGGCGAGCCGATGACTAGCACAGGCCGGGTACGTGCCGCCCTAGTCCTGAACCCCATAGTCGATGGCGTTAGACTCGACAAAGTACTGATGGACGAGGGCAGCGGCCTCAACCTCATCTACGAGGACACACTTCAAAAAATGCAGTTCGTCCAATCTCGAATCGAGCCGAGCACAACCACCTTCCGGGGTATTGTTCGCGAGAGAGAGGCCCACTGCACCAGAAGAGTAGCGCTCTACATAGTACTCGGTACACCCGATAACTATCGATCTGAAGAGCTACTCTTTAATATCGTCTCGTTCCATAGCGGTTACCACGCATAGTTGGGATGCGAAGCCTTTACACGATTCCAGGCCATACCACATTACGAGTACATCAAGCTCAAAATGCCAGGCCCAAATGGAGTGATCACTGTAAACAGTGACCCCAAAAGAGCCCTTTGAGCCGAAAACAAAACGGCATCCCTTGCCCTGGAGGTGCTAGCAAAAACCCTTGCCGCAGAAGAACTCATGACACTACGCGCTGTGGTGCACAAAGACGGCATGGTCCTCAGCAAGCGGCCCAAGTCCACATCCTTCAAACCTGCGGATGAGATCGACAAGTTCTAGGTACACCCAACATACCCCAATAAAATAACATCTCGCAGGGCACAACTAGAACCTGAAATCGATGAAGCACTATGCGCCTTTCTGCACGGAAATTGGGACATATTCGCGTGGCACCCTTCAGACATGCGAGGAATCCCTCGGGGGCTGGCGGAGCATAGCCTGCACATAATCTCCGGTTTCAAACCCTTCAAACTGGCCTTGCGTCGATTTTCCAAACCTAAGCGTCAAGCCATGGGCGAGGATCTCGCGAAGATATTGGAAGCAGGGTTTATTTGAAACATTAAACACCCCGACTGGTTGGCCAACCCGGTCATGGTACTAAAGATAGATAAATCTTGGCGGCTGTGTGTCGATTTTAAAGACCTAAAGAAAGCCTACCCTAAATATCCTTTTCCATTGCCCCAAATAGCCAAATTATTGACGCTACAGCCGGACACTATTCCTTGTGATTCCTCGACGTCTACTTCGGATACCATCAGATCAAGATGAAGGAATCCGATCACGCGGAAACTGCTTTTATATCAGCCTACGGGCCATTCTACTTTAACACAATGCCATTCGGGTTAAGAAATGCAGGGGCCACTTACCAGTGCATGATCCAGACATGCTTGGGGAAACAAATTGACAAAACGGTAGAGGCGTACATGGATGATGTGGTCTTTAAGACCAGACACGTCAACCAACTGGTGGACAACCTCATGGAGACCTTTGCCAACTTACGGACATACGATATTCGACTTAATCCGGATAAATGTGTCTTCGGAGTCCCAGCCGACAAGTTCCTCGGATTTATCATGTCGCAAATAGGAATCGAAGCCAATCCGGGCAAAATACGAGCATTGTCACAGCTTGCCATACCAACAGAGCTACAACACGTTCAAAAGCTGGCAGGCTGCATGGCGGGCTTAAGCCGATTTATATCTCGTCTAGGCAAGAAGGCCCTCCCACTCTATAGGTTTCTAAAGAAAATCAAAGACTTCAATTAGAATGATGAGGCCACAACGGCTCTGGAGGATATCAAGGCGATATTAGCTAGCAAACCCATACTAGTAGCACCCTTCATAGGGGAGCCGATGCTGCTATACATCTCGGCCCCCAATCAAGTCGTCAGTGCGGTACTCGTCGTAGAACAAGAAGTTGAGGGCCAACAACTATGGATTCAAAGGACATTCTATTATGTATCGGAAGTACTCACCCCATGCAAAACCAGGTACCCGCACTACCAAAAGATCGCCTATACAGTGTTTATGGCATCACGGAAGCTTCGCCACTATTTCCAAGAATGTGCGATCATGGTGACTTCGAAAGTTCTGTTGAATGATATCATTAACAATAAGGATGCCACCAGCCAAATAGCCAAATGGGCCATCAAGCTCCTACCATTTGAAATCACTTACAAACCACGACAAGTCATTAAATCTCAGGTCCCGGCCAACTTCGTGGTTGAATGGACCGAGGCCGAACTTCCCAGAGAGTATATCACTTATGTTCACTGGACCATGTATTTTGATGGGTCCAAAACTCTTGCCGGTCTAGGGGATGGAATAATTCTCACATCCCCTACCAGGGATAATGTTCGGTACATGCTACAAATCATGTATGCCGACTCAAATAACACAGAGAACTACGAAGCGCTATTACACGGTCTTGAGATGGCAACCTCAATGGGCATACGGTGGCTCGAGGTACGAGGAGACTCTAACCTCGCCGTCTCACAAATCAACGACGAATTTGATACAAAAAACCCAAAGATGGCGCCTTATAGAAACTCTGTCCTCAAAATATCAACACGATTTGAAGGGTTAGAGTTCCACCACGTCTCAAGAGACAATAATGAAGCAACGGACGTTCTATCCCGCTTAGGCGCAAAGCGCGACCCCGTCCCCAGCAACATATTTCTAGAACGACTGCTCAAGCCATCCATAGTATGAAAGACGAGATGGTCCGCACAGGAGCTGATAGCGAAGACCAGGTGGTACCCCCAACGACTGAGCAAGACGTTCAAGTCATGGGTGGATCTTCAATTGAAGAAACGCCATCGACCCATGAGTTCATGGACATAATCGCGCCATGGACCAAACCCTTCCTTGATTATCTACTATGTAGGGAACTCCGAGACGACCAGGCCGAGGCGTGACGTATAATCCACTGATCTGTTGGAAATATGCCCTAGAGGCAATAATAAATTGGTTATTATTATATTTCTTTATTCATGATAGTCATTTATTATCCATGCTGGAATTGTATTGATTGGAAACTCAAATACATGTGTGGATACATAGACAACACACTGTCCCTAGTGAGCCTCTAGTTAACAAGCTCGTTGATCTAAGATGCTCAAGGTTTCCTGACCATAGACAAGTGTTGTCACTTGATAATGGGATCACATCATTGGGAGAACGATGTGATGGACAAGATCCAAAACTATGAACGTAGCATATGATAGTGTCAGTTTATTGCTACTGTTTCTGCATTTCAATGTATCTGTTCCTATGACCATGAGATCATGCAACTCCCGAACACCGGAGGAATACCTTATGTGTTATCAAACGTCGCAACGTAACTCGGTGACTATAAAGGTACTCTACAGGTATCTCCAAAGGTATCTGTTGGGTTGGCATGGATCAAGACTGGGATTTGTCACTCCGTGTAACGGAGAGGTATCCCGGGGCCCACTCGGTAATACAACATCACAACAAGCCTTACAAGAAATTTGACTAAGGAGTTAGTTACGGGATCTTGTATTACGGAACGAGTAAAGAGACTTGCCAGTAACGAGATTGAACTAGGTATGGAGATACCGACGATCGAATCTCGGGCAAGTAACATACCGAAGGACAAAGGGAACATCATACGGGATTAACTGAATCCTTGACATAGAGGTTCAATCGATAGAGATCTTCGTAGAATATGTGGGAGCCAATATGGACATCTAGGTCTCGCTATTGGTTATTGACCAGAGAGTGCCTCAGGTCATGTCTACGTAGTTCTCGAACCCGCAGGGTCTGCACACTTAAGGTTCGGTGACGTTTCAATATAGTTGAGTTATATGTGTTGGTGACCGAAGTTTTGTTCGGAGTCCCGGATGAGATCACGGAAGTCACGAGGAGTTCCGGAATGGTCCGGAAACGAAGATTGATATATAGGAAGTTGGTATTTAGATTCCGGAAGGTTTTCGGCCATTGCTGGCAGTGTACCGGGAGTGACGAATGGGTTCCAGGGGCCCACTGGGTGGGCCCACCACTCCCCAAGGGGTCCACATGAGTTTATTGGATGCGCAATAAGGCTTGACGGGTTGACAAGTCATCCAAGGAAATCCCATGAGGAAAAAGGTGGAAAATCCAAAAGAGGTGGGCAATTTAGGAAGGAGTCCTAATCCAAGTGGGATTGGAGGAGGACTCCTCCCTCCTCCACTTCGTAGGAATTTTTTTGTTTCCCATGTTACGTTCCCCAACAGTGGCATCATGAGCTAGGTTCATGCGTAAATGATATCTCGAGTAGAACACAAAAGAGTTTGTGGGTGTTGATATTTTATTTTCTGTCCTCCTTAGTCTTTTATCAATTCGGCGGTATTGTTGGATTGAAGCGGCCTGGACCAATCTTACTCGTACGCTTACAGGAGACCAGTTTCATCGACTAACATGCAACTTGTTGCATAAAGATGACTGGCGGGTGTCTGTTTCTTCAATTTTAGTTGAATCGGATTTGATTGAGGCGGTCCTTGGAGAAGGTTAAATAGAAAATTACATATCACCGTTGTGGCTTTGCGTAAGTAAGATGCGATCATACTAGATACCCATAGCAGCCACGTAAAACATGCAACAACAAATTAGAGGACGTCTAACTTGTTTTTGCAGTGTATGCATGTGATGTGATATGGCCAAAGACATGATATGATATATTGGATGTATGAGATGATCATGTTGTAATAGTTAAATATCGACTTGCACGTCGATGCTACGACAACCGGCAGGAGCCATAAGGTTGTCTTTAAACTAACGTTTGTGCTTGCAGATACGTTTACTATATTGCTAGGTAGTAGCTTTAGTAGTAATAGCATAGATAGCACGACAACCTCGATGGAGGCACAATGATGGAGATCATGGTGTGGCGCCGATGACGATGTAGATCATGCCGATGCTTTGGTGATGGAGATCAACAAGCACAAGATCATGGCCATATCATGTCACTTATGATTTGCATGTGATGTTAATCCTTTTATGCACCTTATTTTGCTTAGAACGACGGTAGCATTATAAGGTGATCCTTCATTAAAATTTCAAGATAAAATTGTGTTCTCCCCGACTGTGCACCGTTGCGATAGTTCGTCATTTCGAGACACCATGTGATGATCGGGTGTGATAGACTCAACGTTCACATACAACGGGTGCAAAACAGTTGCACACGCGGAAAACTCGGGTTAAACTTGGCGAATCTAGCATGTACAGACATGGCCTCGTAACAAAAGAGACCGAAAGGTCAAGCATGAATCATATAGTTGATATGATCAACATGGACATGTTCACCATTGAAACTATACTCAACTCACGTGATGATCGGACTTGAGTTAGTGGATTTGGATCATGCGCCACTCGAATGACTAGAGGGATGTTTATTTTGAGTGGGAGTTATTAGTAATATGATTAGCTAAACTCAATTATCATGAACATAGTCAAAAGGTCTTTGCAAATAATGTTGTAGCTTGCGCTGTAGCTCTAGTGTTTTTGATATGTTCCTACAGAAAATTTAGTTGAAAGATGACAGTAGCAATTATACGGACTGGGTCCACAAACTGAGGATTGTCCTCATTTCTACGCGGAAGGCTTATGTCCTTAATGCACCGCTCGGTGTGCTGAACCTCGAGTGTCGTCTGTGGATGTTGCGAACATCTGACATACACGTTTTTGAAGACTACGTGATAGTTCAGTGCGTAATGCTAAACGACTTTGAATTGAGGCTCCAAAGATGTTTTGATCGTCACAGAACATATAAGATGTTCCAAGAGATGAAATTGGGATTTCATGCTCGTGCCCTTGTTGAGAGGTATGAGACCTCCGACAAGATTCTTTGTCTACAAAGTAAGGGAGAAAAGCTCAATCGTTGAGCATGTGCTCAGATTGTCTGAGTGCTACAATCGCTCGAATCGAGTGGGAGTTGATCTTCCAGATGAGATAGTGATGATTCTCCAAAATCACTGCCACCAAGCTACTATAGCTTCGTGATGAACTATAACATGTCAAGGATAGATATGATGATCCTTGAGCTATTCACGATGTTTGACACCACGAAAGTAGAAATCAAAAGGGAGCATCAATTGTTGATGGTTAGCAAAATCACTACTTTTAAGAAGGGCAAGGGAAAGAAGGGATAGTTCATGAAATGGCAAACCAGTTGTTGCTCTAGTGAAGAGACCCAAGGTTGAACCCAAACCCGAGACTAAGTGCTTCTGTTATGAGGGGAACGGTCACTAAGGCGATACTACCCTAGATACTTGGCAGATGAGAAGGCTGGCAAAGTCGACAAAAGTATATTGGATATACCTGATATTGATGTGTACCTTACTAGTACTCCTAGTAGCACCAGGGTATTAGATACCGGTTCAGTTGCTAAGTGTTAGTAACTCGAAATTATAGCTACAGATTAAATGGATACTAGCAAGGGTGAGGTGACGATGTGTGTTGGAAGTAATTCTAAGGTTGATGAGATCAAACATCGCACGCTCCCTCTACCATCGGATTAGTGTTAAACCTAAACAATTGTTATTTGGTGTTTGCATTGAGCATGAACATGATTGGATCGTGTTTATTGCAATACAGTTGTTCATTTAAAGAGAATAATGGTTATTCTATTTGCTTGAATAAATACCTTCAATGGTTTGTTGAATCTCGATCGTAGTGCTACACATGTTCATAATATTGATGCCAAAAGATACAAAGTAGTAATGATAGTACCACTTACTTGTGGCATTGCCGCTTGAGTCATGTTGATATAAAATGCATGAAGAAGCAACATGCAGATGGATCGTTTGGACTCACTTGATTTTGAATCACATGAGACATGCAAATCATACCACATGGGCAAGATGACTGAAGGCCTCGTTTTCCAGAGAGATGGAACTAGAAAGTAACTTATTGGAAGTAATTCAGATGTATGCAGTCCAATGAGTGTTAAGGCACGCAGTGGATATCATTATGTTCTTACTTCACAGATGATTTGAGTAGATACTAGTGTATTTGCTTGATGAAACACACGTCTGAATTATTGAAAGGTTCAAGTAGTTTCACAGTGAAGTTGAAGATCGTCGTGACAAGAGGGTAACATGTGTACGATATGATCGTAGAGATGAATATCTGAGTTGCAAGTTTGGTACACAACTAAGACAAATGTGAAAATTGTTTCACATCTCATGCCACCTAGAACACCATAGTGTGATGGTGTGTCTGAACATCATAGCCGCGCCCTATTTGATATGGTGCATACTATGATGTCTCTTATCGAATAACCACTATCGTTTATGGGTTATGCATTAGAGACAACCGCATTCACTTTAAATAGGGCACCACGGATTTCTGTTGAGATGACACCGTATGAACTATGGTTTGGAAAAACCTAAGCCATCGTTTCTTAAAAGTTTGGGGCCGCGATTCTTATGTGGAAAAGTTTCAGCATGATAAGCTCGAACCCAAAGCAGATAAATGCATCTTCATAGGACACCCAAAACAGTTGGGTATACCTCCTATCTCAGATCTGGAAGCAAAGTGTTTGTTTCTAGGAACGGGTCCTTTCTCGAGGAAAAGTTTCTCTCAAAAGAATTGAGTGGGAGGGTGGTGGAACTTGATGAGGTTATTGAACTGTCACTTCAACCAGTGTGTAGTAGGGTGCAGGAAGTTGTTCCTGTGGCGCCTACACCAATTGAAGTGGAAGCTGATGATAGTGATCGTGAAGCTTCGGATCAAGTTACTACAAACCTTGTAGGTCGACAAGGTCACGTACTGCTCCAGAATAGTACGGCAACCCTGTCTTGGAGGTCATGTTGTTGAACAACAATGAACCTACGAGCTATGGAGAAGCGATGGTGAGCCCGGATTCTGACAAATGGCTGGAGGCCATAAAATCCGAGAGAGGATCCATGTATGAAAACAAAGTGTGGACTTTGAAAGAACTACTTGATGGTCGTAAGACTATTAAGTACAGATGGATCTTTAAAAGAGGACAAACAATGATGGTGAAAGTCACTATTTAGAAAGCTTGACTTGTTGCAAAGAAGTTTCCGACAAGTTCAAAGAGTTGACTATGATGAGACTTTCTCACTCGTAGCGATGCTAAAAGTTTGTTGTAATTATTTTAGCAGTTGCTGCATTATTTATGAAATATTGCACACAGGATGTCAAAACATTGTTTCCTCGACAGTTTCCTTGAGGAAAGGTTGTATGTGATACAACGAGAAGGTTTTGTCGATCCTAAGGATGCTAACAAGTATGCAAGCTCCAGCGATCCTTCTATGGACTGGTGCAAGCATCTCGGAGTTGGAATATATGCTTTGATGAGATGATAAAAATTTTGGGTTTATACAAGGTTTATGAGAAACATGTATTTCCAAAGAAGTGAGTGGGAGCACTATAGGATTTCTGATGAGTATATGTGGTAGACATATTGTTGATCGGAAATAATGTAGAATTTCTGGAAAGCATAAAGGGTTGTTTGAAAGGTGTTATTCAAAGGAAAAACCTGAATTAAGATACTTGAACATTGTGCATGAAGATCTATGGCGATAGATCAAGACGCTTAATAAGAACTTTCAACGAAGTGCATGCCCTGGCAAGTTTTGAAGGAGTTCAAAATAGATCGGCAAAGAAGGAGTCCTTGGTTGTGTTGTAAGGTGTGAATTTGAGTAAGACTCAAATCTTGACCACGACAGAAGAAAGAGAAAGGATGAAGGTCATCCCCTATGCATTAGCCGTAGGCTCTATAGTATGCTATACCGTGTACTGCACCTGATGTGTGCCTTGCCATGAATCTGTCAAGGGTACATAAGTGATCCAGGAATGGATTATTGGACATCGGTCAAAAGCTATCCTTAGTAACTAGTGGACTAAGGAATTTTTTTCTCAATTATGGAGGTGATTAAAGAGTTCGTCGTAAAGAGTTACATCGATGCAAGCTTTGACACTAATCCGAATAACTATGAGTAGTAAACCGGACTCATATAGTGGAGCAGTCATTTCGAATAGTTCCAAATGGTGCGTGGTAGCAGCACCTATAGGATGACATAGAGATTTGTAAAGCACACACGGGTCTGAAAGGTTCAGACCCATTGACTAAATACCTCTCTCACAAGCAAGATATGATCAAACCCCATAACTGTATGGGTGTTAGGTTCATTGCAATCACATAGTGATGTGAACTAGATTATTGACTCTAGTGCAAGTGGGAGACTGTTGGAAATATGCCCTAGAGGCAATAATAAATTGGCTATTATTATATTTATTTATTCTTGATAATAGTTTATTATCCATGCTGGAATTGTATTGATTGGAAACTCAAATACATGTCTGGATACATAGACAACACACTGTCCCTAGTGAGCCTCTAGTTGACTAGCTCGTTGATCAAATATGGTCAAGGTTTCCTGACCATAGACAAGTGTTTTCACTTGATAACGGAATCACATCATTGGGAGAATGATGTGATGGACAAGACCCAAAACTATGAACGTAGCATATGATCGTGTCAGTTTATTGCTACTGTTTTCTACATGTCAATGTATCTGTTCCTATGACCATGAGATCATGCAACTCCTCGACACCGGAGGAATACCTTGTGTGTTATCAAACTTTGCAACGTAACTGGGTGACTATAAAGGTGCTCCACAGGTATCTCCAAAGGTGTCTGTTGGGTTGGCATGGATCAAGACTGGGATTTGTCACTCCGTGTAACGGAGAGGTATCTCGGGGCCCACTCAGTAATACAACATCACAACAAGCCTGGCAAGCAATGTGACTAAGGAGTTAGTTACGAGATCTTCTATTACGGAACGAGTAAAGAGACTTGCCGATAACGAGATTGAACTAGGTATGGAGATACCGACGGTCGAATCTCGGGCAAGTAACATACCGAAGGACAAAGGGAACATTATACGGGATTAACTAAATCCTTGACATAGAGGTTCAACCGATAGAGATATTCGAAGAATATGTGGGAGCCAATATGGACATCCAGGTCCCGCTATTGGTTATTGACCGAAGAGTGTCTCAGGTCATGTCTGCATAGTTCTCGAACCCGCAGGGTCTGCACACTTAAGGTTCGGTGACGTTTCAATATAGTTGAGTTATATGTGTTGGTGACCGAAGTTTTGTTCGGAGTCTCGAGTGAGATCCTGGACGTCACGAGGAGTTCCGGAATGGTCCGGAAACAAAGACTGATATATAGAAGTTGGTATTTGGATTCCGGAAGGTTTTCGGGCATTGTCGGCAGTGTACCGGGAGTGACGAATGGGTTCCGGGGGCCCACTGGGTGGGCCCACCACACCCCAAGGCTGTTCACATGAGTTTATTGGATGCGCAATAAGGCTTGATGGGCTGACAAGTCATCCAAGGAAAGCCCATGAGGAAAAAAGTGGAAAATCCAAAAGAGGTGGGCAATTTAGGAAGGGGTCCTAATCCAAGTGGGATTGCTGGAGGACTCCTCCCTCCTCCACTTCGGCCGAGCCAAGGAGGCTCTCCTTGAGCCTCAAGGCTAGCCCCTCCCTCCTCCTATATATACTAGAGGGTTTAGGGCTTTTTGAGACACAACTTTGCCACATGCAACCCTAAACCTCTACTTTGTAGTTCTTCCTCTAGATCGGATTTCTGCGGTGCTTAGGCGAAGCCGTGCTGGAATATATTGCCACCACCACCGGAGCACCGTCACGCTGCCGCAGAACTCCTCTACATCCCCGTCTCTCTTGCTGGATCAAGAAGGCGGAGATCGTCATCGAGAGGTGCCGTCCGTTCAGCACCTGACCGGGACGGATCGTGGGACGGATCGTGAGACGGTTCATGGGACGGATCGTGGGACGGTTCGTGGGATGGATCGTGAAGACGTACCACTACATCAACCGTGTTTATTAACGCTTCCGCTTAGCGATCTACAAGGGTATGTGGATCCGATCTCCCTCTCGTAGATGATCATCACCATGATAGGTCTTCGTGTGCGTATGGAATTTTTTGTTTCCCATGCTACGTTCCCCAACATGATCAAAGGCTTACAAGGTCCACGAGGGCGAGCTATATAAAAATAGCACCATAGGAGTACTCCAGTGGTGCATATCCGAGGAACAGGGAAGACAACTTTTGGCCGAGGTACACGCCGGTATGGGCGGTCACAACACAGCAGCTTGGGCCCTGGTCAACAAGGCTTTCAGAGCTGGTTTCTTCTGGCCGACAGCCCGAGAGGACGCCCAAATGCCCGTTCAGCATTGTACGGGGTGTCAACTCTTTGCAAATCAAAGCCATATACCCCCAACAGTTCTTCGAACAATTCTGATCACATGGCCCTTTGTGGTCTCGGTGTGGATATGGTCGGCCCACTTAAAGGGGGGACTAAGAAAAATAAATACCTCCTGGTTATGGTTGACAAATTCACCAAAGGGATTGAAGCAAAGCCGGTCATCTATGCCAAAGCTAAGCCAGTAATCAAATTTATCTCCGGTGTCGTACACTGCTATGGTGTCCTGCATAGCATGATAAGAGACAACATATCCAATTTCACTGCCTAGGAGGTAAAAGACTGGTGTGCAAACTTGGGCATCAAGCTCAATTATGCCTCCCTATACCACCCGCAGACAAACGGACAAGTTGAAAGAGCCAATGGGCTCATTATGAGTACTATTAAACCTCGGTTGGTCCGCTCCCTTCAAGAATCCAATTGCCAATGGGCGAAGGAGCTCGACTCCGTGCTATGGGGCTTGCGCACCACCCCGAATCGTTCCACAGGGTACACCCCCTTTTTTATGGTGTACGGGGATGAAGCAGTCCTCCCGTGCGATATTATTCATGATGCACCTCGGGTGCGTATGTATGAGGAAAAATAAGTCGAGTTAGATCGGCAAGATGACTTAGATGCACTGGAAGGCGAGCGTGACATAGCTCTGGCCCGATCCGCTTTCTATCAACACCAAGCTCAGCGTTACCAGGGCAGGGAAGTTTGGGCAATGGCCTACAATGTGGGAGAACTCATCCTACGTCTCCTCGAGAAGTAGAAGCATAAACTTCACCAAAAATGGGAGGGCCCTTTTATAATTGATAAAACCTTAACCGGAGGAGCTTATCACATGCGCAACTCCGAGGACAACCGCCTCAAGCCCAACCCACGGAATGCAGCTCGCCTTCAGCGTTTTTACGGCTAGACCACTGTCTTCACTCCTTTTCCGTCACTTCCTTTTTCACGTTTCACCCACATTTTTTTATCTTTCCTCTGTAGGGCTCATTAATTGTTCCCGGGGCATGTTCGGCTTATCCGGATGTCCTCAAGCATTTATCAAATAACCGTGTTAAATGGAATGATCAATTAGCAAATGGGGGCTTCCTCAAGAAGCTATTCAATGTATTTGTCATACCTACTTGTTTATGTATACACCTTGACTTAAAGCATCGATTTTTGCCATTTTATGCATCAGTTGGACCTAAGATTTTAGCAATGATGGGTTGCCTCATTCCTGTGCTTACTCTCTACGTTCCTGATATGTTCGTCTAGAGGGTAAAGGGAGGACCGCTGTGATTGGTACGACCGGTTCACCCGGATACGTACCTCAGATGGGTAAAGCCAAAAGCTAGCGTTTCTTCAGATACAACTTGATCGGCTAGAACGATGCCCATCTACTTGGCAATTTCGCGTCGTGAAACTAATGGCCGTGTTGCGCGGAGAAACAGCCATACTGACTACAAATTATGTAGAAACCCGGAAAGAGGAACCCATCAAGGAACTATTTTTTTGGAAGAAGTTTCCTTTGTCTCGTCGTAATATAACATAATCCCCCATATAATTTTTGTGTGGTAGTACCATATGGCCGGATTACCTAGTTATGTGAAATTAATTCTTGTCTTCATAGGATACAAAGTACGAAACACTGCCCAGTTGATAACAAGGGAGGTGGAAGTCGATGGCTGGTTAAAGACAAAATTTTCAAAATATGGAGGGAAGTGCCTTAACGCACAGATATCATTACATATGATCACACACTTGGCAATTGGTCTAGTTGATCTATTATTACATCTAACGTGCAGTGCTCCTGCGACAGGCGTGCGGCGGGCATCACTTGATCACACACCAGGTGTAGAGGAATCTCCTTCCCATCTGGCCCCGTTGGTCCAACCGGGTCATGTGCTCGGGATGTAGACGAGTAAAGCGGGTCTTCACCATAGCCCATGCCTCCCGAGCTCCTTCTCGGCAGGACGAGGTCTTCCACAATTCGAAGCGACTTCGGGCTCCTTTAAAATGCTCGGCAAGCTTGGCCATCCCTTGCAGAGGGTTTTTGTTCGATCATAAAGCTCGAACCGTACTCCGTATAGCCTTCCGAGCCCGCTCATTCACAATGGACAGTTCCTTCAACAACCCCCCCCAAAGGAATTGGCCTCCTCTTCGGGACGCCCAGTCAGGAGACCTAATCAAAAGGAAGCACACATTTTCATGATCAACACAATAAAACTTGGATCAATTACAGGTCAGAGTTTTACTTATAGAATAGGCCGCCATTTTAATTTCTGGTTCTCTTCTTGAGTTTGCGCCAATTGAGTTTTCAAACTCTCAACTTCTTGAGCTTGTATTTTATTCTCTTCCTTGAGATTGTTGTTTTCCTCGCGACATCGCTTCAATACGCGATGACCGGCTTCAAGCTGAGATTAGGCATACCTCTAAGAGAGGCATCCAGATCCTTTTGCATTTGTCCTATTGATTCACTTGCTATAGCAATTTTTTGGCTATTAATGTTTTACGAAGACTTAGCATATCACAAATAAACTCCCTTACCATGGGCTTCTCTGGTGAATTTATTCACATCTTCTAGCTCGGCCCTACTGGATTTTAAATCGGCCTGGCTCTGTTGGAAATTTTTGGATAATCTTTCGTTTTCCTACTTTAAATCCTGCAGATTGAAAGGTAATTAAGTTGACCCTTAATTCAGACGTCCCGCACAAATTAAGGCTCGGGGGCTACTGGGTCCGAACTTGTGTTCGGATATAAGAATGTCGATAACCCACCTGTAGATGGGCAGACACTTGCCTGGCCACTTCTTTAAGGCCGGATCCGAGGTATGCATCGGCTGAGTTGAGAGCATTAAACTCTTGTTCAAAAAATATAGGACGACGTACTAACTCCTTCCACTGCTGATGATTCATTGCACTCTCGTATTCGGAGTTAGTTACCAATATTCCGTCTGAACCCTCTAGGAGCGGGCCCGTGTTTGGGACTTCGGCGACAACCGACGATCTTGGGTTTGGTTGATTACCCAATACCTCGACACCGTCCTGAGGCGAGGAAGGTTGCACGCATCTCCTACATTGGTCGGTCAAGGGTCATAGAAGTATAGAAGGACAGTTGTTATCATAAGGATATAAACCAATCCATGTACCTTTTTAGCGAAGGGGCAACTGATGTGGTTTCTCCCGCCACCTTTGGCTCGGGAATTCTATCCTTGCTTAACAGAACCCTGGCCAATTTAGTCTGAGGAGTAGTCCAACGTGCGCTCCGATGACCCCTAGGCACGGCCCCTCGTCGGGCAGCCATTTTTCTCTTACTCCCTGAAGAGGGAAGGGACGTGTGGTTGTCGGCTATAAGGGCCACCTTCTTCTCGTCAACGCCATCTTGATAAAACACCCCGCCCTCAACGAAGATCGAAAGCTCCGGGTATTCATGAAATCGGGGATCATCGTTACGGGCAAAGTCTTCAGGCTGAGGCGCAGGACAGTTTACCGTCTCGATCTAGCGCTTCCAGGGCTGCGAGGAAGGGGTAGAAGTTATAATTCAAACAATAATGAGTGGGAACGCTCGAAACTTTGAACACAAACACACTTACCCATTCGACGGGGTCATATGCTGAATAGTTGTCCTTGGGGATGAGGCGGGTAAAATATTCTTTTCCCGCTTGAAGAAATCGGCTAGAATGGCCGCTAAGGCCTTCTAGTCGTTCGGTCCTTGCCTTCTGGATCGGGTGGAATCGCTCGTCCCGCTATAACGCCATAAAGGATGTGTGCGTTGTTGGAGCGGTTGGACGCACCTGGTAATAACCGTGGCCATCACATCAATGATAGTTAGCCCGCTATGAGTAAGCACCCTGACCTTGGCGGATAGGCGCTTCACTTCGGAGCTCTCCTCTTGGGAAGAGCTCTTCGGCCTCCACTGAATTGCTTCTTTAAAGGATTCACAAAATATTAGGGAAGGCCTCTTTGAACTGGCTCGAATAGTGGAGCATCCTCAATATAAAACCACTCCGAGGGCCATTCGTCAAGCTCCTTCTTCGGCGTCCCAATCGGGTATCCTGTGGTGGCTATGCGCCGTACTTAGGCTCCACCCACTTCCCGAACTGTTGTTCCTCTAGTTCGGGGAACAATGCATAAGTACTTTCTCCAAAGATCAAAGTGGGGCTCTGATGACCCACAAGTATAGGGGATCAATCGTAGTCCTTTCGAAAAGTAAGAGTGTCGAACCCAACGAGGAGAAGAAGGCTCTGATAAACGGTTTTCAGCAAGGTAATAACTGCAAGCACTCAAAGTAGCGGTAACAAGTGATGGTGTAGTGAGGTGAAACATAGCAAGCAAAAAGTAACAAGTAACAAGTAGTAGAAACGGTGCAGCAAAGTGGCCCAATCCCTTTTGTAGCAAGGGACAAGCCTGGACAAAGTCTTATAAGAGGAAAAACGCTCCCGAGGACACACGATAATTTCTGTCATGCTAGTTTCATCATGTTCATATGATTCGCGTTCGTTACTTTGATAGTTTGATATGTGGGTGGACCGGCGCTTGGGTACTGCCCTTACTTTGACAAGCATCCCACTTATGATTAACCCCTCTCGCAAGCATCCGCAACTACGAAAGAAGAATTAAGACAACGCCTAACCATAGCATTAAACTAGTGGATCCAAATCAGCCCCTTACGAAGCAACACATAGACTCGGGTTTAAGCTTCTGTCACTCTAGCAACCCATCATCTACTTACTACTCCCCAATGCCTTCCTCTAGGCCCAAAAATGGTGAAGTGTTATGTAGTCGACGTTCACATAACACCACTAGAGGAAAAGACAACATACAACATATCAAAATACCGGACGAATACCAAATTCACATGACTATTATCAGCATGACTTATCCCATGTCCTCAGGAACAAAAGTAACTACTCTCAAAGCATAATCATAATCACGATCAGAGGTGTAATGAGTAGCATCAAGGATCTGAACATAAACTGTTCCACCAAGTAATCCAACTAGCATCAACTACAAAGATTAATCAACACTACTAGCAACCTTACAAGTACCAATCAGAGTCGTGAGACGGAGATTGGTTACAAGAGATGAACTAGGGTTTGGAGAGGAGACGGTGATGATGAAGATGTTGATGGAGATGACTCCCCTCCGACGAGAGGAGTGTTGGTGATGACGATGGCGACAATTTCCCCCTTCGGGAGGGAAGTTTCCCCGGCAGGATCGTCCTGCGGGAGCTCTAGATTGGTTCTGCTCAAGTTCCGCCTCGTGGCGGCGGAGAATCCACGAAAAAGCTCCCCCTTCATTTTTTTTCTCGGACGAAACCATTCATATAGCAAAAGAGGGGGGCCAGTGGGCCACCAGGGTGCCCACAAGCCCTGTTGCCGCGGCCAGGGGGGTAGGTCGCGACAACCAGGCTTGTGGGCCCCTGGCAGCTCCCCTGTGACACTTCTTTCGCCCAGTATTTTTTATATATTCCCAAAAAATTCCACGTTGATTTTCAGGGCATTTGGAGTTACGCAGAATAGAGGACTCAGACTTGCTCCTTTTCCACTCCAGAATTCCAGCTGCCGGTATTCTCCCTCTTCAAATAAACCTTGCAAAATACGAGAGAAAAGGCATAAGTATGGTACCACAAAGTAAAATAACAATCCATAAAGCGATAAATATCAACATGAAAGCATGATGCAAAATGGACGTATCAACTCCCCCAAGCTTAGACCTCGTTTGTCCTCAAGCGAAAACCAAGACCCATAAACATGTCCACATGTTTAGGGATGAAGGTGTCGATAAAACATAATACATACATGAGGGCATCATGATCACACATAGAACAACAATACATCATAGAGATTCTTATGGGAAAGTAACAATTCCTTCACAAAGCAAAGTATGAAACAAAAACCTTACCGAGAAGTAGCCAACAACAGTCCATAGTCATTGAAGCAATTGCAATTTATCATATCATCATAAAGAGTCAAATAAGAGCTTGTAGAGCAAATCCACATACTCAATCATCTCTTTTGTTTTCCACAATTGTTATAACTCACGTGGTACTCATGGCATCAAAGTTTCAGTTGGACACAGAGAAAGATAGGGGCTTATAATTTTGCCTCCCAACCATTTACCTCAAGGGTAAAGTCAACAATAATAAAGCATAAGTACTCATCTCCAAGTTGATATATGAATATAGATCTTTCCCAAGCATATGACGGTAGCCAAGACGAAGGCAAAAGAGGGAATTGGTGAAGATCACCATGACTCTTTCAAGGGCAAAAAAGTAAAGGTACAAGATAGGCCCTTCGCAGAGGGAAGCGGAGGTTGTCATGCGCTTTTGAGGTTTGGATGCGTGTCCTCTTAGTGCGGAGGAACGTCACTTTATATTGCCCCGTGTGATAAAGAACTTTATTATGCAGTCTGTCGCTTTTATGTCTTCCTCATCACAGGTTCGTATAAAGCTTATTTTCCACACACTAATAGATCATACATATTAGAGAGCAATTTTTATTGCTTGCACCGATGACAACTTACTTGAGGGATCTTATTCAATCCATAGGTAGGTATGGTGGACACTCATGGAAAAACTGGGTTGAAGGTTTATGGATGCACAAGTAGTATCTCTACTTGGTGCGGGAGTTTTGACTAATATGAGGTGGAAGCAATCATCACATGCTAAGGGATCTCTAAACATATAACATTGTTTGGAACCAAGCAAACACAATTGATTATGTTGTCTTCCTTGTCCAACATCTTCTTCTAAGCATGTAATAGTTTGGTGAGTGCTCACAATTATAGAAAGTGTCTAAGATGATATATTTATATGTGAACCTCTCTTTCCTTATTACTTCTTATTAATTGCAACAATGACTGAGGTCTATGTTGGTCTACTCTCAACACGTTTCAATCATCATACTTGTTATATGTGAAGCTATCACTTTCCATAAGATCATCTCATGATCTTTCGTGCTATCGTTCTTTTCATACTTTTGATCATGGCACAAAACAAAGACCTTGACTAAGAAACTCATTATTATATAGCTCGCAAGCTCGAATACATCGGGGGAGACACAAGGCAAAAGACTCAAACTAAACACTAAAGAATTATTCCACTAAGAGAAGAAATAAAAACTGAAAAGGAAAGAACTAAAACAAAGGTAAAAACAAAAGATATAAAGGTGATACGATACCAGGGCAACTCCCCCAAGCTTGGCAAAAGCCAAGGGGATTTCCCATACCAATGCTTAGTTGCCTTCCTTTGGTGGTGATGGTGGTGGAGTTGCAACATGAGCTTGATCCTCCGTCTTCCAAGGCATAGGTGCTCCATCATGGCAGGATGAACTAGTCACCGGAATCCTCAAATCTACAGCCAACCGTATTGATTTAAATCTATACTCATACTCACATTTTTGGTTCTGCAGGTCATAGATCTGGCCCTGGAGTTGATCAACCCTGTCATAGAGCCTGGAGAGGTGCTTCCCAATGTCAATGGCATCCATCTTGTGCTTGTTGGTGAACTCCGTGATCATCATGTGGTTGGCGTTGAGTCCACGCTCCACCATCCCTTGGCACTTGAAGACTTGTTGCTCCATTGCTTCGAGCCTCGTCTCCACGCTTCCAGTCTTCTTAGGCCCATCAACATCATGGATGTGCAACATCCCCTCACTCATCTTGATAGATTGAGGGTGCTGCAATACCTCTGTGAGGTAGGGATTGATGACCCTCTCGAATATCTTGTCCTTAGGAGCTTTTGGGGAAGTCATGACGATCTAGATCTGCAACGGAAACAGGCTCGAAACGAAAATAAAGGAAAATTGCACGATACGGAGATCAAAACCATCGAGCGAATATATAATGATTTTTCTGGACCAGAAGGAGTGCTCCGCAAGAAAATGGAGTCCGGGAGGCACACGAGTTGCCCACAAGCCCTGTTGCCGCGGCAACCAAGCTTGTGGACGCCTCGTGCACTCTTCGGACTGATTTTTATTTTTCTAATTTTCCATAAATTCCAAAACGGAGAAAAATTCCTACTGGAAAAGTTTCGGAGTCCAGTTACTTACGAAACACATACCTCTTCATTTTCAGGGTCTGAAACAGGCCGATAAACATCCCTTATGTACTCCTGTGGAGTTATGATATTGATGATATTGGTCTCAACATTTATGGGAGTACCAGAGATATAATGCTTGATTCTTTGCCCATTTACCACTCTAGGAAAATTACCTTCTGTGTTATCGATTTTGATGGCACCGGAACGATATACTTCCTCGACAACGTAGGGGCCTTCCCATTCAGAGAGAAGCTTGCCTGCGAAGAATATTAAGCGAGAATTGTATAGCAGGACATAATCACCTACATTGAACTCTCTTTTTGTATTCTTTTATCGTGCCATCTCTTAACCTTTTCCTTGAACAACTTGACATTCTCATATGCCTGGGCCCTCCATTCATCTAATGAGCTGATATCAAATAACCGCTTCTCACCGGCAAGTTTGAAATTGAAGTTGAGCTCTTTGATTGCCCAATAAGCTTTGTGTTCCAGCTCAAGAGGTAAATGACAGGCCTTACCGTAAACCATTTTATACGGCGACATGCCCATGAGATTCTTATAAGCAGTCCTATAAGCCCATAGTGCATTGTCAAGTTTGCTAGACCAATTCTTTCGAGATCTATTGACAGTCTTTTGTAATATCAATTTGATCTCCCTATTAGTCAACTCCACTTGACCACTAGACTGAGGATGATAAGGAGATGCAACTCTATGGTTGACATCATACTTAGCGAGCATCTTGCGGAAAACACCATGAATGAAGTGTGAACCGCCATCAGTCATCAGATATCTAGGGACTCCAAATCTTGGGAAAATGACTTCTTTAAGCATCTTAATAGAGGTGTGGTGATCAACATTTCTAGTGGGGATAGCTTCTACCCACTTAGTGACGTAATTGACAGCAACTAAGATGTGAGTATACCCATTGGAACTCGGGAAAGGTCCCATATAATCAAAGCCCCAGATGTCAAATGGTTCAATGACAAGTGAATAATTCATAGGCATTTCCTGACGCTTACTGATGTTCCCTATTCTTTGGCATTCGTCACAAGACAAGACAAACTTACGGGCATCCTTGAAGAGAGTGGGAAAATAGAAACCCGATTGCAATACCTTATGAGCAGTTCTATCTCCAGCATGGTGTCCTCCGTAGGCTTCGGAATGACACTTCTGCAGGATCTGTCCCTGTTCATGTTCAGGCACACAACGTCTAATAACACCATCCACTCCTTCCTTATAAAGGTGAGGATCTTCCCAAAAGTAGTGTCTCAAATCAAAGAAGAATTTCTTCTTTTGCTGGTAGGTGAAACTGGGTGGTATGTATTTGGCTATGATATAGTTTGCGTAACCAGCATACCACGGTGCACTATCTGAAGTGCGGATGACATTCAATTGCTCATCAGGAAAGCTATCATCAATAGGTCGTGGGTCATCAAGGACATTCTCTAGCCTGGAGAAGTTATCTGCTACAGGGTTATCAGCACCCTTTCGGTCAACAACGTGCAAATCAAATTCCTGTAGCAGGAGAACCCATCTGATTAGCCTAGGCTTAGTGTCCTTCTTCTCCATAAGGTACTTAATAGCAGCATGATCAGAGTGAATAGTGACTTTGGAGTCAACTATATAAGATCTGAACTTTTCACATGCAAACACGACTGCTAAAAACTCCTTCTCCGTAGTGGCATAGTTTCTCTGGGCACTGTCTAGAGTTTTACTAGCGTAGTGAATGACATTCAACTTCTTGTCAACTCTTTGTCCTAGAACAGCACCAACAGCGTAATCACTAGCATCGCACATGATTTCAAAGGGCAAGTTCCAATCAGGTGGTTGAACAATAGGTGCGGTTATCAAGGCCTTCTTAAGTATTTCGAAAGCTTCCTCACAACCCTCATCCAAAACAAAAGGAACATCCTTCTGCAAGAGGTTGGTAAGAGGCCTAGAAATCTTAGAAAAGTCTTTAATGAACCTTCTATAGAAACCAACATGACCTAGGAAACTTCGTATACCTCTGATATCTGTGGGGAAAGGCATTTTCTCAATTGCATCAACCTTAGAGTTATCAACTTCAATGCCTTTCTCAGAGATTTTGTGTCCTAAGACGATGCCTTCATTAACCATGAAGTGGCACTTCTCCCAGTTCAAGACAAGGTTGGTATCTATGCATCTCTGTAAGACTCGATCAAGGTTGCTGAGGCAATCGTCAAAGGAAGAACCGTAAACAGAGAAATCATCCATGAAAACCTCAACAATCTTTTCACAAAAGTCAGAGAATATAGCCATCATACACCTTTGAAAGGTGGCAGGTGCATTGCATAAGCCAAAAGTCATACGTCTATAAGCAAAGGTACCAAAGGGGCAGGTGAAAGTGGTTTTATCCTGATCAGATTGTGCAACAGGTATTTGCGAGAAACCTGAATAACCGTCTAGAAAGCAGAAGTGTGTGTGTTTAGATAGCCTTTCTAGCATTTGGTAGATAAACGACAAAGGATAATGGTCTTTCCTGGTTGCCTTGTTCAGTTTCCAGAAGTCATCTATATCCTATAGTCAATAATAATCCTTTGTGGGATTAGTTCATTCTTATCATTAGCAACGACGGTGATACCTCCCTTCTTAGGTATGCAATGTACTGGACTTACCCAATCACTATGAGCAACAACATAAATGATTCCTGCTTCGAGAAGCTTTAATATTTCTTTTCTCACGACATCTTTCATCCTCGGATTTAATCTCCGTTGATGATCAGCAACTGTCTTAGAATCAGGATCGGTTTTAATCTTGTGCTGACATAGAGTGGGACTAATACCCTTAAGATCATCAAGAGTATATCCAATAGCAGCACGGTGCTTCCTCAAAGTTTTTAATAACTTCTTCTCTTCGTGATTCGAGAGGTGAGCACTAATAATAACAGGATATATCTCCTTCTCATCAAGATAGGCATACTTAAGAGTATCTGGTAACTGTTTTAGCTCGAATATAGGATCACCCTTTGGTGGGGGAGGATCCCCAAGGAGTTCAACAGGAAGATTATTCTTAAGAATAGGATATTGTTCTAAAACAATTTTATCTATCTCATCTCTTTCATCCATATGCATATCATTTTCATGCTCAAGGAGATATTGCTCTAAAGGATCCGTAGGAGGTACGACAATAAAATCAAGAGCAATGATTTCATCCCTACTAGACGACTCTTTTTCATGGGGTTGTCTTCCAAACTTGGAGAAGTTAAATTCATGAGACACACCCTCGAAACTAACAATGATAGTCTATTTAAGGCAATCAATATGAGCATTGATAGTGTTGAGAAAGGGTCTACCAAATATGATGGGACAAAAGCTATCTTGTGCAGTAGCAAGGACGAGGAAATCAGTAGGATACTTCGTCTTACCACACATGACTTCTACGTCTCTCACAATTCCCACAAGGCAGATAGTGTCTGTATTAGCTAACGTAATAGTGACAGCAATGGGTTCTAACTCAGCAGGTGCAATCTCATCTTTGATTTCATCATATAGGGACCGGGGTATTGCACTAACACTAGCACCCATATCACATAAACCATGATAACAGTGATCTCCTATCTTGACAAAAACAACGGGCAGGCCAACCACAGGTCCGTATTTGTCTTTCGCGTGAGGTTTAGCAATTCTAGCGGAGTCCTCACAGTATTTGATAACATGCCCGTCTATGTCTTCGGCTAAGAGATCTTTGATAATAGCAACACTAGGTTCAACTCTAATTTCCTCATGGGGTGCAAGTGGTCTAATGTAACCCCTACGTATTACAGTTGGAGCTTTAGAATAATCCTTTTTCCTAGCAGGGTAAGGTGGTTTCTCAGCGTAGGCACAAGGAACAATAGGATCACTAAAGGCAATGACTTTCTCTTCAACTAGATTGGGTTTAACTATGTTGACTTCTACATGCAGATGATACTTAAACCACTTCTCTTTGGGAAGATCAACATGAGCAGCAAAAGATTCACATAGAGAATCTACTATCTCAGAGTCAAGTCCATACTTAGCGCTAAAATCTCTAGAAGTGTTTGTTTCAACAAAAGATTTAACGCAATCAAACTGGAAATTTATACCTGACTCCTTACCTTCTTGAAGCTCCCAATCTTCAGAGTTACGTTTGATTCTTTCCAATAAATTCCACTTGTGGTCAATACCTTCTTCATAAAAGAACCGGTACAAGAAGTGTCAAGCATGGTACGATCTTCATGAGAAAGCCGAGCATAAAATTTTTGAGTGATAATTTCTCTCGAGAGCTCATGATTGGGGCATGAATAAAGAATTGATTTAAGCCTCCACCAAGCTTGAGCTATGCTTTCCCTGTCACGAGGCCAAAAGTTATAAATATAATTCCGATCACGACGTACTAAATGCATAGGATAAAACTTTTCATGAAATTCCAATTTCAACCGATTGCAGTGCCATGATCCAGTATCATCACATAGCCTATACCATGTCAACGCCTTATCCTTTAAAGATAAAGGAAAGACTTTCTTCTTTACCTCGTCCTCGGGCAAACCTGCAAGCCTAAATAAACCACAAACTTCATCTACATAGATTAGATGCAAGTCTAGATGTGATGATCCATCTCCTGTAAAAGGATTAGCCAGCAGTTTCTCAAGCATACCCGAAGGAATTTGATAAAAGATATTTTCAGTAGGTACCTCAGGTTGAGGAGCAACCCCTCGTGCTTCCGTTCGTGGTGAACATACCCTGAACAAATTCATCAAAGGAACAGTTTCCATAGAGACAAGTGACAATAAATTTCAGCACAGTATATAAATGTTTCCTTACCAAATTCCACTTACCAAAGGCGCTTTCCTCCCCGGCAACGGCGCCAGAAAAGAGTCTTGATGACCCAAAAGTATAGGGGATCAATCGTAGTCCTTTCGATAAGTAAGAGTGTCGAACCCAACGAGGAGAAGAAGGCTCTGATAAACGGTTTTCAGCAAGGTAATAACTGCAAGCACTGAAAGTAGCGGTAACAAGTGATGGTGTAGTGAGGTGAAACGTAGCAAGTGAAAAGTAACAAGTAACAAGTAGTAGCAACGGTGCAGAAAAGTGGCCCAATCCCTTTTGTAGCAAGGGACAAGCCTGAACAAAGTCTTATAAGAGGAAAAACGCTCCCGACGACACGCGAGAATTTCTGTTATGCTAGTTTCATCATGTTCATATGATTCGCGTTCGTTACTTTGATAGTTTGATATGTGGGTGGACCGATGCTTGGGTACTGCCCTTACTTTGACAAGCATCCCACTTATGATTAACCCCTCTCGCAAGCATCCGCAACGACGAAATAAGAATTAAGACAACGTCTAACCATAGCATTAAACTAGTGGATCCAAATCAGCCCCTTACGAAGCAACGCATAGACTTGGGTTTAAGCTTCTGTCACTCTAGCAACCCATCATCTACTTACTACTCCCCAATGCCTTCCTCTAGGCCCAAAGGTGGTGAAGTGTTATGTAGTCGACGTTCACATAACCCCACTAGAGGAAAAGACAACATACAGCATATCAAAATACCGAACGAATACCAAATTCACATGACTATTATCAGCATGACTTATCCCATGTCCTTAGGAACAAAAGTAACTACTCACAAAGCATAATCATAATCATGATCAGAGGTGTAATGAGTAGCATCAAGGATCTTAACATAAACTCTTCCACCAAGTAATCCAACTAGCATCAACTATAAAGAGTAATCAACACTACTAGCAACCTTACAAGTACCAATCAGAGTCGCGAGACGGAGATTGGTTACAAGAGATGAACTAGGGTTTGGAGAGGAGATGGTGCTGATGAAGATGTTGATGGAGATGACTCCCCTCCGATGAGAGGAGTGTTGGTGATGACGATGGCGACGATTTCCCCCTCCGGGAGGGAAGTTTCCCCGGCAGGATCGTCCTGCCGGAGCTCTAGATTGGTTCTGCTCAAGTTCCGCCTCGTGGCGGCGGAGAATCCACGAAAAAGCTCCCCCTTCATTTTTTCTCGGACGAAACCATTCATATAGCAAAAGAGGGGGGCCAGTGGGCCACCAGGGTGCCCACAAGCCTTGTTGCCGCGGCCAGGGGGGTAGGCCACGGCAACCAGGCTTGTGCCCCCCTGGCAGCTCCCCTCTGACACTTCTTTCGCCCAGTATTTTTTATATATTCCCAAAAAATTCCACGTTGATTTTCAGGGCATTTGGAGTTGCGCAGAATAGAGGACTCAGACTTGCTCCTTTTCCAGTCCAGAATTCCAGCTGTCGGTATTCTCCCTCTTCAAATAAACCTTGCAAAATAAGAGAGAAAAGGCATAAGTATGGTACCACAAAGTAAAATAACAGCCCATAAAGCGATAAATATCAACATGAAAGCATGATGCAAAATGGACGTATCAGGCTCGCAACCCGAGAACATCTCACATAAGACCACGAAGGTTGAGATATGAAGGATGGAACCGGGGTGAGATTGTGGAGCTACAGCTCGTAAAACTCCAATAACCCCCTTAGGAAATGGTGAATGGGGAATTCCACCCCTCACAGAAGGAAGGAAATGAAGTAAACACGTTCTCCCCTTTGTGGGGAAGGGAATTTTCCCATGAAGGCTTTCCCATCAGTGGAAGTCAGACTGGCTCGAGTAGGCGTCAGATCCGATTGGGGAAGATACCCATGCGTTTCAAGCTCACGCACGTGGAGGAGGGAAACGGAGCAACTGGCCTAGTCCCCCGAAAGGGGGCCAAGAGGGCGTGAAGAGGAACCTGCCATGACCCGTGAGGTGTTGAGAGCTCTAGAGTTTCTTGGCGGGGCTGAGAGGCGATGGAGCCTCAGAACAGATTTTGATATGTTTATAAAGGGTGTTACCCCCTCTTGCTATAGGGAACGGTTCCGCCAGGGATTGCCAAAGGTTCTTCCCTCTACAAAGGTACACGAGAATCGATAATTATTGTTAATCTTTGTGCAGAATTAAAAGTTGCGGGCCCCGCGACACTTCGGTAATCGCGAGTTGGCCGAGGAAGAAATCATCATTTCATGCTCAGAGGAGACAAAGGAACTCGCCTTGCAAACCAAATACTTTGGGCGTGGTCATCCAAAGACCCTACACGTTGGCATTGAAGGCTAGTTCGGGGGCTACTAAGGGAGTCCGGGGTTAATGGGTCCTCAGGTAGTCAGCTTACCACGAAGAGGTCAGCCTGATGGGCCGTACCTATGGGAGCCCGGGCTGTGCGGTCACCTCGTACTCAAGGAATAAAACACCAAAGACCGGCGTGACGTCCAAGTAAAGTAGACTAGGTCGGTTGTGTGTAACCCTAGGTCCTCTAGTGACTATATAAACTGGGGGACCTCGTCCGTGTAGATAGGTTGATTCACCTAGGGTTTAGTACACATGATCTTGAGGTTGACTCTGTAATCATCATCCACATCAATATAATCAAGCAGGACGTAGGGTTTTACCACCTCAAGAGGGCCCAAACCTGAGTAAACAATGTCTCCTCCTCTTTCCTGCAAACCATCGATCTAAGGTCAACAATTCGGTACCCCGTTTTGACACCGACACTAGAACAACACCACTAGCATAATCACTAGCATCACACATAATTTCAAAAGGCAAGTTCCAATCAGGTGGTTGAACAATAGGTGCCGAAGTTAAGGCTTTCTTAAATGTTTCAAAGGCTTCTACACAATCATCATCAAAAACGAAAGGAACATCCTTTTGTAATAAATTGGTAACAGGTCTAGAAATTTTAGAGAAGTCTTTAATAAACATCCTATAGAAACCAGCATGACCAAGGAAACTACGGATACCTTTAATATCTTTAGGACATGGCTTCTTCTCAATTGTATCAACTTTAGCCTTATCGACCTCAATACCTCGTTCAGAAATTTTATGACCCAAGACAATACCTTCATTTACCATAAAGTGGCACTTCTCCCAATTCAAGACAAGGTTAGTTTGCTGACATCTCTGGAAAACTCGATCAAGGTTTCTTAAGCAATCATCAAAATAAGTTCCATAAATGGAAAAATCATCCATGAAAACCTCAACAATATTTTCACAAAAATCAGGGAATATAGCAGTCATACATCTTTGAAAGGTAGCAGGTGCATCGCATAATCCAAAAGGCATACGTCTATAATCATAGGTTCCAAAGGGCAAGTAAAGGTGGTTTTCTCTTGATCAGGTTGTGACACGGGTATTTGAGAAAAACTAGATTTATAAACTAGACGAAGTTGAGAAAAACTAGACGAAGTTGAGGTTGACGTTGGACATCTACAATATTTATAAAGACAACTTTTAGACTAAGTTCATGACAATTAAGTTCATTTAATCAAATTAAGTATGAAGTCCCACTTAAATCGACATCCCTCTAGTCATCTAAGTGATACATGATCCATGTTGACTAACCCGTGTCCGATCATCACGTGAGACGGACTAGTCACCATGGTGAGCAACTTCATGCTGATCATATTCAACCATACGACTCATGTTCGACCTTTCGGTCTCTTGTATTCGAGGTCATGTCTGTACATGCTAAGCTCGTCGAGTCAACCCAAGTGTTTCGCGTGTGTAAATCTGGCTTACACCCGTTGTATGCGAACGTTAAAATCTATCGCACCCGATCATCACGTGGTGCTTCGAGACAACGAGCCTTCGCAACGGTGCACACTTAGGGGAATACGTTCTCGAAATTTTAGGAGGGATCATCTTATTATGCTACCGTCGTTCTAAGCAATAAGATGTAAAACATGATAAACATCACAATGCAATCATATAGTGACATGATATGGCCATTATCATCTTTGCTCTTTCGATCTCCATCTTCAGGCATTGCATGATCATCATCGTCACCGGCGTGACACCATGATCTCCATCATCGTGTCTCCGTGAAGTCGTCACGCCAACTACTACTATCACTACTACTATGGCTAACCGTTAGCAAGGAAGTAAAAGTAGTAAGCACATGGCGTTGCATCTCATACAATAAATTAAGACAACTCCTATGGCTCCTGCCGGTTGTCATACTCATCGACATGCAAGTCGTGAAACCTATTACAATAACATGATCATCTCATACATCATACATGCAACATCACAACTTTGGCCATATCACATCACATGTCAAACCCTGCAAAAACAAGTTAGACGTCCTCTAATTGTTGTTGCAAGTTTTACGTGGCTGATTTGGGTTTCTAGCAAGAACGCCTTCTTACCTACGTGACAGCCACAACGATGATATGCCAAAGCTATTTACCCTTCATAAGGACCCTTTTCATCAAATCCAATCCGACTAGAGTAGGAGAGACAGACACCCGCTAGCCACCTTTATGCACGATGTGCATGTCTGTCGGTGGAACCAGTCTCACGTAAGTGTACGTGTAAGGTCGGTCCGGGCCGCTTCATCCCACAATACCGCCGGAAAAGAATAAGACTAGTAACGGCAAGAAAATTGACAAACCATCGCCCACAACTTTTGTGTTCTACTCGTGCATAGAATCTACGCATAGAAAACCTGGCTCGGATGCCACTGTTGGGTGACGTAGCATAAATTCAAAAATTTTCCTACGCATGTTCAGATCTTCCTATGGAGAGACCAGCAACGAGAGAGGGGTAAGAGCATCTTCGTACCTTTGAAGATCGCTAAGCGGAAGCGTTGCTATAACGCGGTTGATGGAGTCGTACTCGCAGCGATTCCGATCTAGTGCCGAACAACGGCACCTCCGCGTTCAACACACGTGCAGCCCGGTGACGTCTCCCGCACCTTGATCCAGCAAGGAGGAGGGAGAGGTTGGGGAAGAAGACCAGCAACACGACGGCGTGGTGTTGGTGGAGAGACGAGGTCTCCCGGCAGGGCTTCGCCAAGCGCCGGCGGAGAGGAGGAGGAAGAAGTGCAGGGCTGCGCCGAGGGAGAGGGAAAACTGTGTCCTCCAAAGGCCAAAAGTGCCCACTATATATAGGGGAAGGGGAGAGGGGGTGCCACCCCTAGGGTTCCCACCCTAGGGGGTGCGGCAGCCCTCCCAGATGGGGTTTGTGGCGGCCAGATGGGGAGGAGGGGGTGGCGCACCCCTCTGGTGGGCCTAAGGCCCACCTAAGTTAGGGTTCCCCCCCCTCTTTTTCTTTCCCCTGCGCCATGGGCTGAGTGGGGAGGCGCACCAGCCCAACTAGGGGCTGGTTCCCACCCCCACTTAGCCCATCTTACCTCTTGGGGTCGCAGCCCCCCTTCGGTGGTCCCCCGGGACAACCTCCGGTGGTCCCGGTGGTCCCGGTATGTTACCGGTGATGCCCGAAACACTTCCGGTGTCCGAAACCATCCGTCCTATATATCAATCTTTACCTCCGGACCATTCCGGAGCTCCTCGTGACGTCCGGGATCTCATCCGGGACTCCGAACAACTTTCGGTAATCTCGTATAACAATTCCCTATAACCCTAGCGTCATCGAACCTTAAGTGTGTAGACCCTACGGGTTCGGGAGACAGGCAGACATGACCGAGACACCTCTCTGGCCAATAACCATCAGCGGGGTCTGGATACCCATGGTGGCTCCCACTAGCTCCACGATGATCTCATCGGATGAACCACGATGTCAAGGATTCAATCAATCCCGTATACGATTCCCTTTGTCTGTCGGTATAGAACTTGCCCGAGATTCGATCGTCGGTATACCTATACCTTGTTCAATCTCGTTACCGGTAAGTCTCTTTACTCGTTCCGTAGCACGTCATCGTGTGACTAACTCCTTAGTCACATTGAGCTCATGATGATGTTCTACCGAGTGGGCCCAGAGATACCTCTCCGTCACACGAAGTGACAAATCCCGATCTCGATTCGTGCCAACCCAACAGACACTTTCGGAGGTACCCGTAGTGAACCTTTATAGTCACCCAGTTACGTTGTGACGTTTGATACACCCAAAGCACTCCTACGGTATCCGGGAGTTGCACAATCTCACGGTCGAAGGAAAAGACACTTGACATTAGAAAAGCATTAGCATACGAACAATACGATCTAGTGCTAGGCTTAGGATTGGGTCTTGTCCACCACATCATTCTCCCAATGATGTGATCCCGTTATCAATGACATCCAATGTCCATGATCAGGAAACCATGATCATCTATTGACCAACGAGCTAGCTAACTAGAGGCTTGCTAGGGACACATTGTGATCTATTCATTCACACATGTATTAGTGTTTCCTGTTAATACAATTATAGCATGAACGATAGATGATTATCATGAACAAGGAAATATGATAATAACCATTTTATTATTGCCTCTAGGGCATATTTCCAACAGTCTCCCACTTGCACTAGAGACAATAATCTAGTTACATTGTGATGTATCGAACACCCATAGCATTATGGTGCTGATCATGTTTTGCTCGTGGAAGAGGTTTAGTCAACGGGTCTGCAATATTCAGATCCGTGTGTACTTTACAAATATCTATCACTCCAGTTTGGACATGGTCCTGGATGGAGTTGTAGCGGCGCTTGATGTGCTTCGTCTTCCGGTGAAACCTGGGCTCTTTGGCTATGGCTATGGCTCCAGTGTTATCACAGAAGAGTGTCATAGGACCCGATGCGCTTGGAACCACTCCAAGGTCGGTGATGAGCTCCTTCATCCAAATTCCTTCATGAGCCGCTTCTGAAGCAACTATGTACACCGCTTCACATGTAGATGCTGCCACGACTTCTTGCTTGCTGCTGCACCAGCTCACTGCCCCACCATTCAACACATATACGTATCCGGTTTGTGATTTAGAGTCATCCGGATCTGTGTCGAAGCTAGCATCGACGTAACCCTTTACGACGAGCTCTTCGTCACCTCCATAAACGAGAAACATTTCCTTAGTCCTTTTCAGGTACTTAAGGATATTCTTGACCGCTGTCCAGTGTTCTGCACTGGGATTACTTTGGTACCTCCCTACCAAGCTTATCGCAAGGTTTATATCAGGTCTGGTACACAGCATGGCATACATTAGAGAGCCCACGGCTGAAGCGTAGGGGACGGAACTCATCTTCTCTCTATCTGCTGCCGTGGTCGGCGACTGAGTCTTACTCAATCTCATACCTTGCAAAACTGGCAAGAACCCTTTCTTTGAGTTTTCCATATTGAACTTCTTCAGTATCTTGTCAAGGTATGTACTTTGCGAAAGACCTATGAGGCGTCTCGATCTATCTCTATAGATCTTGATGCCTAATATGTATGCAGCTTCTCCAAGGTCCTTCATTGAAAAACTCTTATTCAAATAGGCCTTTATGCTCTCCAACATCTCTATATCATTCCCCATCAATAATATGTCATCCACATATAGTACGAGGAAAGCTACAGAGCTCCCACTCACTTTCTTGTACAGACAGGCTTCTCCGTAAACCTGTATGAACCCAAACGCTTTAATCACCTCATTAAAGTGAATGTTCCAACTCCGAGATGCTTGCACCAGCCCATAGATGGAGCGCTGGAGCTTGCACACTTTGTTAGCACCCTTAGGGTCGACAAAACCTTCTGGTTGCATCATATACAACTCTTCCTTAAGATTCCCGTTAAGGAACGCTGTTTTGACGTCCATTTGCCAAATCTCATAATCATAAAAGGCGGCAATTGCTAACATGATTCGGACTGATTTCAGCTTCGCTACGGGAGAGAAAGTCTCTTCGTAGTCAACTCCTTGAATTTGTCGAAAACCCTTTGCGACAAGTCGAGCTTTGTAAACGGTTACATTACCGTTTGCATCAGTCTTCTTCTTGAAGATCCATTTATTTTCTATGGCTCGCCGTTCATCGGGCAAGTCCACCAAAGTCCATACTTTGTTCTCATACATGGATCCTATCTCGGATTTCATGGCCTCAAGCCATTTGTTGGAATCCGGGCCCGCCATCGCTTCTTCATAGTTCAAAGGTTCACCGTTGTCTAACAACATGATTTCCATCACAGGGTTGCCGTACCACTCTGGTGCGGAGCGTACCCTTGTGGACCTTCGCGGTTCAGTAGTAACTTGATCCGAAGCTTCATGATCATCATCATTAACTTCCTCTTCAGTCGGTGTAGGCACCACAGGAACAACTTCTTGCACTGCGCTACTTTCCGGTTCGAGAGGGGGTGTAATTACCTCATCAAGTTCTACCTTCCTCCCACTTACTTCTTTCGAGAGAAACTCTTTCTCTAGAAAGGATCCGTTCTTGGCAACAAAGGTTTTACCTTCGGATCTAAGATAGAAGGTATACCCAATAGTTTCCTTAGGGTATCCTATGAATACGCATTTCTCCGCTTTGGGTTCGAGCTTTTCTGGTTGAAGTTTCTTCACATAAGCATCGCAGCCCCAAACTTTAAGAAACGACAACTTAGGTTTCTTGCCAAACCACAGTTCATACGGTGTCGTCTCAACGGATTTAGACGGTGCCCTATTTAAAGTGAATGCTGCAGTTTCTAATGCGTATCCCCAAAATGATAGCGGTAAGTCGGTGAGAGACATCATAGATCGTACCATATCTAATAAAGTGCGATTACGACGTTCAGACACTCCGTTGCGCTGCGGTGTGCCAGGCGGCGTCAGTTGTGAAACGATTCCACACTTCCTTAGGTGTGTGCCAAACTCGTGACTCAAATATTCTCCTCCACGATCAGATCGTAGACATTTTATTTTCCTGTCACGTTGATTCTCAACCTCACTCTGAAATTCCTTGAACTTTTCAAACGTCTCAGATTTGTGCTTCATCAAGTAGATATACCCATACCTACTCAAATCATCGGTGAGAGTGAGAACATAACGATAACCACCGCGAGCTTCAACGTTCATTGGACCACACACATCAGTATGTATTATTTCCAATAAGTCGGTGGCTCTTTCCATTATTCCTGAGAATGGAGTCTTAGTCATCTTGCCCATGAGGCACGGTTCGCATGTGTCAAATGATTCAAAGTCAAGAGACTCTAGCAGTCCATCAGTATGGAGCTTCTTCATGCGCTTAACGCCGATATGACCAAGGCGGCAGTGCCACAAGTATGTGGGACTATCGTTATCAACTTTGCATCTTTTGGTACTCACACTATGAATATGTGTAACATCACGATCGAGATTCATCAAGAATAAACCATTCACCAGGGAGCATGACCATAAAACATATCACTCATATAAATAGAACAACCATTATTCTCTGACTTAAATGAGTAGCCGTCTCGCATTAAGCAAGACCCTGATACAATGTTCATGCTTAAAGCTGGTACTAAATAACAATTATTAAGGTTTAAAACTAATCCCGACGGTAGATGTAGAGGTAGCGTGCCAACGGCGATCACATCGACCTTTGAACCATTCCCGACGCGCATCGTCACCTCGTCCTTGGCCAGTCTCCGCTTATTCCGCAGTTCCTGCTTTGAGTTGCAAATGTGAGCAACGGCACCGGTATCAAATACCCAGGAGCTACTACGAGCGCTGGTAAGGTACACATCAATAACATGTATATCACATATACCTTTAACGTTGCCGACCTTCTTGTCCGCTAAGTATTTGGGGCAGTTCCGCTTCCAGTGACCTTTTCCCTTGCAGTAGAAGCACTCAGTCTCAGGCTTGGGTCCGTTCTTTTTCTTCTTCCCGGCATCTGGCTTACCGGGCGCGGCAACAGCTTTGCCGTCTTTCTTGAAGTTCTTCTTACCCCTGCCTTTCTTGAAACTAGTGGTCTTGTTGACCATCAACACTTGATGCTCCTTCTTGATTTCTACTTCTGCAGACTTGAGCATCGAGTACAACTCGGGAATGGTTTTCTCCATCCCTTGCATGTTGTAGTTAAGCACAAAGCCTTTGTAGCTTGGTGGGAGAGACTGGAGGATTCTGTCAATGATAGCATCATCCGGAAGTTCGACTCCAAGTGAAGTCAGACGACCGTGTAACCCAGACATTTTGAGTATGTGCTCACTGACAGAACTGTTCTCCTCCATCTTACAGCTGAAGAACTTGTCGGAGACTTCATATCTCTCGACACGGGCATGAGCTTGAAAAACTAGCTTCAGCTCTTGGAACATCTCATATGCCCCGTGTTGCTCAAAACGTCTTTGGAGCCCCGTTTCTAAACTGTATAACATGCCACACCTGACCAGAGAGTAGTCATCACTCCGCGCTTGCCAGACGTTTAGAACGTCCTGCGCTGCTGCGGGAGCGGGAGGGTCACCTAGCGGCGCATTAAGGACATAAGCCTTTTTACTTGCTTCAAGGATGAGCTTCAGGTTGCGAACCCAGTCCGCATAGTTGCTACCATCATCTTTCAGCTTGTTTTTCTCTAGGAATGCGTTGAAGTTGAGGTTGACGTTGGACATCTACAATATTTATAAAGACAACTTTTAGACTAAGTTCATGACAATTAAGTTCATTTAATCAAATTAAGTATGAACTCCCACTTAAATCGACATCCCTCTAGTCATCTAAGTGATACATGATCCATGTTGACTAACCCGTGTCCGATCATCACGTGAGACGGACTAGTCACCATGGTGAGCAACTTCATGCTGATCGTATTCAACCATACGACTCATGTTCGACCTTTCGGTCTCTTGTATTCGAGGTCATGTCTGTACATGCTAAGCTCGTCGAGTCAACCTAAGTGTTTCGCGTGTGTAAATCTGGCTTACACCCGTTGTATGCGAACGTTAAAATCTATCGCACCCGATCATCACGTGGTGCTTCGAGACAACGAGCCTTCGCAACGGTGCACACTTAGGGGAATACGTTCTCGAAATTTTAGGAGGGATCATCTTATTATGCTACCGTCGTTCTAAGCAATAAGATGTAAAACATGATAAACATCACAATGCAATCATATAGTGACATGATATGGCCATTATCATCTTTGCTCTTTCGATCTCCATCTTCAGGCATTGCATGATCATCATCGTCACCGGCGTGACACCATGATCTCCATCATCGTGTCTCCGTGAAGTCGTCACGCCAACTACTACTATCACTACTACTATGGCTAACCGTTAGCAAGGAAGTAAAAGTAGTAAGCACATGGCGTTGCATCTCATACAATAAATTAAGACAACTCCTATGGCTCCTGCCGGTTGTCATACTCATCGACATGCAAGTCGTGAAACCTATTACAATAACATGATCATCTCATACATCATACATGCAACATCACAACTTTGGCCATATCACATCACATGTCAAACCCTGCAAAAACAAGTTAGACGTCCTCTAATTGTTGTTGCAAGTTTTACGTGGCTGATTTGGGTTTCTAGCAAGAACGCCTTCTTACCTACGTGACAGCCACAACGATGATATGCCAAAGCTATTTACCCTTCATAAGGACCCTTTTCATCAAATCCAATCCGACTAGAGTAGGAGAGACAGACACCCGCTAGCCACCTTTATGCACGATGTGCATGTCTGTCGGTGGAACCAGTCTCACGTAAGTGTACGTGTAAGGTCGGTCCGGGCCGCTTCATCCCACAATACCGCCGGAAAAGAATAAGACTAGTAACGGCAAGAAAATTGACAAACCATCGCCCACAACTTTTGTGTTCTACTCGTGCATAGAATCTACGCATAGAAAACCTGGCTCGGATGCCACTGTTGGGTGACGTAGCATAAATTCAAAAATTTTCCTACGCATGTTCAGATCTTCCTATGGAGAGACCAGCAACGAGAGAGGGGTAAGAGCATCTTCGTACCTTTGAAGATCGCTAAGCGGAAGCGTTGCTATAACGCGGTTGATGGAGTCGTACTCGCAGCGATTCCGATCTAGTGCCGAACAACGGCACCTCCGCGTTCAACACACGTGCAGCCCGGTGACGTCTCCCGCACCTTGATCCAGCAAGGAGGAGGGAGAGGTTGGGGAAGAAGACCAGCAACACGACGGCGTGGTGTTGGTGGAGAGACGAGGTCTCCCGGCAGGGCTTCGCCAAGCGCCGGCGGAGAGGAGGAGGAAGAAGTGCAGGGCTGCGCCGAGGGAGAGGGAAAACTGTGTCCTCCAAAGGCCAAAAGTGCCCACTATATATAGGGGAAGGGGAGAGGGGGTGCCACCCCTAGGGTTCCCACCCTAGGGGGTGCGGCAGCCCTCCCAGATGGGGTTTGTGGCGGCCAGATGGGGAGGAGGGGGTGGCGCACCCCTCTGGTGGGCCTAAGGCCCACCTAAGTTAGGGTCCCCCTCCCTCTTTTTCTTTCCCCTGCGCCATGGGCTGAGTGGGGAGGCGCAGCAGCCCAACTAGGGGCTGGTTCCCACCCCCACTTAGCCCATCTTACCTCTTGGGGTCGCAGCCCCCCTTCGGTGGTCCCCCGGGACCACCTCCGGTGGTCCCGGTGGTCCCGGTATGTTACCGGTGATGCCCGAAACACTTCCGGTGTCCGAAACCATCCGTCCTATATATCAATCTTTACCTCCGGACCATTCCGGAGCTCCTCGTGACGTCCGGGATCTCATCCGGGACTCCGAACAACTTTCGGTAATCTCGTATAACAATTCCCTATAACCCTAGCGTCATCGAACCTTAAGTGTGTAGACCCTACGGGTTCGGGAGACAGGCAGACATGACCGAGACACCTCTCTGGCCAATAACCATCAGCGGGGTCTGGATACCCATGGTGGCTCCCACTAGCTCCACGATGATCTCATCGGATGAACCACGATGTCAAGGATTCAATCAATCCCGTATACGATTCCCTTTGTCTGTCGGTATAGAACTTGCCCGAGATTCGATCGTCGGTATACCTATACCTTGTTCAATCTCGTTACCGGTAAGTCTCTTTACTCGTTCCGTAGCACGTCATCGTGTGACTAACTCCTTAGTCACATTGAGCTCATGATGATGTTCTACCGAGTGGGCCCAGAGATACCTCTCCGTCACACGAAGTGACAAATCCCGATCTCGATTCGTGCCAACCCAACAGACACTTTCGGAGGTACCCGTAGTGAACCTTTATAGTCACCCAGTTACGTTGTGACGTTTGATACACCCAAAGCACTCCTACGGTATCCGGGAGTTGCACAATCTCACGGTCGAAGGAAAAGACACTTGACATTAGAAAAGCATTAGCATACGAACAATACGATCTAGTGCTAGGCTTAGGATTGGGTCTTGTCCACCACATCATTCTCCCAATGATGTGATCCCGTTATCAATGACATCCAATGTCCATGATCAGGAAACCATGATCATCTATTGACCAACGAGCTAGCTAACTAGAGGCTTGCTAGGGACACATTGTGATCTATTCATTCACACATGTATTAGTGTTTCCTGTTAATACAATTATAGCATGAACGATAGATGATTATCATGAACAAGGAAATATGATAATAACCATTTTATTATTGCCTCTAGGGCATATTTCCAACAGTCTCCCACTTGCACTAGAGACAATAATCTAGTTACATTGTGATGTATCGAACACCCATAGCATTATGGTGCTGATCATGTTTTGCTCGTGGAAGAGGTTTAGTCAACGGGTCTGCAATATTCAGATCCGTGTGTACTTTACAAATATCTATCACTCCAGTTTGGACATGGTCCTGGATGGAGTTGTAGCGGCGCTTGATGTGCTTCGTCTTCCGGTGAAACCTGGGCTCTTTGGCTATGGCTATGGCTCCAGTGTTATCACAGAAGAGTGTCATAGGACCCGATGCGCTTGGAACCACTCCAAGGTCGGTGATGAGCTCCTTCATCCAAATTCCTTCATGAGCCGCTTCTGAAGCAACTATGTACACCGCTTCACATGTAGATGCTGCCACGACTTCTTGCTTGCTGCTGCACCAGCTCACTGCCCCACCATTCAACACATATACGTATCCGGTTTGTGATTTAGAGTCATCCGGATCTGTGTCGAAGCTAGCATCGACGTAACCCTTTACGACGAGCTCTTCGTCACCTCCATAAACGAGAAACATTTCCTTAGTCCTTTTCAGGTACTTAAGGATATTCTTGACCGCTGTCCAGTGTTCTGCACCGGGATTACTTTGGTACCTCCCTACCAAGCTTATCGCAAGGTTTATATCAGGTCTGGTACACAGCATGGCATACATTAGAGAGCCCACGGCTGAAGCGTAGGGGACGGAACTCATCTTCTCTCTATCTGCTGCCGTGGTCGGCGACTGAGTCTTACTCAATCTCATACCTTGCAAAACTGGCAAGAACCCTTTCTTTGAGTTTTCCATATTGAACTTCTTCAGTATCTTGTCAAGGTATGTACTTTGCGAAAGACCTATGAGGCGTCTCGATCTATCTCTATAGATCTTGATGCCTAATATGTATGCAGCTTCTCCAAGGTCCTTCATTGAAAAACTCTTATTCAAATAGGCCTTTATGCTCTCCAACATCTCTATATCATTCCCCATCAATAATATGTCATCCACATATAGTA
Organism: Hordeum vulgare subsp. vulgare; assembly: GCF_904849725.1. Taxonomy (NCBI): domain Eukaryota; kingdom Viridiplantae; phylum Streptophyta; class Magnoliopsida; order Poales; family Poaceae; genus Hordeum; species Hordeum vulgare. The sequence goes on from NC_058518.1 coordinate 35,059,581, forward strand.
CGAGGAAATCTACAGAGCTCCCACTCACTTTCTTGTACAGACAGGCTTCTCCGTAAACCTGTATGAACCCAAACGCTTTAATCACCTCATTAAAGTGAATGTTCCAACTCCGAGATGCTTGCACCAGCCCATAGATGGAGCGCTGGAGCTTGCACACTTTGTTAGCACCCTTAGGGTCGACAAAACCTTCTGGTTGCATCATATACAACTCTTCCTTAAGATTCCCGTTAAGGAACGCTGTTTTGACGTCCATTTGCCAAATCTCATAATCATAAAAGGCGGCAATTGCTAACATGATTCGGACTGATTTCAGCTTCGCTACGGGAGAGAAAGTCTCTTCGTAGTCAACTCCTTGAATTTGTCGAAAACCCTTTGCGACAAGTCGAGCTTTGTAAACGGTTACATTACCGTTTGCATCAGTCTTCTTCTTGAAGATCCATTTATTTTCTATGGCTCGCCGTTCATCGGGCAAGTCCACCAAAGTCCATACTTTGTTCTCATACATGGATCCTATCTCGGATTTCATGGCCTCAAGCCATTTGTTGGAATCCGGGCCCGCCATCGCTTCTTCATAGTTCAAAGGTTCACCGTTGTCTAACAACATGATTTCCATCACAGGGTTGCCGTACCACTCTGGTGCGGAGCGTACCCTTGTGGACCTTCGCGGTTCAGTAGTAACTTGATCCGAAGCTTCATGATCATCATCATTAACTTCCTCTTCAGTCGGTGTAGGCACCACAGGAACAACTTCTTGCACTGCGCTACTTTCCGGTTCGAGAGGGGGTGTAATTACCTCATCAAGTTCTACCTTCCTCCCACTTACTTCTTTCGAGAGAAACTCTTTCTCTAGAAAGGATCCGTTCTTGGCAACAAAGGTTTTACCTTCGGATCTAAGATAGAAGGTATACCCAATAGTTTCCTTAGGGTATCCTATGAATACGCATTTCTCCGCTTTGGGTTCGAGCTTTTCTGGTTGAAGTTTCTTCACATAAGCATCGCAGCCCCAAACTTTAAGAAACGACAACTTAGGTTTCTTGCCAAACCACAGTTCATACGGTGTCGTCTCAACGGATTTAGACGGTGCCCTATTTAAAGTGAATGCTGCAGTTTCTAATGCGTATCCCCAAAATGATAGCGGTAAGTCGGTGAGAGACATCATAGATCGTACCATATCTAATAAAGTGCGATTACGACGTTCAGACACTCCGTTGCGCTGCGGTGTGCCAGGCGGCGTCAGTTGTGAAACGATTCCACACTTCCTTAGGTGTGTGCCAAACTCGTGACTCAAATATTCTCCTCCACGATCAGATCGTAGACATTTTATTTTCCTGTCACGTTGATTCTCAACCTCACTCTGAAATTCCTTGAACTTTTCAAACGTCTCAGATTTGTGCTTCATCAAGTAGATATACCCATACCTACTCAAATCATCGGTGAGAGTGAGAACATAACGATAACCACCGCGAGCTTCAACGTTCATTGGACCACACACATCAGTATGTATTATTTCCAATAAGTCGGTGGCTCTTTCCATTATTCCTGAGAATGGAGTCTTAGTCATCTTGCCCATGAGGCACGGTTCGCATGTGTCAAATGATTCAAAGTCAAGAGACTCTAGCAGTCCATCAGTATGGAGCTTCTTCATGCGCTTAACGCCGATATGACCAAGGCGGCAGTGCCACAAGTATGTGGGACTATCGTTATCAACTTTGCATCTTTTGGTACTCACACTATGAATATGTGTAACATCACGATCGAGATTCATCAAGAATAAACCATTCACCAGGGAGCATGACCATAAAACATATCACTCATATAAATAGAACAACCATTATTCTCTGACTTAAATGAGTAGCCGTCTCGCATTAAGCAAGACCCTGATACAATGTTCATGCTTAAAGCTGGTACTAAATAACAATTATTAAGGTTTAAAACTAATCCCGACGGTAGATGTAGAGGTAGCGGGCCAACGGCGATCACATCGACCTTTGAACCATTCCCGACGCGCATCGTCACCTCGTCCTTGGCCAGTCTCCGCTTATTCCGCAGTTCCTGCTTTGAGTTGCAAATGTGAGCAACGGCACCGGTATCAAATACCCAGGAGCTACTACGAGCGCTGGTAAGGTACACATCAATAACATGTATATCACATATACCTTTAACGTTGCCGACCTTCTTGTCCGCTAAGTATTTGGGGCAGTTCCGCTTCCAGTGACCTTTTCCCTTGCAGTAGAAGCACTCAGTCTCAGGCTTGGGTCCGTTCTTTTTCTTCTTCCCGGCATCTGGCTTACCGGGCGCGGCAACAGCTTTGCCGTCTTTCTTGAAGTTCTTCTTACCCCTGCCTTTCTTGAAACTAGTGGTCTTGTTGACCATCAACACTTGATGCTCCTTCTTGATTTCTACTTCTGCAGACTTGAGCATCGAGTACAACTCGGGAATGGTTTTCTCCATCCCTTGCATGTTGTAGTTAAGCACAAAGCCTTTGTAGCTTGGTGGGAGAGACTGGAGGATTCTGTCAATGATAGCATCATCCGGAAGTTCGACTCCAAGTGAAGTCAGACGACCGTGTAACCCAGACATTTTGAGTATGTGCTCACTGACAGAACTGTTCTCCTCCATCTTACAGCTGAAGAACTTGTCGGAGACTTCATATCTCTCGACACGGGCATGAGCTTGAAAAACTAGCTTCAGCTCTTGGAACATCTCATATGCCCCGTGTTGCTCAAAACGTCTTTGGAGCCCCGTTTCTAAACTGTATAACATGCCACACCTGACCAGAGAGTAGTCATCACTCCGCGCTTGCCAGACGTTTAGAACGTCCTGCGCTGCTGCGGGAGCGGGAGGGTCACCTAGCGGCGCATTAAGGACATAAGCCTTTTTACTTGCTTCAAGGATGAGCTTCAGGTTGCGAACCCAGTCCGCATAGTTGCTACCATCATCTTTCAGCTTGTTTTTCTCTAGGAATGCGTTGAAGTTGAGGTTGACGTTGGACATCTACAATATTTATAAAGACAACTTTTAGACTAAGTTCATGACAATTAAGTTCATTTAATCAAATTAAGTATGAACTCCCACTTAAATCGACATCCCTCTAGTCATCTAAGTGATACATGATCCATGTTGACTAACCCGTGTCCGATCATCACGTGAGACGGACTAGTCACCATGGTGAGCAACTTCATGCTGATCGTATTCAACCATACGACTCATGTTCGACCTTTCGGTCTCTTGTATTCGAGGTCATGTCTGTACATGCTAAGCTCGTCGAGTCAACCTAAGTGTTTCGCGTGTGTAAATCTGGCTTACACCCGTTGTATGCGAACGTTAAAATCTATCGCACCCGATCATCACGTGGTGCTTCGAGACAATGAGCCTTCGCAACGGTGCACACTTAGGGGAATACGTTCTCGAAATTTTAGGAGGGATCATCTTATTATGCTACCGTCGTTCTAAGCAATAAGATGTAAAACATGATAAACATCACAATGCAATCATATAGTGACATGATATGGCCATTATCATCTTTGCTCTTTCGATCTCCATCTTCAGGCATTGCATGATCATCATCGTCACCGGCGTGACACCATGATCTCCATCATCGTGTCCCCGTGAAGTCGTCACGCCAACTACTACTATCACTACTACTATGGCTAACCGTTAGCAAGGAAGTAAAAGTAGTAAGCACATGGCGTTGCATCTCATACAATAAATTAAGACAACTCCTATGGCTCCTGCCGGTTGTCATACTCATCGACATGCAAGTCGTGAAACCTATTACAATAACATGATCATCTCATACATCATACATGCAACATCACAACTTTGGCCATATCACATCACATGTCAAACCCTGCAAAAACAAGTTAGACGTCCTCTAATTGTTGTTGCAAGTTTTACGTGGCTGATTTGGGTTTCTAGCAAGAACGCCTTCTTACCTACGTGACAGCCACAACGATGATATGCCAAAGCTATTTACCCTTCATAAGGACCCTTTTCATCAAATCCAATCCGACTAGAGTAGGAGAGACAGACACCCGCTAGCCACCTTTATGCACGATGTGCATGTCTGTCGGTGGAACCAGTCTCACGTAAGTGTACGTGTAAGGTCGGTCCGGGCCGCTTCATCCCACAATACCGCCGGAAAAGAATAAGACTAGTAACGGCAAGAAAATTGACAAACCATCGCCCACAACTTTTGTGTTCTACTCGTGCATAGAATCTACGCATAGAAAACCTGGCTCGGATGCCACTGTTGGGTGACGTAGCATAAATTCAAAATTTTTCCTACGCATGTTCAGATCTTCCTATGGAGAGACCAGCAACGAGAGAGGGGTAAGAGCATCTTCGTACCTTTGAAGATCGCTAAGCGGAAGCGTTGCTATAACGCGGTTGATGGAGTCGTACTCGCAGCGATTCCGATCTAGTGCCGAACAACGGCACCTCCGTGTTCAACACACGTGCAGCCCGGTGACGTCTCCCGCACCTTGATCCAGCAAGGAGGAGGGAGAGGTTGGGGAAGAAGACCAGCAACACGACGGCGTGGTGTTGGTGGAGAGACGAGGTCTCCCGGCAGGGCTTCGCCAAGCGCCGGCGGAGAGGAGGAGGAAGAAGTGCAGGGCTGCGCCGAGGGAGAGGGAAAACTGTGTCCTCCAAAGGCCAAAAGTGCCCACTATATATAGGGGAAGGGGAGAGGGGGTGCCACCCCTAGGGTTCCCACCCTAGGGGGTGCGGCAGCCCTCCCAGATGGGGTTTGTGGCGGCCAGATGGGGAGGAGGGGGTGGCGCACCCCTCTGGTGGGCCTAAGGCCCACCTAAGTTAGGGTTCCCCCCCCTCTTTTTCTTTCCCCTGCGCCATGGGCTGAGTGGGGAGGCGCACCAGCCCAACTAGGGGCTGGTTCCCACCCCCACTTAGCCCATCTTACCTCTTGGGGTCGCAGCCCCCCTTCGGTGGTCCCCAGGGACCACCTCTGGTGGTCCCGGTGGTCCCGGTACGTTACCGGTGATGCCCGAAACACTTCCGGTGTCCGAAACCATCCGTCCTATATATCAATCTTTACCTCCGGACCATTCCGGAGCTCCTCGTGACGTCCGGGATCTCATCCGGGACTCCGAACAACTTTCGGTAATCTCGTATAACAATTCCCTATAACCCTAGCGTCATCGAACCTTAAGTGTGTAGACCCTACGGGTTCGGGAGACAGGCAGACATGACCGAGACACCTCTCTGGCCAATAACCATCAGCGGGGTCTGGATACCCATGGTGGCTCCCACTAGCTCCACGATGATCTCATCGGATGAACCACGATGTCAAGGATTCAATCAATCCCGTATACGATTCCCTTTGTCTGTCGGTATAGAACTTGCCCGAGATTCGATCGTCGGTATACCTATACCTTGTTCAATCTCGTTACCGGTAAGTCTCTTTACTCGTTCCGTAGCACGTCATCGTGTGACTAACTCCTTAGTCACATTGAGCTCATGATGATGTTCTACCGAGTGGGCCCAGAGATACCTCTCCGTCACACGGAGTGACAAATCCCGATCTCGATTCGTGCCAACCCAACAGACACTTTCGGAGGTACCCGTAGTGAACCTTTATAGTCACCCAGTTACGTTGTGACGTTTGATACACCCAAAGCACTCCTACGGTATCCGGGAGTTGCACAATCTCACGGTCGAAGGAAAAGACACTTGACATTAGAAAAGCATTAGCATACGAACAATACGATCTAGTGCTAGGCTTAGGATTGGGTCTTGTCCACCACATCATTCTCCCAATGATGTGATCCCGTTATCAATGACATCCAATGTCCATGATCAGGAAACCATGATCATCTATTGACCAACGAGCTAGCTAACTAGAGGCTTGCTAGGGACACATTGTGATCTATTCATTCACACATGTATTAGTGTTTCCTGTTAATACAATTATAGCATGAACGATAGATGATTATCATGAACAAGGAAATATGATAATAACCATTTTATTATTGCCTCTAGGGCATATTTCCAACAACATCTTCTTTTCATCAAGATAAGCATATTTAAAAGTGCCAGGTAATTACTTTAATTCAAACACAGGGTCACCCTTGGGTGGAGGAGGACCTCCTAGAGTTTCAATAGGCAAGTTGTGTTTAAGTATAGGCTTTTTCTCAAAGAACATTTTATCTATTTCATTTCTTTCATGCATATGCATATCAGTTTCATGGTCTAGCAAATATTGTTCTAATGGATCACTAGGACGAATGGTAATGGAAGCAAGACAAATTACTTCATGTTTACTATGCAATTCTTTATCATGGGGTTGCATACTAAACTTAGAGAAATTAAACTCATGAGACAACCACCAAAATTAACATTGGCAGTTTCCTTTTTGCATTCTATTTGAGCATTGACAATGTTCAAGAAGGGTCTACCAAATATCATGGGACAAGAATCATCTTATGGAGAGCTAAGTACTAGAAAATCAGTAAGGTATTTTACTTTTCGACACAAGACTTTTACATCTCTAACAATCCCAAGTGGTGTGATGGTGTCTCTATTAGCAAGTTCAATAGTAACATCTATGCCTTCTATTTCAGCAGGTGCTATCTCATGCATAATTTCTTGATATAAGGTGAAAGTAATAGCGCTAATGCTAGCACCCATATCACAGAAACCATGATAACAATGATGTCCTATTTTGACTAACACGACATGCATGCCAACAATGGGTCTATTTTTATCTTTAGTATCAGGTTTGGCAATTCTAGCACCTTCATCACAGAAATAAATAACATGCCCATCAATATTATCGACCAAGAGATCTTTAAACATAGCAATACTAGGTTCTACCTTGATTTTCTCAGAGGGTTTGGTTGTTCTAACGTAACTTTTGTTAACCATGGTTGAAGCTTTAGCATGTTCCTTTATCCTAACAGGGAAAGGTGGTTTCTCAATGTAAGCGGTAGGCACAACAGGGTCAACATTGTAAATGATAGTTTCATCCTCAACTTTAATTGGTTCTTCAACTTTTTCTTTAATAGGTGGGTGTTATTTAAACCATTTCTCTTTAGGGAGATCAACATGAGTAGCAAAGGTTTCACAAAATGAGGCTACTATCTCAGAGTCAAGTTCATATTTAGTGCTAAAATAATTGAAAGCATCGGTATTCATAAAAGATTTAACACAGTCAAACTCAAGTTTTATACCTGATTCTTTACCTTCGTCGAGTTCCCAATCTTGAGAGTTGCGTTTAATTCTTTCCAAAAGATCCCACCTGAATTCAACAGGCTTTTTCATAAAAGAACCAAAACAAGAAGTATCGAGCATGGTTTGATCATTACAAGAAAGCCGACCATAAAAATTCTGAATAATAATTTCTCTCGGGACCTCATGATTGGGGCATGAATATAACATTAACTTCATACTCCCTCGAGTTAGAGTGAAACTTTCTCCTTCACGAGGCCAAAAATTATAGATAAAGTTCTTATCACGATGAACAAGATGCATAGGATGATTTTTTGGTAAAACTGCAATTGCAATCGATTCCAATTCCAAGATCACGTATCATCACATAGCCTATACCATGTCAATACTTTTCCCCCAAATATAAAGGAAAAAACCTTCTTCTTAACTTCATCTACAGATAAACCTGCAAGCTTAAATAATCCACAAACTTCATCCACGTAGATTAGGTGCATATCGGGATGTTTTGTTCCATCTCCTGCATAAGGACTAGCTAGCAGTTTCTCTATCATACCCGAAGGAATTTCATAATAAATATTTTTAGTAGGTTAAGTAGGTTGAGGGACAAATCTTGGAGTTTCCAATCGAGGTGAAGATACCCCGAACAAACCCATCAAAGGATTACTTTCCATAGTGACAAGTGAAAGTAAATTTCAGCACGTAATATAAAATTTCCCTTACCAAAGGTGCTTCACTCCCCGGAAACGGAGCCAGAAACGAGTCTTGATGACCCACAGGTATAGGTGATCAATCGTAGTCCTTTCTATAAGTAAGAGTGTCGAACGCAACGAGGAGTGGAAGGAAATGAGAAGCGGTTTTCAGCAAGGTAATTTCTCCAAGCACTGAAATAGCGGTAACAAGTTGTTCGATAGGAAGATAATTGTAACAAGTAACGAGTAGCAATAGTAAAAATAGGTACAGCAAGGTATCCCAATCCTTTTGTGGCAAAGGACAGACCGGAACGGTTTCTTATAGTAGGCAAAGCGTTCTTGAGGGCACACGGTAATTTCATCTAGTCACTTTCATCATGTCGGGTTAATGAGCGTTCGATACTTTGATAATTTGATATGTGAGTGTACCGGTGCTTGGGTGCTATTCTTACTTGAACAAGCCTCCCACTTATGATTAACCCTCCTGCAAGCATCCGCAACTACGAGAAAAGTATTAAGAATCAATTCTAACCATAGATTAAACATAGGGATCCAAATCAGCCCCTTATAGAATAGCGCATAAACTAGGGTTTAAGTTTCTGTCACTCTCGCAACCCATCATCTAATAGCTAGTCCACTATGTATTCCCTGAGGCCCAAAGATGGCGAAGTGTTATGTACTCCACGTTCACATAACACCACTAAGGGAATAACAACATTCATATCATCAAAATATCGAACGAATATCAACTTCACACGACTACTTCCAACATGTCTTCTCCCGTGACCTCAAGAACAAAAGTAACTACTCACAACTGATAAACATGCTCATGATCAGAGAGGTATTAAATAGATTATTGGATCTGAACATATGATCTTCCACCAAATAAACCACAAAGCATCAACTCTTACATGTAATCAACCCTACTAGTCACCCCATGTACCAATCTGAGGTTCTCGTACAAGACTGAGCACAAGAGATGAAATAGGGTTTTGAGAGGAGATGGTTCTATTGAAGATGTTCATGAATATTGGCTTCCCCAAGATGAGAGGGTTGTTGGTGATGATGATGGCCTTGATTTCCCCCTCAAGGAGGGAAGTTCCTCCGACGAAATCGCTCTGCCGGAGGGCAAAAGTGCTCCTGCCCAGGTTCCTCCTCGAGACGGCAGCGCTCCATCCCAAAAGTCCTCTCCTGATTTTTTTTCAGGTCAAGAGTGAATATATACCAGAAGATGGTCGCCACAAGTGGGCTGGGTGGTCCACTACCCACTAGGTCGCGCTAGGGGGGCTAGCGCGCCCTGGTGCCTAGTGGCCACCTGGCAGCCCCCTCTGGTACTTCTTTCCTCCAATATTTCTTATTTATTCCATCAAAATTCCTCGTGAAGTTTCATCCCATTTGGCGATGTGCAGAATAGGTATCTCTGATGTAGCCTTTTCAGGTTTGGAATTCCATCTGCCGGCATTCTCCCTCTTCATGTAAACCTTGCATATTATGAGAGAAAAAGGCATTAGAATTACTCCATGAAGTGGTGTAATGCATAAAAACACTATAAGTAACAGTAGCAAAACATGATGCAAAATGGACGTATCAATATGGTGAACCCATGTCACGCTAGATCATTGCACATCCTGGTACACTGTCAGAGGCATTCATATTGGAGTCATGTTGCTTCATTCATCATATCGAGTTAGCCATGAGTTGCAATTAAATAAAAGTGTGATGATCACCATTGTTATAGCATTGTCCCTGTGAGGAAATAAAGATGGGGGAGGCCAAATGAGCCCACCTAATAAAGATGAATGAGATAAAAAGAGAGAAGGGACTTTGCTACTATCCTTTACCACACATGTGCCTCAATGTGACAATATGTACATCATGTAGAGAGTCTCATGTTATATCATTTATATGCTAGTGCGAATCAAAAAAATTATAAACTTGTCTTGTATATTCCGATGTCCGAGGTCTTCATGAGCAAGCAAGTTGGATGCACACCCCACTTAGCTTTAGTGGAGTTTTCATACACTTATAGTTCTATTGCATCATTTGCATGACAATCCCACCTTGTATCAATATCTATCAATGGGTATCTCCATAATGTGTTGGTACGCCTAGTTGATACAAGACTATCTTCTTCACTTTTCAACCCCTTTGAAACCTACCACCTTACTCTGTTCCACATATATGATATGTCCAATGATTCACGCTCATTTATTGCGTGAAGAATAAAAAGTTGATGCATAGTGAAAAAATGTGATCCAATTGCCTGACTTGGGCACCATGGTGCTTAACATTTGTAGGTTTGTGATGAAGATGGAGCCATGCCTTGCTAATATAATAAATATGGAATGGGTCGGAACAATCTTTGAGGATCTTACACTTTGAAAGAATAATTGTTTTTCTACTTATACTTATAAATATTTTTGTGTTAATACTTGTTAATTCATCGTTTCTGAATGAGCATGCATGCAAAAGAATACATCATGGATAGCATGTCACATCAAAAAATTTGTTTTTATCATTTACCTACTCGAGGACGAGAAGGAATTAAGCTTGGGGATGCTTGATATGTATCCAATGTATCTATATTTTTTTTATTGTTCTATGTTATTATGTTATCATTTTAGAACACTTTTGAGGCACTTATCTATCAATTTACATTATTTTTAGCACTAACCTGTTGACCCACTACCCAGTTCCACTTGCTATTTTCTTCATGTTTTTCCACTTTTTAGGTTCTAGTACCAAATGAAGCCCAATGGACCAGAAATTTTTTGTGAATTTTTTCTAGACTAAAAGAACACCGTGGAGCATCAGAAGAAGGCCGGGATGCACACGAGCCTCTCACAAGCCATCTGGCCACGGCCTAGGGGCGGGGCGTGATAACTTGTGGCCGCCTCGTGGCTCCCCCAACCCCGTTGTCTCGCCTATAAATTCTTGTTTGCCCTAAAAACATAGGAAGAGGCCCCGAAACACTTTTTACGCCGCCAGAAGTCTCTATTCCGGCGGGAGGCCACCTAGAGCTCTGTTTCGGCACTCTGCCGAAGGGGTTATCGATCATGGAGGGCTTCTTCATCAACCTTGTTGCCCTCATGATGATGTGTGAGTAGTTCACCACAGAACTACGGGTCCATAGGAGTACATAGATGGCATATCTCTCTCTCTCCATCTTTGATCTTCAATACAATGATCATCGCATCTTTGCTTTGATCCATATGATGTAATTCATTTGTGTGGTGCGTTTGTTGGGATCCGATGAATTGTGGCTTTATGTTCAGACTATTCATGATAAATAATTGAGACTTCTCTGATATATAATATGATTCTTATGTGCATGATTATAATAGCTTCGTAATTCTCTCTGATCTATTGAGATAGTTTTCCCAATTAGACTGATTTTTCTTCGGTGAGAGAGGTGTGTTGTAGTAGGTGCAACCTGGCGAGTTTCTATATCCCAGTGATAGAAGGGGACAAGTTGCGTCTTTGTGTTTCTGCTACTAAGGGTAAAATGATGGGGTTTATTCATATTGATTGAGTTTACTTTGTCTACATCATGTCATCTTACTCCAAACATTACTTTGTTTGTCATGAAATTAATACGTAGAGAGACAAGCATAGAAGCACTCCTGAAGTGAAGTAATAGTAATAGGTGCAGGCAGGAGTCGGACTATTTATTTATGGACGTGATGCCTATATTTAGATAAACATTGCCGTGAAATTCGCAACTATCTGCTCTTCTATCAATTGCCCAACAGTAATTTGTTTACCCACCGTATGCTTATTTTCGTGAGAGATGCCACTAGGGAAAGTTATGGCCCCAGATCTATTCACAACATATTCCTAAAACCTCCAACACCTTGGTGCCATTCATTTACTTTTATTTTATTTTTCATTTTACAATTATCTACAATTTTCTATACACCTCGTTCACGTGCAAATAACGAGACCAAGGGGATTGACAACCCTCTTGCCCATGTTAGGTCCAAACTGTTTGTTCTTTTGTGTGCGGCCGTTGAAGACGGATGTGGATTGATATTCCTATTGGTTCGATAAACCTTGGTTTCGTAACTGGGAGAAACACTTACCCACTTTGTGTTGCGATTATCCGTTCCTCTTCACGGAAAACCCAATGCAGATCATGAGTATCAGTACGGTTTCGGGGAAGAGAGGGGGGCCTTAAACCTGAGGGAAGCTCGGGGTGGTCGGCACGCGCCATGGCATGGCCGGATGCCTGCCACGACCCCGTGGTAACCGGGGAAGGAGGAGGCACGGGAGCTGGCTGGGCTGGTGCAGTGGGCCAAGGCTGAGGAGAATAGAGAGCATTTTCCTTTCTTTTAATTTTCTTCATGTTTTCTTTTATTTGCCTTGTTTTGTAATTAATTCAAATAGCAAAAGGGTTTAGTAAAATATGGAACTTTTCACATTATTACTAATGAGATATTATGCACTGCCACAAAAAGTTTGGAGGCTTTTAAAATAGTTTGCAATTTTCATAATTTAAAAGGCATTTAAATTATTGTTTTGGCCTCTGTTTTCAATGTTTTAGGGCACTTAATAACCATTTTATAAAGTTGGTTTTTGTCCCACATTTACTCAATGATTATTTGCAACATTATGAACATTTTCAATACTTGAAGAAATAATGATTTGACTTTATTTTAAATTTCATATTGGACTGGCTTTGGATCAAAGTGAAGTTTAGCAAAATTTATTATGATGACATGACACCATTAGCGTGAATTTACCATAGCATGACACTCGGGGTGTTACAATCACTGAACGAGAAAGTCTTAGTTCATGCCTATATTTCATCAAACCTGCAGGGTCACACACTTAAGGGGTTATGATCTATTAGGTTCTATAAGAGAAAAATATTAGAATTTTTTTTTGTAATAGAAGAAATAGTTTTGGGAGAAACCATAAGTGTTTCGGGGTAAGAGGGAGAGTTTCGAGGAATAGCGGGTAACGTTGTATATGCAGAAATAGTTTCCAGGGACCTAATATAAATTATAGAGGGCTCCCATATTTATTGGAAGGTCCCTACAATTTATTTAGGGGCTATGGGCTAATAGAAATTTCTAAAATCCTCATAGGGAAAGTTAACGGGCCTATGGGCCCAATAAGGTTGCCCCTCTGAATTATGGCATCATGAGCGCCCCTATGTGTAGATGCATGCCACAATCTAGAACCCATGAGATTTTGTGGGTATTGGATAATATATTTTGGTAAGATGCTAAAATTAATTAAGAACTAGAAGAGTTCTAGGGCTTATTAAATGTATTCGTAGAAGATAAGATCGATTATGGTAGATGCGATCTTTTACTTGATGTTCTTGTTTGCTTCCATCGAGTTTTGTGACGGGTCAAGAAATTGTGACTTTTTGTATAGATTTTGACTTGATTTTCATTGCGTTTTTTTTATTTCTCGGTTATTTCTAATGCTACTCCTTCGAAAGAGAATAAAACTCATTTCCCATTGTTTGACAGGAAAATCATATATGGATAGACAACGAGGAGAATTATACAAAATCAATTAATTTGTAGCAACTTCTATGTTGGCAAGATGTGCACGAGACGCAACAAAGTGTAAGACGGACAATGGTATGAGTGCAAGGAATTATTGTCTCACCTAGTCTACCAGAGCAACCTTTGTGAAGGCAACGAGGAATCAAAGAGACCTAGCCGCTGCCACTCCATTCAGAATAGAGAGAGAATAGATCCAAAGAAGAAGAGTCCGCTAGAGATCTTTCTTGTTTCATTCTTCCACCTTTCATATTCATTGTATCTCATCATATTCATTTTAATAGGGATTCCAAATTGTAAGATCACAGTGTATAAATCTACTCATATTCATCTGGAGACTAAGATTGGATGAACCATTCATCTTATTATGGATCTTCACGATATTATTGATATGGTTTTTATGGATTTTTTCTCTATGATGATTGGTTATTCTCATTTGATGTGTTAGTAGTTCTCCCTAGGCATGGGTGATGTAGGTGAATGGTAAGATTCATGTGTGCCTATTCTATATGTCTTCATTAGTGTTTGTAGTCTTATAATTTGTCTAATAAGTTGTTATGTTGTGGTGCGCACTATATGTGTTATCCAATTTAAGGGCCCAATCAGCATTATCTAACAACATACACAAATAATACATATTGTTTAGACAACATGTGACCTCCAAGTGACAGGTGGAGACATCTACAATATGAGATAACAATGAACCACCGAATATAATGCATGGTTCTGTTTTAACAACCTTAATTATGAACACGACCATGATGTGAAAGTTAATGTATGGGAAAAATCCAGTAAAAAATTTCAGCCCGATCAGAGTTACAAAACTCCATCTACCTAAGAAATGGTTTTCGGCTAGAAAACAGGACTGGAACATAGAAGAAAACAGAGAGAAACAAGAGAGGAGAGATCCAATATCGGAGGGGACCTCGCCGTCTAAGAGCCGTGAAGGCCAAGGACCAGAGGGGGAACCCTTCTCCTATCTATTGGAAATGCCAAGTAAGGCGAAGAAAGAGGGGCCATATCTCCGTCTTTTCTGGTGGCGCTAGAGTGCTATCAGGGGAACCACAATTTGGGTGATTATCTTCATCAACTTCTCCGTCGTCATCAACATATTCCTACCTCTCTATGTGGAGGTGTACTCTCTCTTAACCCGTTCTAATCTCTACTTGAATACGATGTTTGATGCTTTGTATTATTATCCAACTGTGGGTTGCATATCTATTATGTTTGAGTAGTTTCTTTTACATCACCAAGAGGGTTTCAACAAAGACTTCAGGTGATGTATTCATCAAAATAAAAAGGTTCTATCTTACCTCTTTGAAGAATTTGATGGTTAAGTTCATGTCGTGAAATATCTTGATAAACAGTCATGCATGATAGAAACACAATGCTCGCAAATTTTTGAAACTCAATCTTTAATTCCTGCCTAAATGGATAATGATAATCTTGTTTCTTTTAGCGAAGTTGGTACTCGATATGGTAAAATGACGCACGACCCAAAGGGGCTTGAGTGCTATGAGAAATAATAATCATTAAAGAGAACAGAAATGCAAATCCAAACTCAACAAGGTGAAGCACTCCTCAATAACGACAAATACTAAGAAGAACCAGCTCATTTGGATGCACAATAAAAATGAAGAGGACGGGGAGAATTATAAAGAGGTTGAGTCCAACGCATAGACTGTCGATGGTAATAATAATAATAACGAAAATGCCTTTTGGAGCTCAGCCTCCATGGAGGCCGGGTTTTGGAAAACCCAAAATTCATTAAAATTCATATTTTTACAATTCAAAAAAATCTGAAAAATACAGATATACATAGAGGCATAACACACATGCGTGTAAATTTTTAGGACGAAATACGTTGAAATAAGGGATGTGCAAAAAAGACAAATCTCGGACTTTTTAACACATGATACTATTCATCCTTAAAGTCCAGGAATTTCTCTCTTTTGTATATGTCGCATTTAAATGTATTTCATTCTGAATTTTTGCGCACATATACATTTCATCCTTGTATAGTTGCATATTTTTTCAGATTTTTTCGAAGTCGAAAAGTTTAATTTTTGATTTTTTTTAAATAAAGGGCTCCATGGAGCTCGGTCACCAAAACGCCCTACTATAACAATAATAATAATAATAATAATAATAATAATAATAATAATAATAATAATAATAATAATAATAATAATAAAGAGGTTGCCCCAAAAGCAGATGAAGCTAAATAAATAGTAGTAGAAAAGAGGAGCGAGCATCCATATCCAACAAGAGGGGAAAGCAGTCAAGCATCAGAAAACAAAGCTAAGGGTAATGGGAAATAAAAAAAATTAAAGGTAAAACCAAGAGAACCCTTCCTTATCATAAGGCAGCAATAGCACCTTCAAACAATGAATTCTATGCTTCTTTCTTAAAATCTATTAGGAATCTCCAAGTTTCTTTGCATGTAACCGATATATTAGAAATTCCTACATTTGCTAAGTTTATGTGTGATATCATTAACAATAAAAGGAGCGTCAATCTAGAGGAATGGGTGGCGGTGATAACTAAGTACCCCTTTGAAGACAAGATACCAACAACGCTCGGAGATCCAGGTATACCGTATATAATAGGAGCTGGGGGTAAGTCTTATGCCTTTGACTCTTTATCGAAAGTTGAATTTAGGAGAATGTATCCTGACAACAATATCTTTGCACATGGGTGAAAAGTCTACGAATAAACCAATAGCATTATCCGAAGATGTGCTCTTGAGATTGGGCAAACACGTTATTCCTACTAATTTTTATTATACTTGATATATGTGAAGATGAAAAATTATATCTTATTCTTGGGAGACCCTATTCGAAATTTCAAATATCCCAAGTGCAGCATTGGATTGTGATAAGGGGAAAGTGACATTTAGAATATACGATAAAGAGATCGTTAGATACTTTCCGAAGAAGCCTGGAGAGAAAGAAAAGTATATTCCAACTCCGAAGCGAATATGTGCGGCAAGTAAGGAAAGACACACACCATAGACATGAGGTTACAATGAAAGGTAAAACGTTTAGCCAAGCAACCCGAAAATCAAGGCTTAATGGGAGGCAACCCATCATCTCAATCAAATTAAAGTTAGATATCAACCGCACATGTAATAGGAGCTATTTTCTTTTGTTAACTTTTATGGCTATCCATTAGGTTATGCATGGGGGCACTTTATACACATGCCCTACCCATATATTTTGCAAGTATGAATACTCATTCTCAATGGGTGCAAAAACACACCAAGTCCTGCCCGTGCCCACTATTTCGGGAAGGGTAACCATAGCGAGGGGCAAAACTGGCATCCATATTTCTTCGTCTGCTTTCGTTTGTATTCCTATGGAACTTATACAATAAAGCAAGAAAAATGATTTGAAAATAAATTAATATGAGTGTCTCAAAGAATCTCACTATATTTTATCTTGATCGTGCTATGTGCACGACAAAACGACACATGAGTGTTGCATGGTGATTAAATCCAGATGGACATGCATAGGACTGAAAGGACACCAACCATTATATTTGTTGGTCGTGCAAATATCACGTACTAAACTGTCGTGTGTGGATCACTTTTGATTTTATCTCCATGGGTGTTTTTGATACCAAACATGTCCTTCGGTATTCTTTTCTCGGCCTACTTTTTGTTGTTTGGTAGGATGTGTTATGCCTCCTCACCCATGTTCACCTGAACTTGGAAAAACCAATCACTCATGGCCATACGACACATCCATGAGGGTGCATATCTGATTGAATGACATTAACCAGGTAGCCAAGGGTTACATCAAGTACAAGAGACATCATCTAGAGCGTGCACATCTTTTGCATATAAGTGGGTTGTAATATTGGCACTTCTCTATATCGCCTATCACAAACTATATTAAAAACGAGAATAATAAGAGATATGATCTCATCTCTCGGAAAGACTGTGTATGTAGCAAATCGGTTTACCTGCAAAAGCGTGCAATGCGAATCACTTAGCAGCTTGTCTCAATGGCCACATTCAAAGCTCAAGCACGCATCGATACCATAGCACATAGGCAGGAGTTACACAAAATATTTGTTGCGTGGGTCTAACGGTGTCTTAATACAATATGATCTTGTGCACACAATATTTCTTTGAGTTTATGGTTTTCTTGATTTCTTTTTGACCTTTTTGTTTTCTTCGTGTTTTGAATATTTTTGAAAACATTTTGAAAATATGTTAAAATATTTTAACAACATTCTAAACAAAATATTCTCCAAATATTACTTTTTAATACTTTTTTTCTTAAAGCAAATTTTTGGGCCAGTGTTGTGGCCGGTTCAAATAGGCAGGATGTCTGATTTTCTCGAGAGCGGCATTTTGACTCCCGGGCTCACGTGAGGCCGGGAGTGATGAGTAACACACTTAAAAATAGAAAATAAAATTTTAAAAAAACATTTTTTTTGTGGTTTATGGATATTTGAGTACGTGATGTCCGTGTCAAATTTGGAGAAGTTTAAACATTTGAGGAGCTCGTGACAAAAGAAATCTTGAATGAGAGAAACATTTGAAAAAAGCAATTTTGTTCACGCCTGGATTTATCTTTTTTGCAGCGGGCTACTCGAATATCCAAACATTACTAAATTTTGCAAGAACATCACGCACATGCATATGCCGCAGAGAGCGGCCGAGAGGGCTCCCACAATTTTGCTCGAGGCTGGGAATATCCCGGGGATTCGCACAGAGAGGGGAACGTAGCAATTCTAAATGGCTGGCCCATTTAGCGGGTTGCAGCGCCCCGGTTTTGGGAACCATCTAGGTTCTAGCCGGGTTTTTTCGGTTTTGAGAAACTTCTAGAAGGTTTTTTGAATCAGTTTTTTCTTTTCTTTTTTCTTTTTTCATTTTTCTTTTCATTCTTTCTATTTTCTGTTTTTGTTTCAAAAAATTCTTGATTTTCAAAAAATGTTTTTGGATTTTCAAAAACAATTCTCCATTTTCCAAAACGTTCTAGGTTTCAGAAAATGTTCTGTATTTTCCAAAAATTGTTCTAGGTTTTGGTCCTAAGATTCCAGTTTATTCTCGGTTTTGAAATTTGTTCTTAAGATTCAAAAACTGTCCGTGCTTTAAAAAATTGTTCGCGCTTTCAAAAAATTTCAGTTTTTTTTTAAATTGTTCTCTGCTTAAAAAATTTATTCTCAAGATTGAAAAAATTTTGTGCTTTAAAACATTGTTTGCACTTCCTAATTTGTTCAGGAATTTTCAAAATTGTTCACGGTTTCGAATTGGTTCTCAAGATTCAAAAAATGTTCGTGTTCTAAAAAATTGTTCGCGCTTCCATCTTTGTTCAGATTTTTTCAAAATTATTGTACATTCCAAAAAAAAATTCTCAAAATTGAACAATGTTCGAGCTTTCAAAAATAGTTCCCACTACCAAATTTGTTCAGGATTTTTCAAAATTGTTCTCGGTATAAAAAAATCTCAAAATAAAAAAATGCATGCTTTAAAAATTTGTTTATGCTTTCAAATTTGTTTGGGTGTTTTTAAAAAAAAATCTCCTTTTAAAACTTTTATTCTCAAGATTCAAAAATGTTCGTGATTTAAAAAATTGGTCAAGCTTCCAAATTTGTTCAAGATTTTTTAAAATTGTACTCTGTTTCAAAATTTGTTCTCAAGATTCATAAAATATTTGTGATTTAAAAATATGTTCGTGCATTCAAATTTGTTCGGGGTTTTTAAAAATTGTTCCCCGTTTCAAAAATTTGTTCTGAATATTTAAAAAATGTTTGTGCTTTAAAAAACTGTTCATGATTTTTCAAGATTGTTCTCAGTTTCAAAATCTGTTCTCAAGATACAAAAAAATAGTCCTTTAAAAGTTTTTCCTAATTTTCGAATGCTCTTGTTTTCAAAAAATGCTCCAAATTTAAAAGAATTTATCATTTTTCAAACTTTGTTCATAAACGAAAAAAATTCTAGATTAGCCAAAAATGTTCATCAAATTCGAAAAATGTTTTTCCTTCAAATACGGATCGAAAAGGAAGAAAGAAAGAAAAAAAACAAAAAAGTAAAAGAAAGAAAAGAAAATAAGCAACAAAGGAAAAAAAAAGGATATGTTATTTTTGAAAACAAAAAATAAGCTGGACCGGCCCAGTTGGGACGAGTCCCTTTGTGTTGGAGCGCTTTCCTGCGGCAAAATGTGGCAGGTAGGAGCGGAAATCCCTATTTGACGCGCTCTGTCTAGCCGTGTCGAGACTTTGCGCAAGGGCACCAGTTAGCGTTTGGTAATGGACCAGCCCATTTACATGTTAACACCTCTAGTTGTGGGAACCTTCTAGAGGTTTTCAGCCGGTTTTTTCTGGTTTTTAAGAATTTTCTAGAAGATTCCCTGAACCGTTTTTGCTTTTTTTTGTTTTCTTGTTTCATTTCTATTTCTATTTCGGCTTTGAAAATATTTTGGATTTTTAAAAAATATTCCGAAATTTGGAAAAAAATTGGAAGTCGCAAAAATGTTTCGGAATTTGAAAAATGTTCCAGAAATTAAAAAGTGTTCAGGTACTTAAAAAAATGATCCAAAATTAAAAACATGTTAAAAAAATGTTCCAAAATTTGAAAAAAAAAACGGAATTTCAATGTTTCTATAATGTTTCTAATTTTTATTATAATGTTTCCAATTTTATAAAAGAAATGTTCCGAAAATTGAAAAAGGTTCGGAAATTTGAAAAATATTCCGGTATTTGAATAAATGTTCCAGAATTTGAAAAAATATTTCGGATTTTGGAAAGTTCTAAAAATTGAAATTTTTTCCAGAATTTAAGAAATGTTCGTGAATTCAAAAAATATTCAGTAATTTTAAAAAATGTTCCAGAATTCATAAAAGTCTTCCCTCTTTGAAAAAATGTATTGGAATTTAAATAAATGTTCTGAAATTTCAACAAATGTTGCAAAATTTAAAACTGCTGGTTGCTAACTTTTTTTGTGGTCTCCAGATTCGCTACTGGTCGCTGACTTGGGCCGGCCCAGTCGGGGCGACACCCTGTGCGTCCGCTCGTCAGTTACCGCAGCGACCGCCGCATAGGAGGTCCCCATAGGAGCTCCCCGACGCATGCTCTTGTATGCGATGTAAAAAAAATAAAAAGAAAGTGTTAGACGCACATGCAGAGCCACCCAACTAGTCCGGCCCGTTGGTAAATTTTTCGGCCAGCGTGCCCCGTACTTGTAATGCACGATGCAAAAATCCAAAAAAAAAAGAATTAAAGTCCCAACCGCACGCGTGTGTACCGGTGTTACTACCCAGTTGACATCACGAGTGTTTGTGACAAATTAACAACAACAAAAAATAAGAACTAGATTCCTTGGCAGATTGAAACACTTACTAAGATTTTCTAAAATTTCTAAGAAATTTGTGAAGAATTTCTAAAAGGCAAATAATGTTTGAAATCTCATCATTTTCTTGAAAACCACGAAAACATTTTTCACTTTCTTTAAAAATGTAAAAAAAATTCCAATTTTGATTAACATTTTCTGAATCATTTTTTCTGAAAAACATGAATTTTTTTTCAAAAACTCAAACACCTTTTAATTTGTAATCAAATTTGAAAAACAGTATACTATCTTGACATTTTAAACAACTTTAGGAAAACGGGATTTTTCAAATGTAAATAAAAATAAAAATGCATGAGCATTTTTTAAAGTGCTGATGATCTTTTGAAATAAGTGACCAGCTTGAAATTACAAAATTTTAAACAATCTTGGAAAATATTGAACTGCATTTGAAAATAGGAACGTGTTTTCCTATATTGCTTTTTTAAAATGCTAAAATTCTGTATATTTGTAAAAATAAGAATATAAAAATGAAAAGTAAAAGGAAAAAAGGAAAAATAAACAAACAAAACAAATAAACCAAAAATGGGCCAGCCTAGTTGGGGCGCCTTTATGCGAAGCCCCACCTATTTGCCACAACGTGCGCCACATAGGGTTTTCATTTCTGGACTAGTTTCCTATTTTAACATGCATTTTGTTAACTGGCGTCGGTATTTCCAATTTAGCGTTGCACGCGTTAGTTAACGTGCATTTTGATAACTGGCCCCTGCAGAGTTCTTAAATGGGCTTGCCCATCTAGACTGTGAGTGATGAAGTTTTCCTGAAAATTCTATGAACTCTTTTGAATATTGATGAACTTTTTAAATTTTTGACTAGCTTTTCTTAAGGTTTATGAACTTTTCTGTGAAGATTGATGAACATTTTCTAAAATATTAAAATTCTATGAACTTTTTTAAAAATTGATGAACATATTTTTGAAAATGGATGAATTTTTTTCAAAATTGATGAACTTTTTTAAGATGTACTCCCTCCGTTCCAAAATTGTTGTCTTAAGTTTGTCTAAAAATGGATGTATCTAAATACTAAAATATGACTAGATACATTCATATCTAAACAAATCTAAGACAATAATTTCGGGATTATGAACTTTTTTCAGTTCAACGATCTTTTAAAAAAAATACATGAATCTTTTTGAATTAATATGATTTTTTTTAAAATTTAATGATTTTTTAAAAGAAATAATAAACTTTTTCCAAATTGGATGAACTTTTTTTCAATTTCAATGAATATTTTCAGATTGATGAACTATTTTGAAAATTGATGAACCTATTTAAAATATATGATATTTTCAAATGGATGGACCTTTTTCTTTAAATCTGTAAACTTTTTTTATTTCATATTTTTATTTTCGTAACAAATAGTAAATCTGGACGGTTTTTTCCTATCAGATTAACACAAAAAAAATTGGGCAGCTTGCGAGCGTGCTAGTGGGCCGGCCATGCCAGCAATGCTACACGCGCCGATAGTATCTCGATGTTTATTCTGAAGAGAACCCTGAATATGAAGCTCGATGGACTACTCTCTATGATTACCATCATGAAAAATTGCAGGTTAGTTGGTTTTGACCACTTACCAAGGTAGCTAAATTTTGTGCTTTCACTACTTTTGACCTTTGTTTCGCTTTGTCAACTAACTTGTAGAATATGTACTTGTGGATGGAAAAGGACATTTGGGCTCCACTAATGGGACCACCATCCCAAAATGATGGACCGGTACCAATAATGCTATCGTTGCAACAATTCTTGGCACGTGGTGACGAGGAAACTCTGGTTAGTACATGTTCAAACCCGTCAAGGATTACCTATCATTTTTTCAATAAATAACAGATCGCTTTTTAATGTCTCTTTCGAACACAATGTAAGGATCCGGCCGGGGATCAAACACTCCTCGTGATGGTACTCCTACTTCACACAACCCGATCACCCCACTCTATAATCCGTGTGGTGGTGCTGCTGGTGGTGGTGCTACTGGTGGTTCTACGTCGAGCCGTGGATCACCTCTTTTGTAAGTCCCCTAATCTCAAGATGCATTTTTTATTAGTTGGAACATTTCTCAAACCACAAACTTACAACTAGACAAAATGCCATCCTAAATATTTGTGATTCTTCATTTTGTAATGATGATGCTATTTCAAGGTGGACTTCGGGTGGGCGGTGCTCGTCGGCCTAGGGCTTCGACTTCGGCTAGGACTTAAACTTTTGTAGTGGATGATATGTAGTGGGTGCTCTATGGTTGATATTGATGCTAGGTTTGATGGGGAGTGTATCTCGTACACCAGGGCAATTGATGCTACCGGTGCACCGGGACAATTCATGCTACCCGGGCCATTTTTCACATTTTAAAATGTTCAAAAAAAAATCCAAGAAACAATTAATGCATTGACACAACATTAATGTATGTTGTCACAAAAATTCAAATCAAAATTTAAAATATTGTTTGAGATATAAAAATGATAAACTCGACACTGAATAGTACATAACACAAGTTGGGCTTCAGATTTGGCCCGTTAGCACATTGATGCTAAATTTGTCATTTTTGTATCTTGAACAATGTTTCGAATTTTAATTTAATTTTGTATGACAACATACATTGATGTTATGTCAATACACTAAATTTTCCTCGGATTTTTTTTCGAACATTTTAAAATGTGCAACGGGGATCCGGTGCACAAGTAGCACCAATTGACACGGTGCACCAGATACATCCCCATGTTTGATGATATGATGCTCTATGTTTGATATTGATGATATGTTCGATGATATGATGATCTATGTTTGATGTTGATGCCATATAGTTGTTTCAAATGATGCCATATAATTGTGTGATATAGATGTTGTTACATACATATTGATTTTGCTTTATATCGAATTTATTTGCAGAGCGGAAGAAAAAAATTATACAATTATACGCCGACGGTGACGATCGGCATAGCTAGGCGCCAGGATGCACCAGTTTCTCACACATGGTGCTACTATGCTGCGAAACTACGCCGATGATAATGGTCGACATAGCTAGGTGCCGGGACGCACCAGTTTTTGACACGTGGCGCTACTATGCCGACGGTTAAACCGTCGGCATAGATTATATATCTATGTTGATGGTTAAACCATCGACATAGTAACACCACAATAGGGGCCGAGCACTAGTAGAAAATGGCCTATTTGCCCCGGTTCTAGAGGCCCATTAGTTTCGGTTCTGGAACCGGGACTAAAGCCCAAAACCTTTAGTCTCAGTTCGCTTACCAACCGGGACAGAAGGGTCTCCACGTGGTCGTTGCGGGGAGCCCAGGCAGGAGGACCTTTAGTCCCTGTTGGTCGCACTAACCGGGACCAAAGGGCATCCGCGCGTCAGCATCTGGCAGGAGCTGGGTTTTTTTTGAAGGGGGGGGTGGGGGGTTTTGGAGGGTTAATTTAGGGGTTCCATATTATGTTAGCTAGCTAATAGAGAGAAGTGTCCTCTCTTTCTCCATTCTTGGTCAATGCTAGCTACTATATATATAGAGAGAACTCGACGCTAGATAATAAAAAAATGAAGGAAACCATTAATTACACAAGATCGTCATGCTGAACATATATAGAGAGTAGTGACATCTCTTTCTCCGTGCTTGGTCGAACAATAAGTTTTCGTATATCTATCCAACGCTACTACATATATACAGTATAACATCTTTTACAATCCCTAACATCAGCTACCTAAGATCCAATCACAAATTCACATGGTATTCTCCGTCTTTAGGTATGAAGTGGTCAAGAAAGAATCCCGCCAATTCCTATTGAATTGCTCGTATGCGATCATATGGTAAGAGTTCATCCCGCATCTGCGAGATCTAATTTAAAGAAGGGGATCAATACATGCATATATATGAATAAAACTCAACACAATTGATGGTAATATATAAAATAAAATTGTGAATATTATTTACGTACTTGAAATTGTTTGTCACAGAAGCCCCGCTCAGAGGTCGAGTGACGAATGAACTCGCATACATAGTATGCACATAAAACAGTCCTTTCTTTGTGGTACAAGCACTTTACGAGAATATAGTTCAATCAAACTGATAAGCAAGCATGGTAATGATATACTGATGAAAATTTGAATCAATTACAGTTGCACGGAACTACCTAGTGTTGGGGAACGTCGCATGGGAAACAAAAATTTTCCTACGCGCACGAAGACCTATCATGGTGATGTCCATCTACGAGAGGGGATGAGTGATCTACGTACCCTTCTAGATCGTACAGCAGAAGCGTTAGAGAACGCGGTTGATGTAGTGGAACGTCCTCACGTCCCTCGATCCGCCCCGCGAACAATCCCGCGATCAGTCCCACGATCTAGTACCGAACGGACGGCACCTCCGCGTTCAGCACACGTACAGCTCGACGATGATCTCGGCCTTCTTGATCCAGCAAGAGAGACGGAGAGGTAGAAGAGTTCTCCGGCAGCGTGACGGTGCTCCGGAGGTTGGTGATGACCTTGTCTCAGCAGGGCTCCGCCCGAGCTCCGCAGAAACGCGATCTAGAGGAGAAACCGTGGAGGTATGTGGTCGGGCAGCCGTGAGAAAGTCGTCTCAAATCAGCCCTAAAACCTCCGTATATATAGGTGGGAGGGAGGGGGCCTTGCCTTGGGGTCCAAGAACCCCCAAGGAGTCGGCCGAGCCAAGGGGGGGAGGACTCCCCCCCCAAACCGAGTTGGACTTGGTTTGGTGGGAGGAGTCCCCCTCCCTTCCCACCTCCTTCCTTTTTTTTTCTTTCCTCTTGATTTTTCTTCTCTTGGCACATTGGGCACTTGTGGGCTGTCCCACCAGCCCACTAAGGGCTGGTGTGGCTCCCCAAATGCCTATGGGCTTCCCCGGGGTGGGTTGCCCCCCCCCCCCCCCCCCCGGTGAATTCCCGGAACCCATTCGTCATTCCCGGTACATTCCCGGTAACTCCGAAAACCTTCCGGTAATCAAATGAGGTCATCCTATATATCAATCTTCGTTTCCGGACCATTCCGGAAACCCTCGTGATGTCCGTGATCTCATCCGGGACTCCGAACAACATTCGGTAACCAACCATACAACTCAAATACGCATAAAACAACGTCGAACCTTAAGTGTGCAGACCCTGCGGGTTCGAGAACTATGTAGACATGACCCGAGAGACTCCTCGGTCAATATCCAATAGCGGGACCTGGATGCCCATATTGGATCCTACATATTCTACGAAGATCTTATCGTTTGAACCTCAGTGCCAAGGATTCGTATAATCCCGTATGTCATTCCCTTTGTCCTTCGGTATGTTACTTGCCCGAGATTCGATCGTCAGTATCCGCATACCTATTTCAATTTCGTTTTACCGGCAAGTCTCTTTACTCGTTCCGTAATACAAGATCCCGCAACTTACACTAAGTTACGTTGCTTGCAAGGCTTGTGTGTGATGTTGTATTACCGAGTGGGCCCCGAGATACCTCCCCGTCACACGGAGTGACAAATCCCAGTCTTGATCCATACTAACTCAACCAACACCTTCGGAGATACCTGTAGAGCATCTTTATAGTCACCCAGTTACGTTGCGACGTTTGATACACACAAAGCATTCCTCCGGTGTCAGTG
Organism: Hordeum vulgare subsp. vulgare; assembly: GCF_904849725.1. NCBI lineage: Eukaryota > Viridiplantae > Streptophyta > Magnoliopsida > Poales > Poaceae > Hordeum > Hordeum vulgare. The sequence continues at coordinate 35,085,927 of NC_058518.1, forward strand.
AGTTATATGATCTCATGGTCATAGGAATAAATACTTGACACGCAGAAAACAGTAGCAACAAACTGACACGATCAACATGCTACGTCTATTAGTTTGGGTCTAGTCCATCACGTGATTCTCCCAATGACGTGATCCAGTTATCAAGCAACAACACCTTGTTCATAATCAGAAGACACTGACTATCATCGATCAACTGGCTAGCCAACTAGAGGCATGCTAGGGATGGTGTTTTGTCTATGTATCCACACATGTAAATGAGTCTTCATTCAATACAATTATAGCATGGATAATAAACTATTATCTTGATACAGGAATTATAATAACAACTATATTTATTATTGCCTCTAGGGCATAATTCCAACAGTCTCCCACTTGCACTAGAGTCAATAATCTAGCCCTCACATCACCATGTGAATTACATTGTAATAAATCTAACACCCATACAGTTCTGGTGTCGATCATGTTTTGGCCGTGGAAGAGGTTTAGTCAGCGGGTCTGCTAAATTCAGATCCGTGTGCACTTTGCATATATTTACGTCCTCTTCCTCGACGTAGTCGCGGATGAGGTTGAAGCGTCGTTTGATGTGTCTGGTCTTCTTGTGAAACCGTGGTTCCTTTGCTAAGGCAATGGCACCAGTGTTGTCACAGAACAAGGTTATTGGATTCAGTGCGCTTGGCACCACTCCAAGATCCGTCATGAACTGCTTCATCCAGACACCTTCCTTAGCCGCCTCCGAGGTAGCCATGTACTCCGCTTCACATGTAGAATCTGCTACGACGCTTTGCTTGGAACTGCACCAGCTTACTGCACCCCCATTAAGAATAAATACGTATCCGGTTTGCGACTTAGAGTCGTCCGGATCTGTGTCAAAGCTTGCATCGACGTAACCTTTTACGGCGAGCTCTTCGTCACCTCCATACACGAGAAACATCTCCTTAGTCCTTTTCAGGTACTTCAGGATATTCTTGACCGCTGTCCAGTGATCCACTACTGGATTACTCTGGAACCTACCTGCCATACTTATGGCCAGGATAACATCCGGTCTAGTGCACAGCATCGCATACATGATAGAACCTATGGCTGAAGCATAGGGGACGGAGCGCATATGCTCTCTATCTTCATCAGTTGCCGGGCACTGAGTCTTACTCAATCTCGTACCTTGTAAAACTGGCAAGAACCCTTTCTTGGACTGTTCCATTTTGAACCTCTTCAAAACTTTATCAAGGTATGTGCTTTGTGAAAGTCCTATCAGGCGTTTTGATCTATCCCTATATATCTTAATGCCTAGAATGTAAGCAGCTTCTCCTAGGTCCTTCATAGAGAAACTTTTATTCAAGTAACCTTTTATGCTCTCCAAAAGCTCTACGTTGTTTCCAATCAGTAATATGTCATCCACATATAATATTAGAAACGCCATAGAGCGCCCACTCACTTTCTTGTAAATACAAGATTCTCCAACCACTTGTATAAACCCAAATGCCTTGATCACCTCATCAAAGCGTTTGTTCCAACTCCGAGATGCTTGCACCAGTCCATAAATGGATCATTGGAGCTTGCACACCTTGTTAGCATTCTTAGGATCGACAAAACCTTCGGGTCGCATCATATACAACTCTTCCTTAAGGAAACCGTTAAGGAACGCCGTTTTGACATCCATCTGCCAGATTTCATAATCAAAAAATGCAGCTATTGCTAACATGATTCTGACGGACTTAAGCATCGCGACGGGTGAGAAGGTCTCATCGTAGTCAACTCCTGGAACTTGTGAAAAACCCTTTGCCACAAGTCGAGCTTTATAAACGGTCACATTACCGTCAGCGTCCGTCTTCTTCTTAAAGATCCATTTGTTCTGAATAGCCTTGCGGCCCTCAGGTAGTATCTCCAAAGTCCACACTTTGTTCTCATACATGGATCCTATCTCGGACTTCATGGCTTCTAGCCATTTGTTGGAATCTGGGCCCACCATTGCTTCTTCATAATTTGCAGGTTCATTGTTGTCTAACAACATGATTGATAAGACGGGATTACCGTACCACTCTGGAGCAGCGCGTGATCTCGTCGACCTGCGTGGTTCAACAGAAACTTGAACCGGAGTTTCATGATCATCATCATTAACTTCCTCCTCAACCGGCGTCGCAACGACAGAGGTTTCCCCTTGCCCTGCGCCACCATCCAGAGGGATGAAAGGTTCGACAACCTCGTCAAGTTCTATCTTCCTACCACTCAATTCTCTCGAGAGAAACTCTTTCTCGAGAAAAGCTCCGTTTTTAGCAACAAACACTTTGCCCTCGGATTTGAGATAGAAGGTGTACCCAACTGTCTCTTTCGGGTAACCTATGAAGACGCACTTTTCCGCTTTGGGTTCCAGCTTTTCAGGCTGAAGCTTTTTGACATAAGCATCACATCCCCAAACTTTAAGAAACGACAACTTTGGCCTTTTGCCATACCACAGTTCGTATGGTGTCGTCTCAACGGATTTTGATGGTGCCCTATTTAAAGTGAATGCAGCTGTTTCTAATGCATAACCCCAAAATGATAACGGCAAATCAGTAAGAGACATCATAGATCGCACCATCTCTAACAAAGTACGATTACGACATTCGGACACACCATTACGCTGTGGTGTTCCAGGCGGTGTTAACTGTGAAACAATTCCACATTTTCTTAAGGGATCACCAAACTCGAAACTCAGATATTCACCCCCACGATCAGACCGCAGGAACTTGATCTTCTTGTTACGATGATTTTCCACTTCACTCTGAAATTGCTTGAACTTTTCAAATGTTTCAGACTTGTGTTTCATTAAGTAGACATAACCATATCTACTCAAATCGTCAGTGAAGGTGAGAAAATAACGATATCCGCCGCGTGCCTCCACGCTCATTGGACCACACACATCGGTATGTATGATTTCCAATAAGTCACTTGCACGCTCCATTGTTCCGGAGAACGGAGTCTTAGTCATCTTGCCCATGAGGCATGGTTCGCACGTGTCAAGTGAATCAAAGTCAAGTGACTCCAAAAGTCCATCAGCATGGAGTTTCTTCATGCGCTTTACACCAATATGACCCAAGCGGCAGTGCCACAAAAATATGGCGCTATCATTGTTTACTCTAACTCTTTTGGTCTCAATGTTATGTATATGCGTATCGCTATCAAGATTCAATATGAACAATCCTCTCACATTCGGTGCATGACCATAAAAGATGTTACTCATAGAAATAGAACAACCATTATTCTCTGACTTAAAAGAGTAACCGTCTCGCAATAAACAAGATCCAGATATAATGTTCATGCTCAACGCAGGCACTAAATAACAATGATTTAAGTTCATCACTAATCCCGACGGTAGCTGAAGTGACACTGTGCCGACGGCGATTGCATCAACCTTGGAACCATTTCCTACGCGCATCGTCACTTCATCTTTCGCCAGCCTTCGTCTATTCCGCAGTTCCTGTTTCGAGTTGCAAATATGAGCAACAGAACCGGTATCGAATACCCAGGCACTACTACAAGAGCCGGTTAAGTACACATCAATAACATGTATATCAAATATACCTGATTTTTCTTTGCCCGCCTTCTTATCTGCCAGATACTTGGGGCAACTGCGTTTCCAGTGACCCATACCCTTGCAATAGTAGCACTCCGTTTCAGGCTTAGGTCCAGCCTTGGGTTTCTTCGGCGGATTAGCAACAGGCTTGCCGCTCTTCTTCGAATTGCCCTTCTTGCCTTTGCCGTTTCTCTTGAAACTAGTGGTCTTATTCACCATCAACACTTGATGCTCTTTACGGAGTTCAGACTCTGCGACTTTCAACATCGCAAACAACTCGCCGGGAGACTTGTTCATCCCTTGCATGTTGTAGTTCAACACAAAGCCTTTATAGCTTGGCGGCAATGATTGAAGGATTCTGTCAGTGATAGCTTCTTGCGGGAGTTCAATCCCCAGCTCAGCTAGACGATTTGAGTACCCAGACATTTTGAGCACATGTTCACTGACAGATGAGTTTTCCTCCATCTTGCAAGCATAGAATTTATCGGAGGTCTCATACCTCTCGATCCGGGCGTTCTTCTGAAAGATAAACTCCAACTCCTGGAACATCTCAAATGCTCCATGACACTCAAAGCGACGTTGAAGTCCCCGTTCTAAGCCATACAAGACTGCACATTGAACTATTGAGTAGTCCTCCTTACGTGCTAACCAAGCGTTCTTAACATCCTGATCAGCCGTAGCGGGTGGTTCATCTCCTAGCGCAGCATTAATGACATAATCCTTCTTCCCAGCTTGTAAGATTAGCTTAAGATTACGAGCCCAGTCTACAAAGTTGCTTCCATCATCTTTCAACTTAGCTTTCTCTAGGAACGTATTAAAATTCAGGATGACTGTCGCGTGAGCCATGATCTACAACACAAATATATTCAAAGTGGACTTAGACTACGTTCAAGATAATTAGAGTTCAACTTAATCAAATTATATGCTAAACTCCCACTCAAAAAGTACATCTCTCTAGTCATTTGAGTGGTTCATGATCCACCTACACTATCCCAAGTCCGATCATCACGTGAGTTGAGTATAGTTTCAGTGGTAAGCATCCCTATGCTAATCATATCAACTATATGATTCATGATCGACCTTTCGGTCTCATGTGTTCCGAGGCCATGTCTGCACATGCTAGGCTCGTCAAGCTTAACCCGAGTGTTCCGCGTGCGCAACTGTTTTGCACCCGTTGTATGTGAACGTTGAGTCTATCACACCCGATCATCACGTGGTGTCTCGAAACGACGAACTGTAGCAACGGTGCACAGTCGGGGAGAACACAATTTCGTCTTGAAATTTTAGTGAGAGATCACCTCATAATGCTACCGTCGTTCTAAGCAAAATAAGGTGCATAAAAGGATTAACATCACATGCAATTCATAAGTGACATGATATGGCCATCATCACGTGCTTCTTGATCTCCATCACCAAAGCACCGGCACGATCTTCTTGTCACCGGCGCCACACCATGATCATCCATCAACGTGTTGCCATCGGGGTTGTCGTGCTACTCATGCTATTACTACCAAAGCTACTTCCTAGCAAAATAGTAAGCGCATCTGCAAGCACAAACGTTAGTATAAAGACAACCCTATGGCTCATGCCGGTTGCCGTACCATCGACGTGCAAGTCGATATTTCTATTACAACATGATCATCTCATACATCCAATATATCACATCACATCGTTGGCCATATCACATCACAATCATACCCTGCAAAAACAAGTTAGACGTCCTCTAATTTTGTTGTTGCATGTTTTACGTGGTGACCAAGGGTATCTAGTAGGATCGCATCTTACTTACGCAAACACCACAACGGAGATATATGAGTTGCTATTTAACCTCATCCAAGGACCTCCTCGGTCAAATCCGATTCAACTAAAGTTGGAGAAACCGACACTTGCCAGTCATCTTTGAGCAAAGGGGGTTACTCGTAAAGATGAAACCAGTCTCTCGTAAGCGTACGAGTAATGTCGGTCCAAGACGCTTCAATCCAACAATACCGCGGAATCAAGAAAAGACTAAGGAGGGCAGCAAAATGCACATCACCGCCCACAAAAACTTTTGTGTTCTACTCGAGAAGACATCTACGCATGAACCTAGCTCATGATGCCACTGTTGGGGAACGTCGCATGGGAAACAAAAAATTTCCTACGCGCACGAAGACCTATCATGGTGATGTCCATCTACGAGAGGGGATGAGTGATCTACGTACCCTTGTAGATCGTACAGCAGAAGCGTTAGAGAACGCGGTTGATGTAGTGGAACGTCCTCACGTCCCTCGATCCGCCCCGCGAACAATCCCGCGATCAGTCCCACGATCTAGTACCGAACGGACGGCACCTCCGTGTTCAGCACACGTACAGCTCGACGATGATCTCGGCCTTCTTGATCCAGCAAGAGAGACGGAGAGGTAGAAGAGTTCTCCGGCAGCGTGACGGCGCTCCGGAGGTTGGTGATGACCTTGTCTCAGCAGGGCTCCGCCCGAGCTCCGCAGAAACGCGATCTAGAGGAGAAACCGTGGAGGTATGTGGTCGGGCAGCCGTGAGAAAGTTGTCTCAAATCAGCCCTAAAACCTCCGTATATATAGGTGGGAGGGAGGGGGGCCTTTCCTTGGGGTCCAAGAACCCCCAAGGAGTCGGCCGAGCCAAGGGGGGGACGACTCCCACCCCCCAAACCGAGTTGGACTTGGTTTGGTGGGAGGAGTCCCCCTCCCTTCCCACCTCCTTCCTTTTTTTTCTTTCCTCTTGAGTTTTCTTCTCTTGGCGCATTGGGCACTTGTGGGCTGTCCCACCAGCCCACTAAGGGCTGGTGTGGCTCCCCAAATGCCTATGGGCTTCCCCGGGGTGGGTTCCCCCCCCCCCCCCCGGTGAACTCCCGGAACCCATTCGTCATTCCCGGTACATTCCCGGTAACTCCGAAAACCTTCCGGTAATCAAATGCGGTCATCCTATATATCAATCTTCGTTTCCGGACCATTCCGTAAACCCTCGTGATGTCCGTGATCTCATCCGGGACTCCGAACAACATTCGGTAACCAACCATACAACTCAAATACGCATAAAACAACGTCGAACCTTAAGTGTGCAGACCCTGCGGGTTTGAGAACTATGTAGACATGACCCGAGAGACTCCTCGGTCAATATCCAATAGCGGGACCTGGATGCCCATATTGGATCCTACATATTCTACGAAGATCTTATCGTTTGAACCTCAGTGCCAAGGATTCGTATAATCCCGTATGTCATTCCCTTTGTCCTTCGGTATGTTACTTGCCCGAGATTCGATCGTCAGTATCCGCATACCTATTTCAATTTCGTTTTACCGGCAAGTCTCTTTACTCGTTCCGTAATACAAGATCCCGCAACTTACACTAAGTTACGTTGCTTGCAAGGCTTGTGTGTGATGTTGTATTACCGAGTGGGCCCCGAGATACCTCTCCGTCACACGGAGTGACAAATCCCAGTCTTGATCCATACTAACTCAACCAACACCTTCGGAGATACCTGTAGAGCATCTTTATAGTCACCCAGTTACGTTGCAACGTTTGATACACACAAAGCATTCCTCCGGTGTCAGTGAGTTATATGATCTCATGGTCATAGGAATAAATACTTGACACGCAGAAAACAGTAGCAACAAACTGACACGATCAACATGCTACGTCTATTAGTTTGGGTCTAGTCCATCACGTGATTCTCCCAATGACGTGATCCAGTTATCAAGCAACAACACCTTGTTCATAATCAGAAGACACTGACTATCATCGATCAACTGGCTAGCCAACTAGAGGCATGCTAGGGATGGTGTTTTGTCTATGTATCCACACATGTAAATGAGTCTTCATTCAATACAATTATAGCATGGATAATAAACTATTATCTTGATACAGGAATTATAATAACAACTATATTTATTATTGCCTCTAGGGCATAATTCCAACACCTAGTACTACTTACTTTGGGGTGCGTAAATCGCAACTCTTTCTTTAGACCGGGAACCTTTTTGGTGAACTTCTTCCAAACCCTGTCAGACAAAGAAAATGATTACTTAATATCAGGAAATTAACGAAAATTGCATGCCGATATGGTCCCGGTATTGACTGAACTTACTTCTTGAGCATTGCAGTCATTTCCGCATAACCCTCGGGATCTTTACATCTCGAGTCTAAGACAATTACTAATGCACCGTCAAGCTTAATGGATAGCAGAATAAAGTAGAAATTGCGCACACATATATAACTCATAAATTACATTACTTAACCTAGAGTAAGCGAAACCGAGTATACAAAGAAGACAGCAACACTCACTTGAAGTTGTAAGGAAACATAATTTCCTTTTTGTTTTGATGTATAAGTAACGACTTTAGCAAGTTCTCCTCGGTCTCTTTGATTGATTTTCGTACCGTCCATTCATTTATGACATCTGGGCTAATGAACCCAACGTCGAAGATTCCTTCTTTTTTGCATTTGATGATCTTCAATCTGCATAATATAGTGAGGATAATCATATGTACATGCAATGAACGAGCTGAGCTAGAGACTTAACTATAGAAGTAATACTTACACATAGTAGGAAGTCATGAGTTGTTTGTCGAGGGCCAGTTGATTGTATAACTGAAATAACTCCACAAATTCAATATGCATCACGGGAAGTCCAATGAATTTGTGCTCTGGTTTCACTGCCACATACTTAGTGTCTTTCCCAGACTCCCTGTAGGTTTTCATGTACAACTCATGCAATTTGTGCATCATCGTTGTTAGAGGAGGATGACCAGGTTTGGCGAGAGGCTTCCCGTGCATGTATTTATATTGTTCTTTTGTTACCTCAGTCGTTTGAAAAATTACATCATCCTCCAAGTAATCACCAGGATTGGTACCACACACCATCCCCGGAGGATTAGCGACGATGTCGCTAGACACCTTGAGTGGGGGTACGATTGCTTCTGTTCGCCGAGCCGGGGAATTGTTTTCCCACTTCTTCGTTCTGCTAACATTGCATCACTGGAAGTACTTCCCGACCACCGTGCTGCTTCATATGTCTTTTTAAGAATGCGGTCATGTTTGGAATCCAACGGAGGCGGTGGTGGTCGCTTCAGACCATTGATAGTGCGCTTCACTTTCACCGGATCTAGCTTCTCCTTCGAAGGTGGAGTTTTCTTTGTAAAATGGTCCCTCAATTGGGCATGACATATGTCCTCGTTTTCCTACACGGTCCTCTCATATGGTAACGTTTGCACAGGCTTGAGAGAGGACCGTATCTGATTGCCTCCTGCCTCTGCTTGTACTGCTAGTCGCCGGAGCGGCAGTGTCTTCTTCCGTCGTTGCTGACGAGGTGGGGGAAGGAGGCGGACTGCTCTGACGCATCGGAGGAGCTGGAGCGGCGGTGTCTGTCTTCCACAGTTGTCGATGAGGCGAAGGAGGAGGTGGACTGCTCTGACACGTCGGAGTAGGCGAATGAGGAGGCGGAGTGCCCTCACGCGTCAGAGGAGCCGGAGAAGGAGGAGGAGTGCCCTGATCACTCGCCGGAGGAGGAGGAGAAGGCGGAGTGCCCTGACTCACCGGAGGAGGAGGAGGAGGTGGAGGCGTCCAGTTTGGAAGCTTGATGTACTCCGTCTACCATAGACATGTACTCCTCACAGCACGAACCAGCTGATTCTCCCCTTCACCTGTAGGGTGGTCAAGCTCGAGCTCCTCAAATCCCTCCATTACTTCATCCACCATCATAACAGCATAGCCATGTGGAATCGAAAGGCAGTGAAAAGTTCCGTTGGGTTGAGGAGGTGCAACAGAGCTGACAGCCGCCTTGAAAGTGAGGTTCCGGCATTTCGTCATAAGCTCGCACTGTTGAGACTCCGTGATAGTATCCACGGGGTAGCTAGGAGCCGTGAAGTCAGGCTGAACGGGCTCCATGGAAGCCACGCCGGTTCTCCGTTGAGATGACGGGGTACCTTCTGGGGTAGCTTCGTGCCGCTGAGATGGTTAGTCGGTAGCTCGTTGGCTCTCAAGTTCCTCTACTTTTGTAGTCTTGCATTGATCTTCTGCATGTCGCTTAGCTCTGCTTTCCTCTTTCTCTCTTGGCTTCTGTAACCGCCTGCGTCGGGAAACCCAACCTTCCACAAAACGTAGCCTGGTGTGCCTCGTGTTCGTCTAGGGTGCTCAGCATTCCCTAGGGCCTCAGTCAACTCATCCTTCTCTCTGTCGGGAATGAACGTCCCTTCCTGCGCTGCGGTGATATTCTTCTAAAGCTTATTGATGGGTGTTGCAAGTTGCTCGTCCGTCCAACGGGAGTTCCCTGTTTCAGGGTCCAAAGACCCCCAACCCCGAAGAACCAAGTCCTTGAATGGCCTGGCCAGTTCAATGTCTGTGGTTCGCCCCCTTTAGCAATCAGGTCATTCTCAGCCTTGTCCCACAACAGCCGGGCTTTGAGGTAGCCACCTGACCCCGTGTGATGGTGATACTGCTTCTTTGCAGCATTGTTCTTGTTTGTCTCTGACATTTTCTTACTCTTGTCCGATGTCTTGTAGGCCACAAATACGGGCCACTGATCTCTTATCTTCTCAAATCGGCCGATGAATTCTGGAGTCTTCCCTTTGTCGACAAACTTTGATTTCAACTCCTTCTTCCACCTCCTGAATAGATCTGCCATCTTCTTGAGAGCACACGCCTTGACCAGTGGATCTATAACTCGCTTATTCGGATCCTCCTCTCGCGGTAGGGTGAAATTTTCCTTCAACGCGGTCCAAAGATCATCTTTCTGTCTATTGGTGACATAATCACCTTTAGGGACGTCGTTTCCCTTAGGCTTATTCCATTGCTTGATGCTGATTGGGATGTTGTCCCTAACAATAGCTCCGCACTGAGTAGAAAATGCATCCTTGGTCCGCTTGGGTTGAATCGGTAGGCCATCGTCCGCGAGTGTTGTGATAGTGAACCTTTCATCCTTGCGCAACCTTCTCTTCGGGCCTCGTCTCGTTACTGAAGTTTGGCTCGATCCGGATGGCTATAAAAGAATAAAGAAGAGTTAATATATGTACATACCAAAACAATTAATGCATCAATTAGCTAGTCAGCACAGGCTTAATTAATATATATACCTCGCCGGACTTTGCAACAGCTCCCTCCTCCGTTCGTCACCGAAGCCGTCATCATGGTCTCCTTCTTCCTCCGGCATTCGGTCACCGGAGCCATCATGATCATGTCCTTCCTCCTTCATTGTTCGATCACCCGAGCCATCATCATCTCCTTCTAGACCATTGGTGTTGTTGAGATACCACAAGACATCACGTCCCGGGAGGATTATCTCCCCCAACAACTGTTCTTGTTCCAAGTCTCTTTGATCCATAATTTCTGCAAATATTACAACATGACAATTAATATACAAACATGAATGTCCGACGTCCGGACTGCCTCTCTCATGAATTTCAAACATGTCTTGACAAATTCATAGCCAGAAAAGCTTGTTTGGTTGTCGGAGTTGATACTAGAAGATTTATGACCAACCGCATGAATCCATCAAACATTGAGTATGTAGTAGTTTTACTTGTTTACAACCATCCGATGAATAAATTGGCAAATATCCATCTAGAAATGGGCAAGTTTAGACTCAAATTCAGCCCATTCTTGACAAGAAAAGACTATATGATACAGAAATCCACCACTGTGGATATATTAAAATTTGAATATGTCATGTTGTGGATCCAAAGAAGCACAAATTGGCAAAAGCTCTATTTTTTACGCAATGCTAATTAACTAGACTGAGATCATAGTTCATACTACGTAGTGGTACTTGGCTAGTAGCCTTTAGCCATATTCTAAATTTCTAATAATCTAATCCACATGTGTCTAGTCGTATCCAGACATCGGACTTAGACCAGTGGATTATGTAGTAATCGTGACGAGCGGCCATTGCGGCAATTGCAGGCGCCATAGCAGGACACACATGACGGCAGCCGCGGCAAACACCCTAAGAGTTTAGTAGAACACGCACTCGTTGTACACAGGGAAAACAACACTCAGCCACAACTATACACCTAAATGTATGGGCTATTGGGCTCTGGCCTTTTATATTCGGTCTTGCTGGTTCAATGAATAATATGAGTAATACTTGTATTTTGTAGGGGCTAATGATGTAATTAGCTACGGCCATTAGGAACGTACACTATACAACCCACTAAAAATGGTTGAGGGGGCGAATGATTGGCAGGGGTCTATCCCCTACTCGCCCCCTTGTCTCCGCCCCTGGGCAGAGGCGACGACGGCGACGCTACAAGTGATGTCTACGCACGCTTCTATTCTTGTAGACTATGTTGGGCCTCCGAGCGCAGAGGTTTGTAGGATAGCGGCAACTTCCCTCAAGTGGATGACCTAAGATTTATCAAACTCAGGGAAGTAGAGGTTGAAGATGGTCTCTCTCAAGCAACCCTGCAATTAAGAAACAAGAAGTCTCTTGTGTCCCCAACACACCTAATACAATGGTAAATTGCATAGGTGCACTAGTTCAGCAAAGAGATGATAAAATATGGGTGATAGGTGTGGCAAAGCAAGGTAATATAAATCTGTAATAAAAATTATAGCAAGGTAGCAAGTGACAAAAGTGAGCATAAACGGTGTAACAATGGTGAGAAACAAGGCCTAGGCTTCATACTTTCACTAGTGGCAACTCCCAACAATATTAACATAGTCTAATCACATGATATTTCTACTAAAACATGCAATGGAGACGTACTCGGAGGTCATTCCTTTGTGATCAAGAGAGGACGAGAATTATGTAGGGTTACAAAAGCACACCTCAGAGTTCGTAGTTCTCATCTATGGATTCCCAATGTCACCGCGGCCATCCAAAGAGAGTACCACAATCAACAAGCAGAGCGCGGGCGGCCGGAGCGCGGGCGGCGTCCGCATTGCGGCGGGCGGCGGTGTCGGGGCGCGGAGAGGGGTAGAGGAGAGGAGGGGAACGGGGCGGCGGCTCACAGTGGGAGCGGGGACAGCGTCGGGGCAGGGCTCGACGGCGACGACAGCGAGGTGGAGCAGCCTGACGGCGTCGTAGCAGGGCTCGGCGGCGACGGTGACGAGGAGCGGCCAGGTGGCGTCGGGCGGAGAAGAACAAGTGATTCCGAGAAATTGTGAAGTGCGGGCTTATATACACAGAGCATTGGTCACGGTTGGTGGCACTAACCGGGACCAATGCCACCCTTTTGGTCCCGGTTGGTGCCACCAACTGGGACTAAAGGTCATTTTCAACAGCCCAAAGGGCGGGAAGTAGAGACCTTTGGTCCCGGTTCGTGCCACCAACCGAGACCAAAGGTTTGTGCTTCTCGCCCTTTGGGATGCTGAAAATGACCTGTAGTCCCGGTTGGTGCCACCAACCGGGACTAAAGGGATGCATTAGTACCGGTTGGAGCCACCAACCGGGACTAAAGGGTTGCGGTTGGCACGGCGTGTGGCGGGTGGACGTCTAGTCCCACCTCGCTAGTCGAAGGGCGCTCATAGTTGTTTATAAGCGCTAGTGCGCCTTCCCTTTCGAGCTCCTCTTTAATGCAGGCCGAGGGGCCTAAACACGTCTCTTTGCATGTGGGCTTACTGGGCCTGCTCTCGGCCTGCATCGTGGCCCAACTAACGGATCCTAGTAGGTGGCATTTTTCCTAGTATTTTTCTTTTATTTTTTTACTTTACTTATTTTCTTTTGTTTCTACTTACAGCTAAATACTTAGAGTTTTGAGTGATTCTTTTTTGCTTTAGGTCACAAAAATTTTAAATTTTTTGTTAGTGCCATTAGTTTACAAATTTGAATAGTTTAAATTTGAATTATTTGAAATTTGTGTGAATCACTAGTTTGTGAATAACTTTACTTTCAAAATAGATTTTGAGTGATTGTTTTTCCTCCTATTTAATATTACTGTGTTTTATAATTATATTCAATTTGGTAATTTTTAGGTTATTTCAACTCGGTGTTTTAATCAAAAACAGATTTTGTTATTTTAGTTTGCTATTAAAGTTTCTAACAAAAAATACTTTATGAAAATTGTTTTTGCTATTAATGTTTTGAACAAAAAATACTTTGATAATTTTAGTTGCATAAATTTTATATAATTTTAGTTTCAAAAATACTAGAGGTTTAGAAAAGCTTTTTAGTTGATTCTTTTTGCTATTAGAGTTTTATAAAAGTTTTTTAGTTGATTCTTTTTGCTATTGAAGAATGTTATAGTTTTGTTTTAGTTGATCATAACAAAATATTTTAATTGATTATTTTTAGTTCATTATTTTTGCTACTAGAGTTTCATAAAAGTTTTCTAGTTCATTATTTTTGCTATTAGTTCATTCTTTGAGCTAAATGATCCTGAAATTAAAAAACACTACAAATGAACTCTGAAAAGGTTGAAAGTTGGCATGATATCATAATTTCACCCACATAGCATGTGCTAAAAAGTTGAGAGGGTTACGGTAAAAACTGGATGCACTTCGTGTACAAAACGGACAATCTCTTTCAAAGTATCACGATTTCGGATGAAAACTCATCTGTTACAAAGGGATTTCATTTTTTTTGCACTTATTTGAACTCCAGACTTTTTGTGTATTCAAAATGCACCATTCAAAGCCACATCATCAATTTTCAACCATTTCTGACTTCATTTGGTATTTTTCATGCATTTACTGATTTTTTTTAGCTAAATGACCCTGAAATTGAAAAGCACTACAAGTGAACACTGAAAAGGTTGAAAGTTGGCATGGTATCATCATTTCACCCACATAGCATGTGCTAAAAAGTTGAGAGGGTTACAACAAAAACTGGATGCACTTCGTGTACAAAACGAACAATCTCTTTCGAAGTATGAGGGTTTCGGACGAAAACTCATCTCTTACAAAGGGATTTCATTTTTTTCAACTTATTTGAACTCCGAACTTTTTGTGTGTTCAAAATGCACTATTCAAAGCCAAATCATCAATTTTTAACCCTTTCTGACTTCATTTGATACTTTTCATGCATTTACTAATGTTTTGAGCTAAATGACCCTGAAATTGAAAAGAACTACAAATGAACTCTGAAAATGTTGAAAGTTGTCATGGTATCATCATTTCACCTACATAGCATGTGATAAAAAGTTGAGAGGGTTATGGCAAAAAATGGATGCACTTCGTGTATAAAACGGATAATCTCTTTCGAAGTGTCAGGGTTTCGGACGAAAACTCATGTGTTACAAAGGCATTTCATTTCTTCACATGTAATTGCAGTGATATTCTAGATCAAAGGCATCATCATACTAGTTGTGGAGAGAAAGTCTTCACTTTTTCTTCGCTTGTGTCCTTTGCTTATTGCGCCCTAACCATGGATAATCTTCATCGTTTAATAGGGTGCTTGGGTCAGTCTTGACTTTGAAGGGAGGAATTTCATGAAACTTTTCATAATCTTCAGACATGTCTGTCTTGCGCTCCAATCCCATGATGTCTCTTTTTCTTGAAAGAACTATGTGGCGCTTTGGCTCATCGTATGATATATTCGCTTCCTTATCTTATCTTTTTCTCGGTTTGGTAGACATGTCCTTCACATAGAAAACCTGTGCCACATCATTGGCTAGGACGAATGGTTCGTCTGTGTACCCAAGATTGTTCAGATCCACTGTTGTCATTCCGCACTACGGGTCTACCTGTACCCCGCCTCCTCACAAATTGACCCATTTGCACTGAAACAAAGGGACCTTGAAATCATGTCCATAGTCAAGTTCCCATATGTCCACTATGTAACCATAATATGTGTCCTTTCCCCTCTTGGTTGCTGCATCAAAGTGGACACAACTGTTTTGGTTGGTGCTCTGTTGATCTTGGGCGATCTAGTAAAATGTATTCCCATTTATCTCGTACCCTTTATAAGTCAATACAGCCGAAGATGGTCCCCTCACCAACGAGTATAGCTCATCAGAAATAGTGTTATCACCCATGAGACGTTTTTGCAACCAACTGCCGAAAGTCCTGATGTGTTCATATGTAATCCAGTCGTCACACTGCTCCGGGTGTTTGGACCGCAGAATATTCTTGTGTTCATCGACATACGGGGTCACCAAGGTAGAATTCTGTAGAACTATGTAGTGTGCTTGAGACCAAGAATGCCCGTCCCTACATATTATTGAGTCCGCTCCTAGCGTGCCTTTTCCAGTCAGTCTCCCCTCATACCGCGATTGAGGGAGACCATTCTTCTTAAGGTCAGGAATGAAGTCAACACAAAACCCAATGACATCTTGTGTTTGATGGCCCATGAAGCTGCTTCCTTATGGCCTATCCGGTTACAAACATATTTTCAGTCACCATTGTCTGCCATTCCATTGCAGCAATTCCAGTGTGGTACCGAGCTTTGTGTTGTCATCTTTGCAATTTGGGTACAACCCTTTTTTGTGATCCTCTAACATGCGATCGAACTTCAACTTCTCCCTTTCACTTTCCCATTCTCTCTGTGCATCAACAATAACCCGACGAAGATCATCATCGGGCACATCGTCTGGTTCCTCTTGATCTTCACCTCCCCCATTGCAGCATCACCGTATTCAGGGGGCGGGTAGTTGTCATCATCCTCTTCTTCTTCGTTGTCTTCCATCATAACCCCTCTTTCTCCGTGCTTGGTCCAAACATTATAGCGTGGCAAATAACCCTTCTCAAATAGGTGGAAGTGAAGGGTTTTAGAGTTGGAGAAAGCCTTCGTATTCCCACAGACGGTACATGGATAATGCATAAAATCATTCTGCTTGTTTGCCTCAGCCTCTTCGAGAAAATTCTGCAGACCCTTAATATACTCGGAGGTGCATCGGTCACCGTACATCCATTGCCGGTTCATCTGTGTGCGTTATATAATAAAGTGTACTAAAAACCATTACAACATACCATGAATAGAGAAGTGACCAAATTAATAGAAATTCATCATCAAATTAAAGCCAAAGTACAGTAGTGACCAAAATAAATACATAACGTTCATACATAGTTCTCATTATTGAACAACATATAGCTCTCTAGAGCATCTAACTAAAACATTCATTGAAACTACAAAATTTAAATGCAACAACAAATGTGATCATAACCGCAACTAAGGTACCAATTGATCCAACGACATAATGATACCAAGCCTCAGTATGAATGACAATTTTTTTTAATCTTTCTAATCTTCAAGCGCATTGCATTCATCTTGATCTTGTGATCGTCGACGACATTGGCAACAATCAACTCCAATATCATCTTCTCCTCTTCAACTCTTTATAATTTTTCTTTCAAGTAATTGTTTTCTTTTTCAACCAAATTTAACTTCTCGACAAGAATTTCTATGTCGGTTGCAATTTCCGGTTCACATACCTCCTAGATTAAAAAATTATGTCACATTGGTCGGCATAATTATCATAAACACGAAATAAAATAAATAGTTATAAAAGATAATATATACCACATCCGAATCATAGACAGGACGAGGGCCGACGGAGGCGGATACCAAAACCATCGCACTATATAATAACAAACAATAATAAAAATAAGAAAATTACACAAGTATCTATCTAAATCATACAAGTAAGAACGTTTTTCTTTTAGAAAGAAGATAAGAAGAAGATCTAACCACGGTGGTGCCGGCGCCGAGATGGGCGCGGGCGATCGACGGCGGTGAGGACGGGGACGGGACAGGATGGACCGCCAAACCTAGACAAATCTTGAGAAAAATGAAGCTTGGACAAGGAGCTTCGAGAGGATAAACCTTAAGTGTGGCTCAGGAATTTCATCGAACACCTCATGTGCATAGGAGGTGAGCTAGAGCACCATAAAGCTCTCCCACAGCCGGCCAAAAAACAAAGCAGTGCATTGCTCTGTTCACGGGCAGGGGATATATATAGGCCAACCATTGGTCCCGGTTTGTGGCTGGAACCGGGGCTAAAGGACACAATTTGGTTCCGATTCCAACCACACACCGGGACCAATTGTTGTGGGCCAGGAGCCAGACCCATTGGTCTCGGTTCGTGTCTGGAACCGGGACCAAAGGGGTCAGACGAACCGGGACCAATGGCCCACGAGGCCCGGCCGGCGCCCTGGCCTCACGAACGGGGACGGATTACCCTATGCAGGCCCGGCCCCGAGGGGGGGGGGCGAGCGGGGCGGCCGCCCCGGGCCCCGTAATCCAAGGGGCCCCCATCTCAGTCCAAGGTATGTGTGAGGAGCTGCTATACGCGCCATTAGAAGACAGTCAAGACACGGAAGTTTTTCAGTATCTCCAGGAGGAAGAAGATGATAGCCGAATCGTTCCTTGTGTTAGCGAATTGGGCCATGGGCCTTCTCTTCTTAGCATCGAATAAGGATGATTAAGTGGTTGTTGGGCCTCCCTAAAAAAATAGTGGTTGTTGGGTTAAAACTGTAAATAATAGAGATTGAATTATCATTTTTTTCTGTAGCAAAGCGTAGTGGTGGCTCATCTAAAAAAACATAGTGGTGGCTGGAGGAGCGGCATGCATGGCCTATAACTAGCTCTGTTGAGTTTGTTGCCTTTTTTGAAACCTTGATTATGTTTGGAAGGTTGATTCCCGTTTGGTGATAATGAAGTAGAGATGACATGGTAAATAGATCGACTTTGTTGCTTTGTATAGTACAAATTATATATGTTTTGGCTCAAAATATACATGTATGTGTGAAAGGTTAATTCCCTTTAATAAACCAATACATCAAGAGTTATTATACTTGTTATGCTGATTATATATTTTCTTGAAGCTTCAATTATATATTTTATGTCACATAACCTTCTCTTTTCGCTTTTGGTTTTGCCTGCAATTCTTTTATTTCGTATTCCACTAGCAGGCTGAACCACGTTGGGCTCGCTAGATGATAAAGACAATTTCACTTGATATCATGTGTGATCGCGACATTGACTGGCTCCATGCAATCAATGTTTACTATTCTGTTCGCCTTTACCAGAAACGATCCATCACCTCCATCATATATATTTCTATTTCTCTTTATTAACACCAACTATGCTAACTTTATATCATACAAAATTAAGGGTTTCATATTTAATTTTCGTCCCGGGTCCCTGAAATCTCAGGACCGGCCCTGCCCTATATGGGTCCCGGTTCATGAGTTAACCGGGATTAATGAGATTTCAGGTCTGGACCAAAGCCTTGTTTTCTACTAACTAGCAAAAGGACCCGTGCATTGCAACGGGAGAAGAACAATTATAATCTCCAATGGTGCTGATCATATTATGTCTTTAAAATTTTAGGACATTTCTGAAAATGCATGAACATTTTTTGAATTAGCAAACATTTTTTTCAATTGCACTCAAAAAATAACACACAAACTTTTTTTCAAAATCCTGGACTTCTATTGTTTTCACCAACACTGTTCTCAAAATTATGAACATATTTTTGAATATGCGAATATTTTTACAAAAATCCTGAGCATTTTTTGAATTCACAAACATTTTATTTTTTCTTCAAACTTTTATTTCAAAATTCCCAGTTTTATAAATTGCAAAAGTTTTTCAAAGTTCTAAATTATTTAAACTAAAAAGTGGAACAGAAAAATGAAAATAAAAAATGAGACTAAAAACAGAGGCACGAACTGTTTTTATGATTTTTACACGGACTTTTGTTTAAAATCGTTGACTTTTTATTTTATGGACATTTTCTCAAAGTTTAAACATTTTTTTATATGCAAACATTTTTCAAAACTCCTGAGTAGTTTTTGAATTCTAAAAAAAGAATGGTTTTTTGAATATTTTATTTCGATATTCTCAGTTTCTTAAAATTGAGAAAAGTTGTTTGAAGTTCTAAATTATTTAAAGTACAAAAACAAAATGGAACTGAAGAGAAAAATAAAAAAAACTAAACTAAAAAAACAGGCGCCCACGCATGGGGCGGCCCAAACAGGAGTGCTGCATCTTTTTCCAACGCCCAGATCGTAATATAGGAGGTGCCTACATGGGCCGGCCCAGTCCGGATATTTTCCTATTTGAAACGTTTTTTATGACTTATCGGTGGCATTTGTGGGTAATTTTAGTCAATTTTAAGGACAATTTAAATGACGTACGGAAGAAACACTATTTGCTTTATTAGTAGGTAAAGATAAAGCGTTCCCACGTGACAGTGTCTGGTGCGTGCATGTTCATGTACGACACTTGACGGACGTGCCATCAAATGCATCTACCAACTGTCATCGTTGACATACTTGAAGTATGCCGACGGTTTTCGTATGTACGCCGATGCTATCATTGCCAACGCTGATACATCGATGATCACAGTCGGCATAGCCTATGCCGACGGTTTATGGCCGTTCACCAACGGTTTTTCCCGTTGGCATATCGGACGATTCCTATAGTGACGGTCGAGCTGGCGATCTATGTTAGAGCTCGAGAGGACTCGGTGCTGCTGGAAGATGTTCCTTGGAGCATAACCTCTGCACTCTTTGTAACCACTTTGTTCAGTAAGTTGCACTATATAAGCTCTGTTTCCCGGTCAGAGAAAAATCACTTTCCATTGCATACATACAGACATACAGTCGAGTCCAAGCAGCTAAACCGCCCAGACGGATTGAAGCAGGTCACGAGCGTGCATGGAGGAAGATGTTTATTTACACTTGCACGCGCAAGGACGCATTTGCTTCTTCATGCATGCATGCATGCCGTGTGTTCCTGGATCTCTATATGCTTGTGAGCTCCATATATACATACGGTCACACACAGTACCGTCCATGAATACACACCTCTCTTGTGTGTGTGTCCCCTTCGATTTGATAGAGAGAGAGAGAGAGATTTATATGGTTTCCTGTGTTGAGTTAATGATGGATGTGCCTTTCGTCTCCAAGGGGAAAGAGAAAGCCAAACTGATAATAATAAAAGAAACTAAAGGAGGAAAGCCAAAGCCAAGCTAGCATCAAGCAGTTACCATGCCACCCCCGGCCGATGGATCGATTTGGCAACCACTTGGCCACGCTTTATCAAAGGCGAAAACGGCCTGCTACCTGCAAATGCACGTCACACACACGATACTCACATCGGTTTGCCTGGTTAATTAGTCTGTTCCATTGAGTATTTCATTCAAAAAAGAAAATCTTAATGCATGGCCGACACATTCATCCTAGAGACAGTCTCGCGGTTTTACTCGGGCTTTTCTCTCTTACCAAACAGGTACGGGACAAACTTTGTCCGTGGTACACCTTCTCTATCACCATCGTGTCTCGACAAAAAAAAGGCGAGAGAGAAAAAATCTAATCTAAAGATATACTACTTCATCCAGCAAGTAATATGGATCGGACTAAACAAATTGAGTGCTTAGAGCATCTACAACCAAACTTGATAAATCCGACCCCTCAAACGCTCACAGACGCGTCCGAACATGACCTTGAACAACACCGAACATGTTATAATATGTTCTGCCGAACAACCACATTCCTCACATTTAAACCCCCCCAAATCCACGCAATCATGCACGTGTATCACATAGCATAAATTCATCACAATTTAACAATACAACGAAACAAAATAAATGACAGTTCAATAATCCGGACATGTGACTCGTTTGGGAAGAATGCCCAACACGGGCGGCGAGGTGAGGGGGCGATGAGGGAGGCGACACGCGAGGTGACTAGCGAGGCGATCGGCGTCGCGGCTGATGGAGACCGGGGTATTGCATCCGATTATGAGATCCAGGAGATCTATCCTCGGGCTAATGTTGCTAGCGGCAAGGGCGCCATTCTCTCTGCCGGCGGCGGTGTTGGTCAGATCCGGGAGGGGTTTTGGACCGATAGCGCTCATCGCCGGTGGGAGGTGTTGTCTTCCTGGTTTCGTCCTCGGATTCTCTGGGAGACCGGCAGGGATTCATCATTCTTCACCTATCATATCTGTGGACTACCATTAGAGATGGGTCGATATCTGCAAGAAGATGAATTCCCCAGGGTAGGACAGATACTTGAGATCGATGGTTTTCAATTGTTAGTGCGGAAGCAGTCGGATCTAGGGGCTCCTTTCAAGGATTCGGTAAGTGATCTTTCGCCCCCTGTTCGTTTCGATGCACGGTTTTGGGTTCTTGCCGAGCAGGATGACGAGCTGGATGATGAGTATGGTGACGTGCTGGTGGAGGTGCTGACGCCGGTAGTTCCATCCCCGTCTACCCCTTCTCCGTCGACGGCGTTGCTGCAGGAGTGCAAGGTGCGGCGCGACCCTATCCTTGTGAGGAAGAAGATGGAGTCGTCTTCTCGGAAGCCTTGGGTTGGGCTGATTCCAAAGGTAATTCGTCAGCCTCTTTCCTTATCTCATTTCTTCAAGCCGGATTGTTGGATCCATAGTACCAAGAACAAACAGAAGGTGTCTAGCGTTGTTCGGTCGTCAGGGTCGGCGGCGATCGCACAGTCGGTGCGTGATTCCAGGGCGAATTTTTTAATGCCGCGGTGGCGGCAGCTGGGCCTGATGTGCTGGCAACTTCGACGGGCTCTCAACCGGCTGGGTATATGGCCAAGCTTGGGTTGAGACCGGTCTGTGTTGCGACGTCTTGTTGCCAGGAAGAGTCCATCCCGGACGTGAACATACTGATTCCTAGGGTTTCGTCTCGCGTCGGCTTTCCTAGGCTGGGGCAAGGTCGCGCGGCTCGCGTACCGCCTCTCAGATCACCGGCGATTATGGCAGGGAGGGGAGCGCCTCCGGCCAAGCCGTCGTTGGCCAAGGATCCATTGGCCAAGCAGCAAGTGCAGCACCCTGGTAGATCGCTGGGACAAGGCCCGCGCCCTCCTGCCCAGGTTGCTAAGCCGGCAGCACCTCTTGTGGTTGCGGGAGAGAAAGCCGGGGAGGATGTCAATCGGATGCAGCCGCGCGGTCGGTGGGGCGACGATGGAGTTAACATGTATGGGGAAGACCATCACCGTGGTTCTTCTTCGTCTGGAGGCGGTCGTGGCTATGCTTGGCAGGGGCATGCCGGCAATGGACCTGGCTTCTCGGAGCCTCTGGGGAAGTTTGCGTCGGCCATTGTTGGCCCGTCGTACCCTAAGAGAGGCGGGTACCGACAGAAGTGGGGCGGCCGAGGTGGAGGCACGAACCCCCGACCGACATTGCCGCCGGCGGAAGTTCATGAGCCTCTTGATACGGCCGGTGGGCACGGGCAGGGGCTGCCGGTCGATTCTTCCAGCTCACTACCTCAACCCAAGGGCAATGCAGATGCTATTGTTGCCACAACGGACAAGGGTAACTCACATGCCAAGCTGGAGGGGGGTGATCGACCGTCTAAGTGGGCGTGCAAGAAGGAAAAGATGACCTGTTACCGCTGTGGAGAGACCGGTCACTTTGTGTCTGAATGTTCGGCGGATCTCTGTGAGTTTTGTCTCAAGCCCGTTCATGGCTCTTCTCAGTGTCCTCTTACGGCTGGTCAGATGCCCGTGATGGCTATTTATGGGGTATGCTACCAGGAGCTTATGTTTTTTGAGTCCCCATCGGTGACGACAATGGTGCATGTGCCAGATGCGGCCCTCATTGGTACGATTACCGTTGCTAGTGGGACGATGACTGCTGACCAGGTGGTGGAGCAACTGCGGGAATTAGTGTCGTCAACTTTTCGTTGGGACCCAATTGCGATTGCAGAGAATGTGTTCAAGGTTGTATTTCCCTCCAAGGAAGATTTAGCACGGCTGCTCAAGTTTGGCATGTGTAGAGTGCCAAGCACGTGCTGTATCTTAGAGTTTGATTCGTGGAAGGGTGATGAGCCTCAGTGGGTTCCTCTTGATCAGATTTGGGTTCAATTTTCGGGGGCTCCGTCAAAGGTGGTTAATGATTTTCAAGTTGCTTGGAGTTTTGGGTCTTTGATAGGAAAGACTGAGAAGGTGGACATGGCGTTCACGCGTGCTAAAGGACTTGCACAACTGCTTGTCAGTGTCATTGATATCGAGCTGGTTCCGGATGAAGTGGTCTGGACTTTTGCGGGTATGAGATACACCCTTCACATTGAGATCGAGATCCCACCCATGTTTGATGAAGGGGTGGCAGATCAAGATGTGAACATGTCTGATAGGGATGACGAGTCGGGTTCTAAGGAATCTGACAAGAAGGAACCTTCGATCAAACCGGCGGTAGCGCCGGAGACTGCTAAGGCAGACTCGACAGGAGGTGGGGCGGTTTCAGCTCCTTCAGTGCAGCTGCGCTTTGGTTCGGTGGAACCTGCCTCGGCGCCGGCCAGGTTGGCTGCTCGGTCCATGGTGCCGGATCAGGTCGTCCTGCGTTGACAGGTCCGGTTCTCTATCCCCGGGAAGCAGCCTACTAGCGCCACATTGCAGCCCTCCTCTCCAGTTGACGGGTTGCCAGCAGTCTCCTTGGATCATTTCCTTGCTTAGGTTAGGGATGAGAGCGCTATGCCGCAGCTGGTTAAGCCGAGTTTGGGGATGTCTACTACCTCTATATCTGATGTGGTGGTACAGGTTGCCGCAGCAGAGGCTCCGGTGACTGAGGTGCTCTTTGATGGGGGTGGCAACCAGGAGATGCCTTCTTTCACGGCTGAGGATGTCATAGCTTTTGGCAGTATTCCGGATCCGATGACACTGGAGAGAAGGTCCAGTCAGCGTATTCAGGAGCAACCAGATGCGGATGACCTGCAGTTGGGGCGTGGTATGCGTGTTGCAAAAATGAGAGAAGCGGAATATACGACAGGTATGTTTTTTAATATAGAAAATTCCATTCTTCATTTTTCTCCGCAAGAAATTATTTATAAGGCTACTTCTGTCGGGGTGTCTTTAGGCAATTGACATGCTCAAGTTTTGAAATCTATTAATGATCTATTAGACTTAGAGGTAGATAGGGCCCTTGATATTGTTCGGAATTTGGCTGTTATGAAACCTATGACAGATTCTGAGATTAATGATCTAGGGGGTCTGAATTCTCTGTGTGATAACATGATCCCCGTAGATGAGTCGGAGGTTGGAGAGGATTCTTTTCTGGATCATAGTACTGAAGCCGAGAATGCTTGTCAATCCGAATCACAGATCCCTGGTTATATGGACGAGGGATTCGGGGAGAAACCAAAACGGACTTGGAAACGGAAAGTATATCCGGTCTCTGCGGCCCGTAGGAGCGCTCGTTTTAAGACTGTTAAAAAAAAATATGACAAAAGATGAGAGGCATCTTTTGGAATAGCAGAGGTCTACGTTATTTGGCTAAAACCAGATTTATTTCCGAAGCACTTTGGAGCATCAGCTTGATTTTATCGCAATTATGAAGACACGGCAAGATAATTTCACTTCTCAGTTTTTAAGTTCTTTATCTGCGGGGGTTGATTTCGATTGGCACTGTCTCCCTCCAAGAGGAAGATCCGGGGGGATTTTACTTGGAGTCCAATGTGACACACTTCAAGTTAGAGAAGTGGTGTTTGGTGATTATGCGGTTAAATTCAGAATTACATCCAAAGGGGATGGTTTCCAGTGGGCTCTTGTAGCGGTGTACGGGGCTGCTCAACCGGAACTTAAATCTGAATTTCTCGCTGATCTAGTGCGGATTTGCGATGAGAAATTGTCACTTTTGATAGGGGTGATTTCAATATTATTAGGTGGGCTGATGAAAAGAACAATGATAATTTTGATGGTAGATGGCCATTTTTGTTCAATACTATAATAGAGAGCCTAGACCTAAGGGAGATAGAACTCTCGGGTCGGAAATTCACATGGGCGAATTCCTTACCAAACCAAACTTTTGAAAAGTTGGACATGGTTTTAACTAGTATTGAATGGGAACAGAAGTTTCCTCTAGTAACGGTGCGTGCGCTTCAAAGGGCGATCTATGACCACACGCCTCTTTTGCTAGACTCGGGCAGTGCAAAGCATATGGGTAATAAAGATGGGTTCTCCTTTGAGTCAAGCTGGTTCTTAAGGGAGGGCTTCATGGAGATGATTGCCAGGGAATGTAATAGGAACTTGGGTGGGTCATCCAATGTGGATGGTTGGCAAAATAAAATCAGACATCTTAGACAATACCTTCGTGGTTGGGCTAAGAATGTAACGTGGGCCTATAAGGATGAGCGGGAGAGGCTTATCAAACTTATAGATGAGCTTGATCGAAAGGCTGAGACCTTTTTGTTGGATGGGAATGAGCGACTTTTGAAATATGAGGCTGAACAAAGACTTCGAGTACTCCTTAGAGAGGAGGAAATGAAGTGGGCAACTAGAGCAAAAGTTCGGGCAATCGTTCTTGGGATAATAACACTAATTTTTTTCACTTGATTGCAAATGGCAAACATAGGAAAAAAAGGATCTTGCAGCTTGAGCAGGATGAGGGTACAATTGTAGGTCATGAGAACCTAAAATTGTATATCTCAAATTATTATAAACAGTTGTTCGATGCTCCTCATAACAGTTTTGTGACTATGGATGAGCACTAGGTAGCGGATATACCTCAAGTCGGGGAGGCCGACAATGAGTCTTTATCCGCTCGTTTTACGGAGAAAGAGGTGCTACACGCGATTGGGGAAATGAAGAGCGGTAAAGCCTCTGGACCAGATGGGTTTTCGGCAGAGTTTTACAAAAAAATGTTGGCATATTATCAAGGAGGATCTTATGGCAATGTTTAATGATCTGTTTGCTCGTAACCTACAACTCTTTCATTTGAATTTCGATACCATAACGTTGTTACCAAAGAAAGAGGGGGCGACCCGCATTGAGCAGTTTCGTCCAATTTGTTTGCTCAATGTTAGCTTCAAAATCTTCACAAAGGTGGGAACGGATAGGCTAACTAAGATGGCGCATTCGGTCGTGCAATCTACGCAAACAACATTCATGCTCGGACGAAATATTCTTGAGGGGGTAGTTGTACTGCATGAGACTTTACATGAAATTCACTCGAAGAAACTTAACGGGGTTATCTTCAAAGTGGATTTTGAAAAGGCATATGATAAAGTAAAATGGTCTTTTTTGCAACAAACCCTGCGGATGAAGGGGTTCGACGAGCTTTGGCGAAAGCATGTCGACTGTTTTATTAAAAGAGGGAGTGTCGGGATTAAGGTTAATGATGACATAGGTCACTTTTTCCAGACACTCAAGGGTCTCAGACAAGGGGACCCGATGTCACCTATTTTATTTAACATTGTTGCTGATATGTTGGCTCTTATGATTAAGCGAGCCAACGACAAGGACCTCGTAGGGGGACTAATCCCACATCTTGTCGACGGGGGTGTCTCTATTCTACAATATGCCAATGACACTATTCTCTTTATGAACATGATTTACTGAAGGCGAGAAATTTAAAACTCATCCTGTTCTTATTTGAGCAGCTATCTGGGCTGAAGATTAATTTTAATAAAAGTGAATTATTTTGTTTTGGTGAAGCCAAAAACCAAGAAAACACTTAAATCAGTTGTTTGGGTGTGAAACTGGGAATTTACCTTTTACGTATTTAGGAATTCGAATTCATCACCGTAAACTATCAAATAAGGTGCATAGAGGATCGATTTCAAAAGAAATTAAGTTGCTGGAAAGGCAAACTCCTATCTTATGGAGGTAGGTTGGTACTTGTTAATTCAGTATTAACAAGTATGCATATGTTTCTTCTATCGTTTTTCGAGGTACCTGTGGGGGTGCGAAAAATATTGGATTTTTATCGATCCCGTTTCTTCTCGCAAAGTGATGAGGTTAGGACTAAGTATAGGCTTGCTAAATGGGACATTATTTGTCGGCCTAAAGAGCAAGGGGGTTTAGAAATTGAAAATTTAGAGACCAAAAATAGATGTCTTCTCAGCAAGTGGCTGTTTCGATTATATATGGAGACGGAGGGGATGTGGGTATAGATTCTGACGAACAAGTACCTACGGTCCAAAACCTTATCTCAGGTCACAGCTAGACCACTGGATTCACCTTTCTGGAAGGGTCTGATGCGGATAAAAAATTCTTTCTTCAACATAACTAGGTTTATTCTAGGTAATGGTGAATCGACTAGATTCTGGGAAGATTCCTGGCTAGGAAATAGGCCTTTAGCTATTCAATACACGCGGCTGTATCATATTGCCCAACGCCGACAAGAGTCCATTGCGGCAGTACTACGTGAGATACCTCTAAACATTCAATTCCGTAGATCTTTAATCGATGATCGATGGACTGCCTGGTTGCATCTTGTCAGAAGGTTGGTGTAGGTTAACCTTTCTGACAGACCTGATCGTGTTAATTGGAAGTTAACTTCTAATGGAGTGTTCACGGTCAAATCTATGTATTTAGATCTCATAGATTCTACACCTATTCCAAAATCAGAGCATATATGGAAGATCAAAGTTCCTCTTAGAATTAAAGTCTTCGTGTGGTTTGTTCACAAAGGGGTTATTCTAACGAAGGATAATCTTGCCAAGCGGAATTGGAAGGGTAATCCTAGATGCAGCTTCTGTCCGAGGGTGGAAAGTATTCAACACCTCTTTCTTGATTGTCCTATGGCTAAACTGGTTTGGCGTTCGATTCACATAGCCTTTATCATCTCTCCTCCTAGTAGTTTGAACTCGTTATTTGGAACGTGGTTACAGGGAGTTGATGTTCAATTTGCTAAACTTATTCGTGTCGGATCATGTGCTCTTTTGTAGGCTATATGGAATAGCATAAATGTCTTAGTATTTAACAGATTACACGATATTCACTTTCTGCAGGTTATCTTCAGGGCTACCGCACTGATCCGTACGTGGTCGTTACTCACTCCTGTGGCAGCCAGGGAGCCTATGGTTACTGGGTGTGTCCGTTGGGAGATGGTAGCACAGGGTATCTTCAACCGGTTTGGATGGCGTCATATTAATAGGATAGGTGTTTAGGCATCTAGATCTTTTGGTCATCTCCGGTTTGGGCGCGAAGCTCGCCTTGTATCTTTTATTTTAGCACTTTGTTGCTTATCCTTTTTATGTACTCTGCCGAGATTTGATTATACTTAATATATGGCTGCATGCATCACTCGATGCAGAGGCCGGAGCTTTGCCTCCTTTTCTAAAAAATAATACGGACATGTTAAAATATAATTCAAGTCTGGGCCACGATTGGCGAACGTAATGAATCACTCGCTAGACGCCATCCGTGTTGCATGCTCTACCGCATCCGCCATCCGTGCCCCGTGCTATATTGCAGCCGTGGCCATTGTTGTCATTCCTGCTCTTGCAGCCTCATATTCCCTACGTTGGTTGATCTCCTTCTTCTTTCGCTCAAGCCACTTCCTTCTTTGCTCATCCAAGAGACTTGTGTCCGCCAACGTAATCCTCGAACCCTCTGTGTCTCGAGAAAGTTACAACCTCTCCTTCTCAAGCTCTATTGATCCAAAAGTTCGGGTCTTCTTGAGCTCCCATTTGAGACATGTCTTTCTCTTCTTCAACTCTATCTTCTTCCTCTCAATTTCTAACTTGTTGCTCTAAATTTGGTACTTGTTGTTCACCCTCTTTAGGTCCCAATCTGTCATTTCTTTTTGCACATCCAATATGATATTGCCTCTCCTCTTTCTTGTTCTTTCTAAGCAAAAAAAATTGCACATCCATGTGATGGATATTTTTTCGCTGCAGCGCCACGGGATGCCCTTCCTTCTCCCACTTGTTTCCAATCACTTGTTGGTTATTAGTTGGCGCGGTGGCTCTTCCATTCTCCCCTACAACTTCTTCCTCTTCGTCATCTAGGGTGGCGAATGGGAACAACCGAACAAGGGTGGAGGATGGCGATGACTCAGACACGGGAAATGAAGGACGGACGAGTGAGGAGGGCGATTGATTTGTCGGACTTGGTCAATTTGGTACAATTTTGGTGTCGGTCTGTCTGCCCGGTCCGACTCGACGAACGCGTCCGGGCCTCCCCATATCTTCCTGAGACGATATGGGTTGGATACAAGGTGTGTTGATCAACCCTAATGTATAAGACCAGCATGAGGGATGTGGCTGGGTCACAATTTGATGCCCGGTCACTAACCGGACCGTCCGCCTGGACGTATATGAGGTTTTTGGAAGCCCGGCTGTAGATGTTCTTACCAGCCGTATTCAGACTAACATTTAACATTTATCTAATTTCTCACCCACTAAACCAGCAACATTATTAGTAGCCGCAAGTAGCAACATTATTAATTGTAGTTAATTTCATGAATCGCGGGTGTGGTCGGACCTAGCTATGCATGCATCATTGGGGTGGAGTAGATATATATCTAGCCAAGTGTGCTTCTCTGATCCGCAATCACGGGCCCATGAGGTTTTCCATAGACGGGCAAGTCCAAAGTTGCATATTTGGTAGGAAGCTATGAAAATTTCCATGGCTTCCCCTTTTTCTTGAACTATTTTTTTTGAAATGGGCCACATTCCAAACTTGAACAACATCTGACCTTAGGTCGGCATCACACCACCCCATGTTGTCACTCTTGAGAAAACTACAGTTGTCGTGCCTCCGAAGTCGCGAGAGGGTAGCGAGTCGACCCCATACACTGGATGCTAGAGCGATACCGCCGACATTTGTGAGCTCGCACCATTGAATATGGCTCCAACCCCAAAGTTTAGCATGTGGTTCAATTTCTGTTTTGCTTTCCCTAGAACATTGACGTGGTTCAAATTTTGGTAACGGTTCATTGGATTCATCATCAGTTTGCCACCAAAGATTCGGTAGAGACGAGTCGAGCGGCCTGGTTTGTTTCCACACCAGTTGTGGCACAAAATGAAACAGCCTCAATTGTTTTCTTAAGAAAACATAATGTATACATTGCATGAACCCGGTGCATAAGGGCGCGCGTTAGGCTGTCGCTTTGCAACTCGTGACATTTTCTAATCTCTGATGGGGAACACAACGAAAGGCGGTCAGTTATATAATCAGCCCGTGTAATGTCTCTTTGACCATGATTGCAGTGCTTGACCTGTAGTTAATGTGTCAGGTCATTGAAAAATTAACTATCAATTTCTTTGGGTGCAGCAGGTTATAATTAAGTGCTTCACATGGCTAAGATAACAATGAGACAAAGCTCAGGTTGATATCACCCCACATGCATATGTGTACTTGATCTTCTGCCCACCTTTCATGGCTATAGATAGATAGTACTACTAGTGTTACATCTTGCCCTAGATGTAACTGAATTCAACAGGCTGTTACTTGGATTTCTTTCCAATATTTATTTAGGACCCAGTGAACAGCTAGAGAGAATTATTTGATGTGTATCCGTAGAATTTATGATAAAAGAATTAGGCTTTTAATTAGCAAAGTTTCAGCCAGCGCAACACGCAAGCATGTGGGAGCCAACGTATGTACAAGAAAGAAAGATATACACAGTGGCGAACTGGCGATGAGTTGGCGTAATGTTGAAATATCACCTGCCAAATAATTCCCTGCCACCAAGGCATAGTATGATATACTCCCTCGTTCCTAAATATTTGTCTTTTTAGAGATTTCACTGCGGATTACATACGGATGTATATAGACATAATTTAAAATGTAGATTCACTCATTTTGCTTCGTATGTAGTCCGTAGTCGAATCTTTAAAAAGACAAATATTTAAGAAGTTTTTTGTTTTGTGCATTAGCAGTTTAGGGTTGCCCATATTTTAGGGTTTCTTCTCTAGAGGGGGCCGGGCTGGATGCACAGGACGGTGGTGGTTACAGTCCTTGCCCGCACAATAATCAGCCACAATTATCAGCTAACCACCAATTTTGCTACTCCGCACAATTTATTCATACGAGTACGCACATCACATAATTTAAGGTTAGGATGCCTAAGTGCATTTTGAAAAATCTGATTCTACACAGCTAAGGTAAAATCTGACTCTTTGTTTGTAAATTCGATTTTGACTGTGCTAGAATCCAGGAATTACTATCTATAGCCCAAACAAAGGCCACCATAGCTAGTTTACTGTTTGTGTGATGCAAAACTTAACTTTAAAACTATTTTCGGCACTATTTTGTTAGTTGATGCAGTTACAAAATGCCAGGTTGTGAATGTTTCTGGTACCCGTTTGGGAAAGATAAACACACTCAAGTGGATTGGAAGGTGCTTAAGGAATTCAGCCATGACTCTGTTGGGTTGTGGACTGGATGTACAATGCCACTTCAGTTGGGTCAATTCCTTCAACTTTAAAAATGAGACCCTAATATTTCTTTTTTATTGGAAAACATGTAGGGTCTCTTTAGTACAGATTCTTTTAGACCATTATATTTGATAGATTTTTTCTATGGTGCTTATTTTGTTTGTATGATTGGAAGGAAAAATAGAGTGTTTTCCTATGGTGTGTTCTACGTGAAATTTCAAAGATTTTTTCGTCGAATAGAACATCATGATTTTGTTTCAGTGATAACTATAACATGCACATGATCTTAGATAAAATATCATGAATATTTTCTATGGTGCATCTAGATACATATATTACACATAATATGTTTTCCAATCATGTAGAACTCATCATGCCAATGACGTTCATCTTCTATTTTTTTTCTTTCTATTGCTACATTTTTAAAATACCGCAAATCAAAGAGGCATGTATTATTTTTCATCGAATTTATCTATTCAGAAAAGGCAAGCCCTCAGTTCCGAGTTTAGAATTAGGGACTGCCAATTTGACAATTGATCGATTTCCGGTTTAGTATCATCAAGCTTTTGCACCATACAGACAATGACATATGACACTATCAAGTTGACTGATTTTTAATTGCTATCAATCAAAATTTTGCACCGTAAAAACATCAACACATGTCACTATCAAACAAAAACCCATTTGACATGATTACAAACCTCAGTTACGAGCTTGCTTGTTATGATTTACAGGTTTCAGAGCTTGTAAAACAAGTGTCATGGACTTTTATTTGCTCTAGAAAAGGATTTCACACCAAAACACAATGAAAATACAGTCTACATGATTATCCCATTTGATGGCAAGAATCCCCAACGAGGGTCTTATTTGGAGCTCTAGGGTTCCTAGTAAGGTCAAGGTCTTCGCCCCGACTTCTCTTTCGTGGGAGACTCAATTCCAAAGAAGATCTAGAACACAAGCAAATCACCACCAACTCCTCATGCCCAAGGTGCAACTACGCCATTGAAGATACGACCACATCTTCATGCGATGTCCTTCTAGGAAGAGAAGCCACACAGTGTCGACCTGTGGAGTAAGAGCGGCCTACCTTCTTAGAGCATGGTTAATGGTGTAGCCAACTGCTGACTATAAGTCATTGTCATGTCATCTATAACCCATCTTATAGTCAACATGTACAATAGTTGATTAGAAGAGTGTACTACTTTTTATTATATGACCCACCTTTCACTGTCACAAAATGCCTAGGAACACGTGCTAGAGCTGACTCTTAACTAAGAGCTTTCTTACCTTCTCCCACCTCTTCTCTTTCCTCCAACTAAACAAAAATATTCTAGTTTATTTCTTATAACCCGCTAATTCAGGTTTATTGTACTTGCTCTTAGGAATATATGCATTTGGTCCTCGATCTTTCTTATGATCCTCTGGAAATTCATTTTTTTGGAAAAGGAGGTTAAGACCCCCCGGCTTCTGCATCAATCGATGCATACATCCATCTTTATTACTTATTCAACAAAGGTCTGACAAGAACATACATATGTTGGAAATATGCCCTAGAGGCAATGATAAATAGTTATTATTATATTTCCTGTTTAAAGATAATCATTTATTATCCATGCTATAATTGTATTGAATAAAAACATAGATACATGTGTGGATACATAGACACAACAATGTCCCTAGCAAGCCTCTAGTTGGCTAGCCAGTTGATCAAGGATAGTCAAGGTTTTTTGACTATGTGCAAAGTGTTGTTGCTTGATAACTGGATCACATCATTAGGAGAATCATGTGATGGACTAGACCCAAACTATAAATGTAGCATATTGATCGTGTTGTTTTATTGCTATAGTTTTCTGCGTGTCAAGTATTTGTTCCTATGACCATGAGATCATATAACTCACTGGCACCGGAGGAATACCTTGTGTGCATCAAACGTCACAACGTAACTGGGTGACTATAAAGGTGCTCTACAGGTATCTCCGAAGGTGTCTGTTGAGTTAGTATGGATCAAGACTAGGATTTGTCACTCCGTGTGACGGAGAGGTATCTCGGGGCCCACTCGATAATACAACATCACACACAAGCCTTGCAAGCAATGTGACTAAGTGTAAGTCACGGGATCTTGTATTACAAAACGAGTAAAGAGACTTGTCGGTAACGAGATTGAAATAGGTATGCGGATACCGACGATCGAATCTCGGGCAAGTAACATACCGAATGACGAAGCGAATGACATACGGGATTATATGAATCCTTGACACTGAGGTTCAACCGATAAGATCTTCAGAGAATATGTAGGATCCAATATGGGCATCCAGGCCCCGCTATTGGATATTGACCGAGGAGTACCTCGGGGAATGTCTACATAGTTCTCGAACCCGCATGGTCTGCACACTTAAGGTTCGACGATGTTTTAGTATAGTTGAGTTATATGTGTGGTTACCGAATGTTGTTCGGAGTCCCGGATGAGATCAGGGACGTCACGAGGGTTTCCGGAATGGTCCGGAGACGAAGATTGATATATAGGATGACTTCATTTGGTTACCGTAAAGTTTTCGGACATTACCGGGGATGTACCGGGAGTAACGAATGGGTTCCGGAAGTTCACCGAGAGGGGGGCAACCCTCCCGGGGGAAGCCCAAAGGAATTATGGGTGGCTCACCAGCCCTTAGTGGGCTGGTGGGACAGCCCAAGAAGGTCTATGCGCCAGAGAAAGAAAACCAAAAAAAGGAAAAAAAGGAAAGGTGGGAAGGAAGAGAAAGACTCCACTTTCCAATCCTAGTTGGACTAGGATTGGAGTAGGACTCCTCCTCTCCCTTGGCCGGCGTACCCTTGAGGGCTTGGCCCTCAAGGCAAGCCTCCTCCCCCTCCATCCTATATATAGTGGTGATTTAGGGCCGATTTGAGACAACTTTTGCCACGTGCAACTCAGATCTAGATACCATAGTTTTACCTCTAGATCGTATTTCTGCGGAGCTCGGGCGGAGCCCTGCAGGAGTAGATCCTTCACCACCACCGGAGCGC
Organism: Hordeum vulgare subsp. vulgare; assembly: GCF_904849725.1. Taxonomy (NCBI): domain Eukaryota; kingdom Viridiplantae; phylum Streptophyta; class Magnoliopsida; order Poales; family Poaceae; genus Hordeum; species Hordeum vulgare. The sequence continues at coordinate 35,120,453 of NC_058518.1, forward strand.
CGTCACATTGCCGGAGAACTCATCTACTTCTCCGTCTTGCTTGGAGGATCAAGAAGCCCGAGATCATCGTCGAGTTGTACGTGTGCTGAACGTGGAGGTGTCGTCCGTTCAGCACTACATCAACCGGGACGGTTCGCGGGGCGGATCGAGGGACGTGAGGACGTTCCACTACATCAACCGCGTTTCTTAACGCTTCCTGCTGTGCGATCTACAAGGGTATGTAGATCTAAATCTCCTTTCGTAGATGGACATCACCATGATAGGTCTTCGTGCGCGTAGGAAAATTTTTGTTTTCCATGCGACGTTCCCCAACAACATCAAGCCATCCGAAGCCCCCACTCACACCTACAAGACGCGATAATGTTGAGTACTCTCACTCCCCATATCTAAAATCGGTGTCGTCGTCGATCCATCCACATAACGTATCGGAACTAACAACCGGTGGAGCAGACCTAAAGCGTACACCACATGCACACGTTTTAGAAGCCGCCATCATACCACTGACCCATCTTCAGGAGAGAAATCCGCATCATCCATGCCAGTCCGGCCATCCGTCGACGCCACCACAGCACCCCAACGGCGCCACCTTCCTGTGCTCATCCATCCAGACGCGAAGACTCTGCAAGATCTGTTGTGCGCAGCACCTGCCGAACAGGCATGACAAAGCGTATCACCTGTCGCCCAGGCATGACCTGACATCACCACCGAAGCTCCGTGCAGGACGAAGATGCCCCACCTCCTGCCTCTGTCTTTCAGCACTGCTCCACAAACAATGGTCTCTAGAAAGAAACGACACCGTAATGCAGAACGATGCTCCTCTGAAAATTCTAGGATGCACGGAATGCTAAACTTTCAAAGGGCAGGAAATTCACACTGTGACCACTCTCAGACTCATATTTGACGATTTAAATATTTGGTCGGATAGGTTCAATAGGGCTACTATAAGGTGGTTGCCTTCCGGTGGCGGCTATACCTATCCATACGTGTCAACGTGTCTATGTAATTCTGATTTGTAATCAGGTACCCTGGTTACTGTTTGAGTGATGTAATTAGGTGTAAAGAAAATCACATTTCACCGCAAACTATTCAGATAACAGGTGAGTTCACATCCATGATATTATTAAAACATACAATTTCTAAAGCCAGATTTGGATTTTGTTGGTCAATGGACTCGTCTCTTGCCGGAACTATAACTACTAAAAAATATTTAAGAAATGTGATAGAAGAAATGGACTAAAATAAAATCACAATTCAACTGGAAGAAAAAAAACCACCGACACCAAAGCTGTCCGCTAGAAATTTCATTAGTCAAAAAATGCAGAAAGGAAAAAATATACGGAAACTATCATGCAGATAAAAAGTACTCCCTCCGTTCCTAAATATAAGTCTTTTTAGACATTTCAATAGAAGACTACATACGAAGTAAAATGAGTGAATTCACACTTTAAAATATGTCTATATACATCCGTATGTAGTTAAATAGTTGAATCTCTAAAAAGACTTATATTTAGAAACGAAGAGGGTAGAACCGAGAGTCAAAAGAATGTTGATTGAAACTGCAAATGAAACAATTCGAATGAAAAGAATAATAATTATGGACCAGTATGTGCACCAACATTTTAGATCAGTTGCTGCAAGTTGTTTAAATAAAATGATAGAATCTAAAGATAAACCCATTTAACAAGATAATAGCGGTTCCATAGAAGTATTTGCATCAGCATTTTAGATCTTTTGCACGTAGTAGTTATTAAAGCAACTTCAATGGGACGACACATTTTGTCCGCCGTCGTTCGTTTAGGTCGGTACGGACACAAAAGGCGGCTCAAGCACCGATCCAAACGGATGCGCGTCCGGTTTTCGTTCGCGGGCGATCCATTCCCGGCCCATTTTTGAGCCGGATTTGCGTCGACGCGGACATGCGACGGACGCGCACACGCTCACCTTCTCCTTCACTGGGCCCACTAGTCGGTGACACATTGGCCTCCCCATCCAACCCTCGCCCGCCTCCTTCGTCGCCGACGCCGCTGCCCATTTTTGACGGTGACTCTGCTAGCTGTCGGCGCCTCCACATCCGCCCAGCAACGCCGCCCAATCCCACGTCGCCCGCCGCCGCCATCTTGCCGTCGGGGAGCCGACTACTTCCCACTCCCGCGCCCCCCACCACACAGCTCGCCCCGACCAAGAAGCCGCCAGGCCACCCGGCCAGATCCTCATCGGCACGCTCGTCGGACGCCGGCAGGGCAGCTAGCTGGTCCGTGCGCGCCGCGACTCCCTTCGTCGGTCGTCTCCTTCGTCGACGCCCACAAACTGTTCGCCCACAAACTGTTCGACAGTTTGTCAAGGTATAAAATGGACTCCGCCGACGAGTTCTTTTTTCACAATTTCCTTTGCGACTCCGACGATTCATCGTCCGATGACGAGGAGGAGATATTGGCTGTCGTGTTGGTCCATCACCACCTCAACATCCAGCGGCCGTTGTTCCGTGGCTCCATTTCGGGCCACCTTCCGGCGTTGAATCACAACTGAGAGAGCGTGCATCTCCTTCTTTGGAAGGACTACTTTGATACAACAAACCCGTTGTTCAAACATAAAAAATTCCGCCGCCGTTTTCATATGAGTAGGCATCTTTTCAATCGTATTAGAGAGGGGATGGTCGGCTATGATGATTATTTCCAGTGCAAAGAGGATGCCGTTGGCAAGATAGGTTTTTCCTCTTATCAGAAATGCACTGCCGCCATCCGTATGCTTGCATACGGAGTGCCCGGTGATCTCATTGACGAGTGCGACCGTATGAGCGAGTCTACTTGCCTAGAGTCCCTGTATAAGTTCTGCAAGGCTGTTATTGTTGTGTTTGGCTCTGAGTACTTGAGAGAGTTGACTGCTCAAGATACAACCCCTTTGTTGGCGATGAATGCCAGCAGGGGCTTCTCAGGGGTGCTTGGTAGGATAGACTGCATGCACTGGGAGTGGAAGAACTTCCCTTCTGCTTGACAAGGGCAGTATAAAGGCCATGTCAAGGCTTGCACTGTCATACTAGAGGTCGTGGCGTCTGAAGATCTCTGGATCTGGCACTCTTTCTTTGGCATGGCCGGATCACACAATGATATCAACGTGCTTCAGCGCTCGCCGGTGTTTGCTAGGCTTGCCAAAGGCAACAGCACACTGGTGAACTTTACTGTCAACGACCACAACTACGACAAATGATACTACCTGGATGACGGTATCTATCCTCAGTGTACCACTATTGTCAAGTCAATACCCAACCCTATCGGATAGAAGAGGAAAAGATTTGCCCAAGAGCAAGAGAGTGTTAGGAAGGATGTCAAGCGTGCGTTTGGTGTTTTGCAATCTCGATGGAGCATCGTTCGGTATCCTGCTAATACCTAGAGCACGCAGAAACTGTGGAAGGTGATGACTGCTTGTGTGATCATGCATAATATGATCGTACAAGACGAGCGCCCGGAACGTCTGTACGATCAAGGGTTTAAGTTTCAGGGTGAGAATGTTGTGCATGAGCATGGAGGAGCGGCAACGTTTGAACAATTCATCCAATTTCATCAAGACATGCGTGATTGAAAAACTCACGTGCATCTGCAAAATGATTTTGTTGAGCATATGTGAGCTCATATTGTCAATCAATAAATTTATCTTCTTTTATTCGTCTGCAAAACTATATGAGAACTATGTTATTTTTATTCAGCTTGTAATAGCTATGCTATTTTATTCGGTTCAAATTATGTTATTTGATTCAAACTATGCAAATTCGTGCAAAATAGGATGGTCAGCCGGTCACGCAGGTACATATGGGTCGACATGTTGGACGCACTGTCGACCCACATCTAAAACAGGACCGACACCGGACGGACGGTCGACCCAAACAAACAAAAAAACGAACGAAATTGCTGTCCGTTTGAATCGTTGCTCTTAGTACTAGTATCTTCTAGTGACTCATCGAGCTGAACAGCCGATCCTATCAACATTAAAGCACATCCAAGAATACCACAAAAACACACACCCAAGCACCCAATCCGAAAACATAAACAACACCAAGTGGAGATTCCACTCCCACATCAATTCGTTTCCCCTTCTGTCTCCAACCTGTCCAACCCCCAAACCCACAATCAAAGAGAGAGCATCCCATCCCACGGGCACCAAGCAAGTGCACACGGCCACCATCCCTCACCCTCAGTCTCTCTCTCTCTCACCACTCCAGCTCCCTCTCACCTCCGCGCTGTGCCCTCCTGTCAGTCCTACCGGCCGCCACCTCCACCTCCAGCCAGCTCCAACCCCCCTCCAACCCCGCTCCAACACCTCCCTCCCACATGATGCCATCCCCGCAGATATACCCGCAGCAATTCAGCCGTCCTCTCACGCCAACCTGACACACCTCACCTCCCCTTCCCTTTCCGTTAGTTGCCGCTCGCCACCGCACCGCACCCCACCGCACCGCGAGAGGAAGTGCATTGGCTCGCCACCGCCCGCCCTCCCCACCTTGCTTCCGCAGAAAGATCCATTCGGTGGCTCCCCTGCACACCGCAGCGATAGTAAAGCCGCGGCCTTTCCTGCGCGCGCTTGCCTTGCCGCCGCGGCATCCGCCCCGCCCCGCCCCGCCCCGCCCCGTGGATAGATAGGCAGCGAGTGATAGATCTGGGGGAGGCGCAGATCTGACTGACCGGCCGGTGCTCATTCTCTTCCCGCCGGTGAGAGTTTGTCGGGGCGGCCATGGGGAAGAAGGGCAAGTGGCTGGGCGCCGTCAAGAAGGTGTTCAGCCCGGAGTCCAAGGAGAAGAAGGAGGAGGTAATTAATTTATTTGCGGCGGCTCTCGCTTGGGGTTATCTATCCTCTCTTGCTTATTCGTGGAGTTGTTGCGCTGGATTTCCTCAGATTTTAATTTTACTACGGAGCTGTTTTAAGCCTGTTGTGGGTCTGATCAGGATTTGGCAGTTTCCTCCTTGAATTAATTGCAAACGGTTCGGCTTAATTTGGTCTGAGCCTTTCTTAGGTAAAAAATCTTGAGATTAGCCCAGTATTGTTTGTTCACGCCAGCAATTTATTGCAGGGATTTCTTGCTAGCAGTACTAGTTTTGATAGCCTGTCCATTCATGGTGATGGTTTCAGTTGGGCTGTCAATGTTTGGATGCCATCTTTCCACATACAATTGGATTGTCCAGTAATTTCACATGTCTGTGATAAAATTACTGTCTTTGCGCTTGTGATTGTGTTATCATAGGACTATAATTTGGACCGAATTGTGATGACAACCCAAGCTTTGCCTTTCAAATGCACAGAAACTGAGGAAGAAACTGGCTGCAAGAGACCCCAGCCCACCAGATCTTACACCTTCTACTTCCTTGGAAGTCAATGTTTCGATGCCGCCGCCCCCTCCCGCAGTTCCTTCTCCGCACCAAACTGAGGAGGTTCAGGTCCGTGATGTGGAGCTGGAGCTGGAGCTGGAGCTGGAGCAGGAGCAGGAGCAGAGCAAGCATGTGACCGTGGAGGCAGCCCCTGATGCTCCTGCTCAGACGTCGGCGGCATTGCCACCTGGTGTGTCGAGGGAAGAGCTCGCTGCAATCAAGATCCAGACCGCCTTCAGGGGATACCTGGTAATTTGACATCAGCTCTTGAATTAGCAATTTCATGCCATTTGGAATGTTTGCAGAGCTCATTGTGACAGTTGGGTTACTTAAATGGCTGGTTTCATTCTAACCACGTCATGAAATTTTCAAAGATTAAAGATTAAACATGGTTGCATCAGGTGTTTTATTTTCTGATGGCCGCTGATCCATTCTTGGCATTTTTAGAACTTTGGAAGAAAAACTCTTGTATTGTTTATGATTATGTCTCTTTACGAACATGCCTGAACATGCAAGCAAATGCCTGAGGATTAGGTATTATCAGCTCACCAACTTGGTCAGTTGCTTTTTAATTTCAATTGAGTCCGCTTGGTGAAATATCTTAGCTACTTACAGTTCCTCTGTTCTGCTCTCATTTTTTTGCATGGTAAATCAACATTTATGGTTCAACAAGCCATTATTCTTGCCTATCAGAATCCTCTGTTATTCTTTTTTCGACAAACCAATCCTCTCTTACTCCTTAAAAGCACTCATCACCCCTTATGATTTACTTCCTCCGTCCCAAAATAAGTGACTAAAAAATGACTCAGTTTTGTACTAACTTTAGTACAAAGTAGAGTCACTTATTTTGGGACGGAGGGAGTACTCACTAATGTTCATTTACTCTGTATATGCTGTTGAGAAGGCCTACAAAAATATCTTGCCAAATATGACAGAATAATCCATGTACATCTGGCAGTTGGTGGCAACCACCTTTCATTATTCATTTGATTTTTTAATCAATTTTTGATGCTGATGGGATTGTCTGTCTTGCTTTGTGGTGTAGCCTTGATAGAAAGGTAGCATGGCTTGAACTTGACTTTATAGTTCCATTCCGGAAACACGACAGCAAATTCTGTGAAGTTTTTATTTGCTGAACAGTATTTTGTTTTTCTTCCATTATACATTCTCCCCCTGAACAAGGCTTGCTATGCATATTCTGAGAGTGTTTCTTTCATTGCAATAATGCAGGCTAGGAGGGCATTACGAGCCTTGAGGGGCCTTGTTAGATTGAAGTCATTGGTCGAGGGTAATTCGGTTAAGCGTCAAGCTGCAAGCACACTGCGTTGTATGCAGACTCTCGCACGGGTGCAGTCACAGATACGTTCAAGAAGGCTGAAGATGTCTGAGGAGAACCAAGCCCTCCAGCGCCAGCTCCTGCTGAAACAAGAATTGGACAGTTTGAGGGTAGGCAAATCATCTCAAAAGCCTTCAGCAAAAATGCTTTGTGTGCTACTGTTGTCCACTCAACTTGCCAGGGCATCTACTGGTTTTAGTTATTTCATGAAATAATTTTGCTTGATGAGAACTCCAGTTTACAGAAGTATCGCTTTCTCCTTTTTCTCCAAATTTCGCCGTCGCAGGCAATTACATCTTTCAAATGCATTAAGCATATTCTTTTTTTTATTGTACCAGATGGGGGAGCACTGGGATGACACCACCCAATCCAAAGAGAAGATCGAAGCAAGTCTAATAAGCAGGCAGGAGGCTGCGATAAGAAGAGAGAGAGCGCTCGCATACGCGTTTTCCCATCAGGTAGGCCTTCCTGATTCTTAAAAATAGATGCCAATTTTGTTTCATCTCATTTGACTATGTCATTTCTTAAAATGCTTCAAAATTTGTACTATGCAGTGGAAGAGCAGTTCAAGGTCCTCCAACCCAATGTTTGTAGACCCAAACAACCCACACTGGGGCTGGAGCTGGCTGGAGCGCTGGATGGCAGCAAAGCCTTCTGAGGCCGGCCGCACTGGAACCGGCAAGGAAAGCAACATTGACCAGGGATCAGTGAAGAGCATGAGTTTGAACCTTGGGGAGGGTGAGATCACTAAAGCCTTTAATCGTAGGGGCTCCAAGCCAGATAAGTCGTCACCGACGACTCCAAAGCTGACCCGCCCAGCCTCCCGGCTATCCCCTTCTACACCCACTGCCAAAGTGACACCAATAGTTGTGAAGAAGAAACCTGCTACACCGAAGAATGGGCTTTCACAGGTGGACGACGACGCAAGGAGTGTGCTCAGTGTGCAGTCCGAGCGACCCAGGCGGCACAGCATAGCCACCTCGACGGTGCGGGATGATGAGAGCCTCGCCAGCTCTCCGTCAGTCCCAAGCTACATGGCCGCCACAAAATCCGCCAGGGCCAAGTCCCGCCTTCAGGGGTCGCCACTGATCGATAGTGCAGAGACGACACCAGAGAAAGGAGGCTCTGTTAGTATTGGGTCAGCCAAGAAGAGGCTGTCCTTCCCAGCAGGAGGGGCGCCCCCCTCGCCAATGAGGCGGCATTCTGGCCCTCCAAAGGTGGAGAGCATGGTGAAGGACATCGCTGTGACACCGCAGCCAGAGGCCCTGGCGATCAATGGTTGAAAGCTGAAACAAAGGAGCAACTCATAAGAGTGCCGAGACGGGGCTATGGATATACATATTTCACACCCAGGAACAAAGGTTAAAAAGTTATTGAATTGTTGCATTTTGCTTTCATCAAATTAATTGTTGTGACTACATTGTCAGCTTTATTAGGAGAAGACTCTCGGTGTCATCTGTCGGTCCATGTCCATTTCATTTGTTGCTTGTGTAAAACCATATGGGGTTTGTTGTTTGTATGTACACAACACAGGTCTTCTATTTATGCGAGCAATATATTTCTTCCATGCCTTACTCCAATGAACTTGTCAATGTAGCACTCTGCCCCAATAAGTACCCTGTCTTCCATCTTACTGTCTACCCAAGTGGCTGGTCAAATTAGTGGTTTTGTTCACTGGGCTATGCATGCACAAAATAAATAAATAAAACAATGGTTGGTGGTGGCCATGCTCTCACCATGGCTGGTGTCGGCCATGCTAGCTACCTTTAATTATGTCGCCTTTCTTATTAGGGCAATTGCCCAGCATCCAGTTAAAATCATCTATCACGATTTCTTTGGAAGTGCATTTGGAAGTGACAAAGACATTCTCCCTTATCTATGTAGAAATACACTGTAACCATGCAAACTTTCGTGTAAAATTCTGTTCATGGGGGCCTGCACATAAATGAAATAAAAAAGTTGTTCAGTAAGAAGTATTTTTGCCTTAATTTTGTTCTCCGCAATTGAACCCCAAACTGGTGGCAGAATGGCAATACTACCGTTGAGCTCAGTTAATTAGTAAATAGAGTCAAGGTTCAAGCTACAATATGGCATATGTTTCACACCTTATCAGGTCCATGACAGGCCTCAGAAACACTCTCATATTTCCACTTCTTAAACAACTAACACCAGTTTTAGACAGAGAGTGACATGTGAATCTAGCCAAGAAATCCAAACAGAGTTCCATCACTGATCATGGCAATTGATCAAGCATTCATGGCTGAAACACAATCTATCAAGCATTAGTTCAGTTCATGCTAACGATCCCCAACATCGAAATAGATAACTGAAATCTTCTGGGGGAATGATCGGGTGCCTTAACTCCTTCCATTCTCATCTATGTTCAGAAGCTTCAACTAACAACTAAAACAATTATACCTTCTCGCCAGTGCTCAGTCGTCACACGCGCTTCAGCGTCTTCAGGAGAGTTGACGCGGTGGTCCAAAATCGCCTTCTGGTTGATCGGCCGTTTCTTGCAGAGAACGGATTGCAGAAAATATACCTTCTCTCCAAGAATCCAAGCTGGATTTGAGTCTGAGGATGAAGAGCTGCAAACTCTTCCTTCGGCAAATAGGATGGAATGAACCTCGTGATAAACCGCGCGCTCAGCACCGACCTCCATATCGGTATGAACTGGTCCCTTGCGTACGAGAGGTCCTCTCCTCTGCGTGGATTCCTTCCCACAGCCTGTTTAACAAATAAATGATGGAGATATCAGTGTTGATGATGCAGTACATATTTCGACATGATCAAACGAAGTGCAGGGGGGGCTCTTGAGGTTTGAAACAGGTTAGTGTCATCGAGTTGCACACACTCTTTGGGTGCAAAAGCACGCTTATGCATTACCATGTCAAGAGCAATCAAGTGAAAAACAGAGTCTTAGTCGAGTTTTTTGATCTCGACAACTCGTTGCCAATGCAAGAAAATTGAACACTCCCAGGCCAGATTTGTGTTTTAACTCTTCTGATTTGATTCAGACTGCAGAAAGGGTATAAGAAGAGGATATGTGTCTTACCCAATTTTTTTGACAACACCAACCAGACAGATAATTTGCACAAAATCATTTGTCTTTCACAGGAAACGAAACAAGAGTATCTCAGCCCTAGACATCAAAGAACTCCTGAATTTGTACTTGTTGGCTCTAACGTACGAGATGACGTGGCCGCTTCGAGAGGCGGAGGACGAAAAAAATTTAAGGTGTGGCCAAGTCTTAAGGAAAGAATTCTTTTAATGCAAATCGAAAGAGTCAATACACATTACAAATGAAAACCAAATACAATAAAAATGTAGACATGTTTCATCAATAGAAAAACAACCTAAACATACCGATAATGAAGCTTTCAATGACGTCTAGAAGACCCAGGTAATGGCAATGCCCTACCCTCACTCTGAAAATCTGCCTTAATTTTACCAAGATCAATACTTTTGAAGATCTCTCGCTCAATATAACAAACCATTAAATCATTAAGCCAACCATCTGTCATCTTGCTGTGCAACTCAGTTTTGATGATTTTCATTGATGAGAAGGCCCTTTCAACTGTTGCCGTCGCTACCAGTAGTAACAATGCCAACTCAATGAGGCGATAAACAGTAGGAAACACGACATGCCTTTCAAGTTCAACCATCATTTTAGCTAGGCTTGCAATATCATGACAAGATCTAAAGTCTTCAATTCTTCTCATATGGATAATGAATAGATCAAGGTTATCTTCTATATGTTCACGTTCATAAACAGAGAAATCATCATGGTAAATCTCTGTGAGTCTAGCAAGCTTATGCAGGTTGAACCTAGAAAAGGAGTTTCTTGGGTCAAGACAAGAGAAGTTCTGGAGCAGCTCTGAAGATACCTCATTAAAACGATGATCGAACTCTGTGGTGATGGAGTCTATAGCAGCATAGAAAGTGTCCACACGAAAAAATGATCAGTTGTGACATTGTTTCGTCCACCTTTTCTTGATTTACCCCACTTTGTAAAGATGTCATCCATATTTGGTATTGGAATGTCGTTTTTGGTGCAAAAGGCTTTGACATCTTCCAATAGTGGCTGCCAACCATCATTTCTCAAGTTGATCAAACGTGTTCTCACATCCGTAACCAATGACATTGCATGAAATGAGATAATTACAATTTTAGATGCATGTATGCTGACATGAACTAAATATATCAACCATACTACATACATCTAACATGATCCATCACATACCTGAACAACATTTTGATCCTTTTTTTGCAATAGAAGAGATAAATCATTTGTGATACGAAGGATTTTTAACATCATCTTCAGGATGAACACAAAGCTAAAAGTTTCCATTTGATGAACCAAACCTCCTGTCCTACATGGAACACACACATCATCCTCAACAATGCCCAAAACTTCTATGACTGCATCCCACATTGATTCAATGCGAGATAAGGTTGTGTAATGAGATCCCCATCTCGTGCCTCCAGGTCTGACTAAGGATGTTTCCTGATTTCTCCCTCTTCCTGTGGTCATCTCACCTCTCTCAATCTTATCCAAAAGAACTTCCTTTTGCTTGTCAAGCAATTTATCCTTCCTCTTGCAAGATGAAGTACTAAGATTGGCAATCATGGTCACATATTCAAAAAAAATCCTCAACACCCTTGCAACATCTCGAAACAGCAACAACTACCAACTGCAGTTGGTGGGCAAAGCAGTGGATATAGAAAGCATATGGGTTCTCATCTCGAATTAACTTCTGAAGTCCATTGAATTCTCCTTTCATATTAGATGCCCCATCATAACCTTGCCCTCGTAGTCTTGCAACAACTAAACCGTGTTTAGCAAAAACCTCCAACAATGCCTTCTTCAAAGAAACAGATGTTGTGTCTGGAACATGCTTAATAGCCAAAAATCTTTCAATGGTCTCTCCTTTTTTGCTCAAATACCTGTAGAAGTAGACAATCATAAAATTAGTTAACCTACTCTACATATAACAGAAGGAAAAAACACATAGACACTTAACATTCTTCAATACATTATACATACCTGATAACCACGACCATTTGTTCTTTCACTGATATATCACGACACTCGTCAATAAGAATAGAGAAAAGGCAGTCACCCATCTCTTCTTTGATTACTTTGGTGACTGCATTTGCACAATGTTTGACAAGGTCTTTTTGAATTGTCCCGGAAGTCATTTTGGCATTTTTAGGACATAACTCACCAAATGCAACCTTCACTTCTGGAATTCTTTCTTTGACCCAATCAAGCAACTCTAAAAAATTCCCCTTGTTCAAAGAAGAACTGGATTCATCATGTCCACGAAATGGTTCACCTTGCAATGCTAGATAATTTACAATGCCCAAAGATGTATCGACACGAGTTTCATACTTGACTAGTGAATCTTGGCTGTAAATTGTAACTTTACTTCCACCCTCCGTGTGACGGCGGCAGCTACGTCCGTGAGGGGGTCACACTACGGAGCTGCGTACCGGTTGCTTGCACATGCCACCACACGTCCAGACGTGTAAGAGGGTCCAACACAAGACGTGGCGGCATTGCTATCCCCCAAGTACCACGTCCCGTCTAACCCTCACATCGTTGACCGGACAGATCTAGGCCTTTGACTTTCGCGGGAAGGGTTTGACCCATGGACATTTTCACCTCGGTGTCATAGGCCAGACCATAGGTACACTTCGGCTCAAGGTCTGGGCCCAATCCACCGCAAGATTCCCTCCGTGTCTCCCCTATGAGGACGTTTCCACCCTCCCTGTGATGACGACAGCTACGTCCGTGAGGGGGGTCACACTACGAAGCCGCTGCCGGTTGCTTGCACATGCCACCACTCTTCCAAACGTGTAAGAGGGCCCAACGCAAGACGTGGCGGCATTACTACCCCCAAGTACCCCGTCCCGTCTAACCCTGACACTCTTGATCGGAAGGATCTAGGCCTTTGACTTTCGCGGGACGGGGTTTGACCCATGGACATTTTTGTTGGTGAACGTCGCATGGGAAACAAAAATTTTCCTACGCGCACGAAGACCTATCATGGTGATGTCCATCTACGAGAGGGGATGAGTGATCTACGTACCCTTGTAGATCGTACAGCAGAAGCGTTAGTGAACGCGGTTGATGTAGTGGAACGTCCTCACGTCCCTCGATCCGCCCCACGAACAATCCCGCGATCAGTCCCATGATCTAGTACCGAACGGACGGCACCTCCGCGTTCAGCACACGTACAGCTCGACGATGATCTCGGCCTTCTTGATCCAGCAAGAGAGACGGAGAGGTAGAAGAGTTCTCTGGCAGCGTGACGGCGCTCCGGAGGTTGGTGATGACCTTGTCTCAGCAGGGCTTCGCCCGAGCTCCGCAGAAACGCGATCTAGAGGAAAAACCGTGGAGGTATGTGGTCGGGCTGCCGTGGAAAAGTCGTCACAAATCAGCCCTAAAACCTCCGTATATATAGGTGGGAGGGAGGGGACCTTGCCTTGGGGCTCAAGGAGCCCCAAGGGGGTCGGCCGAGTCCAAGGGGGGAGGACTCCCCCCCCCAAACCGAGTTGGACTTGGTTTGGTGGGAGGGAGTCCCCCTTCCTTCCCACCTCCTCCTTTTTTTTCTTTTCTCTTGATTTTCTCTTCTTGGCGCATAGAGCCCTTTTGGGCTGTCCCACCAGCCCACTAAGGGCTGGTGTGCCACCCTCAAGGCCTATGGGCTTCCCCGGGGTAGGTTGCCCCCCCGGTGAACTCCCGGAACCCATTCGTCATTCCCGGTACATTCCCGGTAACTCCGAAAACCTTCCGGTAATCAAATGAGGTCATCCTATATATCAATCTTCGTTTCTGGACTATTCCGGTAACCCTCGTGACGTCCATGATCTCATCCGGGACTCCGAACAACATTCGGTAACCAACCATATAACTCAAATACGCATAAAACAACGTCGAACCTTAAGTGTGCAGACCCTGCGGGTTCGAGAACTATGTAGACATGACCCGAGAGACTCCTCAGTCAATATCCAATAGCGGGACCTGGATGCCCATATTGGATCCTACATATTCTACGAAGATATTATCGTTTGAACCTCAGTGCCAAGGATTCATATAATCCCGTATGTCATTCCCTTTGTCCTTCGGTATGTTACTTGCCCGAGATTCGATCGTCAGTATCCGTATACCTATTTCAATCTCGTTTACCGGCAAGTCTCTTTACTCGTTCCGTAATACAAGATCCCGCAACTTACACTAAGTTACATTGCTTGCAAGGCTTGTGTGTGATGTTGTATTACCGAGTGGGCCCCGAGATACCTCTCTGTTCACACGGAGTGACAAATCCCAGTCTTGATCCATACTAACTCAACTAACACCTTCGGAGATACCTGTAGAGCATCTTTATAGTCACCCAGTTACGTTGCGACGTTTGATACACACAAAGCATTCCTCCGGTGTCAGTGAGTTATATGATCTCACGGTCATAGGAATAAATACTTGACACACGGAAAACAGTAGCAACAAAATGACACGATCAACATGCTACGTCTATTAGTTTGGGTCTAGTCCATCACGTGATTCTCCTAATGACGTGATCAAGTTATCAAGAAACAACACCTTGTTCATAATCAGAAGACACTGACTATCTTTGATCAACTGGCTAGCCAACTAGAGGCTTGCTAGGGACGGTGTTTTGTCTATGTATCCACACATGTAAATGAGTCTTCATTCAATACAATTATAGCATGGATAATAAACGATTATCTTGATACATGAATTATAATAATAACTATATTTATTATTGCCTCTAGGGCATAATTCCAACAGTCTCCCACTTGCACTAGAGTCAATAATCTAGCCCTCACATCACCATGTGAATTACATTGTAATAAATCTAACACCCATACAGTTCTGGTGTTGATCATGCTTTGGCCAGGGAAGAGGTTTAGTCAGCGGGTCCGCTACATTCAGATCCGTGTGCACTTTGCATATATTCACGTCCTCTCCCTCGACGTAGTCGCGGATGAGGTTGAAGCGTCGTTTGATGTGTCTGGTCTTCTTGTGAAACCGCGGTTCCTTTGCTAAGGCAATGGCACCAGTGTTGTCACAGAACAAGGTTATTGGATTCAGTGCGCTCGGCACCACTCTAAGATCCGTCATGAACTGCTTCATCCGGACACCCTCCTTAGCCGCCTCCGAGGCAGCCATGTACTCCGCTTCACATGTAGAATCTGCTACGATGCTTTGCTTGGAACTGCACCAGCTTACTGCACCCCCATTAAGAATAAATACGTATCCGGTTTGCGACTTAGAGTCGTCCGGATCTGTGTCAAAGCTTGCATCGACGTAACCTTTTACGGCGAGCTCTTCGTCACCTCCATACACGAGAAACATCTCCTTAGTCCTTTTCAGGTACTTCAGGATATTCTTGACCGCTGTCCAGTGCACTCCCGGATTACTCTGGAACCTACCTGCCATACTTATGGCCAGGCTAACATCCGGTCTAGTGCACAACATCGCATACATGATAGAACCTATGGCTGAAGCATAGGGGACGGAGCGCATATGCTCTCTATCTTCATCAGTTGCTGGGCACTGAGTCTTACTCAATCTCGTACCTTGTAGAACTGGCAAGAACCCTTTCTTGGACTGTTCCATTTTGAACCTCTTCAAAACTTTATCAAGGTATGTGCTTTGTGAAAGTCCTATCAGGCGTTTTGATCTATCCCTATAGATCTTAATGCCTAGAATGTAAGCAGCTTCTCCTAGGTCCTTCATAGAGAAACTTTTATTCAAGTAATCCTTTATGCTCTCTAAAAACTCTACGTTGTTTCCAATCAGTAATATGTCATCCACATATAATATTAGAAACGCCACAGAGCTCCCACTCACTTTCTTGTAAATACAAGATTCTCCAACCACTTGTATAAACCCAAATGCTTTGATCACCTCATCAAAGCATTTGTTCCAACTCCGAGATGCTTGCACCAGTCCATAAATGGATCGCTGGAGCTTGCACACCTTGTTAGCATTCTTAGGATCGACAAAACCTTCGGGTTGTATCATATACAACTCTTCCTTAAGGAAACCGTTAAGGAACGCCGTTTTGACATCCATCTGCCAGATTTCATAATCGAAAAATGCAGCTATTGCTAACATGATTCTGACGGATTTAAGCATCGCTACGGGTGAGAAAGTCTCATCGTAGTCAACTCCTTGAACTTGTGAAAAACCCTTTGCCACAAGTCGAGCTTTATAAACGGTCACATTACCGTCAGCGTCCGTCTTCCTCTTAAAGATCCATTTGTTCTGAATGGCCTTGCGGCCCTCAGGCAGTACCTCCAAAGTCCACACTTTGTTCTCATACATGGATCCTATCTCGGACTTCATGGCTTCCAGCCATTTGTTGGAATCTGGGCCCACCATTGCTTCTTCATAATTCGCAGGTTCATTGTTGTCTAACAACATGATTGATAAGACGGGGTTACCGTACCACTCTGGAGTAGCACGTGGTCTCGTCGACCTGCGTGGTTCGACAGAAACTTGAACTGGAGTTTCATGATCATCATCATTAACTTCCTCCTCAACCGGCATCGCAATGACAGAGGTTTCCCCTTGCCCTGCGCCACCATCCAGAGGGATGAGAGGTTCGACAACCTCGTCAAGTTCTATCTTCCTCCCACTCAATTCTCTCGAGAGAAACTCCTTCTCGAGAAAAGCTCCGTTTTTAGCAACAAACACTTTGCCCTCGGATTTGAGATAGAAGGTGTACCCAACTGTCTCTTTTGGGTAACCTATGAAGACGCACTTTTCCGCTTTGGGTTCCAGCTTTTCAGGCTGAAGCTTTTTGACATAAGCATCACATCCCAAACTTTAAGAAACGACAACTTTGGCCTTTTGCCATACCACAGTTCGTATGGTGTCGTCTCACCTGATTTTGATGGTGCCCTATTTAAAGTGAATGCAGCTGTTTCTAATGCATAGCCCCAAAATGATAATGGCAAATCAGTAAGAGACATCATAGATCGCACCATCTCTAATAGAGTACGATTACGACGTTCGGACACACCATTACGCTGTGGTGTTCCAGGCGGTGTTAACTGTGAAACAATTCCACATTGTCTTAAGTGAGCACCAAACTCGAAACTCAGATATTCACCCCCACGATCAGACCGTAGGAACTTGATCTTCTTGTTACGATGATTTTCCACTTCACTCTAAAATTGCTTGAACCTTTCAAATGTTTCAGACTTGTGCTTCATCAAGTAGACATAACCATATCTACTTAAATCGTCAGTGAAGGTGAGAAAATAACGATATCCGCCGCGTGCCTCCACGCTCATCGGACCACACACGTCGGTATGTATGATTTCCAACAAGTCACTTGCACGCTCCATTGTTCCTGAGAACGGAGTCTTAGTCATCTTGCCCATGAGGAATGGTTCGCACGTGTCAAGTGAATCAAAGTCAAGTGACTCCAAAAGTCCATCAGCATGGAGTTTCTTCATGCGCTTTACACCAATATGACCTAAACGGCAGTGCCACAAAAATATGGCGCTATCATTGTTAACTCTAACTCTTTTGGTCTCAATGTTATGTATATGCATATCGTTATCAAGATTCAATATGAACAATCCTCTCACATTCGGTGCATGACCATAAAAGATGTTACTCATAGAAATAGAACAACCATTATTCTCTGACTTAAAAGAGTAACCGTCTCGCAATAAACAAGATCCAGATATAATGTTCATGCTCAACGCAGGCACTAAATAACAATGATTTAAGTTCATCACTAATCCTGACGGTAACTGAAGTGACACTATGCCGACGGCGATTGCATCAACCTTGGAACCATTTCCTACGCGCATCGTCACTTCATCTTTCGCCAGCCTTCGCCTATTCCGCAGTTCCTGTTTCGAGTTGCAAATATGAGCAACAGAACCGGTATCGAATACCCAGGCACTACTATGAGAGCCGGTTAAGTACACATCAATAACATGTATATCAAATATACCTGATTTTTCTTTGCCCGCCTTCTTATCTGCCAGATACTTGGGGCAAGTGCGCTTCCAGTGACCCATAGCCTTGCAATAGTAACACTCCGTTTCCGGCTTAGGTCCAGCTTTGGGTTTCTTCGTCGGATTGGCAACAGGCTTGCCGCTCTTCTTCGAATTGCCCTTCTTGCCTTTGCCGTTTCTCTTGAAACTAGTGGTCTTATTCACCATCAACACTTGATGCTCTTTACGGAGTTCAGACTCTGCGACTTTCAGCATCGCAAACAACTCGCCGGGAGACTTGTTGATCCCTTGCATGTTGTAGTTCAATACAAAGCCTTTATAGCTTGGCGGCAGTGATTGAAGGATTCTGTCAGTGATAGCTTCTTGCGGGAGTTCAATCCCCAGCTCAGCTAGACGGTTTGAGTACCCAGACATTTTGAGCACATGTTCACTGACAGATGAGTTTTCCTCCATCTTGCAAGCATAGAATTTATCGGAGGTCTCATACCTCTCGATCCGGGCGTTCTTCTGAAAGATAAACTCCAACTCCTGGAACATCTCAAATGCTCCATGACGCTCAAAGCGACGTTGAAGTCCCGGTTCTAAGCCATACAAGACTGCACATTGAACTATTGAGTAGTCCTCCTTACGTGCTAACCAAGCGTTCTTAACATCCTGATCAGCCGTAGCGGGTGGTTCATCTCCTAACGCAGCATTAAGGACATAATCCTTCTTCCCAGCTTGTAAGATTAGCTTAAGATTACGAGCCCAGTCTACAAAGTTGCTTCCATCATCTTTCAACTTAGCTTTCTCTAGGAACGTATTAAAATTCAGGATGACTGTCGCGTGAGCCATGATCTACAACACAAATATATTCAAAGTGGACTTAGACTATGTTCAAGATAATTAGAGTTTAACTTAATCAAATTATTCGCTAAACTCCCACTCAAAAAGTACATCTCTCTAGTCATTTGAGTGGTTCATGATCCACTTACACTAGCTCAAGTCCGATCATCACGCGAGTTGAGTATAGTTTCAGTGGTAAGCATCCCTATGCTAATCATATCATCTATATGATTCATGATCGACCTTTCGGTCTCATGTGTTCCAAGGCCATGTCTGCACATGCTAGGCTCGTCAAGCTTAACCCGAGTGTTCCGCGTGCGCAACTGTTTTGCACCCGTTGTATGTGAACGTTGAGTCTATCTCACCCGATCATCATGTGGTGTCTCGAAACGACGAATTGTAGCAACGGTGCACAGTCGGGGAGAACACAATTTCGTCTTGAAATTTTAGTGAGAGATCACCTCATAATGCTACCGTCGTTCTAAGCAAAATAAGGTGCATAAAAGGATTAACATCACATGCAATTCATAAGTGACATGACATGGCCATCATCACGTGCTTCTTGATCTCCATCACCAAAGCACCGGCACGATCTTCTTGTCACCGGCGCCACACCATGATCTCCATCAACGTGTTGCCATCGGGGTTGTCGTGCTACTCATGCTATTACTACTAAGGCTACATCCTAGCAAAATAGTAAACGCATCTGCAAGCACACACGTTAGTATAAAGACAACCCTATGGCTCCTGCCGGTTGCCGTACCATCGACGTGCAAGTCGATATTTCTATTACAACATGATCATCTCATACATCTAATATATCACATGACATCATTGGCCATATCACATCACAAGCATACCCTGCAAAAACAAGATAGACGTCCTCTAATTTTGTTGTTGCATGTTTTACGTGGTGAGCATGGGTATCTAGTAGGATCGCATCTTACTTACGCAAACACCACAACGGAGATATATGAGTTGCTATTTAACCTCATCCAAGGACCTCCTCGGTCAAATCCGATTCAACTAAAGTTGGAGAAACCGACACTTGCCAGTCATCTTTGAGCAACGGAGTTACTCGTAACGATGAAACCAGTCTCTCGTAAGCGTACGAGTAATGTCGGTCCAAGCCGCTTCAATCCAACAATACCGCGGAATCAAGAAAAGACTAAGGAGGGCAGCAAAACGCACATCACCGCCCACAAAAACTTTTGTGTTCTACTCGAGAAGACATCTACGCATGAACCTAGCTCATGATGCCACTGTTGGTGAACGTCGTATGGGAAACAAAAATTTTCCTACGCGCACGAAGACCTATCATGGTGATATCCATCTACGAGAGGGGATGAGTGATCTACGTACCCTTGTAGATCGTACAACAGAAGCATTAGTGAACGCGGTTGATGTAGTGGAACGTCCTCACGTCCCTCGATCTGCCCCGCGAACAATCCCGCGATCAGTCCCACGATCTAGTACCGAACGGACGGCACCTCCGCGTTCAGCACACGTATAGCTCGACGATGATCTCGGCCTTCTTGATCCAGCAAGAGAGACAGAGAGGTAGAAGAGTTCTCCGGCAGCGTGACGGCGCTCCGGAGGTTGGTGATGACCTTGTCTCAGCAGGGCTCCGCCCGAGCTCCGCAGAAACGCGATATAGAGGAAAAACCGTGGAGGTATGTGGTCGGGCTGCCGTGGAAAAGTCGTCACAAATCAGCCCTAAAACCTCCGTATATATAGGTGGGAGGGAGGGGACCTTGCCTTGGGGCTCAAGGAGCCCCAAGGGGGTCGGCCGAGTCCAAGGGGGGAGGACTCCCCCCCAAACCGAGTTGGACTTGGTTTGGTGGGAGGGAGTCCCCCTTCCTTCCCACCTCCTCCTTTTTTTTCTTTTCTCTTGATTTTCTCTTCTTGGCACATAGAGACCTTTTGGGCTGTCCCACCAGCCCACTAAGGGCTGGTGTGCCACCCTCAAGGCCTATGGGCTTCCCCGGGGTGGGTTGCCACCCCGGTGAACTCCCGGAACCCATTCGTCATTCCCGGTAACTCCGAAAACCTTCCGGTAATCAAATGAGGTCATCCTATATATCAATCTTCGTTTCCGGACTATTCCGGAAACCCTCGTGACGTCCGTGATCTCATCCGGGACTCCGAACAACATTCGGTAACCAACCATATAACTCAAATACGCATAAAACAACGTCGAACCTTAAGTGTGCAGACCCTGCGGGTTCGAGAACTATGTAGACATGACCCGAGAGACTCCTCGGTCAATATCCAATAGCGGGACCTGGATGCCCATATTGGATCCTACATATTCTACGAAGATCTTATCGTTTGAACCTCAGTGCCAAGGATTCATATAATCCCGTATGCCATTCCCTTTGTCCTTCGGTATGTTACTTGCCCGAGATTCGATCGTCAGTATCCGTATACCTATTTCAATCTCGTTTACCGGCAAGTCTCTTTACTCGTTCCGTAATACAAGATCCCGCAACTTACACTAAGTTACATTGCTTGCAAGGCTTGTGTGTGATGTTGTATTACCGAGTGGGCCCCGAGATACCTCTCCGTTCACACGGAGTGACAAATCCCAGTCTTGATCCATACTAACTCAACTAACACCTTCGGAGATACCTGTAGAGCATCTTTATAGTCACCCAGTTACGTTGCGACGTTTGATACACACAAAGCATTCCTCCGGTGTCAGTGAGTTATATGATCTCATGGTCATAGGAATAAATACTTGACACACAGAAAACAGTAGCAACAAAATGACACGATCAACATGCTACGTCTATTAGTTTGGGTCTAGTCCATCACGTGATTCTCCTAATGACATGATCAAGTTATCAAGCAACAACACCTTGTTCATAATCAGAAGACACTGACTATCTTTGATCAACTGGCTAGCCAACTAGAGGCTTGCTAGGGACGGTGTTTTGTCTATGTATCCACACATGTAAATGAGTCTTCATTCAATACAATTATAGCATGGATAATAAACGATTATCTTGATACAGGAATTATAATAATAACTATATTTATTATTGCCTCTAGGGCATAATTCCAACAATTTTCACCTAGCTGTGATAAGGCAGCCCATAGGTACACATCGGATCAAGGTCCAGGCCCAACCCACCGCAAGATTCCCTCCGTGTCTCCCGGACGAGTCCGTTTCCACCCTCCGTGTGACGGCGACAGCTATGTCCGTGAGGGGGGTCACACGACGGAGCCGCGTGCCGGTTGCTTGCACATGCCACCACACTTCTAGATGTGTAAGAGGGCCTATCGCAAGACGTGGCGGCATTTCTATACCTGTTCGAAATATGCCCTAGAGGCAATAATAAATTAGTTATTATTATATTTCTTTGTTCGTGATAATCATTTGTTATCCATGCTATAATTGTATTGATTGGAAACTCAAATACATGTGTGGATACATAGACAAAACACTGTCCCTAGTAAGCCTCTAGTTGACTAGCTTGTTGATCAAAGATGGTCAAGGTTTCCTAACCATAGATAAGTGTTGTCACTTGATAACGGGATCACATCATTAGGAGAATCATGTGATGGACAAGACCCAAACTACGAACGTAGCATATTGATCGTGTCGTTTTATTGCTATTGTTTTCTACGTGTCAAGTATTTGTTCCTATGACCATGAGATCATATAACTCACTGGCATCAGAGGAATACCTTGTGTGCATCAAAAGTTGCAACATAACTAGGTGACTATAAAGGTGCTCTACAGGTATCTCCGAAGGTGTCCGTTGAGTTAGTATGGATCAAGACTGGGATTTGTCACTCCGTGTGACAGAGAGGTATCTCGGGGCCCACTCGGTAATACAACATCACACACAAGCCTTGCAAGCAATGTGACTAAGTGTAAGTCACAAGATCTTGTATTACGGAACAAGTAAAGAGACTTGCCGGTAACGAGATTGAAATAGGTATGCGGATACCGACGATCAAATCTCGGGCAAGTAACATACCGAAGGACAAAGGGAATAACATACGGGATTATATGAATCGTTGAAACTGAGGTTCAACCGATAAGATCTTCGGAGAATATGTAGGATCCAATATGGGCATCCAGCTCCCGCTATTGGATATTGACCGAGGAGGACCTCGAGGCATGTCTACATAGTTCTCGAACCCGCAGGGTCTGCACACTTAAGGTTCGATGATGTTTTAGTATAGTTGAGTTATATGTGTGGTTACCGAATGTTGTTCGGAGTCTCGGATGACATCACGGACGTCACGAGGGTTTCCGGGATGGTCCGGAGACGAAGATTGATACATAGGATGACTTCATTTGGTTACCGGAAGGTTTTCGGGCATTACCGGGAATGTACCGGGAGTAGGCCTAACCGGGAGTGACGAATGGGTTCCGGAAGTTCACCGGAAGGGGGGCAACCCTCCCCGGGGACGCCCAAAGGACCTAGGGGTGGCGCACCAGCCCTTAGTGGGCTGGTGGGACAGCCCAAGAGGGCATATGCGCCATAAAGAGAAAACCAAAGAAAAAGGAAAAAAAAGAAAGGTGGGAAGGAAGAGAAGGACTCCACTTTCCAATCCTAGTTGGACTAGGATTGGAGTAGGACTCCTCCTCTCCTCTTGGCTGGAGCCCCTTGGGGACTTGGTCCTCAAGGCAAGCCTCCTCCCCCTCCCTCCTATATATAGTGGTGATTTAGGGCTGATTTGAGACAACTTTTGCCACGTGCAACTCAGATCTAGACACCATAGTTTTACCTCTAGATCGTATTTCTGTGGAGCTCGGGGGGAACCCTGCAGGAGTAGATCCTTCACCACCACCGGAGTGCCGTCACGTTGTCGGAGAACTCATCTACTTCTCCGTCTTGCTTGCTAGATCAAGAAGGCCTAGATCATCGTCGAGCTGTACGTGTGTTGAACGCGGAGGTGCCGTACGTTCGGCACTAGATCAGAACGGATCGTGGGACGGTTCGCGGGGCAGATCGAGGGACGTGAGGACGTTCCACTACATCAACCGCGTTTCTTAATGCTTCCTGCTGTGCGATCTACAAGAGTACGTAGATCCAAAATCTCCTCTCGTAGATGGTGATACGTCTCCATCGTATGTACTTCTCCAAACTCTTTTGCCCTTGTTTTGGACTCTAATTTGCATGATTT
The DNA here is from genome assembly GCF_904849725.1 of Hordeum vulgare subsp. vulgare. Lineage (NCBI taxonomy): Eukaryota > Viridiplantae > Streptophyta > Magnoliopsida > Poales > Poaceae > Hordeum > Hordeum vulgare. Next base: position 35,144,123 of record NC_058518.1, read on the forward strand.
GAATGGAACTAACCCGGACTAACGCTGTTTTCAGCAGAATTGCCATGGTGTTGTTTTTGCGCAGAAATAAAAGTTCTCGGAATGACCTAAAAATTCACGGAGAATTTTTATGGAATATATAAAAAATATTGGTGAAGAATCAACGGAGGAAGTGGAGCTGTGAGCCCAAAAGCCCACCAGGCGTGGGCCCCCCTGGGCGCGCCAGGCAGGCTTGTGGGCCCCACGAAGCTCCACCGCCTCAAATCTCAGCTCTATTTAACCTCTTTCGTCCGGGAAAAAAATCAAGGAGAAGAGTTCATCGCGTTTTACGATACGGAGGCGCCACCACCTCCTGTTCTTCCTCTGGAGGGTAGATCTGGAGTCCGTTCTGGGCTCCGGAGAGGGGAGATCATCGCCATCGTCATCACCAACCTTCCTTCATCGCCAATTCCATGATGCTCTTCACCGTTCGTGAGTAATCTCATCGTAGACTTGCTGGACGATGATGGGTTGGATGAGATCTATCATGTAATCGAGTTAATTTTGACGAGGATTGATCCCCAGTATCCACTATGTTCTGAGATTGATGTTGCTACTACTTTGCCATGCTTAATGCTTGTCACTAGGGCCCGAGTGCCATGATTTCAGATCTGAACCTATTATGTTGTCGCCAATATATGTGTGTTCTTGACCCTATCTTGCAAGTTGTAGTCACCTACTATGTGTTATGACCTGGCAACCCCGGAGTGACAATAGGCGGAACCACTCCCGGAGATGACCATAGTATGAGGACTTCATGTATTCACCAAGTGTTAATGCGTTGGTCCGGTTATTTATTAAAAGGAGAACCTTAATATCCCGTAGTTTCCATTAGGACCCCGCTGCCACGGGAGGGATGGACAATAGGTGTCATGCAAGTTCTTTTCCCTACACACGTATGACTACATACGGAATACATGCCTACATTAGATTGACGAACTCGAGCTAGTTACATATCTCTCCGTGTTATAACTGTGCATGATGAATAGCATCCGGCATAATCATCCATTGATACGTCCATTTTGCATCATGTTTTCATGTTGATATTTATCGCTTCTTTGGCTGTTATTTCACTTCACGGTACAATTCTTATGCCTTTTCTCTCTTATTTTGCAAGGTTTACATGAAGAGGGAGAATGCCGGCAACTGGAATTCTGGCCTGAAAGTGGAGCAAAGTTGAGATACCTATTCTGCGCAACTCCAAACGCCGTAAAAATCAACAAGGATTTTTTCCGGATTTATAAAAATAATGGGGCAGAAGAAGTGCCAGAGGGGCGCCAGGGGTTGGCCACAAGCCTACACGGCGCGACCACCCCCTAGGCCGCGCCATGAGGGCTTGTGGGCAACCTGCTGGCCCACTTGCCCCCTCTTTTGTTATATGAAGGGTTTCGTCCAGGAAAAAAAATCAGAGAGGAGCTTTTTCGTTGATTCGCCGCCGCCACGAGGCGGAACTTGAGCAGAACCAATCTAGAGCTCCGGCAGGACGATCCTGCCGGGGAAACTTCCCTTCCCTCCCGGAGGGGGAAATCGTCGCCATCGTCATCACCAACACTCCTCTCATCGGAGGGGACTCATCACCATCAACATCTTCATCAGCACCATCTCATCTCCAAACCCTAGTTCATCACTTGTAACCAATCTCCGTCTCGCGACTCCGATTGGTACTTGTAAGGTTGCTAGTAGTGTTGATTACTCTTTGTAGTTGATGCTAGTTGGATTCCTTGGTGGAAGAGTTTATGTTCAGATCCTTGATGCTACTCATTACCTCTCTGGTCATGAATATGATTATGCTTTGTGAGTAGTTACTTTTGTTCCTGAGGACATGGGATAAGTCATGCTAATAGTAGTCATGTGAATTTGGTATTCGTTCGATAATTTGATGTGCTGTATGTTGTTTTTCCTCTAGTGGAGTTATGTGAACGTCGACTACATAACAGTTCACCATTATTTGGGCCTAGAGGAAGGCATTGGGAAGTAGTAAGTAGAAGATGGGTTGCTAGAGTGACAGAAGCTTAAACCCTAGTTTATGTGTTGCTTCGTAAGGGGGCTGATTTGGATCCACTAGTTTAATGCTATGGTTAGACTTTGTCTTAATTCTTCTTTGTCATAAGTGGGATGCTTGTCCAAGTAAGGGCAGTACCCAAGCGCTGGTCCACCCACATATGAAACTATCAAAGTAACGAACGCGAATCATATGAACATGATGAAACTAGCATGACGGAAATTCCTGCGTGTCCTCGGGAGCATTTTTCCTCCTATAAGACTTTGTCCAGGCTTGTCTCTTGCTACAAAAGGGATTGGGCCACTTTGCTGCACCGTTGCTACTTTTGTTACTTGTTGCTTGCTACGAATCATCTCACCACACAATCACTTGTTACCGACAATTTCAGTGCGTGCAGATTTTACCTTGCTGAAAACCACTTGTCAGATCCTTTTTCTCCGCGTTGGGTTCGACACTATTACTTATCGAAAGGACTACGATTGATCCCCCATACTTGTGGGTCATCAAGACTCTTTTCTGGCGCCATTGCCGGGGAGTGAAGCACCTTTGGTAAGTGGAACTTGGTAAGGAAACATTCATATAGTGTGCTGAAATTTATTGTCACTTGTCACAATGGATAGTAATCCTTTGAGAGGCTTGTTCGGGGTATGTTCACCTCGAACGGAAGCACGAAGAGTTTCTCCTCAACCTGCTGCACCTACTGAAAATATTTGCTTTGAATTTCCTTCGGGTATGCTTGAGAAACTGCTGGCTAATCCTTTTACAGGAGATGGAACATCACATCCAGACTTGCATCTAATCTATGTAGATGAAGTTTGTGGTTTATTTAAGCTTGCAGGTTTGCCCGAGGATGAGGTCAAGAAGAAGGTCTTTCCTTTATCTTTGAAGGATAAGGCGTTGACATGGTATAGGCTATGTGATGATACTGGATCATGGGACTACAATCGGTTGAAATTGGAATTTCATCAAAAGTTTTATCCTATGCATTTAGTACATCGTGATCGGAATTATATTTATAATTTTGGGCCTCGTGACAGATAAAGCATCGCTCAAGTTTGGGGGAGGCTTAAATCAATGTTATATTCATGCCCCAATCATGAGCTCTCGAGAGAAATTATCATTCAGAACCTCTATGCTCGACTTTCTCATGATGATCGCACCATGCTTGACACTTCTTGTACCGGGTCTTTCATGAAGAGAGATATTGACTTCAAATGGAATTTATTGGAGAGAATTAAACGCAACTCTGAAGATTGGGAGCTTGAAGAAGGTAAGGAGTCAGGTATGAATTTCATGTTTGATTCGTTAAATCCTTTGTTGAGACAAATACCTTTAGTGACTTTAGCGCTAAGTATGGACTTGGATCTGAGATAGTAGCTTCATTGTGTGAATCATTTGCTGCTCATATTGATCTCCCCAAAGAGAAGTGGTTTAAATATCATCCTCCTTTAGAAGTCAATTTAGTTAAACCCACTCCAGTTGAAGAGAAAGTCATTGCCTATAATGATCCTGTTGTTCCCAGTGCTTACATTGAGAAACCACCTTTCCCTGTTAGGATAAAGGATCATTCTAAAGCTTCAACTGTGATACGTAGAGGCTACATTTGAACACCTACACCCCCTAAGCAAATTAGAGTTGAACCTAGCATTGCTATTATCAAAGATCTTCTGTCCGACGATGTTGAGCGACATAATATTCACTTCTGTGAAGATGCTGCTAGAATTGCTAAACCTCACGTTAGAGACAAACATAGGCATGTTGTTGGCATGCCTGTGGTTTCTGTTAAGATAGGAGATCATTGTTATCATGGTTTATGTGACGTGGGTGCTAGTGTTAGTGCAATACCTCAATCCTTATACGATGAAATCAAAGACGAGATTGCACCTTTTGAGATAGAACCTATTGATGTGCCCTGTGGGAATTGTTAGGGATGTTGAAGTCTTGTGTGGTAAAACAAAGTATCTTGCTGATTTCCTCGTTCTTGCTACTGCACAAGATAGCTTTTGTCCCATCATATCTGGCAGACCCTTCCTCAATACTATCAATGCTCATATTGATTGTGAGAAGCAAACTGTCACTGTTGGCTTTGAAGGTGTGTCACATGAGTTCAATTTCTCTAAGTTTGGTAGACAACCTCATGAAAAGGAGTTGCCTAGTAGGGATGAAACTATTGACCTAGCCTCTATTGTCGTGCCTCCTACTGATCCCCTAGAGCAATACTTGCTTGAGCATGAAAATGATATGCATATGGATGAAAGGGATGAGATAGATAGAGTTGTCTTAGAACAATATCCTATCCTTAAGAATAACTTGCCTGTTGAACTGCTTGGGGATCCACCCGCACCAAAGGGTGATCCTGTGTTTGAGCTTAAATAGTTGCCTGATACTCTTAAGTATGCCTATCTTGATGAAAAAGAGATATATCCTGTTATAATTAGTGCTAGCCTCTCAGAGCATGAAGAAAAGAAGTTACTAAAAACTCTCAGGAAGCACCGTGCTGCTATTGGATATACTCTTGATGATCTTAAGGGAATTAGTCCCACTCTATGCTAGCACAAGATTAAAACTGATCCTGACTTCAAACCAGTTGCTGATCATCAAAGGAGATTGAATCCTAAGATGAAATAAGTAGTAAGAAAATAAATACTAAAGCTCCTGGAAGCATATATCATTTATCCTGTTGCTCACAGCGATTGGGTGAGTCCGGTGCATTGCGTCCCTAAGAAGGGAGGCATTACCGTTGTCCCTAATGACAAGGATGAATTGATCCCACAGAGGATTATTACTGGCTATAGGATGGTGATTGATTTTAGGAAATTGAATAAAGCCACTAGGAAAGATCATTACCCTTTGCCTTTTATCGACCAAATGCTAGAAAGGCTGTCCAAACACACACACACTTCTGCTTTCTAGACGGATATTCTGGTTTCTCCCAAATACTAGTTACACAATCTGATCAGGAGAAAACCACTTTCACCTACCCTTTCGGTACCTTTGCTTATAGACGTATGCCTTTTGGCTTATGTAATGCACCTACCACCTTTCAAAGATGTATGATGGCTATATTCTCTGACTTTTGTGAAAAGATTGTTGAGGTTTTCATGGATGACTTCTCCGTTTACGGGTCTTCCTTTGATGATTCCTCAACAACCTTGATCGAGTCTTACAGAGATGTTAAGACACCAATCTTGTCTTGAATTGGGAGAAGTGCCACTTTATGGTTAATGAAGGCATCATCTTAGGACATAAAATTTCTGAAAGAGGTATTGAAGTCGATAAGGCTAAGATTGATGCAATCGAGAAAATGCCATACCCATAGATATCAAAGGTATAAGAAGCTTCCTTGGTCATGCTGGTTTCTATAGAAGGTTCATTAAAGACTTCTCTAAGATTTCTAGGCCTCTTACCAACCTCTTGCAAAAGGATATTCCTTTGGTCTTTGACGATGATTGTGAGGAAGCCTTCGAAATACTTAAGAGGGCTTTGATAACTGCACCTATTGTTCAACCACCTGATTGGAACTTACCTTTTGAGATCATGTGTGACGCTAGTGATTATGCTGTTGGTGCTCTTCTAGGGCAAAGAGTTGATAAGAAGTTGAATGTTATTCACTACGCTAGTAAAACTCTAGACAGTGCCCAAAGAAACTATGCTACTACGGAGAAGGAGTTTTTAGTAGTCGTGTTTGCATGTGAAAATTTCAGGTCTTACATAGTTGATTCCAAAGTCACTATTCACACTGATCATGCTGCTATTAAGTACCTCATGGAGAAGAAAGATGCTAAACCTAGACTTATCAGATGGGTTCTCTTGCTACAAGAATTTGATTTGCACGTTGTCGACAGAAGGGTGCTGGTAACCCCATAGCAGATAACTTGTCTAGGTTGGAGAATGTTCTTGATGACCCACAACCTATTGCTGATAGCTTTCTCCGATGAGCAATTGAATGTCATCAATGCTTCACGTAGTGGACCGTAGTATGCTGATTATGCAAACTATATCGTTGCCAAATACATACCACCTAGTTTCACGTACCAGCAAAAGAAGAAATTCTTCTTTGACTTGAGACATTACTTTTGGGATGATCCTCACCTTTATAAGGAAGGAGTAGATGGTGTTATTAGACGTTGTGTACCTGAACATGAACAGGGACAGATCCTACAGAAGTGTCACTCCGAGGCCTACGGAGGACACCATGCGGGAGATAGAATTGCACACAAGGTATTGCAATCAGGTTTCTATTGACCCACTCTCTTCAAGGATGCCCATAAGTTTGTCTTGTCTTGTGACGAATGTCAAAGAATAGGTAATATTAGCAAACGTCAGGAAATGCCTATGAACTATTCACTTGTCATTGAACCATTTGATGTTTGGGGCTTTGATTATATGGGACCTTTTCCAAAATCCAATTGGTATACTCACATCTTAGTTGCTGTTGATTACGTCACTAAGTGGGTAGAAGCTATCCCCACTAGTAGTGCTGATCACAACACTTCTATCAGGATGCTTAAAGAAGTTATCTTCCCTAGATTTGGACTCCCTAGATATCTAATGACCGACGGTGGTTCACACCTCATTCATGGTGCTTTCCGTAAAACGCTTGCTAAGTACGATGTCAACCATAGAATTGCGTCTCCCTATCACCCTTAGTCCAATGGTCAAGTAGAGCTAAGTAATAGAGAGATTAAACTGATTCTGCAGAAGACTGTCAATAGGTCTAGAAAGAATTGGTCTAAGAAGCTCGATGATGCACTGTGGGCTTATAGAACTGCCTATAAGAATCCCATGGGCATGTCTCCGTACAAAATGGTGTACGGTAAAGCATGTCATTTACCTCTTGAGCTAGAGCATAAAGCTTATTGGGCAATCAAAGAGCTCAACTTTGATTTCAAACTTGCCGGTGAGAAGAGGTTATTTGATATTAGCTCGCTTGATGAGTGGAGAACTCAGGCATATGAGAATGCCAAGCTATTCAAAGAGAAGGTTAAGAGGTGGCATGATAAGAGGATACAAAAGCGTGAGTTCAATGTAGGTGATTATGTCTTGCTATATAACTCTCGTTTAAGATTCTTTGCAGGCAAGATTCTCTTTAAATGGGAAGGTCCCTAAGTTGTTGAGGAAGTATATCGTTCTAGTGCTTTCAAGATCAACAACACGGAAGGTAATTGTCCGAGAGTTGTAAATGGGCAGAGAATCAAGCATTATATCTCAGGTACTCCCATAAATGTTGAAAGCAATATTATCAATACCATAACTCCGGAAGAATACCTAAGGGATATTTATCAGCCTGTTTCAGACTCCGAAAACGAAGAGGTATGTGATTCGGTAAGAAAACAGAGTCCAAAACTTTTCCAGTAGGAATTTTTCTCCGTTTTGGAATATTTGAAAAAAATTTGGAAGTAGTCCGGAAAGTGTGCGAGGAGGCGACAAGCCTGCACGGCGCGGGCCCACCCCCTGGCCGCGCCGTGAGGGCTTGTGGCTACCTCCTGCACCTCCCGGACTCTGTTTTCGTGTGGGGTACTCCTTCTGGTCTGAATAAAAATCATTATATATACTTCCGTTTGGTTTGACCCCTGCATCACACAGATTTCCTCTGTTTTTCGTTTCGAGCCTGTTTTCTGCCGCAGATCTAGGTCAAGATGTCTTCTCAGGATTCAGAGGGGGAGAGCTTTGTGGCAGATTTCCTTGCTAATCCCAAGTTCTATGGGGACTTGGATCCTTATGGCTGGACCACTGATGAGGAAGAAGATTATGATCCGAAGGGGAAGGAACAAACAAGTTCCGATGAAGAGGAGGCTCCTCTACCTCAACCTGGACACACTCATGTGGAGTTCAAGAAGTCGAGCCTCCCTGACTCAAGGAAGAAGCCTAAGACCTTGTTTATCCCTTCTTGTTTCTTGCAGGAGAGTAAGCATGAATTATGCCAAAGGGTGTTGAAGCTTGAAGAGGAAAATGATGATCTGAGGGAGCAGAATTTTATGCTCAAGTGGAAATTAAACAAACTCAAGACCTCTTCAACAACTCCACCACCATCACCACCAAAGGAAGACAACTGAGCATGGGTATGGGCAATCCCCTTGGCTTGTGCCAAGCTTGGGGGAGTTGCCCCGGTATCGTATCACCATCACATCTTTTGCCTTTACCTTTGTTTTAGTTTTCCTTTTCAGTTTTCTCTTTCTCTAGTAGATTAAAAGTCTTAGTGTTTTAGTCTTGAGTTTTGCTTTGTGTCACCCCCGATGTATTCGAGCTCATGAGCCATATAATAAAGAGTGTCTTATTTGAAGGGCTTTGCCTCTTTCCATGATCAAAAGAGTGAGAATAGAACAAAAGCATGAAAGATCATGTAATGATCTTATGGGAAGTGATGGCTTCACATATAAAAAGAATGAGGATTGAAACTTGTTGAGGGTAGGAAAACGTAGACCTTGGTCATGGTTGCAATTAATAGGAAGTGATAAAGAAGGAGAGGTTCACATATAAATATATCATCTCTGACACCATCTATGGTTGTGAACACTCACTAAACTATTACATGCCTAGAAGTAGATGTTGGACAAGGAAGACAACGTAATGAATTGTGTTTGCTTGGCTCTGAACAATGTTATATGATTAGAGATCCCTTAGCATGTGACGACTGCTTCCACCTCATATTAGCCAAAACCTCCCGCACCAAGTAGAGATACTACTTGTGCGTCCATAAACCTTCAAACCAGTTTTGCCATGAGTGTCCACCATACCTACCTATGGATTGAATAAGATCCCTCAAGTAAGTTGTCATCGATGCAAGCAATAAAAATTTCTCTCTAATATGCATGATCTATTAGTGTGTGGAAAATAAGCTTTGTACGAACCTGTGATGAGGAAGACATAAAAGCGACAAACTGCATAATAAAGTTCTTTATCACAGGAGGCAATATAAAGTGACGTTCCTCCGCACTAAGAGGACACGCATCCAAACCTAAAAAGCGCATGACAACCTGTGCTTCCCTCTGCGAAGGGCCTATCTTGTACCTTTACTTTTTGTCCCTGAAAGAGTCATGGTGATCTTCACCAATTCCTTATTTCGCCTTTATCTTGGCTAACGTCATATGCTTGGAAAATATCTATATTCATATGTCAACTTGGAGGTAAGTATTCATGAATTATTATTGTTGACATTACCATTGAGGTAAGTAGTTGGGAGGCAAAACTGTAAGCCCCTATCTTTCTCTGTGTCTAGCTGAAACTTTGATCTCATGAGTACCATGTGAGTTGTAGCAATTGTAGAGAACGAAAGAATGATTGAGTATGTGGATTTGCTTTACAAGCTCTTATTTGACTCTTTCTGATGTTGTGATAAATTGCAATTGCTTCAATGACTAAAGGCTATCGGTTGTTACTTCTTGGTAAGGTTCTTGATCCATGCTTTACTTTGTGAAGGAATTATCACTTTAGCATGAGAGATTATATGTTGGTATTGCTGTTCTGATCTTGATCATGATGCATGCATGTTCGTATCTTGTTTTGTCGACACCTCTCTCCCTAAACATGTGGACATATTTATTGAGCTAGGCTTTCGCTTGAGGACAAGCGAGGTCTAAGCTTGGGGGAGTTGATACGTCCATTTTGCATCATGTTTTCATGTTGATATTTATCGCTTCTTTGGCTGTTATTTCACTTCACGGTACAATTCTTATGCCTTTTCTCTCTTATTTTGCAAGGTTTACATGAAGAGGGAGAATGCCGGCAACTGGAATTCTGGCCTGAAAGTGGAGCAAAGTTGAGATACCTATTCTGCGCAACTCCAAACGCCGTAAAAATCAACAAGGATTTTTTCCGGATTTATCAAAAATTCTGGGCCGAAGAAGTGCCAGAGGGGTGATACGTCTGAAACGTATCTATAATTTTTGATGGTTTCATGCTGTTATCTTGTCATCTTTGTATGTTTTATGTACCTTTTATATCTCTCTTGGGACTAACTTATTAATTCAGTGCCAAGTGCCAGTTCCTGTTTTTTCTGTGTTTTTGGCTCTTTTCAGATCTGATTTTGGAAAGGAGTCCAAACGGAATAAAATCCCCTCAATAAATTTTTCCGGAACGGAAGAAGATCAGGGGGCTTGAGGGCCAAGCCAGGAGGGCTACACGAGGCCCACAAGCCCCCCATCCGTCACCGGGGGGGGGGGATGGCAGGCTTGTGGCCTCCCTCGCGCCCCCTGACCTAGATCCTTCGCCTATATATTCCCTAAAATACAGAAAAAATCAAGGGATCTCCGAAAATACTTTTCCGCCGCCGCAAGCTTCCGTTTCCGCGAGATCTCATCTGGAGACCCTTCCCGGTGCCCTGCCGGAGGGGACTTTGGAGTTGGAGGGCTTCTACATCAACATCATCGTCCCTCCAATGACTCGTGAGTAGTTCACTTCAGACCTACGGGTCCGTAGTTAGTAGCTAGATGGCTTGTTCTCTCTCTTGGATCTTCAATACAAAGTTCTCCATGATCCTCATGGAGATCTATCCGATGTAATCCTCTTTGGCGGTGTGTTTGTCGAGATCCGATGAATTGTGGATTTGTGATCAGATTATCTATGATATATATTTGAGTCTTTGCTGATTTCTTATATGCATGATTTGATATCCTTGTAAGTCTCTCCGAGTCTTGGGTTTTGTTTGGCCAACTAGATCTATGATTCTTGCAATGAGAGAAGTGCTTGGTTTTGGGTTCTTACCGTGTGGTGACCTTTCCAAGTGACAGTAGGGGCAGCAAGGCACACATCGTGTAGTTTCCATCAAGGGTAACAAGGTGGGCTTTGTCGTAGATATGAGATTGTCCATCTACATCATGTCATCTTGCTTAAGGCGTTACTCTGTTCTTTTGGACTTAATACACTAGATGCATGCTGGATAGCGGTCGACGTGTGGAGCAATAGTAGTAGATGCAGAAAGTATCGGTCTACTTGTTTTGGATTTGATGCCTATAGATATAATCATAGCCATAGATGACGTCACGACTTTGCGCGGTTCTATCAATTGCTCGACAGTAATTTGTTCACCCACCGTCTACTTGCTTTCATGAGAGAAGCCACTAGTAAACACTACGGCCCCCGGGTCTTTTCACATCTATCATTTCCACTTTCGCTTTTACTTTGCTTTGTTAATTTGTTTCTTTCAGTTCTCACTTGGCGAACAATCTATAAGGGATTGACAACCCCTTCATAGCGTTGGGAGCAAGCTTTTTGAGTTTGTGCAGGCACTTGAGATACTCCTTCACTGGATCGATACCTTGGTTCTCAAACTGAGGGAAATACTTACCACCGCTGCACTACATCACCCTTTCCGCTTCGAGGGAACACCAACGCAGGCTCCAAGTCCACGGTGGAAATCCTTTGCATATTTGCCTAGGAAGTCCCTTAAGGCATAGCCGTAGCAGAAGGATTCCTGGTGCCGTTGCTGAGGAGTATCAAGGAATAGTCTCCCATCAACACGCTATTTTCTGGCGCCGTTGGAAGGTCTTTTGTTGCAGTAGCAGAAGTATTTCTGGCGCCGTTGCCGGGGAAGGAGAGATCTATCCAAGTAGGTCTCACAAACTCATCTCGTGCATTTACTTTTTTTGCCAGTTGCCTATCGTTTTCCTCTCCCCCACTTCACATTTGCCGTTTTCATTTGCCTTTCTCCTTTGCCGTTTTCTTTTGCCTTTCTCCTTTGCCGTTTTCTTTTGCCCGTTGCACTCTCTCTTCCTGCTCGTTTGTGTGTGAGATAGTCCATCAATGGCTAGACCCACCACTCCAAACGATACCCCTGAGAATGAAGTTCTCAATTTCAGGCAGAATGAGGAAGAAAATTTAAAGGACGTTTGGTACAGGATTTGCAATGCTCAAAGTAGATCTACTCGTAAGCAATCCACTACCGTCCTCCTTCGCAGTTTCTATGTTGGGATTTCTCCTTGGAATAGGTACATCCTTGATACCATTGTAGGCGGGAATTTTTTGGGGAGCCATACCGTTGACTCCTATGGAGCTATCATGAATTTGGTAGGCTCACCCCCGCTCATGGTTAATGGAACTACCTTGACCTTGGAACACGTGATGCAAAGGCTTGACGCTATTGAAAACAAAATTGCCACAGTTGAACATATTGAGGGTTTGGATAGAAAGACCCACAATCAAATTACTCAGTACGGATCCAAAGTGGGAATATTTTTGAAAAATTTAAGAGAGAAGGAACTTATAGTTAATGATTCTTCTAGAATTGGCAAACTAGAAGATGTCATAACCAACTTGGGTTCCGCTTTTGCCGCTGTGCAGAATACTCCAAATCTCACTCTCAAAAAGACCGTCAATTCTGTTTTTGTTCCTAAAGCTAGTGGTGAGTCATCCAATAAAGATGAAGATCTTAAGATGATAAATGATCACACTACTTATGGTTTGAGCACCAAAGATGACTATACGTGATTCCATCACCTTTCGCCTAGCTAAGGGCGTTAAATAAAAGAGCTTATTGGGAGGCAACCCAACGAATCTATCCTTTTTCTTTCTGTTTTGTGTTTTCCACACTTTCATAATTCTGTTATTATTGTGTTTTTTGTGTTTCTTTTTGCATTTGTGCCAAGCAAAACCGTTATGATTAGTCTTGGGGATGATCGTTTGGTCATGCTGGGAAAGACAAAAACTTTCTGCTCACGAAAAGAATTTTTTTTTGTGTAAGATCTTTTGAGTTGATTCTTTTTTCTGCTGATTGATACGCAAATTCTTCGGACTGTCGTAATTGTTCAGAATTTTTGAAGTGCCAGAAGTATACGAAATATATAGATTGCTACAGACTGGTCTGCTGTTAACAAATTCTGTTTTTGTTGTGTTGGTTGCTTATTTTTATGAAACTATGGATAGTATCGGGGGGTATTAGCCATGGAAGATTGAAAATAAAGTAACCCAACATCATCATAAGTACAATTTAAGTTTTCTACAGTACCTAAGGAAGTGCTGGTTTGCTTTCTCATACTAATGTTATCACGAGTTTCTGTTTAAGTTTCGTGTTGTGAAGTTTTCAAGTTTTGGGTGAAGTTCTTATGGACAAAGAGATAAAGAGTGGCAAGAGCTCAAGATTGGGGATGCCCAAGGCACCCCAAGAGATTCAAGGATGCCGTAAAAGCCTAACTTTGGGATGCCCCGGGAAGGCATCCCCTCTCTCGTCTTCAATCCATCGGTAACGTTACTTGGGGCTATATTTTTATTCACCACATGTTATGTGTTTTTGCTTAGAGCGTCTTGTATCGTAGGAGTCTTTTATTTTTGCTGTATCACAATCATCCTTGCTGCACACCTAGAGAGAGAGACATGCACTCACCGTGATTTTGTCGAGCTTCACTTATATCCTTTGGTAGACAATTCAGCTCACATGTGCTTCACTTATATCTTTTGAGCTAGATACTTTTTCTCTATGTGCTTCACTTATATATTTTAGAGCACAACGGTGCGTGGCTTGGTAGTTGATCTATGCTTTGAAAGTAGTCTCAAAATGGGTAGTTATCCAAAGGGATACGAAAACTTCCACCTTCATGTGCATTGAATAGTTAGATAAGTTTGATTCATCTCAATTAGTTTTGAGTTGTGGTTTTGATAATATTGAAGTCATGCTAGTAAGGTGTTGTGGATCTAGAAACACTTGTGCTGAAGTTAGTGATTCCCATAGCATGCACGTATGGTGAACCGCTACGTGATGAAATCTGAGCATGATTAGTCTATTGATTGTCGTCCTTTGCATGGCGGCCGGGATCGTGCGATGGTTTATACCTACCAACCCTTCCCCTAGGAGTATGCGTTAAATGCTTTGTTTCGATTACTATTAAAACTTTTGCAACAAGTATATGAGTTCTTCATGACTAATGTTGAGTCCATGGTTTAGATGCACTTTCACCTTCCACCATCACTATCTTCTTAGTGCTGTGCAACTTTCGCCGGTGCACAAAACCCACCATTAGCCTCCCTCAAAACAGCCACGATACCTACCTACTATGGCTTTTTCAAAGTCATTCCGAGATATATTGCCATGCAACTACCACCATGACATGTGCCACCATGTCTACATTGCCATTGCATGATCGTAAGATAGCTAGCATGATGTTTCCATTGATGTCTATGCCATGCTAGATCATTGTCACGGTACACTACCAAAGGCATTCCATATAGAGTCATCGTTGCTCTAAGTTTTGAGTTGAAAGTGTGATGATCATCATTGATGGAGCATTGTCCCCTGTGAGGAAATAAAAAGGGCAAAGATGCCCACCAAAAAAAAAGAGGCCAAAGAGCCCACCAAAAAATAATAATAACAATAAAATATGAGAGAAAAAGAGAGAAGGGACAATGCTACCACATTTCCACACTTGTGCATATTAAGCACCATGATCTTCATGATTGAGAGTCTCTCGTTTTGTCACCACCATATAGCTAATGGGAAATTTTCATTATATAACTTGGCTTGTATATTCCAATGATAGGCTTCCTCAAAATTGCCTTAGGTCTTCGTGAGCAAGCAAGTTGGATGCACACCCACTAGTTTTCTTTAAGAGCTTTCACATACTCTTAGCTCTAGTGCATCATTTGTATGGCAATCCCTACTCATTCACATTGATACCTATTGATGAGCATCTCCACAGCTCATTGATATGCCTAGTTAATGTGATCATCTCTCCTTTTTTGTCTTGCAACCTCCACCACACTCCACACCACTTATAGTGCTAAAACCATGGCTCACGCTCATGTATTGCGTGAGAGTTGAAAAGGTTTGAGAAAGTAAAGGTGTGAAACAATTACTTGGCCAATACCGGGGTTGTGCATGATTTAAATTCGTTGTGCAATGATGATAGAGCATAGCCAGACTATATGCTTTTGTAGGGATAACTTTCTTTTGGCCTTGTTATTTTGAAAGTTCATGATTAACTTGCTAGTTTGCTTGAATTATTATTGTTTCCACGTTAATAGCAAACTATTGTTTTGAATCTAATGGATCTGAACATTCACGTCACATAAGAGGAGTTACAAAGGACATCTATGCTAGGTGGCATGAAAGCATCAAAAATTCATTCTTTATCACTTCCCTACTCGAGGACGAGGAGGAGTTAAGCTTGGGGATGCTTGATACGTCTCAAACCTATCTATAATTTTTGATGGTTTCATGCTGTTATCTTGTCATGTTTGGATGTTTTATGTACCTTTTATATCTTTTTTGGGACTAACTTGTTGATTCAGTGCCAGTTCCTATTTTTTCTTTGTTTTTTGGCTCTTTTCAGATCTGATTTTGGAACGGAGTCCAAACGGAATAAAATCCCCGAAATAAATTTTTCCCGAACGGAAGAAGATCAGGGGGCTTGAGGGCCAAGCCAGGAGGGCTACAGGGGGCCCACAAGCCCCCCATCCGCCACAAGGGGGGGATGGCACACTTGTGTCTTCCCTAGCGCCCTCCTGACCTAGATCCTTCGCCTATATATTCCCTAAAATACAGAAAAAAATCAAGGGATCCACGAAAATACTTTTCCGCCGCCGCAAGCTTCCGTTTCCGCGAGATCTCATCAGGAGACCCTTCCCGGTGCCCTGTCGGAGGGGACTTTGGAGTTGGAGGGCTTCTACATCAACATCATCGCCCCTCCAATGACTCGTGAGTAGTTTACTTCAAACCTACGGGTCCGTAGTTAGTAGCTAGATGGCTTGTTCTCTCTCTTGGATCTTCAATACAAAGTTCTCCATGATCCTCATGGAGATCTATCCGATGTAATCCTCTTTGGCGGTGTGTTTGTCGAGATCCGATGAATTGTGGATTTGTGATCAGATTATCTATGATATATATTTGAGTCTTTGCTGATTTCTTATATGCATGATTTGATATCCTTGTAAGTCTCTCCGAGTCTTGGGTTTTGTTTGGCCAACTAGATCTATGATTCTTGCAATGAGAGAAGTGCTTGGTTTTGGGTTCTTACCGTGTGGTGACCTTTCCAAGTGACAGTAGGGGCAGCAAGGCACACATCGTGTAGTTTCCATCAAGGGTAACAAGGTGGGCTTTGTCGTAGATATGAGATTGTCCATCTACATCATGTCATCTTGCTTAAGGCGTTACTCTGTTCTTTTGGACTTAATACACTAGATGCATGCTGGATAGCGGTCGACGTGTGGAGCAATAGTAGTAGATGCAGAAAGTATCGGTCTACTTGTTTTGGATTTGATGCCTATAGATATAATCATAGCCATAGATGACGTCACGACTTTGCGCGGTTCTATCAGTTGCTCGACAGTAATTTGTTCACCCACCGTCTACTTGCTTTCATGAGAGAAGCCACTAGTAAACACTACGGCCCCCGGGTCTTTTCACATCTATCATTTCCACTTTCGCTTTTACTTTGCTTTGTTACTTTGTTGCTTTCAGTTCTCACTTGGCGAACAATCTATAAGGGATTGACAACCCCTTCATAGCGTTGGGAGCAAGCTTTTTGAGTTTGTGCATGAACTTGAGATACTCCTTCACTGGATCGATACCTTGGTTCTCAATCTGAGGGAAATACTTACCACCGATGTGCTACATCACCCTTTCCGCTTCGAGGGAACACCAACGCAAGGCTCCAAGGCCACGGGGAAAATCCTTTGCATATTTGCCTAGGAAGTCCGTTAAGGCGTAGCCGTAGCAGAAGGATTCCTGGTGCCGTTGCTGAGGAGTATCAAGGAATAGTCTCCCATCAACACGCTTATTTCTGGCGCCGTTGGAAGGTCTTTTGTTGCAGTAGCAAGGGGCGCCACGGATTGGCCACAAGCCTGCACGACGCGACCACCCCCAGGCCGTGCCATGAGGGCTTGTGGGCAGCCTGCTGGCCTACTTCCCCCCTCTTTTGCTATATTAAGGGTTTCCTCCAGAAAAAATAATCAGAGAGGAGCTTTTTCGTGGATTCGCCGCCGTCACGAGGCGGAACTTGAGCATAACCAATCTAGAGCTCTGGCAGGACGATCCTGTCGGGGAAACTTCCCTCCCAGAGGGGGAAATCATCGCCATCGTCATCACCAACACTCCTCTCATCGGAGGGGACTCATCACCATCAACATCTTCACCAGGACCATCTCATCTCCAAACCCTAGTTCATCACTTGTAATCAATGTCTGTCTCGCGACTTCGATTGGTACTTGTAAGGTTGCTAGTAGTGTTGATTACTCTTTGTAGTTGATGCTAGTCGGATTACTTGCTGGAAGAGTTTATGTTCAGATCCTTGATGCTACTCATTACCTCTCTGGTCATGAATATGATTATGCTTTGTGAGTAGTTACTTTTGTTCCTGAGGACATGGGATAAGTCATGCTAATAGTAGTCATGTGAATTTGGTATTCGTTCGGTAATTTGATGTGTTGTATGTTGTTTTTCCTCTAGTGGTGTTATGTGAACGTTGACTACATAACACTTCACCATTATTTGGGCCTAGAGGAAGTCATTGGGAAGTAGTAAGTAGATGATGGGTTGCTAGAGTGACAAAAGCTTAAACTCTAGTTTATGCGTTGCTTCGTAAGGGGCTGATTTGGATCCACTAGTTTAATGCTATGGTTAGACTTTGTCTTAATTCTTCTTTCATAGTTGCGGATGCTTGCGAGAGGGGTTAATCATAAGTGGGATGCTTGTCCAAGTAAGGGCAGTACCCAATTACTGGTCGATCCACATATCAAACTATCAAAGTAACGAACGCGAATCATATGAACATGATGAAACTAGCATGATAGAAATTCCCGCGTGTCCTCGGGAGCGTTTTTCCTCCTATAAGACTTTGTCCAGGCTTGTCCCTAGTTTATGTGTTGCTTCGTAAGGGGGCTGATTTGGATCCACTAGTTTAATGCTATGGTTAGACTTTGTCTTAATTCTTCTTTGTCATAAGTGGGATGCTTGTCCAAGTAAGGGCAGTACCCAAGCGCTGGTCCACCCACATATGAAACTATCAAAGTAACGAACGCGAATCATATGAACATGATGAAACTAGCATGACGGAAATTCCTGCGTGTCCTCGGGAGCATTTTTCCTCCTATAAGACTTTGTCCAGGCTTGTCTCTTGCTACAAAAGGGATTGGGCCACTTTGCTGCACCGTTGCTACTTTTGTTACTTGTTGTTTGCTACGAATCATCTCACCACACAATCACTTGTTCCCGACAATTTCAGTGCGTGCAGATTGTACCTTGCTGAAAACCACTTGTCAGATCCTTCTGCTCCTCGTTGGGTTCGACACTCTTACTTATTGAAAGGACTACGATTGATCCCCTATACTTGTGGGTCATCATCCATCACCGATCCAATGCCTACGAGTTTTTCCTATAGGTCCTTGCTACGTTACTTTGCCGCTACTGCTGTCATTGCTGCTACTCTTATTCTGTTGCTACTGCTGTTACTTTGCTGCCACTGGTTACTGTTGCTTCTGTTGCTATCACTACCTTGCTACTGATACTTTGCTGCAGATACTAAATCTTTCAGGTGTGGTTGAATTGACAACTCAACTGCTAATACTTGAGAATAAACTTTGGCTTCCCCTTGAGTCGAATCAATAAATTTGGGTTGAATACTCTACCCTCGAAAACTGTTACGATCCCCTATACTTGTGGGTTATCAAGACCTTTTTCTGGCGCCGTTGCCGGGGAAGCCAAGTCAAGAATATTCTCCCGTCAACGTGCAATTTTCTGGCGCCGTTGCCGGGGAGGCACAACTACATTCTCTGAGTCACTTGGGATTTATGTTTGCTGGTCACCATGAGGAATCTAAAAGATCGAAGAACTAAGGTCTTGCCCTCAACTACGAGGACAAGTAAGGAACTGCCATCTAGCTCTGCACTTGATTCACCTTCAGTTATGAGTAAGTTTGCGACACCACCTCCTGCTAGAAATCTTGATATGTCGCCTGTGCTTGATGATGCTACTTCTGCTGCCCATGATGCTTATGATGATGTTATGCTTGATACTGCTTTGCCACTAGGTGCATTCCTTGATGCACAAATTGCTAGAGTTGCTGCTAGATGTGATGATACTTCTGAAACTGCTGATACTATTGAAGTAGAACCTGCTATTTTTCCTGATATGCCTGAGCGTTATGTTATGGAGGGAGATATAGCTGAGGATTTTCTCGCGTGTAAGGATAGCTATGATGTTGATAAATTACTGCTCAAGTGGAAAGAAAAATCTCTGAACGATAGGATGAAATACGACCCGAAGTTTGCTACTTCGCCTATCTTTGTGACCGATAAGGATTATGAATTCTCTATCGACCCTGAGTTAATCACTCTGGTCGAATCTGATCCTTTTCACGGTTATGAGTCTGAAACGGTTGTAGCCCATCTTACCAAACTGCACGATATAGCCACCCTATTCACTAGTGAGGAAAAGATTCGCCACTACTATATCCTCAAGCTGTTTCCTTTCTCGCTAAAGGATGATGCTAAGACTTGGTTCACTTCTCTTGCTCCTGGTTGTGTGCGTAGTCCCTAGAATATGGTCTACTACTTCTTTGAAAAATATTTCCCTACCCATAAGAAGCAAGCTACCTTGCAGGAAATATACAACTTTGCACAAGCTGAAGAAGAGAGTCTCCCACAAGCTTGGGGGAGGCTCGTGCAACTACTGAATGCTTTGCCTGATCACCCTCTTGAGAAGAATGAAATACTTGATATCTTCTATAATGGACTTACTGATGCTTCTAGAGACCACCTAGATAATTGTGTTGGTTGTGTTTTTAGGGAACGAACCGTAGAACAAGCTGAGATTCTACTGAATAACATCTTGTGCAATGAGAATGCTTGGACTATTCCCGAACCACCTCCTAAGCCAACTCCGAAGAAAAGAGGTATTCTATTCCTCAGTCCTAAAGATATGCAATAAGCAAAGAAATCTATGAAAGAGAAAGGCATTAAATCTGAAGATGTCAAAAATCTACCACCTATCGAAGAGATCCATGGTCTTGATAAACCGATACAGGTACTAGAAGTAAATTCTCTGCGTAGGTTCAATGAGAGTGATATTCCTTTTGATAAACCTGCTAGCTTATGCCTGGATGAATTTGATAATTTTGTTGCCAAACGACAAAGTTTCAATGATTATGTTAGCAGACAATTGGAACAGAATGCTCGTATGCTTAGTCATTTAAGTGCTTGTGTGGACAGAAACGTCAATGATCTTAAGCTTCTGAGTAAACATGCCTCTATGGTTACCACTCAGGTAGAACAAGTAATTAAAGCTCAGAATGACTTGCTCAATGAGTTGAATGATAACTCTGTCCGAGTCGTCGCTAGAGGCGGTAGAATGACCCATGAACCTTTGTATCCTGAGGGTCATCCTAGGAAAATTGAACAAGATTCTCAAGGAGTTAGCACTGATGCACCTAGTCATCCTAGAAACAAGAAGAGAGATGATAGGAACTTGCACGCTAGCAACCCTAGTGCTGATACACCTGAGAATCCAAATGATGTCTCTGTCTTTGATGCTGAAACACAATCTGGTGATGAACATGACCCTAATGATGATATCAATAGTGATGTTCATGAAGATGCTCAACCTAGCAATGATAAGGATGTGGAGATTGAATGTGTTGATCTCGATAGCCCACATCCTAACAATAAGGGATACCATAAGAATGACTTCGCCGCTAGGAAGCATGGGAAAGAAAGGGAACCATGGGTTTAGAAACCTATGCCCTTTCCTCCCAAACCATCCAAGAAAAAGGATGATGAAGACTGTGAGCGATTTGTTGAAATGATTAGACCTGTCTTTCTGCAAATGCGTTTAACAGATATGCTCAAAATGTCTCCGTATGCGAAGTACATGAAGGATATTGTGACTAATAAGAGGAGGATACCTGAGGTTGATATTTCCACCATGCTCGCTAATTATACCTTCAAGGGTGGAACTCCTAAGAAACTAGGTGATCCCGGAGTGCCCACTATACCTTGCTCCATTAAAGGGAACTACGTTAGAACTGCTTTATGCAACCTTGGAGCCAGTGTTAGTGTTATGCCTCTCTCTCTTTATCGTAGACTTGAACTGGACAAATTGACACCCACTAAAATCTCTCTACAAATGGCCGACAAATCAACTGCTTTCCCTATCGGCATTTGCGAGGATGTGCCTGTAAGTGCCCCAAGTGTAAGACTTTCCCTTTTTGTAACCTTCCATGTGGGACCACCTTGACTTTGTCATGAGAGTTATCTATGCATGCATGATTTCATGTTTCACCTTTTGTTCTTATTTTGCATGCATGCATCCATGTCATACCATCCTTGCCATACCTTATGATGCTATGTCTTGATATGATTGCATGTGATCTTGCTAGGTGTGGTTTATGTGATCTTGTGATTTCATGCTTGTGTGGCTTGAGTGGAGTGGTGCATGTGATAGTAAGTACTTAGGTTTCAAACCATCTCCACCCCTCCTCTCTATTTCTCCTATGTCAATATTCCCTTCTCCTTTCCCTCTTTTAAAATGCCCATGGTTTAACAGGTTATGTGTGGGGTATGGAGTGGTGTGTTGGATATTTTTAAAACATGTTTTGAGGGGCATATAATTACAAAACAGACCAACTAAATTCTGTTTTGTAAAATATTTACGTGCTCCTAAACCCTTGTTTCTATTTTTATTAATTGGGTTTAGATTTTACATGTCCAATGCAAGTCCATTTTTATTTTAGCACTTGTAGTTTATCTTGGGCTATTCTTTTTCTCTCTGTCATTGCTGTAACAGGAAATAACTTAGGATGTTTTTTCTTCCTTATGTGGCGCCTAAGGTGGGCTTTCTCCCCCCGGCGGCCCATTCCTCTCTTTCTCTCGCTGCAACTCCTCTTCCTAGCCCGTAACTCCTCGCTGTGGCAGCCCAGCTAGCGGCACGTCTTCTTCTTCCCCGACGTCACGCTCGTACGATCAACGCTCCACCACTGATCTCCCTTCCCCTTGATCTGGTGGCTCCAAGCGTTCCTCCCGAGGTTATTTAAGCGACCGTCCCTCCTCCCCGCAACCCTAGGGCGCCGTTTTTCCCTCCCCTCGTCCCTCGCGCCGTCAGGCAGGACCCCGCAGGTCGACATGAGAGGAGCTCGATGAGCTCGTAGCGGCAGCAGGAGACGACTTCTCGCCCCGTCAGCAGTGCCAGCAGGATGCGGTGGCCGAGGAGGTCGCGTTCCCGCAGCCACCCGTCGACGTCCTCGACATCCTCGACGTCCGCTTCTTCCCCGGCCGGTCACCTCCTCTGCATCGGCTCGCTCCCCCTCCTTCCTCTCCGTTCGTTCCCGTAGGTGAGCCGAGGTGAGCTGCAGTACCTTTTCTTCGCTCCCCTTCTCAGCGTAGCATGCGTAGGAGAGGAGTGACCGACGCCCTGCCGGAGTAGACGGTAGACCACGGCGTCGTTGCGGCAGCAGCTCCGGTGTAGTGACTTGGCGCCAAGCGGGCACCTTTTCCCGAGCTTAGAGCGAAAACGGAACCCCTGGGTTCCCCGCGTCCCCCGCCGAGGCTTCTTCCTGCCGTAGATGGTCGTGAGAGGCGCCGCCAGCTCCCTCTGGTTCGGTCCCTGGCGGGACGCCTCGTAGCAGTAGAGAGGCCTTCTTCTGTTTTCACAACGAGGATGTGCCAGTCGTCGAGCCGTAGCATAGTGGTAGTGGCGCGTGGGCCTGATGAGGAGGGCGTGGGTTCGAGTCCCCCCCTCGGCACCTTCTTTTTGGTTTGATTTGTTTTCGATTCAGTGACCTGCAGGGAAGCCTTACCCTGCGCTTTTCCTTCTCCTGTCAATAGCAGTAGCAGCAGCGCAGCGGATGTGTGTGGTGTGTTGCACCAGGGGATCTGGGTTTCGAATCCCAGAGAGACCCCATCTTTTTCCCTTTTCTTTCTTTCTAATTTTTTTGTTTTCCCTTGCTTTGTTTGCTACTCTATGCCTAGATCAATGGGTTGCAGATGCCCTTATATATTTTTTACTTCCCTGTTGTTTGATGGAGGAGTGAGGGAGAGCATGTATGTAGGGTTCATGTGTGTTAGGGTAGGTGTGTAGATTCATGTGGTGTGAGGTGTGCTTGAGGGTGAGTGTGTGTGCAAGTGTGTGTGTGTCCCTACACACATGCTTGTGCAATTGCACAAGCCCTTGAGTTTAAGCTTTGGTGGTAGTAGTTTTGTGCATGTGGGTGTATCTCCCCACACACTTGTGCATACACACCCATGTGAGCATGAGTGTAGGATTTGAGCTACACCATGGTGTGTGTGTATTAGCTTGTGGTTTGCACTAGAATAGTTATGATGTGAGTGTGTTTCCCTTGTGCTTGGAGTTGGGCTCTTGCACCATGTGGTGCTAGTGTGATTGATGAGTCTGTGAGCCTTACACATGTCAAGGCATGATGTGCCTTGATGTGCACATGAGCAAGCTAGGGTGTGTAGGTGTTGGAATCATGATGTGAGTGTAGTTAGTGTATGTTCTAACTAGCATGGGTAGGACTAGCTATACGTTGTGCTTGACATATGTGTGAGTGTGGACCTTCCCACGTTTGCAAGTTGTGCACCTCCTCATGTTTAATATGAGAGAGAGCATGTTGTGTGTGGGGTTGGCTTGTGATAAGTATTGATGTTGTTGATGTGCATGACACAAACATGGGGTTCAAACCCCCATGTCACTTTTTCATTGCGCACATGAACACAACCTTTGTAGTTGTTGTCTTAGTAGGAACTACATGAAATGATGCACTAATTACTAGACATGATTTGGAGTAGTTCCTCTTCCTTAATTTGTGGCTACTTGTTCCAAGTAAGTGCTCACATGTTATATATGATTTTGGGGTAGAATCTCCCAAGGAATCCAGTGGTGAAGTTTGTTTTGCCATTAGGATACTTTATGGAGTGGACATATTCAGTTTTGTTGCAAGTTTGATCTTTGATTCCATGGAATAGGTGGAGCCCAAGGGCATGAGCTTTTGTGTGATAGTAGTAGGGGTTTTGCTCTACACCATAGTGGTGTCATTTATCACTTGGTGTTATGTGTGTGCAAACTATGCCTAGACAAAGTGGACATGTGGCTGAAAAATTCCAGATTAGTGAAATGTGAAATTTCACTAAGTCTGGGATCCTGGAAACATTTTCTTGTCTTATAGATGAGGATGTGCTGGTCATTCTGTTGAGAACTAGCCTTAGTTCAGTGCTAGGATTTTGAACCTGGTATGTTTTTGAAGCTTCCTGTAAAATTTCAAATCATTTGGAGTCCAGTAGGTTGTGTTTTGATTGCTGTAAAAAAGCTTCAGAACAGAGACAGAAACTCAGGTGCAGGAATTTTCACTAAGTCCCTGAGATCTGATGGTTTTGGGAAAGTTTGTGGCCTTGTATCTTCTAGAGTTTAATTCCTTTTGCTGTGATTCTTGCTGGTGCTTGTAGTGTTCTTGGTTGGCAACAGACACATATATTATTTGTCATGTTTGGAGACCTGTAGCTATGTTGCATGTAGCTCCCAAAGAGCTAAGATGCAGATTATGGCAGATTATGTAGTCTTGTCATTTTGGTCAATGTGTGTGCTTAGTTGATGTTGTGGTGTTCTTCCTTGCTCCAATCCATTCATGTTGGGTTGTTACATGTCTTGGCAACCTGGGAATACCAGATTTGTGCCAATTGTGAGTGTGGTGTTGATTCTTCCACGTAGAGCTTCATATCTTGTTCCGTTGATTCCCGTTGATCCGTAGCTCCGTTTGCATTGTTCTTTATATGGTTTTGCACCGTTTTCACGAGCCGCATCTGTTCATATCACTCTAATGCATGTAAAAATAGCTTAGTGTACAGTTCTGTCCAGAAACTTGCAGTAGTTTATTTTGCTTGTGCTAGTGATAGAAATAGTGGTGCATGCTCAATTTTCATGTCATGCATCATGTGATTGTTGCATATTGTGGTGCTGCTGTTCATTGGCTGTTATTCTTATGTTGGGTAGCACCGGGATCAGAGAACAAATACGTGGAGTCAGGAGAGTACGTGGAGGACGAACCAGAACCATTCCAAGCCGAGGATATCACACGCAAGATGATATGACCTTGATTCCATCTCTAGACTTGTTATGTTAGTTTCGTTTCCATGTCATATTGCTCGCTGCCTACCACTGAATTAAATTGCCTCTTGAAATGCCATGAGCCCAAACACCGTACTCCTTCCTAGCAAACTTGTATGGCTAAGTAGGCTTGCTCAGCTACTAATGTTAGCATTGCTAGTTGCAGGTGTTTTGACTCATGTGATAACATGAGCTTGATATCATTATCTTAAATTCTGTTATTTAATTAATGCACCTATATACTTGGTAAATGACGGGAGGCCTAGCCTTTTGCCGGGTGCTTTGTTCTGTTATTGCCGCCTTAGTTACCGGTTACCGGTGTTTGATTCCATAATGATCGCTCCTAACACGTTCGGGGTTGTTATGGGGACCCCCTCGATAAATCGCGTAGTGCTAAGGCTTGTCCGGCAGGACCCAACATTGGTATTATTTGCTAATCACCTAATAATCTACATAGGGAATAGCTACCCCGAGGAATTTAATCAACAACCCGGGCCAGTGCTCCTCATGAGTGTTGGTCCAACCACCTAGCAGTCGGCAAGACCACCCCGGGGAAACTTGAGGTTTGGTCCTTGTCCACTTTGCATAGACGGTGTTGTCCTGAGACTGAGATACGTGGCTCTTATCGGGCCGTCGACACACCAGGAGGTCCTGCTAACCTTGTCTTACCTTAGCGGTATATCTTGCGTATAGGAATCCTAGTGAGGCTTTGGTTCCCCCCAGAGTTGAGGTTTTCCCCTAAGGAATCCGACGAGATCACGAGATTCGTGATAGAGGATGCCTTTGCGGTCTGTGTTCGTTTGTGATGGACTAGTTGGAGCACCCCTGCAGGGTTTAATCTTTCGGAAAGCCGTGCACGCGGTTATGTGGCAACTTGGAATATTTTTTTAACATCCGGTATTAGAGAACTTAAACATAAACAAATAAAACTGCCAACTGTGTGCGTAACCGTGACTGTCCCTTCGAAGATCTCTCTTCGATCGGGAACACGGTGGGGTTATGAATGCCGTAGGTAGGTGTTCAGGATCACTTACTGATCAAGTAATCCCGACCGTTAGCGTAGACCACCTTCACTTCTCTTTTGCGTAAGTTAGCCACTTAATCAAGCATAGGATGCTGCAGCCTATACACTTCTCCCTTACCCTACCTAATAACATGACTAGTTCTGGCACCAAGGTCTTAGATTGCTGAGTCCCCGTGGCTCACGGATTCCTCCGAACCTCCCAGCAGGTACAGGTACTCCAGAGACATATGATCCCGACGGCTCCCAGCTGGCGTGGCAGTACGACGAGGAGACAGACCGCCTCTACGTGAACTATCCAGAGGACTGAGGCGTGGTCATGATCGTGGGCCTGCAGCAGGGTAGCATAGCATTTTCCATGTTTTGTAGTCCGTAGCGGAACTACCTTGTTTGTATCTGTGTTGTACTCTGAGTTATTAATAAGAAGACAGTTGAATCCCGAATTGTCTACTTTTATTATTATTTGTGCTATGTTACTTGCTTGCGAAACGCTTAGATGCGCTTCTTTCCTATTCGGGGCCTCGACCCCCAGATCGGAAAGGATCACATCTTGGTCGTTACATGCCTGTTGTGGTTGCTAACGTTACTATCTTACCGGACTTTGTTATTCTGGATATTCCCGAGGATGATGTCATGGCGTTCATCCTTGGAAGACCCTTTTTAAACACTGCAGGGGCTGTTATAGATTGCAAAAAAGGCAATGTCACTTTCCGTGTCAACGGTAATGAGCATATGGTGCACTTTCCGAAGAAACAATATCGAGTATATTGCATCAATGCTATCGAAAAGATTTCATCGATTCTTATTGGGAGCTTTGAATGCCCTATTCCTCCTGTTAAGATGAAGTATGATTTGCTTGTTGGGGAGATACACATCCCCATTGAGGTAACCTAGTGACTATTCGAAATTCTCCGTTCTCTTTTGCGATTCGAGAAGTTTGTCATGGAGACTTGATCAACCCCATTGACGGATTTCTTTCGATGACCATGAGATGGATGAATCGAGGAGTCACAAACCTCTGTTCCAAGCTTTCACCTTCGGTTGCTTAGAAGAAAAATGATAGATTTAGTTTATTTTTCCCTGTTTTCTGTTTTAGCGTCCCGTGGAAAAATACCCCGAAAATAAAAGTTCTCCGAACGTCCTGAAAATCAAGCATGATTTTTTCTGGAATTTTTAAAAAATACTGAGACGAAGAGCTAGTCTGGGGGCTGCACCAGTGGGCCACAAGCCCTAGAGGCACGGGTACCCCCTGGCTGCGCCTACTAGGCTTATGGGGCCCACGTGCACCCCCTCCACTCATTCTAGCTCCCATCTGCTTCTCCTACCTCCAGAAAAAATCATTTCGCAGCTCAAACCCGTGTTCTTGCTCTTCTTGCTGGGATTTTTGATCTCCTTGCTCAAAGCACCATTCTCCAAACTGTTTTGGGGAAATTACTCCTTGGTAAGTGACTCCTCCATTGGTACAATTAGTTTTTTCTCTAGTGCCTTATACTTCGCGTATTTTTGTTGCCTTGGTGACCCTGTTCTTGAGCTTTGCATGCTAATTTTAGCTGGCCCCAAGTAGTTTTCATGCGTAATATGGCCTCTAGGCACTTGTGGGAGTAGTTGCTATGAGTTTTGTTGAGCCTTGTTCACTTTTCCTTAGAGTCACTAAAAATTCAGAAAAGGAAGATGTTCAGGAGAAACTATCATGGTGGTTCCTCAAGCAAGAGAGGTCCCCGTCTTGCGATTCGGAAACCCGATCCTTACCAACCGAGGAACGCACAGGTACAACCATGTGAATGGCCTTCTGATGAATTCATGATTGAGGCAGGTTTCAAAGACCAGTTTGATACACTTGTTCACAACGTCGGACTCGAAGAATTCATCTCCGATAAATGTGAACAGTATGTTGCTCTCACTGCCTCTTTTGTTCGTAGATTCAAATTTTTAGTTGGCCGTGATACATCTGTACTATTTGATCTCTATGACAAACCGTATACCATGGATTTAGAGGATTTCAATAGAATTTGCATGATACCTATTTGGGGTAGTCTCAATGATCCTCCTAAATCCTCGGTTAGAGATTTTTTTCTCTGGTATAACTGTTGGAGAAACTAGAGATATCACGTAGGCTACCATGGGGAGCATTCATTTTCCTGCCTTGCATTACTTTGCCCTCTTCATAGGCAGCTTCATTAATGGCAAGATTGAGCATTGTCACCTCTGCGCACCCGACCTTAGTATCCTTAAGAGCGCAGTAACGGGTGATAAAAGTTTCAACATGGGAGCTATTATAGCAAGGAGGCTGAATAATAATGCTAATGAAGGGGATTTCTTTGGTGGGATCTATGCCACTCGCATAGCAAATTTTCTTGGAGTACCCATCCGCAAAGGAGATCCCCCGCTCCATACAGCTTTCCTTGATCGCACCACTTTGACACACTATTAGTTCCTTGAGAGGGATGATGAATCCCTCCTATACTGTTTGTTATTTAAAGGGCAGCGTGTTTTCCATATTACCCTTCCTGCTACTGCCTTCTTTGACTTCTAGGTAAAACAGAGGTATTACATAACCAGAGGAGAGGCACAGGAGTATGAGAGGGAGGCAAAGGCTGCTCGTCTCCGTGAGGCAGCTATTCAGGCAGTGGCTGCAACACTCCCGTATAACCCCCATTATGATTTTGGGTATCGTCCGGACCATCCATGGGAGTAGACCAACTTAGGCCAAAAGACTAAGCTTGGGGGAGTACGTGTTTCTCACCGACTTTACATTCTTGCTTATGCTTTCACTTTGTTCGTCGGTGTTGACACTTTGCCACTGTATCATCCATGCTAGTTTTTTTTTCTCGTTTTCTTTTCATGTGTCTGTCTAGTTTGAGAAAACCCAAAAAGATTTTCTTGTTCTTCTTTTTCTTGTTGGGAGCTTTCCCGTGTAAATAGTTTTCTGTTTCTTTGGGTCAAGGTAGAAGACCATGGTTATAATGTTTAGTGGCTCTCGCATGCATACCTGTTTATCTGTCAAAGGGCCATATTACTTTGTCTTCTCCTTTGTGTTTGCCTGCAGATTCCAGCGTAGTCCAATGCACGAGCACTCTTATTATTGTTCACATCATTCGGTCGTGCAAGTGAAAGGCAATAATGACGATATACGATGAAGTGACTGAGCCTGGAAAAGCTGGTATATGAACTCGATCTATTTTGTTTTTGTAAATATGACTAGCTCATCGTTCCTAATTCAGCTTTGTTGTGATAGAAACATGTTTGCCATGACAACTTAGAGATCATAGTTGCTGATGCCATGCTTAATTAGCTAGGAGCTTATAATGGTTTGTCTTGGATGCCAACATGAATTTTGAGATGACTATGATGTAGTATGATAGGATGGTATCCTCCTTTGAATGATTCAAGTGGCTTGACTTGGCGCATGTTCATGCATGTAGTTGAAACAAAATCAACATAGCCTCTATGATATTCATGTTCATGGTGATTTATGTCGTACTCATGCATGAAGTCAATGTTAGTTAATCTCATTGCATTTTGATGACTGTTGTCGCTCTCTAGTTGGTTGCTTCCTAGTCTTTTGCTAGCCTTCACTTGTACTAAGCGGGAATACTGCTTGTGCATCCACTTCCATAAACCCAAAGTTGTTCCATATGAGTCCACCATACCTACTTATATGCGGTATCTACCTGCCGTTCCAAGTAAATTTGCATGTGCCACTCTCTAAACCTTCAAGAAATAATCTGTTTTTCATGCCCAAACCGCTCATGTGGTGACAAGGGGGCTATCAGTATCTTCCATGCTAGGCGTGTTATCCTCGATATGTGTTTATTCACTATCGTTCACGAGAAAGGGGTCAGTAATTGGAATTCCCAGTTCCATGCTCAAATCGAAAAGATAATTGCAAACAAAACTCCCCCTGGATTGATGTTGGTTTGGACGGCACCCGAGGATTCGGCTAGTCGTGGAGTGTGATTGATTGGTGGTGGGGGAGTCAAAACTTTACTTTTCTGTATGGGAACCGCCTATAGCATGTGTAGCGTGGAAGATGGTGAGAACTCTTGGTCATTGCGTTGACAATGAAAGCATGCCACCCAAAATTATTATATCTGTTTTCAAAGGTTGAGCTGTGCCACCGATACATCTCAAACGTATCTATAATTTTTGATGGTTTCATGCTGTTATCTTGTCAACTTTGGATGTTTTATGTACCTTTTATATCTTTTTTGGGGCTAACTTATTAATTCAGTGCCAAGTGTGAGTTCCTGTTTTTTCTGTGTTTTTGACTCTTTTCAGATCTGATTTTGGAACGGATTCCAAACAGAATAAAATCCCCGAAATAAATTTTCCAGAACAGAAGAAGATCGGGGGACTTGAGGAACAAGGCAAGAGAGCCACATGGGGCCCACAAGCCCTTTAGCCGCCACCAGGGGGGCCGGCGGCTACCAGGCTTGTGGCCTCCCAGGCGCTCCCCCACCCTAGCTCTTTCGCCTATATATTCCCTAAAATCCAGAAAAAAATCAGGGCATCCACGAAAATACTTTTCCGCCGCCGCAAGCTTCCGTTTCCGCGAGATCTCATCTAGAGACCCTTCCCGGTGCCCTGCCGGAGGGGACTTTGGAGTTGGAGGGCTTCTACATCAACATCATCGCCCCTCTAATGACTCGTGAGTATTTCACTTCACACCTACGGGTCCGTAGTTAGTAGCTAGATGGCTTCTTCTCTCTCTTGGATCTTCAATGCAAAGTTCTCCATGATCCTCATGGAGATCTATCCGATGTAATCCTCTTTGGCGGTGTGTTTGTCGAGATCCGATGAATTGTGGATTTGTGATCAGATTATCTATGAATTATATTTGAGTCTTTGTTGATTTCTTATATGCATGATTTGATATCCTTGTAAGTCTCTCCGAGTCTTGGGTTTTGTTTGTCCAACTAAATCTATGATTCCTCCAATGGGAGAAGTGCTTGGTTTTGGGTTCATACCGTGTGGTGACTTTTCCCAGTGATAGAAGGGGCAGCAAGGCACGCATCATGTTGTTGCCATCAAGGGTAACAAGATGGGAATTTATCATAGATATGAGATTGTCCATATACATCATGTCATCTTGCTTAAGGCGTTACTGTGTTCTTATGAACTTAATACACTAGATGCATGCTGGATAGCGGTTGATGTGTGGAGTAATAGTAGTAGATGCAGAAAGTATCGGTCTACTTGTTTTGGACGTGATGCCTATAGATATAATCATTGCGATAGATAACGTCACGACTTTGCGCGGTTCTAACAATTGCTCGACAGTAATTCGTTCACCCACCGTCTACTTGTTTTTATGAGAGAAGCCACTAGTGAACACTACGGCACCCGGGTCTATTCACAACTATCGTTTCCACTTTGAGTTTTACTTTGTTTTGTTTACTTTTTGCTTTCAGTCCTCACTTTGCAAAGAATCTATAAGGGATTGACAACCCCTTCATAGCGTTGGGTGCAAGCTCTTTGTGTTTCTGCAGGTACTTGTGACTTGACGCGATCCTCGCTCTGGATCGATACCTTGGTTCTCAAAACTGAGGTAAATACTTACCGCCGCTGTGCGACATCACCCTTTCCGCTACGAGGGAACACCAACGCAAGGCTCCAAGGCCACGGGGTAATCCTTTGCATATTTGCCAAGGAAGTCCCTAAAGGCGTAGCCATAGCAGAAGGATTCCTGCGCCGTTGCCGAGGAGTATCAAGACAAGAATAGTCTCCCGTCAACACGCTTATTTCTGGCGCCGTTGGAAGGTCTTTTGTTGCAGTAGCAGGCACGTCTGCAAATCAATGCTTCCCTCTGCGAAGGGCCTGTCTATTTATGTTCCTCTTGAGTCATCCTCCTCTTATAAAAGCACCAATTAGAGAGCACCTCTATTATTTTTATGCTTTGCTTTTAACTCTGATGAATCTTCTTTGCCATGAACTACAATGTTTAGTCAGCCCTTGGTCTTTGAAGGTGCTCTGCATTTATGTTTTGCGGTCTCAGAAAGAGCTAGCGAGATACCATCTGTTCGTACTGCTTCACGATTGTTTTGATTGAAGTGTTGACGTTTGAGACTTATTATTATTTGCTCGCTAGTTGATTATGCCACTGATATGAGTTTACCGTGAGACCTAGATGTCATTTGCTTATGTGGTTAGCTTGTGATCTTGCTGAAATTCTGGTTATGAGTTAGACATAGTGGCAACAACAAGATCAAACAGAGTTCGTAAAAGTTTTTCTTTTGTCTCTTTCAGTTTGTCAACTGAATTGCTTGAGGACAAGCAAGGCTTTAAACTTGGGGGAGTTGATACGTCTCCGTCGTATCTACTTTCTCAAACTCTTTTGCCCTTGTTTTGGACTCTAATTTGCGTGATTTGAATGGAACTAACCCGGACTAACGTTGTTTTCTGCAGAATTGCCATGGTGTTGTTTTTGCGCAGAAATAAAAGTTCTCGGAATGACCTGAAAATTTATGGAGAAGTTTTCTAGAATTTATGAAAAATACTAGCGCAAGAATCAGCGGAGGAAGTGGAGCCGTGAGCCCACAAGCCCACCAGGCACGGCCCCCCTGGCCGCGCCTGGCTGGCTTGTGGGGACCACAACGCTCCACCGCCTCCAAATCCAGCTCTATTTAGTCCGTCTCGCCCGGAAAAAAATCAAAGAGAAGAGTTCATCGCGTTTTACGATACAGAGGCGCCGCCACCTCCTGTTCTTCATCTGGAGGGAAGATCTGGAGTCCGTTCTGGGCTACGGAGAGGGGAGAATTTCACCATCGTCATCATCAACGTTCCTTCATCGCAAATTCCATGATGCTCTTCACCGTTCGTGAGTAATCTCATCGTAGGCTTGCTGGACGGTGATAGGTTGGATGAGATCTATCATGTAATCGAGTTAGTTTTGACGGGGATTGATCCCTAGTATCCACTATGTTCTGAGAGTGATGTTGCTATTACTTTGCCATGCTTAATGCTTGTCACTAGGGCCCGAGTGCCATGATTTCAGATCTGAACCTATTATGTTGTTGCAAATATATGTGTGTTCTTGATCCTATCTTGCAAGTTGTAGTCACCTACTATGTGTTATGACCCGGCAACCCCGGAGTGACAATAGCCGGAACGACTCCCGGAGATGACCATAGTATGAGGAGTTCATGTATTCACCAAGTGTTAATGCGTTGGTCCGGTTCTTTATTAAAAGGAGAACCTTAATATCCCGTAGTTTCCATTAGGACCCCGCTGCCACGAGAGGGATGGACAATAGATGTCATGCAAGTTCTTTTCCCTAAGCACGTATGACTACATACGGAATACATGCCTACATTACATGGACAAACTGGAGCTAGTTACTTATCTCTCTGTGTTATAACTGTTACATGATGAATTGCATCCGGCATAATCATCCATCACCGATCCAATGCCTACGAGTCTTTTCCTACTGGTCCTTGCTATGTTACTTTGCTGCTACTGCTATTACTCTGTTGCTACTGCTGTTACTCTGCTGCTACTGGTTACTGTTGCTACTGCTGCTATCACCCTACTTTGCTACTGATACTTTACTGCAGATACTAAGGGTGTGTTTGGTTGCAGGGATATCCTCCGAGTGACAGGGATATCCTTTCTATGCCAGGGATGCCACCTGTTTGGATCCGAGGCGAGGGAGGACAGGGGCAACCAGATGCCAAGAATATTCCCTCAAAACAGGGATGGGGTAAAGCACCCAAAACGGGGGGGGGGGGGGGGGGGGCGACATCCACCCCGCACGCTGTGTTCACTCGCCGGCGCTCCTCTCCTTCCTCCACGCCGCCGGCCGCTCCTCTCCTTCCTCCATGCCGCCGGCCGCTCCTCTCCTTCCTCCGCTTTGCCGGTCGCTCCTCTCCTTCCTCCACTTTGCCGGTCGCTCCTCTCCTTCCGCGCCGCCGGCCGCTCCTCTCCGCCCTCCACGTAGCCGGTCGCTCCTCTGCTTCCTCCGCGCCGCCGGCCACTACTCTGCTTCCTCCGCGCCGTCGGCCGCTCCTCTCCTTGCTCCACGCCACTGGGCGCTCCTCTCCTACCTCCGCGCCACCGGCCTCTCCTCTCCTACCTCCGCGTCGTCGGTCGCTCCTATCCTTCCTCCATGCCGCGGCCCCTCCTCTTCCTCTGTCACCAGCCGGTTGTCTCCTTCCTTCGCACTGCCGAGGTCGCTCCCTTATCCTTCATTTATATCCCTCAAACCAAACAAAACATGGGATAACACCACCCTTTCAACCAAACAAAAAAATGGCTATCCCTAACCACGTGGTTGGGGATGCCCTCAACCACCCTAGCATGTCCCTGCAACCAAACACACCCTAAGTCTTTCAGGTGTGGTTGAATTGATAACTGAACTGCTAATACTTGAGAATATTCTTTGGCTTCCCCTGGAGTCGAATCAATAAATTTGGGTTGAATACTCTACCCTCGAAAACTGTTGCGATCCCCTATACTTGTGGGTTATCAGATGTTAATCCTTTTATGCACCTTATTTTGCTTACAACGACGGTAGCATTATGAGGTGATCTCTGATACGTCTCCATCATATCTTCTTTTCCAAACTCTTTTGTCCTTGCTTTGGACTCTAATTTGCATGATTTGAATGGAACTAACCCGGACTGACGCTGTTTTCAGCAGAATTACCATGGTGTTGTTTTTGTGCAGAAATGAAAGTTGTCGGAACGTCCTGAAAATTTACAGAGAATATTTCTGGAAAATATGAAAAATACCTACGCAAAGATCCACCGGAGGGGGTGAGCCACTGGGCCACAAGCCCTGCGGCCGCGGCCACCCCCAGGCCGCACCGTCAGGGCTTGTGGGGCATACGTGGCTCTGCCACCCCCAATTCCAGCGCTATTTATTCCCTTTCGTCCCGGAAAAAAATCAAGAGAGAAGATTTCATTGCGTTTCACGATCCAGAGGCGCCGCCACATCCCGTTCTTGCCCTGGAGGGCAGATCTGGAGTCCGTTTTGGGCTCCAGATCAAGGAGATCGTCGCCATCGTCATCATTAACCTTCTTCCCTCTGCAATTCCATGAAGCTCTTCATCGTTCGTGAGTAATCTATTCGTAGGCTCGCTGGGCGGTGATGAGTAGGATGAGATCTATCATGTAATCGAGTTAGTTGCGATGGGGATTGATCCCTAGTATCCACTATGTTCTGAGATTGATGTTGCTACTACTTTGCTATGCTTAATGCTTGTCACCAGGGCCCGAGTGCCATGAATTCAGATCTGAAATTATTATGTTGTCACCAATATATGTGTGTTTTAGATCCGATCTTGCAAGTTGTAGTTACCTACTTGTGTTATGATCCGGCAACCCCGGAGTGACAATAACCGGAACCACTCCCGGTGATGACCATAGTTTGAGGAGTTCATGTGTTCACCAAGTGCTAATGCGTTGGTCCGATTCTTTATTAAAAGGAGAACCGTAATATCCCGTAGTATCCATTTGGACCCCGCTGCCACGGGAGGGATGGACAATAGATGTCATGCAAGTTCTTTTCCCTAAGCACGTATGACTACACACGGAATGCATGCCTACATCACATCGACAAACGGGAGCTAGTCACATACCTCCCCGTGTTATAACTGTTGCATGATGAATGTCATCCGACAGATCACCGATCCATTGCCTATGAGTTTGTCCCACTGCCATTGTTACTTGCTCTGGCGTTACTACTATTGCTGCTACTGTTACTTGCTTTGTCCTGCTGCTGCTGCCACTACTGTTGCTACTAATGTTGCTTGCTACTGCTATTACTTGCTACTGTTGCTACTTGCTACTGTTGTCACTACTGTTGTTCCTTGCTACTGTTGTTACTCATTACACTGCTGCTACCTGCTACAATACTTTTATGGCGCCGTTGATACAACCGTTAGGAATAGTCTGCCTTGTCACCAGATCATTTCTGGCACCGTTGCTATCATACTACTTTGCTTGCAGACACTAATCTCTCAGGTGTGGTTGAATCTAACACATTCAGCTGCTAATACTTGAGAATATTCTTTCGCTTCCCGTCGTGCGAACCAACAAATTTGGGTTGAATACTCTACCCTCGAAAACTGCCGCGATCCCACACGCTGGTGGGCCATTGCAAGACAATTGCTAATTGTTGAGCAACTGGAAGCAACTCTTTTCTGGCGCCGTTGCCGGGGAGGCATCAAGTCAGGAATAGTTGCACGTCAACAACATTTTTCTGGCGCCGTTGCCGGGGAAGGATAGCTATATTCTCTGAGTCACTTGGGATTTATATCTGCTGATCACTATGAAGAATCTGAAAGATCCAAGAACCAAAGTCTTGCCCTCAACTACGAGGGGAGGTAAGGAACTGCCATCTAGCTCTGCACTTGATTCACCTTCAGTTATGAGTAAGTTTGCGACACCACCTCCTGCTAGAAATCTTGATATGTCGCCTGTGCTTGATGATGCTTATGATGCTACTATGCCTGATACTGCTAGAGATGCTATGCCAGATACTGCTAGAGATGCTATGCCAGATACTGCTAGAGATGCTATGCCTGATACTGCTAGAGATGCTATGCTTGATACTGCTTTGCTTGATGATCCTAGAGATGTTATTTTGCCTGATATGCCACTAGGGGTATTCCTTGATGCTCATATTGCTAGTTACTGCCAATGCTCGCGATGCTTCTGAAACTGCCGATACTATTGAGATAGAACCTGCTTTTGCTCCTGCTAGATCTAGCTCTCCTAGATATGAATTGCCTGATGTACCTGAGGGTTATGTTATGGAGGGAGAGATAGCTGAGGACTTTCTTGCGTGTAAGTATGCCTATGACGCTGAGAAATTACTTCTCAAGTGGAAGGAAAAATCTCTGAAAGCTAGGATGAAATACAACCCAAAGTTTGCCACTTCACCTATCTTTATCACCGATGAGGATTATGAATTCTCCGTCGACCCTGAGATAATCTCTCTAGTCGAATCTGACCGTTTCCACGGTTATGAGTCTGAGACGGTCGTAGCCCATCTTACCAAACTACACGATATAGCCATCCTTTTCACTAGTGAGGAGAAGATCCGCTACTACTATATCCTTAAGCTGTTTCCTTTCTCTCTAAAGGATGACGCTAAAGCCTGGTTCAGTTCTCTTGCTGTTGGATGTGTGAGTATTCCCCAGGATATGGTCTATTACTTCTGTGAGAAATATTTCCCTGCCCATAAGAAGCAAGCTGCCTTGCAGGAAATATACAACTTTGCTCAACTCAAAGAAGAGAGTCTCCGACAAGCTTGGGGGAGGCTCATCCAGCTACAGAATGCTTTGCCTGATCACCCTCTTAAGAAGAACGAGATACTTGATATCTTCTATAACGGACTTGACGATGCTTCTAGAGACCACCTAGATAGTTGTGCCAGTTGTGTTTTTAGGGAACGAACTATAGAACAAGCTGAGATTCTACTGAATAGCATTTTGATCAACGATAATGCTTGGATTATTCCCGAACCACCTCCTAAGCCAACTCCTAAGAAAAGAGGTATTCTATTCCTCAGTCCCGAAGATATGCAAGAAGCCAAGAAATCTATGCAACAGAAAGGCATTAGATCTGAAGATGTCAAAAATCTACCACCTATCGAAGAGATCCATGGTCTCGATAACCCGATACAGGTAGTAGAAGTAAATTCTCTGCGTAGGTTTGATGAGAGTGATGTTCCTTTTGACAAACCTGCTAGCCTATGCTTTGATGAATTTGACAACTTTGTTGCCAAACAACAGAGTTTCAATGATTATGTTAGCAGACAATTGGAACAAAGTACTCGTATGCTTAGTCATTTAAGTGCTTGTGTAGACACAAATGTCAATGATCTGAAGCTTCTGAGTAAACATGCCTCTATGATTACTACTCAGGTAGAACAAGTACTTAATGCTCAGAATGACTTGCTCAATGAATTAAATGACAACTCTGTCAGAGTCATTACTAGAGGAGGCAAAATGACTCAGGAACCTTTGTATCCTGAAGGCCATCCTAAGAGAATTGATCAAGATTCTCAAGTAATAAATGCTGATACACCCATCCATCCTAAGAATAAGAAGAAGGATGATAGAAACCTACATGTCAGTTCACAAAATACTGTCACACCTGAAGAACCAAATGATATTTCCGCGTCTGATGCAGAAACACAATCTGGTGATGAACATGAACCTGGTGACAATATGGACAGCGATGTTCATAATAATGCTCAACCTAGCAATGATAAGGATATGGAGATTGAACCTACGGTTAATCCTGATAAGCCACAACCTAAAAGATACTATAAGAATGACTCCACTGCTAGGAAGCATGGTAAAGAAAGGGAGCCATGGGTTCAGAGACCTATGCCCTTTCCTCCTAAGCCATCCAAGAAAAAGGATGATGAGGATTTTGAGCGCTTTATTGAAATGTTGAGACCCGTCTTTCTACAGACACGGTTAATTGATATGCTCAAAATGTCTCCATATGCCGAGTACATGAAAGATATCGTGACCAATAAACGGAAGATACCAGATCTTGAGATCTCCACCATGCTTGCCAATTACACTTTCAAAGGTGGAACTCCTAAGAAACTTGGTGATACCGGAGTGCCCACTATACCTTACTCCATTAAAGGAAACTATGTAAGAACTGCCTTATGTGACCTTGGAGCCGGTGTTAGTGTTATTCCTCTCTCTCTTTATCGTAGACTTGAACTGGATAAGTTGACACCCACTGAAATTTCTCTGCAAATGGCCGACAAATCAACTGCTTTCCCTGTCGGCATTTGCGAGGATATGCCTGTTGTGGTTGCTAACACCACTATCTTAACAGACTTTGTTATCTTGGATATTCCTGAGGACGATGCCATGGATGTCATCCTCGGAAGACCCTTTTTAAACACTGCAGGGGCTGTTATAGATTGCAACAAAGGCAATGTTACTTTCCATGTCAACGGTAATGAGCATACAGTGCACTTTCCGAAGAAACGATATCAAGTACATTGCATCAATGCTATCGAAAAAACTTCATCGATTCTTATTGGGAGCTTTGAATGCCCTATTCCTCGTGTCAAGATGAAGTATGATTTGCTTGTTGGGGAGATTCATATCCCCATTGAGGTGACCTAGTGGCTATTCGACAATTCTCCGTTTCCTTTTGCGATTTGAATTTTTTTTGCCATGAGGATTTGATGAACCCCATTGACAGATTTCTTTCGATGACCATGAAATGGATGAATCAAAGAGTCACATACCTCTGTTTTAAGCTTTCAGTTTCTGTTGCTTAGAAGAAAAATGATAGATTTAGTTTAGTTTTCCCTGTTTCCTGTTTTAGCGTCCCGGAGAAAAGTACACCGAAAATAAAAGTTCTCCGATGGTCCTGAAAATCAAATATGATTTTTTCTGGATTTTTTGAAAAATACTGGGACTGAGAGCTGGCCTGGGGGCCACACCAGTGGGCCACAATCCCTGTAGCCGCGACCTCCCCCCTGGCCGCGGCCACCAAGCTTGTGGGGCCCACAAGGACCCCCTCCACTCATTCCAGCTCCCATCCTCTGCTGCTACCTCCAGAAAAAATCGTTTCGCAGCTCAAACCCGTGTTCTTGCTCATTTGGCTGTGATTTTCGATTTCCTTGCTCAAAGCACCATTCTCCGAACCGTTTTGGGGAAATTACTCCTTGGTAAGTGACTCCTCCATTGGTCCAATTAGTTTCTACTCTAGTGCTTTATCCTTCACGTATTCTTGCTACCTTGGTGACCCTGTTCTTGAGCTTGAAATGTTGATTTTAGCTGGTCCCAAGTAGTTTTAACGCGTGATACGGTCTCTAGGCACTAGTAGGAGTAGTTGCTACGAGTTGGGTTAATCCTTACTCACTTTTCTTCCGAAGTCTCTAAAAATTTCTGAATTTTTCAGAGTTAGAAAAGGGAAAAGATGAGGAGTTTCTTGAGAGGCTCTTCAAGCCGTAACCCCAAGGAGGATGAGAAGAACCACCCCAAGTACGTGGTTCCTCGAGTCACAGAAGTTCGAGCGTGCGAGTGGCCAAGTGATGAATTTTTGCGCGTTGCTGGGCTTTATGAAGACTTTTATTACTTGGT
This sequence comes from Hordeum vulgare subsp. vulgare, assembly GCF_904849725.1. Taxonomy (NCBI): domain Eukaryota; kingdom Viridiplantae; phylum Streptophyta; class Magnoliopsida; order Poales; family Poaceae; genus Hordeum; species Hordeum vulgare. The sequence continues at coordinate 35,184,249 of NC_058518.1, forward strand.
GGAGAACGCAAGTCTTACCGCGTTCGTTGACAATAAGTGCCTACAATACCTCCTCCTCACCAATATTTTCGTTCAAAGCTTCAACTTCTATCCGAGGAAGAATCCTCCTATAGTTGAGTTCATGTTATACGATATCCCCCAACGAATGACACTACAAGATTTTTGCAATGTGTGCAAATTACCTTATGTTGGGGATATTCATGATCCTCGTCCACAGGACTTGGAGGATTTCATAGGTACTATTGCTGCTGGAGAGGTGTGAGGAGTGTCTTGCCCTAGAATTGCTAGCATACATTTTCCTGTGCTTCGGTACTTCTCATTATTTGTGGGAAAATGTTTGATTGGCCGTGGGGAGGCTGGATCACTTAGCTCTTCAGACCTTGCGGTTTTGCGCGAAGGCCTTTATAACAATAAGACTTATAGCCTAGGTGCTATAGTAGCTCAGCGGTTGAACACAAACCGTTCCAAAGGTGTCGTCTATGGAGGTATCTATGCTACTCGTCTTGCTAGACACTTTGAGATACCTATTAGACTTCGCGAGGAAGAAGAAATGCTTCTTCCTGAGAAATATCTGGATTATGACAACATTGTTCGCCATGATTTTCTGGATAGAGATGCTAGTAGACGGATGATTTATAACCTGGTATTTAGTCAGGGTACTCGAGAGACTATTACTTTTCCTGCTCCTTCTTTGTTCAACCTTTATGCAGGTAGGTACATTATTATGCCCTCGGACATCTATGCGTATTGGGGCTTGGCCCAACCACAGGTGCCTGTGCCCGATCCGCCAGTCGAGTACCAGACGCCAGTTTATCAGTGGGAGCCAGAGGAGCTCACACATCAGCGGCATCCACAGTCCACTACGGAGTATCCCGGAGCTAGTTATTTCCCTCCTTGGGAGTAGACCAAGCTAGGCCAAAAGCCTAAGCTTGGGGGAGTACGTGTTCTCACCAACTTTACATTCATGCTTATGCTTTCACTTTGTTAGTCGGTGTTTACACTTTGCCACTGTTTTATCCATTCTAGTTTATTTTCGTTTTCTTGTTTTCTTGTTTTGTGTCCTTTTGAGAAAACCCAAAAAGATTTTCCTTTCGTCTTTTGCTTGTTGGGAGCTTTCTCGTGTAAATAGTTTTCTTTTTCTTTGGGTCAAGGTAGAAGATCTGGGTTACAGTGTTTAGTGGCTCTTGCATGCATACCTGTTTAGCTTTCAAAGAGCCATATTACTTTCTCTTCTCCTTTGTGTTTGCCTGTAGATTCAGCTTAGTCCAATGCACGAGCACTCTTATTATTGTTCACATCGTTCGATCGTGCAAGTGAAAGGCAATAATGATGATATATGATGAAGTGACTGAGACTGGAAAAGCTGGTATGAACTCTATCTATTTTGTTTTTCTAAATATGACTAGCTTGTCGTCCCAGATTCAGCTTTGTTGAGAGAGAACCATGTTTGCAATGACAACTTAGAGATCATAGTTTTGATGCCATGCTTAATTAGCTAGAGCTTATAATGGTTTGTGTTGAATGCCAACATAGATTTTGAGATGACTATGATGTAGTATGATAGGATGGTATTCTCCTTTGAATGATTCAAGTGGCTTGACTTGGCGCATGTTTATGCATGTAGTTGAAACAAAATCAACATAGCGTCTATGACGTTCGTGTTCATGGTGATTTATATCCTGCTCATGCTTGCACTCAATGTTAGTCAAACTCATTGCATATTGATGACTGTTGTCGCTCTCTAGTTGGTCGCTTCCCAGTCTTTTGCCAACTTTCACTTGTACTAAGCGGAATACTGCTTGTGCATTCACTTCCATAAACCCAAAAGTTTTTCCATGAGAGTCCACCATACCTACCTATTTGTGGTATCTACCTGCCGTTCCAAGTAAATTTGCATGTGCCATTCTCTAAACCTTCAAGAAATAATCTGTTTTGCTTGCCCGAACCGCTCGTGTGGTGACAGGGGGCTATTGTTATCTTCCATGTTAGGCGTGTTATCCTTGACAAATGTTTATTCACTGTCATTCACGAGAAAGGGGCCGGTAATTGGAATGCCCAGTTCCACGCTTAAATCGAAAACATAACTGTAAAACAAGACTCCCCCGGATTGATGTTAGTATGGACGGTACCCGAGGATTCGGCTAGCCGTGGAGTGTGATTGATTGGTGGTGGGGGAGTTAAAACTTTACTTTTCTGTTTGGGAACCGCCTATAGCATGAGTATCATGGAAGATATTGAGAACTCTTGGTCATTGCGTTGACAATGAAAGCATGCCACCCAAAATTATTATATCTGTTTTCAAAGCTTGAGCTCTGGCACCTCTGCAAATCAATGCTTCCCTCTGCGAAGGGCCTGTCTATTTATTTTCCTGTTGAGTCATCCTCTTCTTATATAAGCACCAATTAGAGAGCACCTCTGTCATTTTTATGCTTTGCTTTTGATTGATATTGAGTATGAATATGACTGGATCTTCGTTGCTATGAATTACAATGTTTAGTCAGCCCTTGATCTTTGAAAGTGCTCCGCATTTATGTTTTGCGGTGTCAGAAAGAGCTACCGAGATACCACCTATTCATATTGCTTCATGCTTGTTTTATTGAATTGTTGCTATCTGAAACTCATTATTATTTGCTCGCTAGTTGATTATGCCATTGATATTAGTTTACCGTGAGACCTTTGTGTCACTTTCTTATGTGGTTAACTTGTGATATTGCTGAAATTCTGGTTATGAGCTAGACATAGTTGCAACAACAAGATCAAAACAAGTTTGTCAAAGTTTTTCTTTGTCTTTCAGTTTGTCAACTGAGTTGCTTGAGGACAAGCAAGGTTTTAAGCTTGGGGGAGTTTATACGTGTCCATCATATCTAATTTTCCAAACTCTTTTGCCCTTGTTCTGGACTCTAATTTGCATGATCTGAATGGAACTAACCCGGACTGACGCTGTTTTCAGCAGAATTGCCATGGTGTTGTTTTTGTGCAGAAATGAAAGTTCTCGGAACGTCCTGAAAATTTACGGAGAATATTTCTGGAAAATATGAAAAATACCTGCGCAAAGATCCACCGGAGGGGGTGAGCCAATGGGCCACAAGCCCTGTGGCCGCGGCCACCCCCCAGGCCGCGCCGTCAGGGCTTATGGGGCCCACGTGGCTCTGCTGCCCCCAATTCCAGCGCTATTTATTCCCTTTCGTCCCGGAAAAAAACAAGAGAGAAGATTTCATCGCGTTTCACAATCCAGAGGCGCCGCCACATCCCGTTCTTGCCCTCGAGGGCAGATCTGGAGTCCGTTTTGGGCTCCAGATCAAGGAGATCGTCGCCATCGTCATCATCAACCTTCTTACCTCTCCAATTCCATGAAGCTCTTCATCGTTCATGAGTAATCTATTCGTAGGCTCGCTGGGCGGTGATGAGTAGGATGAGATCTATCATGTAATCGAGTTACTTTTGACGGGGATTGATCCCTAGTATCCACTATGTTCTGAGATTGATGTTGCTACTACTTTGCCATGCTTAATGCTTTTCACTAGGGCCCGAGTGCCATGAATTCAGATCTAAAATTATTATGTCGTCACCAATATATGTGTGTTTTAGTCCAATCTTGCAAGTTGTAGTTACCTACTATGTGTTATGATCCGGCAAACCCGGAGTGACAATAACCGGAACCACTCCCGATGATGACCATAGTTTGAGGAGTTCATGTGTTCACCAAGTGCTAATGTGTTGGTCCGGTTCTTTATTAAAAGGAGAACCTTAATATCCCATAGTATCCATTTGGACCCCGCTGCCATGGGAGGGATGGACTATAGATATCATGCAAGTTCTTTTCCCTAAGCTCGTATGACTACACACGAAATGCATGCCTACATCACATCGACGAACGGGAGCTAGTCACATATCTCTCCGTGTTATAACTGTTGCATGATGAATGTCATCCGACAAATGACCGATCCATTGCCTACGAGTTTGTCCCACTGCCATTGTTACTTGCTCTGCCGTTACTACTGTTGCTGCTACTGTTACTTGTTGCTACTGTTACTTGCTTTGTCTTGCTGCTGCTGCCACTACTATTGCTACTACTGTTACTTGCTACTGCTGTTACTTGCTACTATTGCTACTTGCTACTGCTGTCACTACTGCTGTTCCTTGCTAGTTCTGTTACTCGTTACACTGCTGCTACCTGCTACAATACTTTACTGGCGCCGTTGATACAACCGTTAGGAATAGTCTGCCTTGTCACCAGATCATTTCTGGCACCGTTGCTATCATACAACTTTGCTTGCAGACACTAATCTTTCAGCTGTGGTTGAATCTGACATATTCAGCTGCTAATACTTGAGAATATTCTTTCGCTTCCCGTCGTGCGAACCAACAAATTTGGGTTGAATACTCTACCCTCGAAAACTGCCGCGATCCCACACGCTGGTGGGCCATTGCAAGACAATTGCTAATTTTTGAGCAACTGGAAGCAACTCTTTTCTGGCGCCGTTGCCGGGGAGGCATCAAGTCAGGAATAGTTGCACGTCAACAATCTCTCACTAAAATTTCAAGACGAAATTGTGTTCTCCCCGACTGTGCACCGTTGCGACAATTCGTCGTTTCGAGACACCACGTGATGATCGGGTGTGATAGACTCGACGTTCACATACAATGGGTGCAAAACAGTTGCACACGCGGAACACTCGGTTTAAGCTTGATGAGCCTAGCATGTGCAGACATGGCCTCGGAACACATGAGACCAAAAGATCGAGCATGAATCGTATAGTTGATATGATTAGCATAGAGATGCTTACCACTAAAATATTCTCAACTCACGTGATGATCGGACTTGAGATAGTAGATTTGGATCATGTACCACTCAAATGACTAGAGAGATGTACTTTTTGAGTGGGAGTTCTTAAGTAATATGATTAATTGAACTAATTATCATCAATATAGTCTAATGGTCTTTGCGAATTACGATGTAGCTTGCGCTATAGCTCTACTATTTTTATATGTTCCTAGAGAAAATTTAGTTGAAAGTTGATAGTAGCAACTTTGCGGACTGAGTCCGTAAAACTGAGGATTGTCCTCATTGCTGTGCAGAAGGCTTATGTCCTTAATGCACCACTCGGTGTGCTGCACCTCGAGCATCGTCTGTGGATGTTGCAAACATCTGACATACACGTTTTTGATGACTACGTGATAGTTCAATGCGCAATACTTAATGGCTTAGAAGCATGGCGCCGAAGACGTTTTGAAAACGCCGCGGAACATAAGAGATGTTCTAAGAGATGAAATTGAGATTTCATGCTCGTGCCCTTGTTGAGAGGTATAAGACCTCCGACAAGATTCTTTGCCTACAAAGTAAAGGAGAAAAATTCAAATTGTTGAGCATGTTCTCACATTGTCTGAGTACAACAATCGCTTGAATCAAGTGGGAGTTAATCTTCCAGATAAGATAGTGATGGTTCTCCAAAAGTCACTGCCACTAAGCTGCTAGAGCTTCGTGATGAACTATAACATATCAAGGATAGATATGATGATCCTTGAGTGATTCGCAATGTTTGACACTGCGAAAGTAGAAATCAAGAAGGAGCATCAATTGTTGATGGTTAGTAAAACCATTAGTTTCAAGAAGGGCAAGGGCTAGAAGGGATACTTCATGGAACGACAAACCAGTTGTTCCTCTAATGAAGAAACCCAAGATTGAACCCAAACCTGAGACTAAGTGCTTCTGTTATGAGGGGAACGGTCACTGAGGCGGAGCTACCCTAGATACTTGGTACATAAGAAGGCTGGCAATGTCAACAGAAGTATATTTGATATATATACATGATATTGATGTGTGCTTTACTGGTACTCCTAGTAGCACGAGGGTATTGGATACCGGTTCGGTTGCTAAGTGATCAGTAACTTGAAATGAAAGCTACGGTATAAATGGAGACTAGCTAAAGGCAAGGTGACGATATGTGTTGGAAGTGTTTCCAAGGTTGATGTGATCAAACATCGCACGCTCCCTCTATCATCGGGATTGGTGGTAAAACCTAAATAATTGTTATTTGGTGTTTTCTTTGAGCATGAACATGATTGATCATGTTTATTGCAATACCTTATTCATTTAAAGAGAATAATAGTTATTGTATTTGCTTGAATAATTACCCTCAATGGTTTATTGAATCTCGATCGTAGTGTTACACATGTTCATAATATTGGTGCCAAAAGATACAAAGTAATAATGATAGTACCACTTAGTTGTGGCACTGCCACTTGAGTCATGTTGGTGTAAAACACATGAAGAAACTCCATGCAGATGGATCGTTTGGATTCACTTGATTTTGAAGCACTTGAGACACGCAAAGCATGCCACATGAAACAAGAGAGTAACTTGTTGGGAGTAATACATTTTTCATGTGTGCAGTCCAATAAGTCCTGATGCATGCCGTGGATATCGTTGTGTTCTTACTTCACTGACGATTTGAGTAGATACAGGAGTATTTACTTGATGAATCAAAAGTCTGAAATATTGAAAAGTTCAAAGCTATTTCAGAGTGAAGATCGTCGTGACAAGAGGATAAACTGTCTACGATATGATCATAGAGATGAATATCTGAGTTACAAGTTTTTGGTACACAGTTAAGACAATGTGAAAATTGTTTCGCAGTTCATGCCACCTGGAACACCATAGTGTGATGATGTGTCTGAGCGTCATAGCCACGCCCTATTTAATATGGTGCATACTATGATGTCTATTATCGAATTATCACTATCGTTTATGGGTTATGCATTAGAGACAACCGCATTCACTTGAAATAGGGCACCGCGTATTTCCATTGAGATGACACAGTGTAGACTATGATTTGGAGAAACCTAAGTTGTCATTTCTTGAAAGTTTGGGGCTGCGATGCTTATGTGAAAAAGTTTCAGTCTGATAAGCTCGAACCCAAAGCGGATAAATGCATCTTCATAGGATATCCAAAACAGTGGGATACATCTCCTATCTCAGATCCGAAAGCAAAGTGTTTGTTTCTAGAAACGGGCCCTTTCTCGAGGAAAGGTTTCTCTCGAAAGAATTGAGTGGGAGGGTGGTGGAACTTGATGAGGTTAGTGAATTGTCACTTCAACCAGTGTGTAGCAGGGGCGCAGAAAGATGTTCCTGTGGCGCCTACACCAATTGAAGTGGAAACTGATGATGGTGATCATTGAGCTTCGGATCAAGTTAGTACAAACCTCGTAGGTCGACAAGGTCGCGTACTGCTGTAGGGTGGTACAGTAACCCTGTCTTGGAGGTCATGTTGTTGAACAACAATGAACCTACGAGCTATGGAGAAGCGATGGTGGGCCCGGATTCCGACAAATGGATGGAGGCCATGAAATCCGAGAGAGGATCCATGTATGAAAACAAAGTGTATACTTTGGAAGAACTACTTGATGGTCGTAAGATTATTGAGTAAAAGATGGATCTTTACAAGGAAGATAGACGATGATGGTGATAAGTCACTATTAAGAAAAGCTCGACTTGTCACAAAGATGTTTCCGACAAGATCAAATAATTGACTATGATGAGACTTTCTCACCCGTAGCGATGCTAAAAGTCTGTTAGCATTATGTTAGTAGTTGTTGCACTATTTATGAAATATTGCACATAGGATGTCAAAACATTGTTTCCTCGACGGTTTCCTTGAGGAAAGATTGTATGGGATACAACCAGAAGGTTTTGTCGATCCTAAAGATACTAACAAGTATGCAAGCTCCAGCGATCCTTTTATGGACTGGTGCAAGCATCTCGGAGTTGGAATATAGGCTTTGATGAGATGATCAAAGCTTTTGGGTTTGTACAAGGTTTATGAGAAAACTTGTATTTCCAAAGAAGTGAGTGGGAGCACTATAGTATTTCTGATAAAGTATATGTGGTTGACATATTGTTGATCGGAAGTAATGTAGAAATTCTGTGAAGCATAAAGGTTGTTTGAAAGGGGTTTTTCAAAGGAAGACCTGGATGGAGCTACTTGAACATTGAGCATCAAGATCTATGAAGATAGATCAAAATGCTAAACAGAACTTTCAATTGAAATGCATGCCTTGACAAGTTTTTGAAGGAGTTCAAAATAGATCAGCAAAGAAGGAGTTCTTGGCTGTGTTGTAAGGTGTGAATTTGAGTGAGACTCAAAAGCCCGACCACGGAAGAAGAAAGAGAAAGGACGAAGGTCGTCCCCTATGACTTAGCCGTAGACTCTACAGTATGCCATACTGTGTACCGCACGTGATGTGTGCCTTGCCACAAGTCTATTAAGAGGTACAGAGAGTGATCCAGGATTGAATCACTGTACAACGGTCGTAGTTATCCTTAGTAACTAATGGACTAAGGAATTTTTCTCGACTATGGAGGTGGTTGAAGAGTTCGTCGTAAAGGGTTACGTCGATGCAAGCTTTGACATTAATCTGAATAACTATGAGTAGTAAAATGGATTCGTATAATAGAGTAGATATTTGGAGTATTTCCGAATATCACGTAGTAGCAGCATCTATAAGATGACATAAAGATTTGTAAAGCACACACGGATCTGAAAGTTTCAAAACCGTTTACTAAAGCCTCTCTCACGAGCAAGACGTGATCAAACCCCTGAACTATATGGGTGTTGGATTCGTTAAAATCACATGGTGATGTGAACTAGATTATTGACTCTAGTGCAAGTGGGAAACTGTTGGAAATATGCCCTAGAGGCAATAATAAATTAGTTATTATTATATTTCTTTGTTCATGAGAATCGTTTATTATCCATGCTATAATTGTATTGATTGGAAACTCAAATACATGTGTGGATACATCGACAAAACACTGTCCCTAGTAAGCCTCTAGTTGACTTGCTCGTTGACTAAAGATGGTCAAGGTTTCCTAACCATAGACAAGTGTTGTCACTTGATAACGGGATCACATCATTAGGAGAATCATGTGATGGACAAGACCCAAACTATGAACGTAGCATATTGATCGTGTCGTTTTATTGCTTTTGTTTTCTGCGTGTCAAGTATTTGTTCCTATGACCATGAGATCATATAACTCACTGGCACCGGAGGAATACCTTGTGTGCATCAAACGTTGCAACGTAACTGGGTGACTATAAACGTGCTCTACAGGTATCTCCGAAGGTGTCCGTTGAGTTAGTATGGATCAAGACTGGGATTTGTCACTCCGTGTGACGGAGAGGTATCTCGGGGCCCACTTGGTAATACAACATCACACACAAGCCTTGCAAGCAATGTGACTATGTGTAAGTCACGAGATCTTGTATTACGAAACGAGTAAAGAGACTTGCCGGTAATGAGATTGAAATAGGTATGCGAATACCGACGATCAAATCTCGGGCAAGTAACATACCGAAGGACAAAGGGAATAACATACGAGATTATATGAATCCTTGACACTGAGGTTCAACCGATAAGATCTTCGGAGAATATGTAGGATCCAATATGGGAATCCAGATCCCGCTATTGGATATTGACCGAGGAGTACCTCGAGGCATGTCTACATAGTTCTCGAACCCGCAGGGTCTGCACACTTAAGGTTCGATGATGTTTTAGTATAGTTGAGTTATATGTGTGGTTATCGAATGTTGTTCGGAGTCCCGGATGAGATCACGGATGTCACGAGGGTTTCCGGGATGGTCCGGAGATGAAGATTGATATATAGGATGACTTCATTTGGTTACCGGAAGGTTTTCGGGCATTACCGGGAATGTACCGAGAGTGACGAATGGGTTCCGGAAGTTCACCGGAAGAGGGGCAACCCTCCCCGAGGAAGCCCAAAGGCCCTAGGGGTGGAGCACCAGCCCTTAGTGGGTTGATGGGACAGCCCAAGAGGGCCTATGCTCCATAAAGAGAAAACCAAAGAAAAAGGAAAAAAAAGAAAGGTGGGAAGGAAGAGAAGGACTCCACTTTTCAATCCTAGTTGCACTAGGATTGGAGTAGGACTCCTCTCCTCTTGGCCGGCGCCCCTTGGGGACTTGGTCCTCAAGGAATGACTCCTCCCCTTCCCTCCTATATATAGTGGTAATTTGGGGCTGATTTGAGACTACTTTTGCCACGTGCAACTCAGATCTAGACACCATAGTTTTACCTCTAGATCGTATTTCCGTGGAGCTCGGGCGAAGCCCTGCAGGAGTAGATCCTTCACCACCACCGGAGCGCCGTCACGCTGCCGGAGAACTCATCTACTTCTCCGTCTTGCTTGCTGGATCAAGAAGGTCGAGATCATTGTTGAGTTGTACGTGTGCTGAACGTGGAGGTGCTGTCCGTTCGACACTAGATCGGAACGGATCGTGGACGGATTGCGGGACGGTTCATGGGACGGTTCGCGAGGCGGATCGAGGGACGTGAGGACGTTCCACTACATCAACCGCGTTTCTTAACGCTTCCTGCTGTGCAATCTTCAAGGGTACGTAGATCCAAATCTCCTCTCGCAGATGGACATCACCATGATAGGTGTTCGTGTGCGTAGGAAATTTTTTGTTTCCCATGCAACGTTCCCCAACAATACCCCCCCAAGTACCCCGTCCCGTCTAACCTTGACACTATTGACCGGACGGATCTAGGCCTTTGACTTTTGCGGGATCAGGTTTGACCCATGGACATTTTCACCTGGTTGTGATGGGACAACCCATAGGTATACTTCGGATCAAGGTCCGGGCCCAACTCACCACAAGATTCCCTCCATGTCTCCCCGACGTGGTCATTTCCACCCTCCGTGTGACGGCGGCAGCTACGTTCGCGAGGGGGGTCACATTACGGAGCCGCGTGCTGGTTGCTTGCACGTGCACCACACTTCCAAACATGTAAGAGAGCCCAACGCAAGATGTGGCGGCATTGCTACCCCCAAGTACCCTGTTCCATCTAACCCTGACACCGTTGACCGGATCTAGCCCTTTGACTTTTGCGGGACCGGGTTTGACCCATCGACATTTTCACCTCGCTGTGATAGGGTAGCCCATAGATACACTTCAGACCAAGGTCCGACCCCAACCCACCGCAAGATTCCCTCCGTGTCTCCCCTACGAGGCCGTTTTCACCCTCCGTGTGACGGCGACAGCTACGTCCGTGAGGGGGGGTCACACTTTGGAGCCGCATGCCGGGTGCTTGCACGTGCCACCACACTTCCAGACATGTAAGAGGGACTAACACAAGACGTGGTGGGATTGCTACCCCCCAAGTACCCCGTCTCGTCTAACCCTCGCAGTGTTGACCGGACGGATCTAGGCGTTTGACTCTCACAGGACGGGGTTTGACCCATGGAAATTTTCACCTAGTTGTGATAGGCTAGCCCATAGGTACACTTCGGATCAAGGTCTGGGCCCAACCCACCGCAAGGTTCCCTCTGTGTCTCCCCGACGAGTCCATTTCCACCCTCTGTGTGACGGCGACAGCTACATCCATGAGGGGGTCACACTACGGAGTCGCGTGCCGGGTGGTCGCACGTTCCACCACACTTCCATACGTGTAAGAGGGCCCAGCGGAAGATGTTGTGGTATTGTTACCCCGTAAGTACCCCGTCCCGTCTAACCCTGACACTATTGACTGAATGGATCTAGGCCTTTGACTCTCACCAAATGGCATTTTCCCCATGGACATTTTCATATGGATGTGATAGGGCAGCCCATAGGTACACTTCGATCAAGGTCCGACCCCAACCCACCGCAAGATTCCCCCCGGGTCTCCCCGATGAGGCCGTTTCCACCCTCCATGTGATGGCGACAGCTAGGTCTGTCAGGGGGTTCACACTAGGGAGCCGCGTGCCGGTTGCTTGCACGTGCCACCACACTTTCAAACGTGTAAGAGGTCCAAGCACAAGATGTGGCAGCATTGCTACCCTCCCAAGTACCCCGTCCCGTTTAACCGTGACACTATTGACCGGACGGATCTAGGCCTTTGACTTTCGGGGGACCGGGTTTGACCCATGGACATTTTCACCTGGGTGTGATAGGGAAGCCCATAGGTACACTTCAGATCAAGGTCTGGCCCCAACCCATCGCAAAATTCCCTCCATGTCTCCTCTACAAGGCCGTTTCCACCCTCCGTGTGTCGGCGACAGCTACGTCCATGAGGGGGGGGGGTCACACTACGAAGCTGCGTGTCGGGTGATTGCACGTGCCGCCACACTTCAAAATGTATAAGAGGGCCCAACGCAAGACGTGGAGGCATTTCTACCCCCCAAGTACCCCGTCCCGTCTAACCCTCGCACTACTGACCAGACAGATCTTGGCCTTTTACTCTCTCCAGAACGGGTTTGACCCATGGACATTTTTAGGTGGCTGTGATAGGCCATCCCACCGGTACACTTCGGATCAAGGTCCGGGCCCAACCCACCGCAAGATTCCCTCGTGTCTCCCCGACGAGGTCGTTTCCACCTTTCGTGTGACAGCGACAGTTACGTCCATGAGGGGGTCGCACTACAAAACCGCATGCGGGGTGCTTGGACATGCCACTACACTTCTAGACGTGTAAGAGGGCCAAACACAAGTTGTGGCGGCATTGCTACCCCCAAGTACCCCGTCCTGTCTAACCCTCGCACTGTTGGCCAGACAGATCTAGGCCTTTGACTCTCGCCGGAGGGAGTTTGACCCATGGACATTTTCACCTGGCTGTGATAGGCCAGCTACACTTCGGATCAAGGTCCGGGCCCAACCCACCGGAAGATTCCCTCCGTGTCTCCCCGACGAGGTCGTTTCCACCCTCCGTGTGATGGCGACAGCTACGTCCGTGAGGGGGGGGGGTCACAATATGGAGCCGCGTGCGGGGTGCTTGCACGTGCCACCACACTTCCAGACATGTAAGAGGGCCCAACACAAGATGTGGCGGCATTGCTACCCCCCATGTACCCCGTCCCGTCTAATCCTAGCACTATTGACCGGACGGATCTAGGCCTTTGACTCTCGCGGGACGGTGTTGGACCCATGGACATTTCACCTGCCTGTGATAAGCCAGCCCAGAGGTACACTTCGGATCAAGGTCCAGGCCCAACCCACCGCAAGATTCCTTCCATGTCGCCCCGACGTGGCCGTTTCCATCCTCCATGTGACGACGACAGCTTCATCTCTGAGGGGGTCACACCATGGATCCACGTGTCGGGTGCTTAGCGACGTTCTTCCTCCTGTTGTACGAAGGGGTGTGTGCATCATAAAGTTTTCCCTCCAGGATTGGTCTAACCACCCCATGATTTAGCTCCTATACACAAAGAAAAATAGATGATGCATTGTAAAAACTTTGTATAGTACATGACAAAATTGACTTTTATATTGCATGGACATGGGATATAGGCTGAAGCTATCTAGAGCGTTGTACATGCCCCAAGTAAATCAAATTTTAATTTAAGAAGGAAAAATGGGCATGTGTAGCTATGCCGACGGCATAGCCTTCGACGTAGCAATAACCCGGATCGGTGAACGCCCTGATTGCTGACGTGGCACTTGCCGCATATTGATGATGTGGACAAAGTTAGCTATGCCAACGACATAGCCGTCAGTGTAGCTATTACCCTGATATGTGAACGCCGTGGATCGATGACGTGGTACCTACCGCGGATTGATGACATGAACAAAGTTAGTTCGACGGGGTCCGTTAGGGCCGTCGGCATACGTTTGCCGGCGTCAGACATCCATGAAACATCGGGTGGCAGTACCCACATATATGTCGACGGGGTGTCTATGCCGACGAACACTGTAGGCGTGGACCTAGCTATGCCGAGGGCCCAACATACGCCCGACGGCCACCGTAGGCAAAGATGAAGGTACGACAACAACCTTTATACGCCGACGGTTTCTTCTGGGTTGTCGGCATATGTTCATGTATGTCGACGGTGGCCGTCGGCATCGATTAGGCCGTTGGCATCGAGGCTTATTCCGGTAGTGCGTGTAGGTTACATTGTCACCATGTGTTGGGCATATCAGAAGTTTCCTTCATATTGTTCCCATCAGCTTATTATATAGGAAACTTGAAACTTTTTGGAAAACACATTACAAAAAAGGAGACCCTTGTGGAAAACAACAAAGGTATATATTCTTCTTGGTATTTTCTGTTTTCCATAAGTGGGTTATTTAAAATGCTCCTTCTCATTATCAAAGGTTCTTTTCATTTTAAATATATAATATGCGCAATTTTGCACCTAATGTTTTAGAATAATCCTTATTTATTGACTTCTAACTTCCTAAATATTGTACTAATGGATTTACATTTTTTGAAGATCTGATGATGCGGGAGACCCGTGGCCTGAAGGCATAGCATAATTCAAGACACTTGATAGTTGAGGAATCAATTTAGGTGGAAAAGGAAAGAGTTTGGGGTTGGATTCTACATTTATATTAATTACAACTGAAGGAATGGGATACATGATACATGATAGTAAACTAGAAATAAAAGTAAGTTTCTGGAAAAACACGAAGAATTTCAATTAGATGTTAAAAGACATGTCAACCATACGATACGATGGACTGATGTATGTAGTTAAAGAACCTTGGGGGTGCGGTCCGGGACTGTTGAAGGGAATAGAGGGATTGGTAGAATAATTGTTGTATTGCTTGAGCCTCATGAGCATATATATAGGAGTACAATGATCAACTTGGAGTACAAGGCAAGCCAGAATAATTCCTAGTTTATCTTATGTTTCCTAATAATTAATATACTCAACATCCCTCCGCAGTCACAACGGTAGCGACACAAACGCTGAGACCGGAGAAGAATCCAAAGGTAAGCCGGTGGTCATTCCCCCCACAGTCGTAACGATCGATGCATCGCGGAAGTTGTGGATGGAGTGGAAACCGACGAGGTTGCTCAAGCAAGGTGGTAGCCCTTTGTGTCGATGTCGACGTAACCGAGAGCGCAAGGTGGTGTAGCCGTGGTCGAGGTAGCCGTGGGAAGAACGCCGTGGTTGATGTCGACTCAGGGTAGCCGGTGTCGAGGAAGTCGTCGTGGAGCCGCGGGCGCAAGGAGGTACCGAGTTAGTCATGGGCGCAGAGGTGCGCTGGGAAGAAGACGTAGTTGACGACACGTAGCGCCGGGTTTGCCAAGTCCGGGGACACATCGTCGACGAAGGAACGCATCACTGTTGCCAACACCGCGCATGCGTAGACGGAGGAAGTGGATGTTGACGATGCGTTGCTCCAGGTTTGCCAGGCCTGGGAACACATCGTGGACGAAGGCACGCAGCGGTGTTGCCAGCACCGGGCAAGCGTAGACGGGGACCTGCACACAAATTGTACGCCATGTCAAGGAGTCCAGCAGAGAAGGACTCGACGACGGGTGCGGTGCAAATCGACGGGGGCTGATGTTGCCCACGGTGGTCGTAGTAGATGAAGTGGTGGGGGTAGACGACGACGACGCTGGCGATGAGCTGGTGCTGGACGAAGATGAAGGAGGTGGACAGGCGGTGCGGCTCGGGTGAGCGAGCTGCAGCAACGCCAAAGGAAAGCGGCGGCGGCCTGATGGCGGCGGCGGCTGGTTAGGAGTGCGGTGGCGATGCTCGAAGTAGGCGAGGAATAGCCCGACAGCATGACGAAGACCGGTGCGGACAATGGCATTCCCGCACCGAAGGAGATGGTTCGGCGCATACCACAGGAAGTCGACGCGCGGGGACGGTAGAGTGGACCGCGCGTAGCGTTGCTACGACACGAAGGGGCGACGAAGCCGCAATGCGCGGGTCAGGGCGACAGTGGGAAGACCTCGGGGTGGCGGCGTAGACCGCGTGCCGCAATGTTACGGCCCGAAGGAGCGACGCAGTGGCAGTGCGTGGGTCAGTGCAGCCACTGGGACGGCCTCGGGTGGCGGCGGGGACCGCGTGCCGCTGCACTACAGCCCGAAGGGGCGGTGTAGCAGCGGCTCATGGGTCGGGGCAACCACGGGGAGAACCACTGGGCGGCGGCGCTGCCGCCCGGCGGGGCAACGCGGCGGCAGCCCGTTGCTCGACCGGTGGAGGGGCGCGCTGTACTCGGGATAGCCTTCACAGGACCTGGAGAGGCACATACAGCCGACTGATCAGGTCAGTCACACGACACAGATGGAGTCGATCGCGGCGGACGGGTGATTAATCCGATCGAACGCGAGGTCGGGGGCGCTACTCGATAATGATGACAGCGTCGTGGACGATGATGCGGGGTGGCCGAGCACACTAAGGCGACGGCGGCCAACGGGGAATGGCATCCTAGAGGAGGCCGGCGATGGGCGGGGGAGCCCGAGGGAGTTGTTTCATCAATAAGAAGATCTAATCCCTTGCATTGTCCATATCATGTTAGCACATCTTCTCAACAAGCTCCTCATGTGCCAATGCCCACATACTTCTCTCTTGCTTCGCACAACCTATAGTGTTTTGTTGGCTGGAGAGCTTCCTAGTGACAAAGGCACGACCCATGAGTTGTTTGGCTCGCGGGCGGATTTTTTTGGCCATACAATTTTTTTATCGCAACTTTGCGTGGAAAACCCTATTTGCCGCGGCTTCGCATAGAGAGAATGCGAGTGAAAATGATCAGGGCCGGCCCATTAACAGTTACGGGGGATGTCGGTTTTGGGAACCTTCTAAACTTTCCTAGTCGGTTTTTTCCGGTTTTGAGAACTTTCTAGAAGATTCCGTGAACTGATTTTTCTTTATCTTTTCTGTTTCATTTTTTTCTTTTTCTGTTCCAAAAATGTTCTGGATTTTCAAAAAATGTTTCAGAATTTGAAAAAATGTTCTGGAATTTGAAAAAATGTTTGGGAATTTGGAAAATGTCCCCGAATTGTAAAAAATGTTCCGGAATTTTAAAAAGTCTTTTGGTATTTGAAAAAATGTTCCGAAATTTGAAAAACTATTCCAGAAATTTAAAAAATGTTTTGGAATTTGAAAAAATGTTCTCGAATTTTTATCACAATGTTCCGAAATTTTAAACAATGTTCCGGAATTTGAAAAATATTCTAGAATTTTATTTTTTTTTCCCGAATTTGAGAAAATGTTCCAGAATTTGGAAAAATGTTATGGAATTTGAAAAAGTATTCCTGAATTTTAAAAACTGTTCCAGCATTTAAAAAATATTCTTCATTTTCTAAAAAATGTTTGCCTTTTCAAGAAATGATTGTAAGTTTAGAAAATGTTCGGGTTTCAAAAAGTGTACATAAATTGAATGTTTTTCCCGATTTAAAAATATTTACAAATTTCGAAATTTTGTCTTTTCTAAAAATAATTGTTCTAGGTTTTGGAAATGCTCCTGTTTTCAAATTTATTTGTGTTTTGATAAATTCTTCAGAAAGTAAAAAATATTTCCATTTAGAAATTTTATTCATAAATAAAAAATCTGTTTAAGTTTCAGAAATTCAAAAAAAAATGTAACCTTTTAGAAAAAAGAGAAAGATAAACAAAAAAGAAAATAAGTTAGAAGAGGAAAAAAATAAAAAAATTGAAAAATAATTAAAAAATGTGAAAAACACCGAGCCGTTTAACTAGCCAGCTCAATCGCTTCGTCCCTCCTGTGCGAAGCCATCGTCATTGGACGCAATATGCGTCCAGTAGGAGGTCCCGCTTTGCCCATCCTGAATCGCAAATGACTCTCTTCTTTTTATCTATGTGCACTAGGCTTATGGCACCGGGTCAATTTTTTTTGCCTTTTTATCCTAGGTCCACGTGACCTTTTTTTCCTGCATTTAGTTTCTTTGATATTTTATTTTTATCAATTATTCCTATTTAACCTACTGTTTAACCTTCCTTTTCTTCTCTTTTTTTAACTTTTTTTGTTTTCATGTTTTGGTTGGGAGAGAGCATGTAAAGATTTTTTAACCTACTATTCCCAGTTTTTTTGTACCATTTTGTGCTTTCTTGTTTATGCTTATCATTATTCATAGTTTTGACTAATAAAGAAGATGACAGCTAAATCCATTCTGTAATCGAAGAGACCGTGAAAGAAACGTGTGGTTCTCTCGACTTGCTTTATCTCTTGCGACTGTAGTACAAGGGGAGAGTAGTGATTCTAGATTTTTTTTCTCCTATTTTTCATTTTCATTTTTGTTGTTCTTCTAATTTTTTGCAAGTTCATACTCATGCTTCTCTCCCTCATTTTGTTTCTTACTTCTCATTTTCTCATTTTTATTCTTGTTTTCTTTCTTCTTAATCTATTAAAAAGTTCTTTTGTTTCCTATTATCTGTAAGCAATTGTTGGAAATATGACCTAGATGCAATAATAAAGTGGTTATTATTATATTTCCTTGTCTGTGATAATCATTTATTATCCATATTAGAATTGTATTGGTGGAAACTCAAATTCATTGTATTGATATAAAACAAGACCTTAGCTCAGGTGACCGTTAGGGCAACTGACTCCCCTTTCTGAAAGAGTTTGATGCGGTCTAAAACTGTTTTTTTTCACAGGACTAAGTTTATCATTTGTAATGATGAATTAACTAGATTCTGGAAAGATACATGGCTAGGGGTGGCGCCCTTAGCTATTCAGTATCTGCAACTGTACAATATTGTCCAACGTTGACAAGTGACTGTTGCGAGTGTACTGCACGAGGCGCCTCTAAACATTCAGTTTCGTAGATCCTGGATTGGTGACTGATGGGTTAGTTGGGTGCACCTAGTCAGAAGGTTAATGGATATCAGCCTCTCTGATTCACCTAATAGTATTCAATGGAAGGTGACTACTAATGGGGTTTTTACTGTAAAATCTATGTATCTCCACGTCATAGATTTGGTGCCTATTCCAAAATAC
The DNA here is from genome assembly GCF_904849725.1 of Hordeum vulgare subsp. vulgare. Classification (NCBI taxonomy): domain Eukaryota; kingdom Viridiplantae; phylum Streptophyta; class Magnoliopsida; order Poales; family Poaceae; genus Hordeum; species Hordeum vulgare. The sequence goes on from NC_058518.1 coordinate 35,202,941, forward strand.
ACGCATATTTGGAAGGTCAAAGTGCCGTTGAGAATAAAGATCTTCATGTGGTTTGTCCACAAAGGAGTTATTCTTACAAAGGACAATTTGGCAAAACGTAATTGGAAAGGCAACCAAAGATGCAGCTTCTGTCATAATAAAGAAAATATTAAGCACCTCTTTCTCGATTGCCCTTTGGCTAAACTTTTATGGCGTTCGATTCACATTTCTTTCAATATCAGCCCTCCTAACAGCATAAATACGTTATTTGGGACGTGGTTAAAGGGGTTGCTTTTGGATTGGCACAGCTTACTCGTGTGGGAACCTGTGCATTACTTTGGGCTACATGGAACTGTAGAAATGATTTAGTGTTTAACAGATATAGCTCTATCAACTTTTTGCAGGTTATCTTCCGGGCTACTGCCTTGATACGCACGTGGTCATTACTCACTCCTGCGGAAGCCAGGGAGCCTTTGGTTACTGGGTATGCCCTTTGGGAGATCGTAGCTCAGGGTATGTTCAACCGGTTTGGACGGCGACACAATAATAGGTTATGTGGCTAGTCATCTAGATCTATTATCATAGGCGGTTGTGGCGCGAATGGCGCTTTGTATCTTTGGTTTCTTTTCTTAAACTTGATGTACTCGATTCAGACCGTTTTGTCTTTGCTTAAATAAAAGGCTGCATGCATCACTCGCTGCAGAGGCCGGGGCGACGCCTCCTTTTCTTAAAAAAATGTGTGGGTAGATAGACAACATTGTGTCCCTAGTAAGCCTCTAATGGGCTAGCTTGTTGATCAAAGATGGTCAACGTGTCGTGGCCATAGACATGAGTAGTCCTTTGATAACGGGATCACTTCATTAGCCAAAACTATGAACATAGCATGTGATTGTGTCAGTTTATATTGTTTTTTGCATATCAAATATTTATTCGTATAACCATGAGATCATGCAACTCACTGACACCGGAGGAGTACCTTGTTTGTATGAAACGCCGCAACGTAACTGGGTGACTATAAAGATGCTCTACAGGTATCTCCGAGGGTGTCTATTGGGTTGGCATGGATCAAGACTGCGACTTGTTAGTCCGTGTGACGGAGAGGTACCTCAGGGCCCACCCGGTAATACAACATCACAATGAGCTTGCAAGCAATGTGACTAAAGAGTTAGACACGGGATCTTGTGTTACGGAACGAGTAAAGAGACTTGTTGGTAACGAGATTGAACTAGGTATAGAGATACCAACGATCGAATCTCAGGCAAGTAACATAACGATGAACGAAAGGAACTGCGTACTGGATTAACTAAATCCTTGACATCGAGGTTCGACCGACAAAGATCTTCATAGAATGTGTGGCAATCATTATGGGCATCTAGGTCCTGCTATTGGTTATTGACCATAGAGGTGTCTCGGTCATGTCTGCATAGTTCTCGAACCCGCAAGGTCTGCATAGTTAATGTTCGGTGACGATATATATATATAGTTGAGTTATTGGGTTGGTGACCGAAGGTTGTTCGGAGTCCCGGATGATATCCCGGACGTCATGAGGAGCTCCGAAATGGTCTGGAGATAAAGATTTATATATAGGAAAGTGGTATTCGGGTTCCGGAATAGTTTCAGGGTTTTCCGGTATTGTACCGGGAGTGTCGAAAGGGTTCCGGGGGTCCACCGGGAGGGGCCCACCCACCCCGGGGGGCACATGGGCCTAAGATGTGGCGCACCATCCCCTAGTGGGCTAGGAAACCAACCCCAATAAGTCCCATGCGCCCAAGGGTAGGTGGGAGGAGGTGCCTTGGTGGAGGAGTCCTCCCTAGGGTGTCCACCTCCCTTGTGGGAGGTGGACTCCTTCCTAGGTTCGTTCGACTGACCCTCCTTGGAGGAGGGGCCAAATCTGAGCCCTACCTACCTGTTCCTCCTATAAATAGTGAGGGATATGGAGGCAGCCAACACACAGTTGCTTGGCGGCGCCCTACCTCTCTCTCTCTCTCTCTCGTAGTAATTCTCCACCATAGCGATCGCGATAGCGCTTGGCGAAACCCTGTTGAAATTGCACCACCACCACCGCCACCATGCCATCATGCTGCCGGACTATTGAACCTCTACTTCACCATCACTCGCTGGATCGAGGAGGTGAAGGCGTCATCGAGATGCACGTGTGCTGAACGCGGAGGAGCCGTCCGTTCTACGCTAGATCGGGAGTTTGCCGGACGAATCGTGTTTGGAACACGAAGATGTTCCATTACATCAATGAAATTCTTTAACACTTCCGCTGATCGATCTACAAGGGTATGTAGATGCAATCTCTCCTCTCGTAGATGTTCATCTCCTAGATTGATGTTGGTGAAGCATAGGAAATTTTGTGTTTCCCATGCAACGTTTCCCAATAGTGGCATCATGAGCTAGGTCTATGCGTAGATGACATCACGAGTAGAACACAAAGGAGTTTGTGGGCATTGATATTCTGATTGCTTCCTTCTTTAGTGTTTTTTTGATTCAGTGGTATTGTGGGATGATACGGTCGGACCAACGTTACTCGTCCTTGTACAAGAGACCGGTTCCATCAACTGACATGTAACATTGTTGCATAAGATGGCTGGCGGGTGTATGTCTCTCCCACCTTAGTTGAATCGGATTCGACAAAGGCGGTCCTTGTAGAAGGTTAAATAGCAACTTGCATATCACCTAGTGGCTTTGCGTAGGTAAGAATCGTTCTTGCAAGATAACCATAACAATCACGTAGAACATCCAACAAAAAATTAGAGGATGTCTAGCTTGTTTTTGCAGGGTATGTTGTGATATGATATGGCGAAAGACATGATGAAATATATTTGATGTATGAGATGATCATGTTTTGTAATAGTTATTGCGTGTCGATGCATACGACAACCGACAGGACCCAGGGTTGTCTTTAATTATTGTATGACCTATGTGTCAATCATTAAGCGCGATGTAATGCTTTACTTTATTGCTAGACGGTAGCAATAGTGGTATAAGCATGGTTGGAGCGATAACCCTAAAGGCAACACTATGATGGACATCATGGTGTTGTGCCAGTGATGATGGAGATCATGCCGGTGCTTTGGAGATGGAGATCAAAAGCACAAGTTCATGGCCATATTATGTCACTTATGATTTGCATGTGATGTTAGTCCTTTTATGCATCTTATTTTGCTTAGGACGACGATAGCATTATAAGGTGATCCCTCACTAAAATTTCAAGATAAAATTGTGTTCTCCTCGAGTTTGCACAATTGCGAAAGTTCGTCGTTTCGAAGCACCATTTGATGATCGGGTGTGAAAGGCTCTATGTTCGCATACAACAGGTGCAAGCCAGTTTTGCACATGCGGAACACTCATGTTAAACTTGACGAGCCTAGCATGTACAAATATGGCCTCAGAACACAAGAGACCAAAATGTGAAACATGAGTCATATAGTAGATCTGATCGACATCGAGATGTTCACCATTGAAACCACCTCATCTCACGTGATAATCGGACTTGGGTTGGTGAATTTGGATCATGTAGCACTCAGATGACCGGAGGGATTTCGATTTGAGTGGGAGTTTTAAGTAATATGATTAACAAAACTCGTTATCTTGAACAATAGTCTATGTAATCTTTGCAAAATTATGTTGTAGATCAATGGCTCGCACTGTAGCAACCCTGAATTTCAATGTGTTCCTAAAGAAAGCCAAGTTGTAGTTGAACATCTTCGCAATCCAAATTGCAGTGTGTCCCGCGATCTCATCACGATCCATCGCGATCTAGTGCCGAATGGACGACACCTCCACGTTTACGCTACTGAAATTCAGAAATTTGCCATCTGCCATGGCAGACGGCAAAGGGGGCAACCACGGACGGCAAAGGCTTTGCCGTCGGTGAGCAAACGGCAAACTAGATGGTAAAAAAAATCCGGTGAAGAGGTTCTTTGCCGTCTACTTTTGTAAAGCGGATGACAAAGATTCTTTGCCATGAGGGGGCAGACGGCAAATTAACTGGGACGACATATACTGCAACGTCCCCGTTAAGTGTTAACGGCAGGCGTCTGCTCTGTGCCGTCTCCCGTGCCCCCCCTTTGCCATGTGGGGGCAGACGGAAAAGAGGGGAGAGAGGGGGGGGGGCAGATTCCCCCCTTTGCGGTCTGCCCACCCCCCCTTTGCCATGTGGGGGCAGACGGCAAAGAGGGAAAACAGAGGGGGCAGATTCCCCCCTTTACCGTCTGCCCACCCCCCTCTGCCATGTGGGGGCAAATGACAAAGAGGGCAAATAGAGGGGGCAGATTCCCCCCTTTGCCGTCTGCCTACCCCCCCTTTGCCATGTGGGGGCAGACGGCAAAGAGGGTAAACAGAGGGGGCAGATTCCCCCCTTTGCCGTCTGCCCACCCCCCTTTGCCATGTTGGGGCAGACGGCAAAGAGGGGAACCTGCCCCATTTTAATTTATTTTTTTATTATATCCATCATTTTTAACAATAATCAGGATATATATATATATATGACATAAATAAATTTCTTTCCGTACTCATAACCATATTAAAATAACTCTCATCCATAGTGCATACATATTATGCAAGTTGCATCCGTACCAAACCATATACTACACCAGTTTCATCCACATGCATACAAAGTTTCATATATATCCATATACTACAATAGTTTCAATACAAGCCATGGTACAAGAAATCATCTTCAAGCATTCCATCAATATAATCCAAGCTTCCCGTGAAGTGAAGGTAATCTGCAAAATGACAAATAAGAAAGTTAGAAGAATAATACTAGATTAAGAAGTGTATATATAGGTTATTTCAGAGATAAATTAGCTAAGTATAGACCATTTAGGAGCTAACTAAGCTAATTATGTCATTTAGGTGGAACCCTAGATAACTATAGGTCGTTTCGGAGCTAACTTGGGTAAAATAGGTCATTCCGGAGCAAACTATGCTTATTAAGCCATTTTGGATCTAGCTAGGCTAATTATAGGCCATTTAATACCTAAGTTAGGGGGAATAGGTCATCTTGCAGCTACGTAAGCCTTATAATGTCATTTAGGAGAGAACTTAGCTAACTGTAGGTCATTTTTTATTAAATAGGTCATTTTGGAGCTAACTAATCTAATTATGTCATTTCGTAGGATAATTAGCCAATTTAGCCTTTCTTGGATGAGTCTAAGCTACGTAGAAGAAGAGAAAGAGAAGAAGAAGTAAAAGAAGGAGGAGGAGGAGGAGAAGGAGAAGGAAGAGGAGAAGAAGAAGAAAAGAAGAAGGAGAACGAGAAGGAGGAAGAAGGAGGAACAAGGAGAAGGAGGAGCTCCTTCTCCTTCTTCTCCTTCTCCTTATCCTCCTCCTCCTTCTTCTTCTTCTCTTCTTCTTCTTCCTTCCTTTCATTTTTTCTCTTTCTTCTCCTCTTGCCCCCTTCTTCGGGCAAAATTGGCTAAGAATGCCTTTTTGGAGCTAATTATGTCATTTTGAGGATAATTAGCTAAGTATAGGTCATGTTTTATTAAATAGACCATTTACGAGGTAACTAAGCTAATTATGTCATTTAGGTTGAGCCCTAGCTAACTATAGGTCGTTTTGGAGCTAACTTGGGTAAAATAGGTCATTCCGGAGCAAACTATGCTTATTAAGCCATTTTGGATATAGCTAGGCTAATTATATGCCATTTAATACCTAAGTTAGGGGAATAGGTCATCTTGAAGCTACGTAAGCCTTATTATGTCATTTAGGAGAGAACTTAGCTAACTGTAGGTCATTTTTTTATTAAATAGGTCATTTTGGAGCTAACTAAGCTAATTATGTCATTTCGTAGGATAATTAGCCAATTTAGCCTTTCTTGGATGAGTCTAAGCTACGTAGAAGAAGAGAAAGAGAAGAAGAAGTAAAAGAAGGAGGAGGAGGAGGAGGAGGAGGAGGAGAAGGAGAAGGAAGAGGAGAAGAAGAAGAAAAGAAGAAGGAGAAGCAGAAGGAGGAAGAATAAGGAGAAGGAGGAGCTCCTTCTCCTTCTTATCCTCCTTCTTCTCCTTCTCCTTATCCTCCTCCTTCTCCTTCTTCTTCTTCTCTTCTTCTTCTTCTTCCTTCCTTTCATTTTCCCTCTTTCTTCTCCTCTTGTCCCCTTATTCAGGCTAAATTGGCTAAGAATGCCTTTTTGGACCTAATTATGTCATTTCGAGGATAATTAGCTAAGTATAGATCATGTTTTATTAAATATACCATTTAGGAGCTCACTAAGCTAATTATGTCATCTAGGTGGAACCCTAGCTAACTATAGGTCGTTTCGGAGCTAACTTGGGTAAAATAGGTCATTCCGGAGCAAACTATGCTTATTAAGCCATTTTGGATCTAGCTAGGCTAATTATAGGCCATTTAATACCTAAGTTAGGGGGAATAGGTCATCTTGCAGCTACGTAAACCTTATTATGTCATTTAGGAGAGAACTTAGCTAATTGTAGGTCATTTTTTATTAAATAGGTCATTTTCGAGCTAACTAAGCTAATTATGTAATTTCGTAGGATAATTAGCCAATTTAGCCTTTCTTGGATGAGTCTAAGCTACGTACAAGAAGAGAAAGAGAAGAAGAAGTAAAAGAAGGAGGAGGAGGAGGAGGAGAAGGAGAAGGAAGAGGAGAAGAAGAAGAAAAGAAGAAGGAGAAGGAGAAGGAGGAAGAAGGAGGAAGAATAAGGAGAAGGAGGAGCTCCTTCTCCTTCTTCTCCTTCTCCTTATCCTCCTCCATCTCCTTCTTCCTCTTCTCTTCTTCTTCTTCTTCCTTCCTTTCATTTTTCCTCTTTCTTCTCCTATTGTCCCCTTCTTCGGGCTAAATTGGCTAAGAATGCCTTTTTGGACCTAATTATGTCATTTCGAGGATAATTAGCTAAGTATAGGTCATGTTTTATTAAATAGACCAATTAGGAGCTAACTAAGCTAATTATGTCATCTAGGTGGAACCCTGGCTAACTATACGTCGTTTCAGAGCTAACTTGGGTAAAATAGGTCATTCCGGAGCAAACTATGCTTATTAAGCCATTTTGGATCTAGCTAGGCTAATTATAGGCCATTTAATACCTAAGTTAGGGGGAATAGGTCATCTTGCAGCCACGTAAGCCTTATTATGTCATTTAGGAGAGAACTTAGCTAACTGTAGGTCATTTTTTATTAAATAGGTAATTTTGGAGCTAACTAAGCTAATTATGTCATTTCGTAGGATAATTAGCCAATTTAGCCTTTCTTGGAGCTAACTAAGCTAATTATGTCATTTAGATGGAAGTCTAGCTATTTTTTATTAAAACACTAGAAATAACATACCATTATCGTCATCACAGTGGTGAAGCACGGTGGCTCTGGCTTGTTTCACCTGGAGAAGGTTGCCCTGGAGAAGGCTCGACTGTAGAAGGGTCATGCGATGCATTTCGGGAGATATTCTGCACCAAACATCATTTGCAATGTGTAGTTAGCATGAGGACACTCTTAAGATCACTGCACTGAAATGAAACTCACCGTCCCCGCGACGTTAATGACTGGCATCGGTGGAGGGACTTGGCCGTTCTTCTCGCACATAGACTGTACATTTGGTTTCGACAAGTCAAACTTTTTATTTATTAATGAAACGGACATTCAAATGCAAGATTTGAAATAACATGAAGAAGAAACTTACCACGAAGAGCTCGTATATGGCCCTATTAGACGCATCATTCCGTGCCCTCTCCGCCTCCACCAATGCAGTCGTCCTCTCCTCCAGCTCCCTAATTTCCTTATCCTTCTCCACCATAGCCGCCTGCATTGCCTCTCTCTCTTTCTGAATAGCAGCCTGCAACACAACTCTTTGTTGGCAATGTAATCATATTGGTTCCAACGCACAACATAATGCGGAAAGATAGTTGAGTCCATTAAACTAACCTCGATGGCGAGCTCGACTGGCCGTGGACGACGTGTTATCTCCGAACAAGAGCTCGTTTGGCGTGCCTTTATCTGCCGGAGAGTGCTAGGACAACGTATAAGGCCGTCTCCAATGGCGATCGAGCCATGGGGCCTCCCGTTGCCAGCTATCATCACCAGCTCTGGATCAATAGGCCCCTCGCTCGGGTTAAAGTCATCCCCTTTCCTCACCTTCCCATGATCTCTGTACTTCATGAGCTTGTGGTGGGAGGAGATGTTGGTGAAGTTTTCTGGATGCTCGAGGTCAGACTCAGAGAATGCCTTGACCTTCTTGTACGAGGCAGTATGGGCCATCGCATACAGGTCGTACATCTGTGGCGCCTCCGTCTTATTGTGACGCGCCTAAAAGAGAGAGAGAGGAAAATTGTATTAGTAAAGGGCTCAAGATAGCATTAAGAATGAATTGCATGAGGCATGAAGCAAACCACATACCCAGTTCTCGCCAAATTGGATTAAGTGGACGCTCCCTTGATGGTGTGGCACGCCAACCATTTTGCCACGCCTCTCCTTAGCGTTGTTGTGGCTGGCCTCCCACGTTTCGGAGCACCACTAATCCACCAAGGCCTCCCAACAATCCATCTTATCCACACACCATCTCGGGGGCACCTAAGTTAATAAAGCGAAATTTGAGCGTGTAAGAACCAAATCAAGGAAACTAACTACAAAGCCTTAATAATATGTAATTACCTTCATGTAATGCTCCTTCTCCATCTTAGCATCACGGCACTTCGCCTTGTCAAGCCTAATACGCCGTGTGGCATAGTAGTCTCGAACAACCTGCACCCGAGCCTCGTGTCGAAAGTTTTGAAGTAGGCGGCGACATTCGGTTTCGAGACAACACCTCCTCGTATCCCTCCTCACACCTGTAGTAGGTCTGCAAACGAGACAACACCGATTAGTACAATAAATAGCTATTGTTGATTTATAATTGTGTGAAGGAGAAATTACCCAGAACTTTCGGATAACCTTGTCCGCCCTCGTGTCGCACAAAACACCGTCGATCTCCACCTTCGGCGGGGCCGGGGCACCCAAGTAGTGCTCCTAGGTCATTCCTACCTCTCGCTCCCGACCGGGCAACGTAACAAACCCTGGGAAGTTTTTACGGCAAAGAACACCAAGAACGCTGTTGGGCTTGCGGACACCCTTGGCAACAATCCAACCCCTACAGTATGACAAATTAAAGCAAAAACATTAGATATTTGAGAAAACGCGAAGGCAAAAGTTTAAATAAGAGTAAATTAACTTACTTGTCCCCATTTGGCCTAATCGACCACCTCTGCTCGGGGGTCGCTGGCACGAGCGGGAGCCCTGAACTACCACGCTGGTAGACGGTAGCCCCCTCACCCAGCTCCTCGTCGCTACCAGCATGGCCACTTGGCTCAGCCCAGGTATCCCACTGGGTCTCTTGGGACGTACCCTCATCCCTGCTTTGCTCCAGAGTCGCCTGGACGGAAGCCTATGGGACACGAGTCTCGTGGGTCGAAGGCTCGTCGACCCGAGGCTCATGAACCGGAGACCGTGTAGCCTCCACCTTAGACGAATCCACCCTAGAAGTCGTGTGGTCAGGTGAATCAGCTTGGGGTGGTGGCGGAGACCGTGTAGCCGCCACCTTAGAAGGTGTGGCAGCCACCGCCCTACCTCTCCCGCGCCCACGTGTACCTTTAGTACAACATAAATACCAACATGAGTAATAAAATGTATATAAATACCAATATGCATACAATATGAGTACAACATAAATACCAACATGAATACAACATGTACCTTTAGTGCCTCTCGGCTTCCGGGGGATCGACCTCCTCTCACGGGGGGCGCTCCTTGCATAGTAGAGAGCAACACTCTCCTAAGAGGCGGGGCAGGAATGGAAGTACCCATCCCATCACCCGCCGACGAAGAAGGAGCCGCGGAGTGCTTTCGACCCTTTCCCACCATCTTTCAACACCTGTCATGACAAAGAGTAAATGAAATTAGTACAACATAAATACCAACAGGACTAATAAAATGGATATAATTTAAGTGTATCATCGTCATAAATACCAACATGACTAATAAAAATTGAATACCTAACATGAACTCAAAATTTATATATAGTATATAGTACATCCAAGCAAGATCACTCATGTTGCCTAGGTACCTATGGGGGCACAAGAAATAAATATATAATTCATCATCTATATTCATACGCTAATCAAGTTTGTCAGTTTTATTACGTCCATGCAACCTACACGCTAATAGGTAAAGATAGGTCCTAATCCCACCCGAGTATGTGTAGATTGGGTTCATTTTCCCATGCTCTGCTCCACATGCGACGCAGAATTTCGGCAGCACCTCCCTGCTGTTCTCCTGATACACGTCTCGGCAATAAGCATAGAGGATGTATACCCGGAGAACAACAGGGGAGGCACTGACGAAATTCCGCATCGGATCCGGAGCACAGCATACGGGAAAACAAACCCAATCTACACATACTCGGGCTTTCCATGGATAATGTTGGACAATTCAAAAGGATGGCGGTTATAAATATGCAAAGAAATGCATATTTATAGAGTCGCCCTTTCGAACGGGAGACACATACTGGTCACGCATACTCATGATTGAAGAAACCTATAGCTAGCAAGTTTCATCGGCACGAAGACCGGGACAGAGCAAATTAATGGGTAGGAGGAGAAGTCATTTGTGCTCACCAACAAACGCAAGGGCGGAGCTCGTCCAATGCACGTGGAGGTCGTCGAACAACTGCACATTGAAATTCACACGATCAACACAAATACGATGTTTTTATAATTAACATAATCGGAAAATATGTGGCCTAACTCATAATTTACAAAACTATGACCCCCGTCGGCTTAGTGGCGTCGATGGTCGGTGCTGTCGGGTTTCGGTCGCGTCGATGGTCGGTGGTGTCGGGTGTCGGTGGCCTCCGGGGTCGGGGGTTAGTTGTGTCGGTGGTCGGGGGTTAGTGTCGTCGGGGGTCGAGGGTCACTGGCGTCAGGAGTTGGGTTCTTTTCGGTCAACAAGAGGCCGAAGAGGTGTCGGGGGTCGGGGTTGGGGGTCAGGGTACGTAGGGTGTCGGGGGTCGAAGGTTAGTGGCGTCGTGGGTCGGGGGTCGGCGGGCGAGGGTCAGTGGCGTCAGGAGCCGAGGGTCAGTGGCGTCGGGCGTCGGGGGTTGGGGGTCGAGGGTCAGTGGCGTCTGGAGTCGAGGGTCAATGGCGTCGGGCGTCGGGCGTCGGGGGTCGGCGGTTAGTGGAGTCGGGGGTCGGGGGTCAACAGTCAGTGGTGTCGGGCATTGGGGGTCGGGAGTCGGGTGTCAGTGGCGTCGGAGGTCGGGGATCGAGGGTCAGGGGTTGGTGGCGTCGGTCGTCGTAGGCCGGGGGTCGGGGGTCGGGGTCCTCTTCTTTCTTCTTCTCTTCTCTCCTCCTTTTCTTCTTCTTCTTCTTCTTCTTCTTGTTCTTGATCATCTTATTATTATTATTATTATTCTTTTTTCTCCTCCTCCTCCTCCTCCTCCTCTTCTTCTTCTTTCTTTTATCTTTCTCCTCCTCTCCTCTTTCTTCTTCTTCTTTCTTCTTCTTCTTCTTCTTCTTCTTCTTCTTCTTCTTCTTCTTCTTCTTTCTTTTATCTTTCTCCTCCTCTCCTCTTTCTTCTTCTTCTTCTTCTTCTTCTTCTTCTTTCTTCTTCTAGTTTATTATTCTCTTATTTTCTTCTAAGTTTGACTAGATAAAGCATGTAGAGTAGGAGCATAACATACAATTCAGCGCAAACATACATGTTTCTATTACAATAGAACCTCAAAAGGCTAAGATCTAAGAGGTGCAAATAAAACTACATCAATGCTTCATGCATGAGGTTTATGTCAACACCTCCTATCTTCAGACCAAAAGCTTAAAATGCAACTTCTGTCAGAAATGCACATTTACTTCAAATGCAAATCTATCATTTCTTTTTTGGGGCCCATACCCTTCTTCATCTATCATTTCTTTTTTATCTATTTTTTTCTTTTCTATCTACTTTTTCTACTTAATAAACTAACTATCTAATTTAACATAAAAACAGAAGAAGAAAAAACTAACTATCCAATTTAACAGAAAAAACAAAAAATAAACTAACTATCTAAATTAACTATCTAATTTAAAAGAAAAAACAAGAAATAAAGCGAAAAAGAAAAAAAAAGCTTAACTGCGTAGGGGCAGTGGGCGGCTGGGGCGGAGGGCAGTGGGAGGAGGGGAGGGCGAGCTTCGGCCCTGGGCGGCGGGGAGGAGGTGCGGGGGGAGGAGGGGAGGGCGACCTCCGGCCGTGCGGCGGTGGTGGGCCGGAGCGGCTCCGGTGATGGCAGTGGCGGCACTCGGGTGGGCGGGGCGCGGGAAGGAGGGGCGCATGGAGGACGTGCGCGGGGAGGAGTTGCGCGGGGAGGAGGGGAGGGCGAGCTCCGGCGAGCTCCGGTGGTGGTGGCGGCGGCGCTGGAGTGGGCAGTCCGCCGGGAGGAGTTGCGCTGGGGTGCGTGGGCAGTGCGCGAGTTGGCCGTTAGGGGAGCGGGGGGTGGGGGCTGGGCGCCGTTAGGGGGAGCTCCTTTGCCGTCTGCAAAGGCTGGGAGGCAGACGGCAAAGGGGTGGGTGGGGTGCGGCGCGAGTTGGCCGTTAGGGTGGCGCCCCTTTGCCGTCCGCGTGCTCTTTGCCGTTCGCCTTTAGGGCCTTTACCATGTGTCAGCAGACGGCAAAGAGGTGGCAGACGGCAAATAAAACCTTTGCCATCGGCAACCTCTTTGCCGTCCACTTTGTACCAACTAACGGCAAAGAGCATCTTTGCCATGCGTCAGCAGACGGCAAAGGCACGGCAGACGACAAATTTATCAATTCCAGTAGTGTTAGCACACGTACAACTCGATGAAGATCCCTGCCTTTTTGATCGAGCAAGAGGGGTGGAGAGGCAGATGAGTCCTCCAACACAATGACGTGGTGGTAGTTGTGGTGGACAATCCAGCAGGGCTTTGCCAAGCGCCCCAGAACTAGTCTAGAGGAGACAATGATCTAGAGAGAGAGGGCAACACATGGGTAATTAGGGTTAGGGCTGCCTCTAATTCCTCTAGTATATATAGGAAGGAGGGAGGGGAGGAGGCAGCCTCAAACCCTCAAGGTTTGGCCGAGATTGGAGGTGGAGGAGTCCTACTCCAATCCTACTAGGAGTAGGATTCCTCCTCTCTACTTGGAAACCCTTTCCACCTTTTCCACCTTTGGTTTTTCCCACCCCTAGCCGCATGGGACTTAGTGGGTGGTTCGGACAGCCCACTAGGGGCTGGTTTGACTCCTCCCACAGGCCATGAGGTCCTTTGGGTCGAGACACCCCTCCCGATGGCCCCCGGCACCCTCCCGGCACTCTCGGTACACTACCGAAGTACCTAAAACTTTTCCGATGACCAAAACAGGACTTCCCATATATCAATCTTTACCTTCGGACCATTCCAGAGCTCCTATTGACATCGAGGATCTCATCCGGGACTCCGAACAACCTTCGGTCACCAATATACATAACTCAATACTACCGAAACGTCACCAAACCTTAAGTGTGCAGACCGTGCGGGTTCGAGAACTACGCAGACATGACCCGAGACACTCTCCGGTCAATATCCAATAGCAGGAACTGGATTCCCATATTGGATCCTACATATTCTATGAAGATCTTTATTGGTTGAACCTCTATGTCAAGTATTTAGTTAATCCCGTACGCTGTTCCCTTTGTCCATCAGTAGGTTACTTGCCCGAGATTCGATCGTCGGTATCTCCATACCTAGTTCAATCTTGTTACCGGCAAGCCTCTTTACTCGTTCCGTAATACAAGATCCCGTAACTAAGTTCTTAGTCACATTGTTTGTAAGGCTTGTTGTGATGTTGTATTACCGAGTGGCCCCCGAGATACCTCTCCGTCACACGAAGTGATAAATCCCAGTCTTGATCCATGCCAACCCAACAGACACCTTCAGAGATACCTGTAGAGCACCTTTATAGTCATCCAATTATGTTGCGACATTTGATACACCCAAGGTATTCCTTCGGGTTCGGCAGTTGCATGATCTCATGGTCATAGGAACAGATATATTAACATGCAGAAAACAGTAGCAATAAACTGAGACGATCATATGCTACGTTCAGAGTTTGGGTGTTGTCGATCACATCATTCTCGTAATGATGTGATCCCGTTATCAAGTGACAACAATTGTCTATGTCCAGGAAACCTTAACCATCTTTGATCAACGAGCCAGTCAACTAGAGGCTTAGTAGGGATAGTGTTTTGTCTATGTATCCACACATGCATTTGTGTTTCCATTCAATACAATTCTAGCATGGATAATAAATGATTATCATGAACAAGGAAATATAATAATAACCAATTTATTATTGCCTCTAGGGCATATTTCCAACAGTTTGCCACTTGCACTAGAGTCATCAGTCTAGTTCACATCACTATGGGATTGTAATGAATCTAACACCCATACAGTTATGGGGTTTGATCATATCTTGCTTGTGAGAGAGGTTTCTAGTCAACGGGTCTGAAACTTTTAGATTCGTGTGTACTTTACAAATCTCTATCTCATACTGTACATGCTCATACTACGCCCCACTTGGAACAATTCCAACCGACTGCTGCACTATATGAATCTGGTTTACTACTCAGAGTTCTCCGAATTATTATCAAAGCTTGCATTGACGTAGCCCTTTACGACGAACTCTTTTATCACCTCCATAATCGAGAAAAATTCCTTATTCCACTAGTTACTAAGGATAACTTTGACCGCTGTCCAGTGATCGATTCCTGGATCACTGCTTATACCCCTTGACACACTCATGGCAAGGCACACATTAGGTGCGGTACACAACATGGCATATTGTAGAGCCTACGACTAAGGCATAGGGGACGACATTCATCCTTACTCTTTCTTCTGTCGTGGTCGAGCTTTGAGCCTTACTCTAAATTTCACACCTCAAAACACATCCAATAACTCCTTCTATGACCGATATATTTTGAGCTCCTTCAAAATATTGTCGCGGTATGTATTCAATTAAAAGTTCTATTAAGCATTTTGATCTATCTTTATAGATCTTGATGCTCAATGTTCAAGTAGCTCAATCCAGGTTTTCCTTTGAAAACCTACTTTCAAACAACCCTTTATGCTTTCTAGAAATTCTACATCATTTCCGATCAACAATATGTCAACCACATATACTCATCAAAAATTCTATAGTGCTCCCACTCACTTTCTTGGAAATACAAGTTTCTCATAAACCTTGTATAAACCCAAAAGCTTTGATCATCTCATCAAAGCGTATATTCCTACTCCAAGATGTTTGCTCCAGTCCATAGAAGGATCGTTGGATCTTGCATACTTGTTAGCATCCTTAGGATCAACAAAACCTTATGGTTGTATCACATACAACCTTTCCTCACGAAAACGTGTTTTGACATCCATCTGCCATATTTCATAATCGAAAAATGCAGCAAGTGGTAGCATAATTCCAACAGACTTCAGCATCGCTACGAGTGAGAAAGTCTCATCGCAGTCAACTCTTTGAACTTGTCGGCAACATCTTTGCGACAAGTCGATCTTTCTTAATGGTGACATTCACCATCATCGCCCGTCTTCCTTTTAAAGATCCATCTGTACCTAACAGCCTTATGAACATCAAGTAGTTCTTCCAAAGTCTACACTTTGTTTTCATACATGGATGCTATCTCGAATTTCATGGCCTTTAGCCATTTGTTGGAATACGGGCCCACCCTCGCTTCTCCACAACTCGTAGGTTCATTGTTGACCAGCAACATGGCCTCCAAGACAGGATTACCGTACTACTCTGGAGCAGTACATTTCCTTGTCGACCTATGAGGTTTGGCAGTAACTTGATGTGGAGCTTCATGATCACCATCATCAGCTATCCACTTCAACTAGTGTAGGCGCCGCAGGAACATCTTCCCGCGCCCTGCTACTCATTGGTTGAAGTGACGGTTTAATAACCTCATCAAGTTTCCACCATCCTCCCACTCAATTCTTTTGAGAGAAACTTTTTCTGGAGAAATGAACCATTTCTAGAAACAAACACTTCGCTTCCGGATCTGAGATAGGAGGTATACCCAACTGTTTTGGGTGTCCTATGAAGATGCATTTATCTGGTTTGGGTTCAAGCTTATGAGGCTGAAACTTTTTCACAGAAGCGTCGCAGCCCCAAAGTTTTAACAAATGACAGCTTAGGTTTCTCCAAACCATAGTTCATACGGTGTCATATCAAAGGAATTACGTGGTGCCCTATTTAAAGTGAATGCGGTTGTCTCTAATGCCTAACCCAAAAACGATAGTAGTGATTCGATAAGAGACATCATAGTATGCACCATATCCAATAGGGCGCGGCTATGACGTTCGAACACACCATCACACTATGGTGCTCCAGGTGGCATGAGTTGTGAAACAATTTCATAGTGTCTTAATTGTTTACCAAACTCACAACTCAGATATATATTTACCTCCTTGATCACATCATAGACATATTATCCTCTTGCCACGACGATCTTCAACTTCACTCTGAAATTGCTTGAACTTTTCAATATTTTAGACTTGTAATTCATCAATTAAATACACTGGTATCTAGTCAAATAATTAGTAAATTAATAACATAACGATATGCACTGTGTGCCTCAGCACTCATTGGACTACATACATCAAATGAAAACGAGGCCTTCAGTCATCTTGCCCGTGTGGCATGATTTTCATGTCTCAAGTGATTCAAAATCAAGTGAGTCTAAACAATCCATCTGCATGGAGTTTCCTCATGTGTTTATACCAATAGGCATGGTTCACATGTCTCAAATGTTTAAAAAATGAGTGAGTCCAAAGATCCATGAGCATGGAGCTTCTTCATGCGTTTTATACCAATATGACTCAAGCTGCAGTGCCACAAGAAAGTGGTACTATCATTACTACTTTGTATCTTTTGGCATCAATATTATGAGTATGTGTATCACTATGATCGAGATTCAATAGCCATTCATTTTAGGTGCATGACCATTGAAGGTTTTATCCAAGTAAATAGAGTAACCATTATTCTCTTTAAATGAATAACCGTATTGCAATAAACATGATCCAATCATCTTCAAGCTCAACGCAAACACCAATCAATATTTAGGTTTAACACTAATCCCGAAGGTAGAGGGAGCGTGTGATATTGATCACATCAACCTTGGAATTACTTCCAACACACATCGTCACCTCACCCTTGCTAGTATTCGTTTATTCCGTAGCTATAATTTCGAATTACTAATATTTAGCAACTGAACCGGTATCTAATACTCTGGTGCTACTAGGAGTACACATCAATATCACGTATATCCAATATACTTTTGTCGACTTTGCCAGCCTTCTCATGTACCAAGTATCTAGGGTAATGCTACTTCACTAACCGTTCCCCTCATTTTTAGAAGCACTTAGGCTCGGGTTTGGGTTCAACCTTGGGTTTTGTTCACTAGAGCGGCAACTGGTTTGCCATTCAAGAAGTATCCCTTCTTGCCCTTGCCCTTGCCCTTCTCGAAACTAGTGGTTTCACTAACCATCAACAATTGATGCTCCTACTTGATTTCTACTTTCGCGGTGTCAAACATCGCGAATAACTTAGGGATCATCATCTTTATCCCGACATGTTATAGTTTATCACGAAGCTCAGTAGCTTGGTGGCAGTGACTTTGGAGAACTATGTAAATCACTATCTTATCTCGAATATCAACTCCCACTCGATTCAAGCGATTGTAGTACTCAGACAATCTGAGCACATGCTCAGCGATTGAGCTTTTCTCCCTTACTTCGCAGGGCAAGAATCTTGTCGGAGGTCTCTTACCTCTCAGCGCGGGCACGATCCTGAAATCCGAATTTCATCTCTTGGAACATCTCATATGTTCCGTGACATTCCAAACGTCTTCGGCGCCTCAATTCTAATCCGTTAAGCATTACCCATTGAACTGTCACATAGTCATCAAAAACGTGTATGTCAGATGTTCGCAACATCCACAGACGACGCTCGGGGTTCAACACACCGAATGGTGCATTAAGGACATAAGCCTTCTGCGCGGCAATGAGGACAATCCTCAGTTTACGGACCCATCCCGCATAATTGCTACTATCATATTTCAACTAATTTTCTCTTGGAACATAAAAATAGTAGAGCTACAGTGCAATCTACAACATAATTTGCAAAGACATTTTTGACTATGTTCATGATAATAAGTTCAATTAATCATATTACTTAAGAACTCCCACTCAAATTGAAATCCCTCTTGTCATTCGAGTAACACATGATCCAAATTCACCAACTCAAGTCCGATCATCATGCGAGTTGAGTTGGCTTCAATGGTGAACATATCTATGTTGATCATATCTACTACATGACTCATGTTTGACCTTTCGGTATCTTGTGTTTCGAGGCCATGTCTATACATTCTAGGCTCGTCAAGTTTAACCCGAGTGTTCCGCGTGTGCAACTCTTTTGCGCCCATGGTATGTGAACGTAGAGTCTATCACACCCGATCATCACGTGGTGTCTCGAAATGACGAACTGTCACAACGGTGCACAATCGGGGAGAACACAATTTTATCTTGAAATTTTAGTCAGGGATCACCTTATAATGCTACTTTCCTCCTAAGAAAAATAAGGTGTATTAAAGTATTAACATCACATGCAAATCATAAGTGACATGATATGGCCATGAACTTGTTCTTCTTGATCTCCAATAATTAAAGACAACCCTATCGCTCCTGCCGGTTGCCGTAGCATCAACATGCAATTCAATATTTGGCTATTACAACATGATCATCTCATACATCAAATATATCATATCATGTCTTTGGAAATATCATATCACAACATACTCCGCAAAAACAAGTTAGATGTCCTCTAATTTGTTGTTGCATGTTTACGTGGCTGCTATGGGTATCTAACATGATCGCATCTTACTTACTCAAAACCACAACGGTGATATACAAGTTGCGATTTAACCTTCTCCAAGGACCACCTTTGTCAAATCCGATTCAACTAAAGTAGGAGAAACTGACACCTGCCAACCATGTTTATGCAACAAGTTGCATGTCAGTCGATGGAACCGGTCTCTCGTAAGCGTACGAGTAAGGTTGGTTTGGGCCGTTTCATCTAAAAATACCGTCGAATCAAGAAAAGACTAAGGAGGGAAGCAATCTGAATATCAACACCCACATACTCCTTTGTGTTCTACTCAAGATGTCATCTACGCATAGACCTAGCTCTGATACCACTGTTGATGAACGTTGCATGGGAAACAAAAAAATTCCTATGCACACGCAAGACCTATCCATGGTGATGATCATCTATGAGAGGGGAGATCGGATCCACATACCCTTGTAGATCGCTAAGCGGAAGCTTATATAATGCGGTTGATGTAGTGGAACATCTTCGCGACCCAAATCACAGTCCATCCCGCGATCTCATAATGACCCATCCCGCGACCCCATCACGATCCATCCCGATCTAGTGCCGAACGGACGACACCTCCGCGTTCAGCACACGTACAGCTCGATGACGATCCCCGCCTTGTTGATCCAGCAAGAGGGGCAGATAGGTAGATGAGTTCTCCAACACGATGGTTTGCTGGTGGTGGTGGTGGAAAATCGAGCAGGGCTTCGCCAAGCGCTGTTGAACTAATCTAGTAGAGAGAGAGGGCAACACGTGGATAATTAGGGTTAGGACTGCCTCTAATTCCTCCAGTATATATAGGAGGGAGGGAGGGGAGGATGCAGACTCAAACCCTAAAGGTTTGGCCTAAATTGGAGGTGGAGGAGTCCTACTCCAATCCTACTAGGAGTAGGATTCCTCCTCTCCACTTGGAAACCCTTTCCACCTTTGGGTTTTCCCACCCCTAGCCGCATGGGCCTTAGTGGTTGGTTCGGCCAGCCCACTAGGGACTGGTTTGACTCCTCCCACAGCCCATGAGGTCCTTTGGGTCGATACACCCCTCCCGATGGCCCCCGGTACCCCCCGGCACTCCCGGTACACTACCGAAGTACCTTGAACTTTCCGGTGACCAAAACAACACTTCCTATATATCAATCTATATCTCCAGACCATTCCGAAGCTCCTCATGATGTCCAGGATCTCATTCGGGACTCTGAACAACCTTCGGTCACCAACAGACATAACTCAAAACTACCAAAACGTCACCGAACCTTAAGTGTGCAGACCCTGCGGGTTCGAGAACTATATAGACATGACCTGAGACACTCTCTGGTCAATATACAATAGCGGGACCTGGATGCCCATATTGGATTCTACATATTCTACGAAGATCTTTATCAGTTGAACCTCTATGTCAAGGATTCAGTTAACGTCGTACGCTTTTCCCTTTGTCCATCGATATATTACTTGCCCGGGATTCGATTGTCGGTATCTCCATACCTAGTTCAATCTCGTCGCCGGCAAGTCTCTTTACTCATTCTGTAATACAAGATCCTGTAACTAACTCCTTAGTCACATTGCTTGCAAGGCTTGTTGTGATGCTGTATTACCTAGTGGGCCCCGAGATACCTCCCCGTCACACGGAGTGACAAATCCCAGTCTTGATCCATGCCAACCTAACACACACCTTCGTAGATACCTGTAGAGCACCTTTATAGTCACCCAATTACGTTGCGACGTTTGATACACACAAGGTATTCCTTCCATGTTCGGGGGTTGCATGATCTCATGGTCATAGGAACACATACATTGACATGCAGAAAACAGTAGCAATAAACTGACACGGACATATGCTACGTTTATAGTTTGGGTCTTGTCCATCACATCATTCTCCTAATGATTTGATCCCATTATCAAGTGACAACACTTGTCTATGGCCAGGAAACCTTAACCATCTTTGATCAACGAGCCAATCAACTAGAGGCTTACTACGGACAATGTTTTGTCTATGTATCCACACATGCATTTGTGTTTCCATTCAATACAATTCTAGCATGGATAATAAATGATTATCATGAAAAAGGAAATATAACAATAAGCAATTTATTATTGCCTCTAGGGCATATTTCCAACAAGATGTTCCAAGAGTTTAAGTTTATTTTTGAAAAGAATGGTCGGATCGATCGGTATGAGACCTTCGATAAGTTCTATGCTTGCAAGATGGAGGAGAACGGGTCTGTCGGTGAGCACATACTCAAGATGTCTTGGTATTCCAATCGTCTCGCTCAATTGGGAATTGATCTCCCACTAGTGGTGATCACTAAAATAGTTCTTCAAGCACTTCCACCTAGCTACAAAACCTTTGTGATGAACTATAACATGCAATGGATGAAGAAATTAGTCACCGAGCAGTTTGCGATGCTGAAAGTCGTTGAGTCAGAAATTGAGAAGGAGCATCAAGTGTTGATGGTCAATAAAATCAATAGTTTCAAGAAGAATGGCAAGCGAAAGAAGGGTAACTCTAAGAAGAGTGGAAAAGAAGTTGCCCCTCTCGTGAAGAAACGCAAGGCTGGACCCAAGCCAGAAACTGAGTGCTTTCATTGCAAGAGGACTGGCCACTGAAGCGGAACTTCCCCAAGTATCTGGCCAACAAGAATGCGGCCAACACCAAACAAGGTATATATGATATACATGTTATTGATGTGTATCTTACTGTTAGAGCATATTTCTCCATATGTGGTTTTGGTAATTGATGACAATCCCTATGGACTAATGGTTGTGTGAAGTTATATTTATAGGATTTGTCCATAGGCACTTCTTGAAGTCCATTTGTTGGGTTCAAGGAGTTTATATGATGACCAAGGTGGTATTCAAGGTATTATCCAAAGAATGGTCATAGAGTCACAAGGTTGATCAAGATCGTCAGACAAAGAGTAAATCAAGATGATCAACACACAAAGCGTACAAGATATACCAAGAGGGATCAAGTGATCCCATGGTATGGTAAGCATTGTCCGTTATGTGTTTGTGTACTAACCCATGGTCTTCGTTAGAGTTCTATGTGGGGTTAGGTGTGTTTCCATGGGTTGGGCTCGCATCAAGAGGAAGATCTCATACAACCCATGGAGGATGGTATAAAGTGGTGATCGTCATCAAGATTGCTGTGTGCAAATTCAAGTGGATCAACACGAAGATATCATGCTTGAAGCTGGTCGTCCATTGTGGTGGCAATGGACTTGTGAAGATATGCTGAAGAGCGGCTCACCCATAGTGTGTATGAGAGATCAATCAACTAGTCTTCATCAAGCCAACGCAATTAAGAAAGATGGTCCATCTTGAGGAAGCCAAGATCATCATCATCTAGCTCAAGAGGACGAGGTGCAAGGTATAGGTTTGCCCTTGATAGGTTTTATGTTTTAGGATAGATTGTTGTACTATCAAGGGGAGCTCTCAAGTGAGTAGCTTGATTGTATCGTTCGTTGAGAGCTCAAACCATTTGCATCCTTGCATCATACTTCTTGGTTCTTGTTTGGTGTTTCTCTTGGTGAGTTTTAGAGCTTATGGTCATCTTCATGACAAGCCCGAGTTCATCGAAAACGGAGGCCATATGCATCTTCTATGATGTTTTCGATGTTGGAGTTTTTGCTGGTTCTTCATTCATAGAGATCCACATCTCTATATCTATGTTTGATAGCTCTTGTCATCCTGAATCCAACAAGGTTGGGTTTGCTCGATTCGAAGCTTGTATGCGAAAGTTATGGATGTCTCAGTGGCAAGCGGTAGTACCGCTTGTGCCAAGCGGTAGTACCGCTCCAGGTGGGTGGTAGTACCGCTTCAGGGCGGTAGTACCTCTCTCTGAGCAGTTGTACTTCATCGGACTTTTTTGCGAATACTTTTCCAAGCGGTGGTAGGCCCAACAGTAATATCTTTACTACCGTGGTTGTGCGGTAGTACCGCTCCTTGCCTAGCGGTAGTACCGCTTGTGCCAAGCGGTAGTACCGCTCCTCACCAGCAGTAGTACCGCTAGGGGCAGCGGTAGTACCGCTCCTCGCCAGCGGTAGTACTACTAGAGGCAGCGGCAGTACCACGCCTCGCCAGCGGTAGTATCGCTGTGTGCGGGTCGTAAATGGGGGTAACAGTTTGATTCCCCCCACTATATAAAGGGGGTCTTCTTCCCCCTTGGACTTATCTATCCGTTGAGCTCGTGTTCTTCCCCCATTGTTGAACTTCTTAGATCTTTCTAACTCTCAATCCCTCCAATGATTCTTGCTAGTTCTTGAGGGAAAAGAGAGAGGAGATCTAGATCCACATCTCCAACAATCACTTTCTCCTCTATGTGAAGGGAACCACTTGGATCTTGATTTTGGAGTTCTTTGTGAGATCCTTGTTCTTCCTCTCATATTTCTCCATAGCTTTTGTTGTTGTGGGGGATTTGAGTGTGAGGGACTTGTCCACTTCGTGTGTTCTTGCCATTGCATTTGGTGCATAGGTTTGAGTTCTCCACAGTGATACGTGGAAGTGAAGTTTGAAAAGCTTATTACCCTTGGGTGCTTGGTACCCCTAGAAGCCTGGTGGTGCCTTGGAGCTTAATCATTGTGGTGTAAAGCTCTGGGAAAGCGTCGGGGTCTCCAATTAAGTTGTGGAGATTGCCCCGAGCATTTCTGGCCACCTCGAAGCCATATGCCATTATGGTGAAGCTTCGTGGTGTTTTTGGGAGCCTCCAATTAAGTTGTGGAGATTGCCCCAACCTTGTTTGTACGGGTTCGGTGACCTCCCTCAAGGGTCCCTTAGTGGAATCACGACATCTTGCATTGTGCGAAGGCGTGAGGAGATTACGATGGCCTTAGTGGCATCTTGGGGAGCATTGTGCCTCCACAGCGCTCCAACGGGGATTAGCATCCGCAAGGGTGTGAACTTCGGGATACATCATCTTCTCCGCCTGCCACGGTTATCTCTTACCGGAACCCTTTACTTATGCACTTTACTTTGTGATAGCCATATTGTTTATTGTCATATATCTTGCTATCACTTAGTTGTTTATCTTGCTTAGCATAAGTTGTTGGTGCACATAGGTGAGCCTAGTTGTTTTAGGTTTTGTGCTAGACAAATTAAACGTTAGTTTTATTCCGTATTTGTTCAAGCCTAAACCGTAATTATTTTAAAGCACCTATTCACCCCCTCTAGGCGACATCCACGTCCTTTCACTTACCAACTATCATTGTAGTGCCTGGGTATTTGATACCTTTTATGTTTCTCACATTTGCAACTCAAAGCAGGAACTACGGAATAGATGGAGGATGGCGAAGGATGAAGTGATGATGCACGTGGGAAATGGTTCCAAGGTTGATGTGATCACCGTCGGCACGCTCGTTCTTCGATTACCATCGGGATTAGTGATGAACCTAAATAATTGTTATTTAGTGCATATGTTGAGCATGAACATTATATGTAGATCTTGTTTGATGTGAGATAGTTACGCATTTCAATCAGAGGATAATGGTTGTTCTATTTATATGAGTAATCTATTTTATGGTCATGCACCCATTATGAGGGGTTTATTCTTAGTGAATCTCGATAGTGATGACACACATGTTCATAACATTGATGCCAAAGGATGTACAATTGATAAAGATAGTACCACTTTCTTGTGGCACTCCTGCTTAGGTCATATTGGTGTAAAACGCATGAAGAATCTCCATGCTAATGGACTTTTGGAGTCACTTGATTTTGAATCACTTGACACATGTGAACCATGCCTTATGGGCAAGGTGACTAAGACTCCGTTCTCCGGAACAATGGAGCTCGCAAGTGACTTATTGCAAATCATACATACTGATGTGTGCGGTCCTATGAGCATTGAGGCACACGTTGGATATCATTATTTTCTCACCTTCACTGATGACTTAAGTAGATATGGGTATATTTACTTAATGAAACACAAGTATGGAATGTTTGAAAAGTTCAAGTAATTTCAGAGTGAAGTTGAGAATCATCGTAAAAGATTAAATTCCTACGATCTGATCGAGAAGGAGAATATCTGAGTTATGAGTTTCGCAATCACCTAAGACAATGTGGAATTGTTTCACAGTTGACGCCACGTGGAACACTACAGCGTAATGTGTGTCTAAACATCATAATCGAACCTTATTGGATATGGTCCATTCTATGATGTCTCTTGCCGATTTGCCATTATTGTTTTGGGGTTATGCATTAGAGAGAGATGCATTCACCTTAAATAGGGCACCATCTAAATCCGTTGAGACGACGCTGTATGAACCGTGGTTTAGCAAGAAACCAAAGTTGCCGCTTCTTAAAGTTTGGGGATGCGATGCTTATGTCAAAAAGCTTGAACCAGAACCCAAAGCGGAGAAATGTGTCTTCATAGGATACCCAAAAGAAATGGTTGGGTATACCTTCTATCTCAGATTCGAAGGCAAAGTGTTTGTCGCTAAAATGGGTCTTTTTTAGAGAAAGAGTTTCTCTCGAAAGAATTGAGTGGGAAGAAGATAGAACTTGATGAGGTTGTTGAACCTTTACTTCAACCAGAGAGTAGCACAATGCAGAAAGATGTTTCTATGGAGCCTTATCAGTTGAAGAGGAAGCTAATGATGATGATCATAAAGCTTCAGATCAAGTTACTATTGAACCTCGTAGGTTGACAAGGGCACACACTACTCCTGAGTGGTACGGTAACCCTGTCTTAACGGTCATGTTGTTGGACAATAATGTACTTACGATCTATGGAGAAGCGATGGTCAGCCTGGATTCCAACAAATGGTTAGAGGCCATGAAATCCGGGATAGGATCCATGTATGAAAACAAAGTATGGACTTTGGAATTATTACCTGAATGGCGAAAGGCCATTCAGAATAAATGGATCTTTAAGAAAAAGACGGACGCGGATGGTAATGTCACCGTCTAAAGAAAAAGACGGACGCGGATGGTAATGTCACCGTCTATAAAGCTCGACTTGTGGCAAAAGGTTTTTCACAAGTTCAAGGAGTTGACTATGATGAGACTTTCTCACCCATAGGGATGCCTAAGTCCGCCAGGATCATTTTAGCAATTGCTGCATTTTTTGATTATGAAATTTGGCAGATGGATGTCAAAATAGCGTTCCTTACCGGTTTCCTTAAGGAGGAGTTGTATATGATGCAACGAGAAGGTTGTTTTGATCGAGAGAATGCTCACAAAGTATGCAAGCTCTAGTGATACATTTATTGACCGGTGCAAGCATCTCGGAGTTGGAATCAATGCTTTGATGAGGTGATCAAAGCGTTTGGGTTTATACAAATTTATGGAGAAGCTTGTATTTACAAGAAAGTGAGTGGGAGCTCTATAGCGTTTCTAATATTATATGTGGATGACATACTTTTGACTGGAAAAAATATTGAATTTTTGGGAAGTGTAAAGGAATATTTGAACAAGAGATTTTCAATGAAGGACCTAGGAGAAGCTGCTTTCATATTAGGCATCAAGATCTATAGAGATAGATCAAGACGCTTAATACGACTTTCACATAGCACATACCTTGACAAAGTTTTGAAGAAGTTCAAAATGGATCAGTCTAAGAAAGGGTTCTTGCCTGTATTGCAAGGTGTGAAGTTGAGTAAGACTCAATGCCGAGTGACTGCAAAAGATATAGAAAAGATGAGTCTCGTTGCCTATGCTTCTACCATAGGCTCTATCATGTATGGAGTGTTGTGCATGAGACCGTATGTCAGCCTTGCCATAAGTATGACCGGAAGGTTTCAATGAGATCCAGGAATGGAACACTTGACAATGGTCAAAAATATCCTTAAGTACCGAAAAAGGACGAAGGAAATGTTTCTCGTTATGGTGATGATCAAAAGCTCGTCTTAAAGGGTTACGTCGATGCAAGCTTTGACACTGATCCGGATAACTCTAAGTCTCAAACCAGATATGTATATTCTCAATGGGGGAGGAGTAAGCTGGTGCAGTTCCAAGAAAAGCGTGGTAGTTCATTCTCCATGCGAAGAGGAGTACATAGTTGCCTCAGAGGAGGCTGAAGAGGGTGTATGGATGAAGGAGTTCATGACAGATCTTGGAGTTGTGCCGAGTGCACTCGATCCAATGACTCTATTCTGTGACAACACTGGTGCCATTGCAGTGGCTAAGGAACCAAGGTTCCACAAGAGGACCAAACACATAAAGCGACGCTTCAATTCCATCCATGATTGCATCAAGGAGGAGGACATAAATATTTGCAAAGTATACACGGATCTCAATGCCACACAACAATTGACTAAGCGTCTTTCAAGAGCGAAACATGATCAACACCAGAACTGTATGGGTGTTAGATACATTACAATGTAAACCACATAGTGATGTGAGCTAGATTATTGACTCTAGTTTAAGTGGGAGACTGTTGGAAAGATGCCCTAGAGGCAATAATAATCTTATTATTATTATATTTCCTTGTTTATGTTAATCGTTTATTATCCATGCTAGAATTGTATTGATTGGAAACTCAAATACATGTGTGGGTACATAGACAACACTGTGTCCCTAGTAAACCTCTAATGGGCTAGCTCGTTGATCAAAGACGCCCTTAGCTATTCAGTATCTGCAACTGTACAATATTGTCCAACGTTGACAAGTGACTGTTGCGAGTGTACTGCACGAGGCGCCTCTAAACATTCAGTTTCGTAGATCCTGGATTGGTGACTGATGGGTTAGTTGGGTGCACCTAGTCAGAAGGTTAATGGATATCAGCCTCTCTGATTCACCTAATAGTATTCAATGGAAGGTGACTACTAATGGGGTTTTTACTGTAAAATCTATGTATCTCCACGTCATAGATTTGGTGCCTATTCCAAAATACACGCATATTTGGAAGGTCAAAGTGCCGTTGAGAATAAAGATCTTCATGTGGTTTGTCCACAAAGGAGTTATTCTTACAAAGGACAATTTGGCAAAACGTAATTGGAAAGGCAACCAAAGATGCAGCTTCTGTCATAATAAAGAAAATATTAAGCACCTCTTTCTCGATTGCCCTTTGGCTAAACTTTTATGGCGTTCGATTCACATTTCTTTCAATATCAGCCCTCCTAACAGCATAAATACGTTATTTGGGACGTGGTTAAAGGGGTTGCTTTTGGATTGGCACAGCTTACTCGTGTGGGAACCTGTGCATTACTTTGGGCTACATGGAACTGTAGAAATGATTTAGTGTTTAACAGATATAGCTCTATCAACTTTTTGCAGGTTATCTTCCGGGCTACTGCCTTGATACGCACGTGGTCATTACTCACTCCTACGGAAGCCAGGGAGCCTTTGGTTACTGGGTATGCCCTTTGGGAGATCGTAGCTCAGGGTATGTTCAACCGGTTTGGACGGCGACACAATAATAGGTTATGTGGCTAGTCATCTAGATCTATTATCATAGGCGGTTGTGGCGCGAATGGCGCTTTGTATCTTTGGTTTCTTTTCTTAAACTTGATGTACTCGATTCAGACCGTTTTGTCTTTGCTTAAATAAAAGGCTGCATGCATCACTCGCTGCAGAGGCCGGGGCGACGCCTCCTTTTCTTAAAAAAATGTGTGGGTAGATAGACAACATTGTGTCCCTAGTAAGCCTCTAATGGGCTAGCTTGTTGATCAAAGATGGTCAACGTGTCGTGGCCATAGACATGAGTAGTCCTTTGATAACGGGATCACTTCATTAGCCAAAACTATGAACATAGCATGTGATTGTGTCAGTTTATATTGTTTTTTGCATATCAAATATTTATTCGTATAACCATGAGATCATGCAACTCACTGACACCGGAGGAGTACCTTGTTTGTATGAAACGCCGCAACGTAACTGGGTGACTATAAAGATGCTCTACAGGTATCTCCGAGGGTGTCTATTGGGTTGGCATGGATCAAGACTGCGACTTGTTAGTCCGTGTGACGGAGAGGTACCTCAGGGCCCACCCGGTAATACAACATCACAATGAGCTTGCAAGCAATGTGACTAAAGAGTTAGACACGGGATCTTGTGTTACGGAACGAGTAAAGAGACTTGTTGGTAACGAGATTGAACTAGGTATAGAGATACCAACGATCGAATCTCAGGCAAGTAACATAACGATGAACGAAAGGAACTGCGTACTGGATTAACTAAATCCTTGACATCGAGGTTCGACCGACAAAGATCTTCATAGAATGTGTGGCAATCATTATGGGCATCTAGGTCCTGCTATTGGTTATTGACCATAGAGGTGTCTCGGTCATGTCTGCATAGTTCTCGAACCCGCAAGGTCTGCATAGTTAATGTTCGGTGACGATATATATATAGTTGAGTTATTGGGTTGGTGACCGAAGGTTGTTCGGAGTCCCGGATGATATCCCGGACGTCATGAGGAGCTCCGAAATGGTCTGGAGATAAAGATTTATATATAGGAAAGTGGTATTCGGGTTCCGGAATAGTTTCAGGGTTTTCCGGTATTGTACCGGGAGTGTCGAAAGGGTTCCGGGGGTCCACCGGGAGGGGCCCACCCACCCCGGGGGGCACATGGGCCTAAGATGTGGCGCACCATCCCCTAGTGGGCTAGGAAACCAACCCCAATAAGTCCCATGCGCCCAAGGGTAGGTGGGAGGAGGTGCCTTGGTGGAGGAGTCCTCCCTAGGGTGTCCACCTCCCTTGTGGGAGGTGGACTCCTTCCTAGGTTCGTTCGACTGACCCTCCTTGGAGGAGGGGCCAAATCTGAGCCCTACCTACCTGTTCCTCCTATAAATAGTGAGGGATATGGAGGCAGCCAACACACAGTTGCTTGGCGGCGCCCTACCTCTCTCTCTCTCTCTCTCTCTCTCGTAGTAATTCTCCACCATAGCGATCGCGATAGCGCTTGGCGAAACCCTGTTGAAATTGCACCACCACCACCGCCACCATGCCATCATGCTGCCGGACTACTGAACCTCTACTTCACCATCACTCGCTGGATCGAGGAGGTGAAGGCGTCATCGAGCTGCACGTGTGCTGAACGCGGAGGAGCCGTCCGTTCTACGCTAGATCGGGAGTTTGCCGGACGAATCGTGTTTGGAACACGAAGATGTTCCATTACATCAATGAAATTCTTTAACACTTCCGCTGATCGATCTACAAGGGTATGTAGATGCAATCTCTCCTCTCGTAGATGTTCATCTCCTAGATTGATGTTGGTGAAGCATAGGAAATTTTGTGTTTCCCATGCAACGTTTCCCAATAGTGGCATCATGAGCTAGGTCTATGCGTAGATGACATCACGAGTAGAACACAAAGGAGTTTGTGGGCATTGATATTCTGATTGCTTCCTTCTTTAGTGTTTTTTTGATTCAGTGGTATTGTGGGATGATACGGTCGGACCAACGTTACTCGTCCTTGTACAAGAGACCGGTTCCATCAACTGACATGTAACATTGTTGCATAAGATGGCTGGCGGGTGTATGTCTCTCCCACCTTAGTTGAATCGGATTCGACAAAGGCGGTCCTTGTAGAAGGTTAAATAGCAACTTGCATATCACCTAGTGGCTTTGCGTAGGTAAGAATCGTTCTTGCAAGATAACCATAACAATCACGTAGAACATCCAACAAAAAATTAGAGGATGTCTAGCTTGTTTTTGCAGGGTATGTTGTGATATGATATGGCGAAAGACATGATGAAATATATTTGATGTATGAGATGATCATGTTTTGTAATAGTTATTGCGTGTCGATGCATACGACAACCGACAGGACCCAGGGTTGTCTTTAATTATTGTATGACCTATGTGTCAATCATTAAGCGCGATGTAATGCTTTACTTTATTGCTAGACGGTAGCAATAGTGGTATAAGCATGGTTGGAGCGATAACCCTAAAGGCAACACTATGATGGACATCATGGTGTTGTGCCAGTGATGATGGAGATCATGCCGGTGCTTTGGAGATGGAGATCAAAAGCACAAGTTCATGGCCATATTATGTCACTTATGATTTGCATGTGATGTTAGTCCTTTTATGCATCTTATTTTGCTTAGGACGACGATAGCATTATAAGGTGATCCCTCACTAAAATTTCAAGATAAAATTGTGTTCTCCTCGAGTTTGCACAATTGCGAAAGTTCGTCGTTTCGAAGCACCATTTGATGATCGGGTGTGAAAGGCTCTATGTTCGCATACAACAGGTGCAAGCCAGTTTTGCACATGCGGAACACTCATGTTAAACTTGACGAGCCTAGCATGTACAAATATGGCCTCAGAACACAAGAGACCAAAATGTGAAACATGAGTCATATAGTAGATCTGATCGACATCGAGATGTTCACCATTGAAACCACCTCATCTCACGTGATAATCGGACTTGGGTTGGTGAATTTGGATCATGTAGCACTCAGATGACCGGAGGGATTTCGATTTGAGTGGGAGTTTTAAGTAATATGATTAACAAAACTCGTTATCTTGAACAATAGTCTATGTAATCTTTGCAAAATTATGTTGTAGATCAATGGCTCGCACTGTAGCAACCCTGAATTTCAATGTGTTCCTAAAGAAAGCCAAGTTGTAGTTGAACATCTTCGCAATCCAAATTGCAGTGTGTCCCGCGATCTCATCACGATCCATCGCGATCTAGTGCCGAATGGACGACACCTCCACGTTTACGCTACTGAAATTCAGAAATTTGCCATCTGCCATGGCAGACGGCAAAGGTGGCAACCACGGACGGCAAAGGCTTTGCCGTCGGTGAGCAAACGGCAAACTAGATGGTAAAAAAAATCCGGTGAAGAGGTTCTTTGCCGTCTACTTTTGTAAAGCGGATGACAAAGATTCTTTGCCATGAGGGGGCAGACGGCAAATTAACTGGGACGACATATACTGCAACGTCCCCGTTAAGTGTTAACGGCAGGCGTCTGCTCTGTGCCGTCTCCCGTGCCCCCCGTTTGCCATGTGGGGGCAGACGGAAAAGAGGGGAGAGAGGGGGGGGCAGATTCCCCCCTTTGCGGTCTGCCCACCCCCCCTTTGCCATGTGGGGGCAGACGGCAAAGAGGGAAAACAGAGGGGGCAGATTCCCCCCTTTACCGTCTGCCCACCCCCCTCTGCCATGTGGGGGCAAATGACAAAGAGGGCAAATAGAGGGGGCAGATTCCCCCCTTTGCCGTCTGCCTACCCCCCCTTTGCCATGTGGGGGCAGACGGCAAAGAGGGTAAACAGAGGGGGCAGATTCCCCCCTTTGCCGTCTGCCCACCCCCCTTTGCCATGTTGGGGCAGACGGCAAAGAGGGGAACCTGCCCCATTTTAATTTATTTTTTTATTATATCCATCATTTTTAACAATAATCAGGATATATATATATATATATGACATAAATAAATTTCTTTCCGTACTCATAACCATATTAAAATAACTCTCATCCATAGTGCATACATATTATGCAAGTTGCATCCGTACCAAACCATATACTACACCAGTTTCATCCACATGCATACAAAGTTTCATATATATCCATATACTACAATAGTTTCAATACAAGCCATGGTACAAGAAATCATCTTCAAGCATTCCATCAATATAATCCAAGCTTCCCGTGAAGTGAAGGTAATCTGCAAAATGACAAATAAGAAAGTTAGAAGAATAATACTAGATTAAGAAGTGTATATATAGGTTATTTCAGAGATAAATTAGCTAAGTATAGACCATTTAGGAGCTAACTAAGCTAATTATGTCATTTAGGTGGAACCCTAGATAACTATAGGTCGTTTCGGAGCTAACTTGGGTAAAATAGGTCATTCCGGAGCAAACTATGCTTATTAAGCCATTTTGGATCTAGCTAGGCTAATTATAGGCCATTTAATACCTAAGTTAGGGGGAATAGGTCATCTTGCAGCTACGTAAGCCTTATAATGTCATTTAGGAGAGAACTTAGCTAACTGTAGGTCATTTTTTATTAAATAGGTCATTTTGGAGCTAACTAATCTAATTATGTCATTTCGTAGGATAATTAGCCAATTTAGCCTTTCTTGGATGAGTCTAAGCTACGTAGAAGAAGAGAAAGAGAAGAAGAAGTAAAAGAAGGAGGAGGAGGAGGAGGAGAAGGAGAAGGAAGAGGAGAAGAAGAAGAAAAGAAGAAGGAGAACGAGAAGGAGGAAGAAGGAGGAACAAGGAGAAGGAGGAGCTCCTTCTCCTTCTTCTCCTTCTCCTTATCCTCCTCCTCCTTCTTCTTCTTCTCTTCTTCTTCTTCCTTCCTTTCATTTTTTCTCTTTCTTCTCCTCTTGCCCCCTTCTTCGGGCAAAATTGGCTAAGAATGCCTTTTTGGAGCTAATTATGTCATTTTGAGGATAATTAGCTAAGTATAGGTCATGTTTTATTAAATAGACCATTTATGAGGTAACTAAGCTAATTATGTCATTTAGGTGGAGCCCTAGCTAACTATAGGTCGTTTTGGAGCTAACTTGGGTAAAATAGGTCATTCCGGAGCAAACTATGCTTATTAAGCCATTTTGGATATAGCTAGGCTAATTATATGCCATTTAATACCTAAGTTAGGGGAATAGGTCATCTTGAAGCTACGTAAGCCTTATTATGTCATTTAGGAGAGAACTTAGCTAACTGTAGGTCATTTTTTATTAAATAGGTCATTTTGGAGCTAACTAAGCTAATTATGTCATTTCGTAGGATAATTAGCCAATTTAGCCTTTCTTGGATGAGTCTAAGCTACGTAGAAGAAGAGAAAGAGAAGAAGAAGTAAAAGAAGGAGGAGGAGGAGGAGGAGGAGGAGGAGAAGGAGAAGGAAGAGGAGAAGAAGAAGAAAAGAAGAAGGAGAAGCAGAAGGAGGAAGAATAAGGAGAAGGAGGAGCTCCTTCTCCTTCTTATCCTCCTTCTTCTCCTTCTCCTTATCCTCCTCCTTCTCCTTCTTCTTCTTCTCTTCTTCTTCTTCTTCCTTCCTTTCATTTTCCCTCTTTCTTCTCCTCTTGTCCCCTTATTCAGGCTAAATTGGCTAAGAATGCCTTTTTGGACCTAATTATGTCATTTCGAGGATAATTAGCTAAGTATAGATCATGTTTTATTAAATATACCATTTAGGAGCTGACTAAGCTAATTATGTCATCTAGGTGGAACCCTAGCTAACTATAGGTCGTTTCGGAGCTAACTTGGGTAAAATAGGTCATTCCGGAGCAAACTATGCTTATTAAGCCATTTTGGATCTAGCTAGGCTAATTATAGGCCATTTAATACCTAAGTTAGGGGGAATAGGTCATCTTGCACCTACGTAAACCTTATTATGTCATTTAGGAGAGAACTTAGCTAATTGTAGGTCATTTTTTATTAAATAGGTCATTTTCGAGCTAACTAAGCTAATTATGTAATTTCGTAGGATAATTAGCCAATTTAGCCTTTCTTGGATGAGTCTAAGCTACGTACAAGAAGAGAAAGAGAAGAAGAAGTAAAAGAAGGAGGAGGAGGAGGAGGAGAAGGAGAAGGAAGAGGAGAAGAAGAAGAAAAGAAGAAGGAGAAGGAGAAGGAGGAAGAAGGAGGAAGAATAAGGAGAAGGAGGAGCTCCTTCTCCTTCTTCTCCTTCTCCTTATCCTCCTCCATCTCCTTCTTCCTCTTCTCTTCTTCTTCTTCTTCCTTCCTTTCATTTTTCCTCTTTCTTCTCCTATTGTCCCCTTCTTCGGGCTAAATTGGCTAAGAATGCCTTTTTGGACCTAATTATGTCATTTCGAGGATAATTAGCTAAGTATAGGTCATGTTTTATTAAATAGACCAATTAGGAGCTAACTAAGCTAATTATGTCATCTAGGTGGAACCCTGGCTAACTATACATCGTTTCAGAGCTAACTTGGGTAAAATAGGTCATTCCGGAGCAAACTATGCTTATTAAGCCATTTTGGATCTAGCTAGGCTAATTATAGGCCATTTAATACCTAAGTTAGGGGGAATAGGTCATCTTGCAGCCACGTAAGCCTTATTATGTCATTTAGGAGAGAACTTAGCTAACTGTAGGTCATTTTTTATTAAATAGGTAATTTTGGAGCTAACTAAGCTAATTATGTCATTTCGTAGGATAATTAGCCAATTTAGCCTTTCTTGGAGCTAACTAAGCTAATTATGTCATTTAGATGGAAGTCTAGCTATTTTTTATTAAAACACTAGAAATAACATACCATTATCGTCATCACAGTGGTGAAGCACGGTGGCTCTGGCTTGTTTCACCTGGAGAAGGTTGCCCTGGAGAAGGCTCGACTGTAGAAGGGTCATGCGATGCATTTCGGGAGATATTCTGCACCAAACATCATTTGCAATGTGTA
Organism: Hordeum vulgare subsp. vulgare; assembly: GCF_904849725.1. Classification (NCBI taxonomy): domain Eukaryota; kingdom Viridiplantae; phylum Streptophyta; class Magnoliopsida; order Poales; family Poaceae; genus Hordeum; species Hordeum vulgare. The sequence goes on from NC_058518.1 coordinate 35,238,068, forward strand.
GTTAGCATGAGGACACTCTTAAGATCACTGCACTGAAATGAAACTCACCGTCCCCGCGACGTTAATGACTGGCATCGGTGGAGGGACTTGGCCGTTCTTCTCGCACATAGACTGTACATTTGGTTTCGACAAGTCAAACTTTTTATTTATTAATGAAACGGACATTCAAATGCAAGATTTGAAATAACATGAAGAAGAAACTTACCACGAAGAGCTCGTATATGGCCCTATTAGACGCATCATTCCGTGCCCTCTCCGCCTCCACCAATGCAGTCGTCCTCTCCTCCAGCTCCCTAATTTCCTTATCCTTCTCCACCATAGCCGCCTGCATTGCCTCTTTCTCTTTCTGAATAGCAGCCTGCAACACAATTCTTTGTTGGCAATGTAATCATATTGGTTCCAACGCACAACATAATGCGGAAAGATAGTTGAGTCCATTAAACTAACCTCGATGGCGAGCTCGACTGGCCGTGGACGACGTGTTATCTCCGAACAAGAGCTCGTTTGGCGTGCCTTTATCTGCCGGAGAGTGCTAGGACAACGTATAAGGCCGTCTCCAATGGCGATCGAGCCATGGGGCCTCCCGTTGCCAGCTATCATCACCAGCTCTGGATCAATAGGCCCCTCGCTCGGGTTAAAGTCATCCCCTTTCCTCACCTTCCCGTGATCTCTGTACTTCATGAGCTTGTGGTGGGAGGAGATGTTGGTGAAGTTTTCTGGATGCTCGAGGTCAGACTCAGAGAATGCCTTGACCTTCTTGTACGAGGCAGTATGGGCCATCGCATACAGGTCGTACATCTGTGGCGCCTCCGTCTTATTGTGACGCGCCTAAAAGAGAGAGAGAGGAAAATTGTATTAGTAAAGGGCTCAAGATAGCATTAAGAATGAATTGCATGAGGCATGAAGCAAACCACATACCCAGTTCTCGCCAAATTGGATTAAGTGGACGCTCCCTTGATGGTGTGGCACGCCAACCATTTTGCCACGCCTCTCCTTAGCGTTGTTGTGGCTGGCCTCCCACGTTTCGGAGCACCACTAATCCACCAAGGCCTCCCAACAATCCATCTTATCCACACACCATCTCGGGGGCACCTAAGTTAATAAAGCGAAATTTGAGCGTGTAAGAACCAAATCAAGGAAACTAACTACAAAGCCTTAATAATATGTAATTACCTTCATGTAATGCTCCTTCTCCATCTTAGCATCACGGCACTTCGCCTTGTCAAGCCTAATACGCCGTGTGGCATAGTAGTCTCGAACAACCTGCACCCGAGCCTCGTGCCGAAAGTTTTGAAGTAGGCGGCGACATTCGGTTTCGAGACAACACCTCCTCGTATCCCTCCTCACACCTGTAGTAGGTCTGCAAACGAGACAACACCGATTAGTACAATAAATAGCTATTGTTGATTTATAATTGTGTGAAGGAGAAATTACCCAGAACTTTCGGATAACCTTGTCCGCCCTCGTGTCGCACAAAACACCGTCGATCTCCACCTTCGGCGGGGCCGGGGCACCCAAGTAGTGCTCCTAGGTCATTCCTACCTCTCGCTCCCGACCGGGCAACGTAACAAACCCTGGGAAGTTTTTACGGCAAAGAACACCAAGAACGCTGTTGGGCTTGCGGACACCCTTGGCAACAATCCAACCCCTACAGTATGACAAATTAAAGCAAAAACATTAGATATTTGAGAAAACGCGAAGGCAAAAGTTTAAATAAGAGTAAATTAACTTACTTGTCCCCATTTGGCCTAATCGACCACCTCTGCTCGGGGGTCGCTGGCACGAGCGGGAGCCCTGAACTACCACGCTGGTAGACGGTAGCCCCCTCACCCAGCTCCTCGTCGCTACCAGCATGGCCACTTGGCTCAGCCCAGGTATCCCACTGGGTCTCTTGGGACGTACCCTCATCCCTGCTTTGCTCCAGAGTCGCCTGGACGGAAGCCTCTGGGACACGAGTCTCGTGGGTCGAAGGCTCGTCGACCCGAGGCTCATGAACCGGAGACCGTGTAGCCTCCACCTTAGACGAATCCACCCTAGAAGTCGTGTGGTCAGGTGAATCAGCTTGGGGTGGTGGCGGAGACCGTGTAGCCGCCACCTTAGAAGGTGTGGCAGCCACCGCCCTACCTCTCCCGCGCCCACGTGTACCTTTAGTACAACATAAATACCAACATGAGTAATAAAATGTATATAAATACCAATATGCATACAATATGAGTACAACATAAATACCAACATGAATACAACATGTACCTTTAGTGCCTCTCGGCTTCCGGGGGATCGACCTCCTCTCACGGGGGGCGCTCCTTGCATAGTAGAGAGCAACACTCTCCTAAGAGGCGGGGCAGGAATGGAAGTACCCATCCCATCAACCGCCGACGAAGAAGGAGCCGCGGAGTGCTTTCGACCCTTTCCCACCATCTTTCAACACCTGTCATGACAAAGAGTAAATGAAATTAGTACAACATAAATACCAACAGGACTAATAAAATGGATATAATTTAAGTGTATCATCGTCATAAATACCAACATGACTAATAAAAATTGAATACCTAACATGAACTCAAAATTTATATATAGTATATAGTACATCCAAGCAAGATCACTCATGTTGCCTAGGTACCTATGGGGGCACAAGAAATAAATATATAATTCATCATCTATATTCATACGCTAATCAAGTTTGTCAGTTTTATTACGTCCATGCAACCTACACGCTAATAGGTAAAGATAGGTCCTAATCCCACCCGAGTATGTGTAGATTGGGTTCATTTTCCCATGCTCTGCTCCACATGCGACGCAGAATTTCGGCAGCACCTCCCTGCTGTTCTCCTGATACACGTCTCGGCAATAAGCATAGAGGATGTATACCCGGAGAACAACAGGGGAGGCACTGACGAAATTCCGCATCGGATCCGGAGCACAGCATACGGGAAAACAAACCCAATCTACACATACTCGGGCTTTCCATGGATAATGTTGGACAATTCAAAAGGATGGCGGTTATAAATATGCAAAGAAATGCATATTTATAGAGTCGCCCTTTCGAACGGGAGACGCATACTGGTCACGCATACTCATGATTGAAGAAACCTATAGCTAGCAAGTTTCATCGGCACGAAGACCGGGACAGAGCAAATTAATGGGTAGGAGGAGAAGTCATTTGTGCTCACCAACAAACGCAAGGGCGGAGCTCGTCTAATGCACGTGGAGGTCGTCGAACAACTGCACATTGAAATTCACACGATCAACACAAATACGATGTTTTTATAATTAACATAATCGGAAAATATGTGGCCTAACTCATAATTTACAAAACTATGACCCCCGTCGGCTTAGTGGCGTCGATGGTCGGTGCTGTCGGGTTTCGGTCGCGTCGATGGTCGGTGGTGTCGGGTGTCGGTGGCCTCCGGGGTCGGGGGTTAGTTGTGTCGGTGGTCGGGGGTTAGTGTCGTCGGGGGTCGAGGGTCACTGGCGTCAGGAGTTGGGTTCTTTTCGGTCAACAAGAGGCCGAAGAGGTGTCGGGGGTCGGGGTTGGGGGTCAGGGTACGTAGGGTGTCGGGGGTCGAAGGTTAGTGGCGTCGTGGGTCGGGGGTCGGCGGGCGAGGGTCAGTGGCGTCAGGAGCCGAGGGTCAGTGGCGTCGGGCGTCGGGGGTTGGGGGTCGAGGGTCAGTGGCGTCTGGAGTCGAGGGTCAATGGCGTCGGGCGTCGGGGGTCGGCGGTTAGTGGAGTCGGGGGTTGGGAGTCGGGGGTCGGGGGTCAACAGTCAGTGGTGTCGGGCATTGGGGGTCGGGAGTCGGGTGTCAGTGGCGTCGGAGGTCGGGGATCGAGGGTCAGGGGTTGGTGGCGTCGGTCGTCGTAGGCCGGGGGTCGGGGGTCGGGGTCCTCTTCTTTCTTCTTCTCCTCTCTCCTCCTTTTCTTCTTCTTCTTCTTCTTCTTGTTCTTGATCATCTTATTATTATTATTATTATTATTATTATTATTATTATTCTTTTTTCTCCTCCTCCTCCTCCTCCTCCTCTTCTTCTTCTTTCTTTTATCTTTCTCCTCCTCTCCTCTTTCTTCTTCTTCTTTCTTCTTCTTCTTCTTCTTCTTCTTCTTCTTCTTCTTCTTCTTCTTTCTTTTATCTTTCTCCTCCTCTCCTCTTTCTTCTTCTTCTTCTTCTTCTTCTTCTTCTTTCTTCTTCTAGTTTATTATTCTCTTATTTTCTTCTAAGTTTGACTAGATAAAGCATGTAGAGTAGGAGCATAACATACAATTCAGCGCAAACATACATGTTTCTATTACAATAGAACCTCAAAAGGCTAAGATCTAAGAGGTGCAAATAAAACTACATCAATGCTTCATGCATGAGGTTTATGTCAACACCTCCTATCTTCAGACCAAAAGCTTAACATGCAACTTCTGTCAGAAATGCACATTTACTTCAAATGCAAATCTATCATTTCTTTTTTGGGGCCCATACCCTTCTTCATCTATCATTTCTTTTTTATCTATTTTTTTCTTTTCTATCTACTTTTTCTACTTAATAAACTAACTATCTAATTTAACATAAAAACAGAAGAAGAAAAAACTAACTATCCAATTTAACAGAAAAAACAAAAAATAAACTAACTATCTAAATTAACTATCTAATTTAAAAGAAAAAACAAGAAATAAAGCGAAAAAGAAAAAAAAAGCTTAACTGCGTAGGGGCAGTGGGCGGCTGGGGCGGAGGGCAGTGGGAGGAGGGGAGGGCGAGCTTCGGCCCTGGGCGGCGGGGAGGAGGTGCGGGGGGAGGAGGGGAGGGCGACCTCCGGCCGTGCGGCGGTGGTGGGCCGGAGCGGCTCCGGTGATGGCAGTGGCGGCACTCGGGTGGGCGGGGCGCGGGAAGGAGGGGCGCATGGAGGACGTGCGCGGGGAGGAGTTGCGCGGGGAGGAGGGGAGGGCGAGCTCCGGCGAGCTCCGGTGGTGGTGGCGGCGGCGCTGGAGTGGGCAGTCCGCCGGGAGGAGTTGCGCTGGGGTGCGTGGGCAGTGCGCGAGTTGGCCGTTAGGGGAGCGGGGGGTGGGGGCTGGGCGCCGTTAGGGGGAGCTCCTTTGCCGTCTGCAAAGGCTGGGAGGCAGACGACAAAGGGGTGGGTGGGGTGCGGCGCGAGTTGGCCGTTAGGGTGGCGCCCCTTTGCCGTCCGCGTGCTCTTTGCCGTTCGCCTTTAGGGCCTTTACCATGTGTCAGCAGACGGCAAAGAGGTGGCAGACGGCAAATAAAACCTTTGCCATCGGCAACCTCTTTGCCGTCCACTTTGTACCAACTAACGGCAAAGAGCATCTTTGCCATGCGTCAGCAGACGGCAAAGGCACGGCAGACGACAAATTTATCAATTCCAGTAGTGTTAGCACACGTACAACTCGATGAAGATCCCTGCCTTGTTGATCGAGCAAGAGGGGTGGAGAGGCAGATGAGTCCTCCAACACAATGACGTGGTGGTAGTTGTGGTGGACAATCCAGCAGGGCTTTGCCAAGCGCCCCAAAACTAGTCTAGAGGAGACAATGATCTAGAGAGAGAGGGCAACACATGGGTAATTAGGGTTAGGGCTGCCTCTAATTCCTCTAGTATATATAGGAAGGAGGGAGGGGAGGAGGCAGCCTCAAACCCTCAAGGTTTGGCCGAGATTGGAGGTGGAGGAGTCCTACTCCAATCCTACTAGGAGTAGGATTCCTCCTCTCTACTTGGAAACCCTTTCCACCTTTTCCACCTTTGGTTTTTCCCACCCCTAGCCGCATGGGACTTAGTGGGTGGTTCGGACAGCCCACTAGGGGCTGGTTTGACTCCTCCCACAGGCCATGAGGTCCTTTGGGTCGAGACACCCCTCCCGATGGCCCCCGGCACCCTCCCGGCACTCTCGGTACACTACCGAAGTACCTAAAACTTTTCCGATGACCAAAACAGGACTTCCCATATATCAATCTTTACCTTCGGACCATTCCAGAGCTCCTATTGACATCGAGGATCTCATCCGGGACTCCGAACAACCTTCGGTCACCAATATACATAACTCAATACTACCGAAACGTCACCAAACCTTAAGTGTGCAGACCGTGCGGGTTCGAGAACTACGCAGACATGACCCGAGACACTCTCCGGTCAATATCCAATAGCAGGAACTGGATTCCCATATTGGATCCTACATATTCTATGAAGATCTTTATTGGTTGAACCTCTATGTCAAGTATTTAGTTAATCCCGTACGCTGTTCCCTTTGTCCATCAGTAGGTTACTTGCCCGAGATTCGATCGTCGGTATCTCCATACCTAGTTCAATCTTGTTACCGGCAAGCCTCTTTACTCGTTCCGTAATACAAGATCCCGTAACTAAGTTCTTAGTCACATTGTTTGTAAGGCTTGTTGTGATGTTGTATTACCGAGTGGCCCCCGAGATACCTCTCCGTCACACGAAGTGATAAATCCCAGTCTTGATCCATGCCAACCCAACAGACACCTTCAGAGATACCTGTAGAGCACCTTTATAGTCATCCAATTATGTTGCGACATTTGATACACCCAAGGTATTCCTTCGGGTTCAGCAGTTGCATGATCTCATGGTCATAGGAACAGATATATTAACATGCAGAAAACAGTAGCAATAAACTGACACGATCATATGCTACGTTCAGAGTTTGGGTGTTGTCGATCACATCATTCTCGTAATGATGTGATCCCGTTATCAAGTGACAACAATTGTCTATGTCCAGGAAACCTTAACCATCTTTGATCAACGAGCCAGTCAACTAGAGGCTTAGTAGGGATAGTGTTTTGTCTATGTATCCACACATGCATTTGTGTTTCCATTCAATACAATTCTAGCATGGATAATAAATGATTATCATGAACAAGGAAATATAATAATAACCAATTTATTATTGCCTCTAGGGCATATTTCCAACAGTTTGCCACTTGCACTAGAGTCATCAGTCTAGTTCACATCACTATGGGATTGTAATGAATCTAACACCCATACAGTTATGGGGTTTGATCATATCTTGCTTGTGAGAGAGGTTTCTAGTCAACGGGTCTGAAACTTTTAGATTCGTGTGTACTTTACAAATCTCTATCTCATACTGTACATGCTCATACTACGCCCCACTTGGAACAATTCCAACCGACTGCTGCACTATATGAATCTGGTTTACTACTCAGAGTTCTCCGAATTATTATCAAAGCTTGCATCGACGTAGCCCTTTACGACGAACTCTTTTATCACCTCCATAATCGAGAAAAATTCCTTATTCCACTAGTTACTAAGGATAACTTTGACCGCTGTCCAGTGATCGATTCCTGGATCACTGCTTATACCCCTTGACACACTCATGGCAAGGCACACATTAGGTGCGGTACACAACATGGCATATTGTAGAGCCTACGACTAAGGCATAGGGGACGACATTCATCCTTACTCTTTCTTCTGTCGTGGTCGAGCTTTGAGCCTTACTCTAAATTTCACACCTCAAAACACATCCAATAACTCCTTCTATGACCGATATATTTTGAGCTCCTTCAAAATATTGTCGCGGTATGTATTCAATTAAAAGTTCTATTAAGCATTTTGATCTATCTTTATAGATCTTGATGCTCAATGTTCAAGTAGCTCAATCCAGGTTTTCCTTTGAAAACCTACTTTCAAACAACCCTTTATGCTTTCTAGAAATTCTACATCATTTCCGATCAACAATATGTCAACCACATATACTCATCAAAAATTCTATAGTGCTCCCACTCACTTTCTTGGAAATACAAGTTTCTCATAAACCTTGTATAAACCCAAAAGCTTTGATCATCTCATCAAAGCGTATATTCCTACTCCAAGATGTTTGCTCCAGTCCATAGAAGGATCGTTGGATCTTGCATACTTGTTAGCATCCTTAGGATCAACAAAACCTTATGGTTGTATCACATACAACCTTTCCTCACGAAAACGTGTTTTGACATCCATCTGCCATATTTCATAATCGAAAAATGCAGCAAGTGGTAGCATAATTCCAACAGACTTCAGCATCGCTACGAGTGAGAAAGTCTCATCGCAGTCAACTCTTTGAACTTGTCGGCAACATCTTTGCGACAAGTCGATCTTTCTTAATGGTGACATTCACCATCATCGCCCGTCTTCCTTTTAAAGATCCATCTGTACCTAACAGCCTTATGAACATCAAGTAGTTCTTCCAAAGTCTACACTTTGTTTTCATACATGGATGCTATCTCGAATTTCATGGCCTTTAGCCATTTGTTGGAATACGGGCCCACCCTCGCTTCTCCACAACTCGTAGGTTCATTGTTGACCAGCAACATGGCCTCCAAGACAGGATTACCGTACTACTCTGGAGCAGTACATTTCCTTGTCGACCTATGAGGTTTGGCAGTAACTTGATGTGGAGCTTCATGATCACCATCATCAGCTATCCACTTCAACTAGTGTAGGCGCCGCAGGAACATCTTCCCGCGCCCTGCTACTCATTGGTTGAAGTGACGGTTTAATAACCTCATCAAGTTTCCACCATCCTCCCACTCAATTCTTTTGAGAGAAACTTTTTCTGGAGAAATGAACCATTTCTAGAAACAAACACTTCGCTTCCGGATCTGAGATAGGAGGTATACCCAACTGTTTTGGGTGTCCTATGAAGATGCATTTATCTGGTTTGGGTTCAAGCTTATGAGGCTGAAACTTTTTCACAGAAGCGTCGCAGCCCCAAAGTTTTAACAAATGACAGCTTAGGTTTCTCCAAACCATAGTTCATACGGTGTCATATCAAAGGAATTACGTGGTGCCCTATTTAAAGTGAATGCGGTTGTCTCTAATGCCTAACCCAAAAACGATAGTAGTGATTCGATAAGAGACATCATAGTATGCACCATATCCAATAGGGCGCGGCTATGACGTTCGAACACACCATCACACTATGGTGCTCCAGGTGGCATGAGTTGTGAAACAATTTCATAGTGTCTTAATTGTTTACCAAACTCACAACTCAGATATATATTTACCTCCTTGATCACATCATAGACATATTATCCTCTTGCCACGACGATCTTCAACTTCACTCTGAAATTGCTTGAACTTTTCAATATTTTAGACTTGTAATTCATCAATTAAATACACTGGTATCTAGTCAAATAATTAGTAAATTAATAACATAACGATATGCACTGTGTGCCTCAGCACTCATTGGACTACATACATCAAATGAAAACGAGGCCTTCAGTCATCTTGCCCGTGTGGCATGATTTTCATGTCTCAAGTGATTCAAAATCAAGTGAGTCTAAACAATCCATCTGCATGGAGTTTCCTCATGTGTTTATACCAATAGGCATGGTTCACATGTCTCAAATGTTTAAAAAATGAGTGAGTCCAAAGATCCATGAGCATGGAGCTTCTTCATGCGTTTTATACCAATATGACTCAAGCTGCAGTGCCACAAGAAAGTGGTACTATCATTACTACTTTGTATCTTTTGGCATCAATATTATGAGTATGTGTATCACTATGATCGAGATTCAATAGCCATTCATTTTAGGTGCATGACCATTGAAGGTTTTATCCAAGTAAATAGAGTAACCATTATTCTCTTTAAATGAATAACCGTATTGCAATAAACATGATCCAATCATCTTCAAGCTCAACGCAAACACCAATCAATATTTAGGTTTAACACTAATCCCGAAGGTAGAGGGAGCGTGTGATATTGATCACATCAACCTTGGAATTACTTCCAACACACATCGTCACCTCACCCTTGCTAGTATTCGTTTATTCCGTAGCTATAATTTCGAATTACTAATATTTAGCAACTGAACCGGTATCTAATACTCTGGTGCTACTAGGAGTACACATCAATATCACGTATATCCAATATACTTTTGTCGACTTTGCCAGCCTTCTCATGTACCAAGTATCTAGGGTAGTGCTACTTCACTAACCGTTCCCCTCATTTTTAGAAGCACTTAGGCTCGGGTTTGGGTTCAACCTTGGGTTTTGTTCACTAGAGCGGCAACTGGTTTGCCATTCAAGAAGTATCCCTTCTTGCCCTTGCCCTTGCCCTTCTCGAAACTAGTGGTTTCACTAACCATCAACAATTGATGCTCCTACTTGATTTCTACTTTCGCGGTGTCAAACATCGCGAATAACTTAGGGATCATCATCTTTATCCCGACATGTTATAGTTTATCACGAAGCTCAGTAGCTTGGTGGCAGTGACTTTGGAGAACTATGTAAATCACTATCTTATCTCGAATATCAACTCCCACTCGATTCAAGCGATTGTAGTACTCAGACAATCTGAGCACATGCTCAGCGATTGAGCTTTTCTCCCTTACTTCGCAGGGCAAGAATCTTGTCGGAGGTCTCTTACCTCTCAGCGCGGGCACGATCCTGAAATCCGAATTTCATCTCTTGGAACATCTCATATGTTCCGTGACATTCCAAACGTCTTCGGCGCCTCAATTCTAATCCGTTAAGCATTACCCATTGAACTGTCACATAGTCATCAAAAACGTGTATGTCAGATGTTCGCAACATCCACAGACGACGCTCGGGGTTCAACACACCGAATGGTGCATTAAGGACATAAGCCTTCTGCGCGGCAATGAGGACAATCCTCAGTTTACGGACCCATCCCGCATAATTGCTACTATCATATTTCAACTAATTTTCTCTTGGAACATAAAAATAGTAGAGCTACAGTGCAATCTACAACATAATTTGCAAAGACATTTTTGACTATGTTCATGATAATAAGTTCAATTAATCATATTACTTAAGAACTCCCACTCAAATTGAAATCCCTCTTGTCATTCGAGTAACACATGATCCAAATTCACCAACTCAAGTCCGATCATCATGCGAGTTGAGTTGGCTTCAATGGTGAACATATCTATGTTGATCATATCTACTACATGACTCATGTTTGACCTTTCGGTATCTTGTGTTTCGAGGCCATGTCTATACATTCTAGGCTCGTCAAGTTTAACCCGAGTGTTCCGCGTGTGCAACTCTTTTGCGCCCATGGTATGTGAACGTAGAGTCTATCACACCCGATCATCACGTGGTGTCTCGAAATGACGAACTGTCACAACGGTGCACAATCGGGGAGAACACAATTTTATCTTGAAATTTTAGTCAGGGATCACCTTATAATGCTACTTTCCTCCTAAGAAAAATAAGGTGTATTAAAGTATTAACATCACATGCAAATCATAAGTGACATGATATGGCCATGAACTTGTTCTTCTTGATCTCCAATAATTAAAGACAACCCTATCGCTCCTGCCGGTTGCCGTAGCATCAACATGCAATTCAATATTTGGCTATTACAACATGATCATCTCATACATCAAATATATCATATCATGTCTTTGGAAATATCATATCACAACATACTCCGCAAAAACAAGTTAGATGTCCTCTAATTTGTTGTTGCATGTTTACGTGGCTGCTATGGGTATCTAACATGATCGCATCTTACTTACTCAAAACCACAACGGTGATATACAAGTTGCGATTTAACCTTCTCCAAGGACCACCTTTGTCAAATCCGATTCAACTAAAGTAGGAGAAACTGACACCTGCCAACCATGTTTATGCAACAAGTTGCATGTCAGTCGATGGAACCGGTCTCTCGTAAGCGTACGAGTAAGGTTGGTTTGGGCCGCTTCATCTAAAAATACCGTCGAATCAAGAAAAGACTAAGGAGGGAAGCAATCTGAATATCAACACCCACATACTCCTTTGTGTTCTACTCAAGATGTCATCTACGCATAGACCTAGCTCTGATACCACTGTTGATGAACGTTGCATGGGAAACAAAAAAATTCCTATGCACACGCAAGACCTATCCATGGTGATGATCATCTATGAGAGGGGAGATCGGATCCACATACCCTTGTAGATCGCTAAGCGGAAGCTTATATAATGCGGTTGATGTAGTGGAACATCTTCGCGACCCAAATCACAGTCCATCCCGCGATCTCATAATGACCCATCCCGCGACCCCATCACGATCCATCCCGATCTAGTGCCGAACGGACGACACCTCCGCGTTCAGCACACGTACAGCTCGATGACGATCCCCGCCTTGTTGATCCAGCAAGATGGGCAGATAGGTAGATGAGTTCTCCAACACGATGGTTTGCTGGTGGTGGTGGTGGAAAATCGAGCAGGGCTTCGCCAAGCGCTGTTGAACTAATCTAGTAGAGAGAGAGGGCAACACGTGGATAATTAGGGTTAGGACTGCCTCTAATTCCTCCAGTATATATAGGAGGGAGGGAGGGGAGGATGCAGACTCAAACCCTAAAGGTTTGGCCTAAATTGGAGGTGGAGGAGTCCTACTCCAATCCTACTAGGAGTAGGATTCCTCCTCTCCACTTGGAAACCCTTTCCACCTTTGGGTTTTCCCACCCCTAGCTGCATGGGCCTTAGTGGTTGGTTCGGCCAGCCCACTAGGGACTGGTTTGACTCCTCCCACAGCCCATGAGGTCCTTTGGGTCGATACACCCCTCCCGATGGCCCCCGGTACCCCCCGGCACTCCCGGTACACTACCGAAGTACCTTGAACTTTCCGGTGACCAAAACAACACTTCCTATATATCAATCTATATCTCCAGACCATTCCGAAGCTCCTCATGATGTCCAGGATCTCATTCGGGACTCTGAACAACCTTCGGTCACCAACAGACATAACTCAAAACTACCAAAACGTCACCGAACCTTAAGTGTGCAGACCCTGCGGGTTCGAGAACTATATAGACATGACCTGAGACACTCTCTGGTCAATATACAATAGCGGGACCTGGATGCCCATATTGGATTCTACATATTCTACGAAGATCTTTATCAGTTGAACCTCTATGTCAAGGATTCAGTTAACGTCGTACGCTTTTCCCTTTGTCCATCGATATATTACTTGCCCGGGATTCGATTGTCGGTATCTCCATACCTAGTTCAATCTCGTCGCCGGCAAGTCTCTTTACTCATTCTGTAATACAAGATCCTGTAACTAACTCCTTAGTCACATTGCTTGCAAGGCTTGTTGTGATGCTGTATTACCTAGTGGGCCCCGAGATACCTCCCCGTCACACGGAGTGACAAATCCCAGTCTTGATCCATGCCAACCTAACACACACCTTCGTAGATACCTGTAGAGCACCTTTATAGTCACCCAATTACGTTGCGACGTTTGATACACACAAGGTATTCCTTCCATGTTCGGGGGTTGCATGATCTCATGGTCATAGGAACACATACATTGACATGCAGAAAACAGTAGCAATAAAATGACACGGACATATGCTACGTTTATAGTTTGGGTCTTGTCCATCACATCATTCTCCTAATGATTTGATCCCATTATCAAGTGACAACACTTGTCTATGGCCAGGAAACCTTAACCATCTTTGATCAACGAGCCAATCAACTAGAGGCTTACTACGGACAATGTTTTGTCTATGTATCCACACATGCATTTGTGTTTCCATTCAATACAATTCTAGCATGGATAATAAATGATTATCATGAAAAAGGAAATATAACAATAAGCAATTTATTATTGCCTCTAGGGCATATTTCCAACAAGATGTTCCAAGAGTTTAAGTTTATTTTTGAAAAGAATGGTCGGATCGATCGGTATGAGACCTTCGATAAGTTCTATGCTTGCAAGATGGAGGAGAACGGGTCTGTCGGTGAGCACATACTCAAGATGTCTTGGTATTCCAATCGTCTCGCTCAATTGGGAATTGATCTCCCACTAGTGGTGATCACTAAAATAGTTCTTCAAGCACTTCCACCTAGCTACAAAACCTTTGTGATGAACTATAACATGCAATGGATGAAGAAATTAGTCACCGAGCAGTTTGCGATGCTGAAAGTCGTTGAGTCAGAAATTGAGAAGGAGCATCAAGTGTTGATGGTCAATAAAATCAATAGTTTCAAGAAGAATGGCAAGCGAAAGAAGGGTAACTCTAAGAAGAGTGGAAAAGAAGTTGCCCCTCTCGTGAAGAAACGCAAGGCTGGACCCAAGCCAGAAACTGAGTGCTTTCATTGCAAGAGGACTGGCCACTGAAGCGGAACTTCCCCAAGTATCTGGCCAACAAGAATGCGGCCAACACCAAACAAGGTATATATGATATACATGTTATTGATGTGTATCTTACTGTTAGAGCATATTTCTCCATATGTGGTTTTGGTAATTGATGACAATCCCTATGGACTAATGGTTGTGTGAAGTTATATTTATAGGATTTGTCCATAGGCACTTCTTGAAGTCCATTTGTTGGGTTCAAGGAGTTTATATGATGACCAAGGTGGTATTCAAGGTATTATCCAAAGAATGGTCATAGAGTCACAAGGTTGATCAAGATCGTCAGACAAAGAGTAAATCAAGATGATCAACACACAAAGCGTACAAGATATACCGAGAGGGATCAAGTGATCCCATGGTATGGTAAGCATTGTCCGTTATGTGTTTGTGTACTAACCCATGGTCTTCGTTAGAGTTCTATGTGGGGTTAGGTGTGTTTCCATGGGTTGGGCTCGCATCAAGAGGAAGATCTCATACAACCCATGGAGGATGGTATAAAGTGGTGATCGTCATCAAGATTGCTGTGTGCAAATTCAAGTGGATCAACACGAAGATATCATGCTTGAAGCTGGTCGTCCATTGTGGTGGCAATGGACTTGTGAAGATATGCTGAAGAGCGGCTCACCCATAGTGTGTATGAGAGATCAATCAACTAGTCTTCATCAAGCCAACGCAATTAAGAAAGATGGTCCATCTTGAGGAAGCCAAGATCATCATCATCTAGCTCAAGAGGACGAGGTGCAAGGTATAGGTTTTCCCTTGATAGGTTTTATGTTTTAGGATAGATTGTTGTACTATCAAGGGGAGCTCTCAAGTGAGTAGCTTGATTGTATCGTTCGTTGAGAGCTCAAACCATTTGCATCCTTGCATCATACTTCTTGGTTCTTGTTTGGTGTTTCTCTTGGTGAGTTTTAGAGCTTATGGTCATCTTCATGACAAGCCCGAGTTCATCGAAAACGGAGGCCATATGCATCTTCTATGATGTTTTCGATGTTGGAGTTTTTGCTGGTTCTTCATTCATAGAGATCCACATCTCTATATCTATGTTTGATAGCTCTTGTCATCCTGAATCCAACAAGGTTGGGTTTGCTCGATTCGAAGCTTGTATGCGAAAGTTATGGATGTCTCAGTGGCAAGCGGTAGTACCGCTTGTGCCAAGCGGTAGTACCGCTCCAGGTGGGTGGTAGTACCGCTTCAGGGCGGTAGTACCTCTCTCTGAGCAGTTGTACTTCATCGGACTTTTTTGCGAATACTTTTCCAAGCGGTGGTAGGCCCAACAGTAATATCTTTACTACCGTGGTTGTGCGGTAGTACCGCTCCTTGCCTAGCGGTAGTACCGCTTGTGCCAAGCGGTAGTACCGCTCCTCACCAGCAGTAGTACCGCTAGGGGCAGCGGTAGTACCGCTCCTCGCCAGCGGTAGTACTACTAGAGGCAGCGGCAGTACCACGCCTCGCCAGCGGTAGTATCGCTGTGTGCGGGTCGTAAATGGGGGTAACAGTTTGATTCCCCCCACTATATAAAGGGGGTCTTCTTCCCCCTTGGACTTATCTATCCGTTGAGCTCGTGTTCTTCCCCCATTGTTGAACTTCTTAGATCTTTCTAACTCTCAATCCCTCCAATGATTCTTGCTAGTTCTTGAGGGAAAAGAGAGAGGAGATCTAGATCCACATCTCCAACAATCACTTTCTCCTCTATGTGAAGGGAACCACTTGGATCTTGATTTTGGAGTTCTTTGTGAGATCCTTGTTCTTCCTCTCATATTTCTCCATAGCTTTTGTTGTTGTGGGGGATTTGAGTGTGAGGGACTTGTCCACTTCGTGTGTTCTTGCCATTGCATTTGGTGCATAGGTTTGAGTTCTCCACAGTGATACGTGGAAGTGAAGTTTGAAAAGCTTATTACCCTTGGGTGCTTGGTACCCCTAGAAGCCTGGTGGTGCCTTGGAGCTTAATCATTGTGGTGTAAAGCTCTGGGAAAGCGTCGGGGTCTCCAATTAAGTTGTGGAGATTGCCCCGAGCATTTCTGGCCACCTCGAAGCCATATGCCATTATGGTGAAGCTTCGTGGTGTTTTTGGGAGCCTCCAATTAAGTTGTGGAGATTGCCCCAACCTTGTTTGTACGGGTTCGGTGACCTCCCTCAAGGGTCCCTTAGTGGAATCACGACATCTTGCATTGTGCGAAGGCGTGAGGAGATTACGATGGCCTTAGTGGCATCTTGGGGAGCATTGTGCCTCCACAGCGCTCCAACGGGGATTAGCATCCGCAAGGGTGTGAACTTCGGGATACATCATCTTCTCCGCCTGCCACGGTTATCTCTTACCGGAACCCTTTACTTATGCACTTTACTTTGTGATAGCCATATTGTTTATTGTCATATATCTTGCTATCACTTAGTTGTTTATCTTGCTTAGCATAAGTTGTTGGTGCACATAGGTGAGCCTAGTTGTTTTAGGTTTTGTGCTAGACAAATTAAACGTTAGTTTTATTCCGTATTTGTTCAAGCCTAAACCGTAATTATTTTAAAGCACCTATTCACCCCCTCTAGGCGACATCCACGTCCTTTCACTTACCAACTATCATTGTAGTGCCTGGGTATTTGATACCTTTTATGTTTCTCACATTTGCAACTCAAAGCAGGAACTACGGAATAGATGGAGGATGGCGAAGGATGAAGTGATGATGCACGTGGGAAATGGTTCCAAGGTTGATGTGATCACCGTCGGCACGCTCGTTCTTCGATTACCATCGGGATTAGTGATGAACCTAAATAATTGTTATTTAGTGCATATGTTGAGCATGAACATTATATGTAGATCTTGTTTGATGTGAGATAGTTACGCATTTCAATCAGAGGATAATGGTTGTTCTATTTATATGAGTAATCTATTTTATGGTCATGCACCCATTATGAGGGGTTTATTCTTAGTGAATCTCGATAGTGATGACACACATGTTCATAACATTGATGCCAAAGGATGTACAATTGATAAAGATAGTACCACTTTCTTGTGGCACTCCTGCTTAGGTCATATTGGTGTAAAACGCATGAAGAATCTCCATGCTAATGGACTTTTGGAGTCACTTGATTTTGAATCACTTGACACATGTGAACCATGCCTTATGGGCAAGGTGACTAAGACTCCGTTCTCCGGAACAATGGAGCTCGCAAGTGACTTATTGCAAATCATACATACTGATGTGTGCGGTCCTATGAGCATTGAGGCACACGTTGGATATCATTATTTTCTCACCTTCACTGATGACTTAAGTAGATATGGGTATATTTACTTAATGAAACACAAGTATGGAATGTTTGAAAAGTTCAAGTAATTTCAGAGTGAAGTTGAGAATCATCGTAAAAGATTAAATTCCTACGATCTGATCGAGAAGGAGAATATCTGAGTTATGAGTTTCGCAATCACCTAAGACAATGTGGAATTGTTTCACAGTTGACGCCACGTGGAACACTACAGCGTAATGTGTGTCTAAACATCATAATCGAACCTTATTGGATATGGTCCATTCTATGATGTCTCTTGCCGATTTGCCATTATTGTTTTGGGGTTATGCATTAGAGAGAGATGCATTCACCTTAAATAGGGCACCATCTAAATCCGTTGAGACGACGCTGTATGAACCGTGGTTTAGCAAGAAACCAAAGTTGCCGCTTCTTAAAGTTTGGGGATGCGATGCTTATGTCAAAAAGCTTGAACCAGAACCCAAAGCGGAGAAATGTGTCTTCATAGGATACCCAAAAGAAATGGTTGGGTATACCTTCTATCTCAGATTCGAAGGCAAAGTGTTTGTCGCTAAAATGGGTCTTTTTTAGAGAAAGAGTTTCTCTCGAAAGAATTGAGTGGGAAGAAGATAGAACTTGATGAGGTTGTTGAACCTTTACTTCAACCAGAGAGTAGCACAATGCAGAAAGATGTTTCTATGGAGCCTTATCAGTTGAAGAGGAAGCTAATGATGATGATCATAAAGCTTCAGATCAAGTTACTATTGAACCTCGTAGGTTGACAAGGGCACACACTACTCCTGAGTGGTACGGTAACCCTGTCTTAACGGTCATGTTGTTGGACAATAATGTACTTACGATCTATGGAGAAGCGATGGTCAGCCTGGATTCCAACAAATGGTTAGAGGCCATGAAATCCGGGATAGGATCCATGTATGAAAACAAAGTATGGACTTTGGAATTATTACCTGAATGGCGAAAGGCCATTCAGAATAAATGGATCTTTAAGAAAAAGACGGACGCGGATGGTAATGTCACCGTCTAAAGAAAAAGACGGACGCGGATGGTAATGTCACCGTCTATAAAGCTCGACTTGTGGCAAAAGGTTTTTCACAAGTTCAAGGAGTTGACTATGATGAGACTTTCTCACCCATAGGGATGCCTAAGTCCGCCAGGATCATTTTAGCAATTGCTGCATTTTTTGATTATGAAATTTGGCAGATGGATGTCAAAATAGCGTTCCTTACCGGTTTCCTTAAGGAGGAGTTGTATATGATGCAACGAGAAGGTTGTTTTGATCGAGAGAATGCTCACAAAGTATGCAAGCTCTAGTGATACATTTATTGACCGGTGCAAGCATCTCGGAGTTGGAATCAATGCTTTGATGAGGTGATCAAAGCGTTTGGGTTTATACAAATTTATGGAGAAGCTTGTATTTACAAGAAAGTGAGTGGGAGCTCTATAGCGTTTCTAATATTATATGTGGATGACATACTTTTGACTGGAAAAAATATTGAATTTTTGGGAAGTGTAAAGGAATATTTGAACAAGAGATTTTCAATGAAGGACCTAGGAGAAGCTGCTTTCATATTAGGCATCAAGATCTATAGAGATAGATCAAGACGCTTAATACGACTTTCACATAGCACATACCTTGACAAAGTTTTGAAGAAGTTCAAAATGGATCAGTCTAAGAAAGGGTTCTTGCCTGTATTGCAAGGTGTGAAGTTGAGTAAGACTCAATGCCGAGTGACTGCAAAAGATATAGAAAAGATGAGTCTCGTTGCCTATGCTTCTACCATAGGCTCTATCATGTATGGAGTGTTGTGCATGAGACCGTATGTCAGCCTTGCCATAAGTATGACCGGAAGGTTTCAATGAGATCCAGGAATGGAACACTTGACAATGGTCAAAAATATCCTTAAGTACCGAAAAAGGACGAAGGAAATGTTTCTCGTTATGGTGATGATCAAAAGCTCGTCTTAAAGGGTTACGTCGATGCAAGCTTTGACACTGATCCGGATAACTCTAAGTCTCAAACCAGATATGTATATTCTCAATGGGGGAGGAGTAAGCTGGTGCAGTTCCAAGAAAAGCGTGGTAGTTCATTCTCCATGCGAAGAGGAGTACATAGTTGCCTCAGAGGAGGCTGAAGAGGGTGTATGGATGAAGGAGTTCATGACAGATCTTGGAGTTGTGCCGAGTGCACTCGATCCAATGACTCTATTCTGTGACAACACTGGTGCCATTGCAGTGGCTAAGGAACCAAGGTTCCACAAGAGGACCAAACACATAAAGCGACGCTTCAATTCCATCCATGATTGCATCAAGGAGGAGGACATAAATATTTGCAAAGTATACACGGATCTCAATGCCACACAACAATTGACTAAGCGTCTTTCAAGAGCGAAACATGATCAACACCAGAACTGTATGGGTGTTAGATACATTACAATGTAAACCACATAGTGATGTGAGCTAGATTATTGACTCTAGTTTAAGTGGGAGACTGTTGGAAAGATGCCCTAGAGGCAATAATAATCTTATTATTATTATATTTCCTTGTTTATGTTAATCGTTTATTATCCATGCTAGAATTGTATTGATTGGAAACTCAAATACATGTGTGGGTACATAGACAACACTGTGTCCCTAGTAAACCTCTAATGGGCTAGCTCGTTGATCAAAGACGGTCAAGGATCCCTGACCATAGACATGTGTTGTCATTTGATAATGGGATCACACCATTAGGAGAATGATGTGATGGACAAGACCCAAAACTATGAACATAACATGTGATCATGTGAGTTTATTGATATTTTTTCTGCATGTCATGTATCTGTTCCTATGACCATGGTATCATGCAACTCACTAACACTGAAGGAGTACCTTGTGTGTATCAAACGTATCAATGTAACAGGTTGACTATAAAGATGCTCTATAAGTATCGCTGAGGGTGTTTGTTGGGTTGGCATGGATCAAGACTGGGATTTGTTACTCCGTGTGACGGAGAGGTATCTCAGGTCCCACTCGATAATACAACGTCACAATGAGCTTGGAAGCAATGTGAATAAAGAGTTAGCCATAGGACCTTGTAGTTACAAAATAAGTAAAAGGAGTTGCCGGTAACCAGATTGAACTAGGTATGGAGATATCGATGATTGAATCTTAGGAAAGTAACATATCAATGAACAAAGGGAACTGCTTACGGGATTAACTGAATCCTTTATATTGAGGTTAAATCGATAAAGATCTTCATATAATGTGTGGGAATCAATATGGGCATCCAGGTCCCGCTATTGGTTATTGACCGTAGAGGTGTCTCGTTCATGTGAGCGTAGTTCTTGAACCCGCAGGTGATACGTCCCAAACGTATCTATAATTTCTGTTTGTTCCATGATCTTTTGGGTGACATTGTTATATGTTTTGCTACACTTTTATATCATTTTACACATACTTGGACTAACCTACTAACTCAGTGCACCCAACGCCAGTTTCTGTGTGCTGATGTCTTTTTTCAGGGACATTTACCCCAATTTCAAAGTCCCAAAAATCCCGAGAAAAATATATAAAAATCAGCGTGAGAGAAGCTTCGAGAGGCATCAAGGTGGGCCAGAGGGGAGCCAGGGCTTGCCCAAGCGGCCTCTCTGCGCGGCCTGGCCCCTGGCCCCGCCCACGGGTCGCCTGGGTGGGGCCCACCTCCTCTGGTGCCCTCCTTCGGCCTATATTTACCTCTCCGAGAGGAAACCCTTTCGGAGGATCCCGAATCGTAAATTTCTCCATCATTTCATTGCCGCAGCGCTTCCGAGATTTGGAGCGTGAGAAGACCTCTTCCCGGCACCCTGCCGGAGGGAGGATTGACCTCCGGGAGCTTCTCCACCACCATGGACGCTTCACGGACATGTCGTGAGTAGTCCTCCTTGGACCATGAGTCCATGACCAATAGCTATGTGATGTCTTCTGTCCATTCTTGTGCTTCAATGATTAGCCCTTGTGAGTTGCCCTACATGATCAAGGCATCTATGTAATTTTCCTGCTATTGCTATGCTCGATTTGCTGGGATCCGATGGATTATGACATTATGTTCAGATTGTGATGAGTTATATATTTGGTTTTCCTTTTATATCATGTTCTTAGGTAATTCATGCATGTTCTCCATTGCTTTTTATTGCTTTGGCCGAGTAGTAGATTGTAACTCCAAAAGGGAGCGTTCTGCATGATTGTGGGTTCATGCCCCCTGATGTCTAGCTTGAGTGACAGAAACATGAGACTAGGGGATGTGCTGTTGCCACCAGGGAGAAAACAAGGGTGCTTGTGACCACGGTTGCAAGGATTGCTTACCTTACGCAAAGTTCGTTAATGCAGTTGTCCATTGCTTTGAGTTTACACTTTGGGTGGGGCTCGCAACTTAATACCAGCGATATGTTCTGGATAGATATTTCAAGGTGGATGATTAGTAAGTAGATGCTGATGGATAAACGGTCTACTTGTCTTGGCGTACTGCCCATTACTTTTGAGCCTCTAACTTTCTGGTAGCATGATTAGCATTGCGGTGCGTTTATAATTCTGTCAATTGCCCAGCTGTAATTTGTTTACCCCAGAATAGTTGTTTATCGTCATTTGGGAGAGAGACATCAGTAGTGAACATCATGTGACTCAGGTCCATGTTACCATCATTGCTTACACCTCCACTATTTACCTCTTTTATTTACTTTTCCATTGCAATCACTATCACTATTCCCGCTTGTGTTTTGATCCTTTGCAAACTAGAAGGCCGGAGAGATTGACAACCTCTATGAACTCGTTGGGAGCAAAGTTATTTGTTGTGTGTGCATGTCCACGTCTTCTGCTAGCGCCAGAGCAGCGGACACCTACTTGTTGATCCTCGGAGTCCTCCTGGATCGATAAACCTTACAGTCCCCGTGTAAGGGAAATCTGCTGCTGACTACATCTCCACCTTCAACTTGGGGTAACCAACAAGGGGGCGAGAAGTATATCCACCAACTCGTCATCAAGAAAATTTATGGCGCCATTGCCGGGGACTCCAGTCATCAAGATAGGGGAGTTACACACTATCTTTTACCTTTGCTTTTTAGTCTTGTTAGTTTTCTTTCTAGTTTTTGCTTTAGAGTCTTATACGAAAAACCACAACAAAATTAGTTACTTTTCTTTGTTTAGTCAGTATGTCTAAGTCCTTTGCCTTTGGTGTAGCACCCAAAGGAGAGATTCTTACCTTCAAACAAAGGGGTGGAGAAAGTTTGAAAGATGCTTGGTATAGAATTAAAGATTCTCAAGATAGAGCCACCAAGAAGCAATCCACCACTATTTTTCTTAGAAATGTTTTATGTTGGTATTATTTCTTGGCATAGGTTTTTTCTAGCCACGGTGATAGGTGGGAATTTCTTGGAAGCTCCCATTTGGGAGGCTCTTAACGTTATGGAAAATCTTGTCGGACATAAAGGATGATATTACTTTAGCTCACATTATGAGTAAACTTGAGAAGATAGAGCTAGAGACGACAATCATGGGTAAAATAAATTAAGTAGATCATAGAATTCAAGGGAACTTAAATGGACTTGATAGCTCCATGCAAAAAAATTACAAAACTTTGGAGACCCTTAAATCCCTTGATGCGGATCCTTCTAGGATTGATAAGATCGAGGATATTATTGAAACTTTAGGATCTACTCTATCCTCCATGAAGACTAAAAAGGTAGAAACCCCCGCAAGGAAGGGACCTAAGTTCGTTCACGTACCCAAGGTTCCTCAACCCAAAACAAGTATACCTATTGCTAAGGGTGTTGAAACTGTTAAGACCTTGGAAGAGATACCTCTCTTAAATAGAATTAGAAATGAAATTCCAATTGGTCTTACCACCTTTGCTTTTGTTCCTAGAAGTGTTGCCACTAGGCCTCTCTTTTAGAGTCCTCTTAAGAGTAGTTGTACTATTGAAGAGATTTTTGATAATCTTTGTGATGGTTCAATTGATACAACTTGATCTTTTCGTATCATTCCTAGCTCAAAGGCATAAAAGAAAGCGCTTGTTGGGAGGCAACCCAATTTGTTTTTACTTTCATTTTTAGTGGTCTTGATTCTTGTTACTCCTATAGCAACATTATTGTATCTTTATTTTCAAGCTTTGTGCTAAGTTTTAGCCTCCGATTGAAAGAAAGTTCAAAAGTTGTGACATGCTGTCCAGAAACAGATTCTGTCTGCTTGACGGAACAATTCGCCAAAGATCACCAAATCATCTTTTTGATCTGAATTGTTTTTACATTATGCTCTATATAATTGTCTTTCTGGCATCTGTTCTGAGTTTTTTGATTTGAGTTGCAGAAGTGCCCCGAGATAATTATTTACTACCTGTTGTTATGTTTTTCATAGATTCTGCCATGTTTTGCGTTTTCATTGTTTTACAAATCTTCAGCTTGCTTTTCCTTTGCAACAACCTTTTGGCAATCATGAGAAACATTAGATTTTCATGAAAATCTGTATTTCCAGTAGGGAATAAATTATTTATTATGGGTACTAACCACTCTAATCAACTTATGGTGAGTTTTGTATGATGGGAGTTTTCAAATATGCGATGGAAGATGATTCAGAGTGTCAAGCGCTCAAGCTTGGGGATGCCCCCATGCACCCCAAGAATTATTCAAGGAGACTCAAGCGTCTAAGCTTGGGTATGCCCCCGTGCATCCTCTTCTCCATCAACAATCATCTATCTGTCCATCTCCATGCTATATTTTTCTCACTTCATATGTTATGTGCTATGCTTGGAGCGTCTCGCTCTTTACTTTTTAGTTTTTTTAGTTTTCTTGCTGTTCATAACTAGTCAGAACCTAGCCATCCTTGTTTGGGAGAGAAACACGCTCCACTCCACCCTAGAACACAATGTAGGTTTTCATGCTTATCTTTGTTGTATGTTCTTTATCTTTTCATAGCTGTTGTCATGCGTAGCTCTTAGTTTTCGTACTATATCTTTTTAAGAGATTTTATTTAGGTTACTTTTGGAACTCTCTTGAGTTGTCATACTTATCTTGTTTAGAGAATTGGCTTGTTGCACTGAGTTGTGTGTCTTGCATGAGTAGGTAACTGAGGTTGCTATTTAAGTATAGTAGTAACATGCAATAGTTTTGAGGTATTGATTTGAGTAATGTTTGGAGATTGAGCCTATTAGTGATAGGTGTCATATTTTGGGAAATCCGTGTGTTTTGCAAAAACTAAAAAATTAGTTGAGAACTCTAGCTACTAGATTGATCGCTAACCTCTGGAAGGGTTGGAATAGATAGAGTACCCTCACGTTACCATGGGTCGAGGATGTGCAAGGATAACCAAACCCCCAAACACTCTTCCTCGGGTTACTTTTCTCTTTGTGAAGTTCCTGACTAGATAGAGAGTTACCGATAATAAGTGTATGAGTTCTTCGGACTAATGCGAGTATTCCATTGTTGGCACTTCCACCATCCATATTTTGCTAGCCTCTATGATACCGTGCATTGCCCTTTCTCATCTTGAGAGTTGGTGCAAACTTCGCCGGTGCTTCCAAACCCTTGGCATGATACGTTCTTTCATCATAAGCCTCATTATATCCTTCCTCAAAACAGCCACCATACCTACCTATTAAGGCATTTCCATAGCCTTTCCGAGATACATTGCCATGCAACATCCACTATCTCATGACTTGATCTTCATGTCATACATGCTTTTGCTTGATCGAGGAGCCGCATGCTAGTTGGGCCTTTCCCTTATTATTGCTACATGACGTGCTAATTTCATTGCATATCCTGCTACACTGGGAGAGGCATACATTTGCATACATCATGATAGTTTTCATTTGTCTTTATGTTGAGTAGTTCTTATAAAGTGTGAAGATCTTCTTTTTACTCTTGTAAAACATAGAGTGTTGCCCTTAAGTGAGGAAAAGATCCCAAAGAGGACAAATTAAAAGATCCCAAAGAGGACAAATGAGAGATAAATAGAAAGAGCCAAAGAGGCCACAAAAAAGTAAGAAAAAAAGAAAAAAAGAGAGAAGGGGGCAACACTACTATTCCTTTTGAAAGTTCCACATTCGTACTCCATTGCTACATTTGTACTACATAGAGATTATCATTCATGGATAACTATGTGGGGACCTTTACACTATAGAACTTGGCTTATATATTCCAATGATGAGCCTCCTCAAATGAGCTCTAGGTCTTCATGAGCAAGCAAGTTGGATGCACCCTGTCGTGGTTTTGTCACGACTGATGTCCTCGTGAAAGGACTTAAAGATGGAGCCATCGCACCTTGGTGGCGACTCGAAGGGGGTGAGCGAAAGCAAGACTCAGATTTATCCAGGTTCAACCCCTCGTGAGGAGGTAAAAGCCTACGTCCTGTTTTGTGTAGATTAATGGTGGTTTCGATTACAATGAGGGTGTAACTCGCCTAACCTAGCTCCCGATTCTGTCTAACCTGCCCGACCTCTCCCTGGGACTCGCCTTTATATACAGGTCGAGGCCCTAGGGTTTACAAAGTCCTGCCATGCTACTCTTTGTGACCTTCCTTATCTCTAAGCCATCGTGTCCTCCAGGACCAGGAGCTTTCTTGGTACTCCATCATCCGCACGACCTCTTGAACCGCGATCCACCTTCTAGGCCACGAGACGCGCGGTAAATGGTAAGTCGCCCCTTTCTGCGACCCGACCCACTAAGGGCGGGTTACCCGCATGTAATATCCCCAACATTAGGCTCCAGATTGTCCTGAATTCATTCATGTCAATAAACTCCCATCAATTTTGGGCGACTCTTACCATTTCTATCCTTCGACGAATGATAAGCCGCCACCCGTTGTAACTTGATCTGAGTCGCCGTGTAGTCTTGGATGACATCACCTCATCCCCTTAGTTCCGGAGCTTTTAGCACCACAACCATCAACGGATCTTTTGTTAATAATCACTTATCCCGAAAATCTAGGCGCCATCATCGCAGTGTCTGACTTGTCGCCTCGATCTCCGCCTCGACACCCTCGATTTCTGTTCCTGCCCTTTAAATAACAAGAGAAATGGGGGGGGGGGAACCCGTCACCTACCTCCATCTCTTCGTCGTCTTCCTCACGCAATTCCTCTTCGAGCACCAGCGCCCCAGCGTCATCACCAGCCCCTGGAGCTCCTCCATCGACTGTGGTCCTCCGGGCGCCAAGAAGCACGAAGTACTACGCGTTCGTCCCGGCACCGAGCTCCTTCACCCAGGTACACACATTCCCTCCATTTATGGTTAGGCCAAGAACCCCATGACCTTAGTTTCCTGCGAGCTAGCTCCTGTGATGCGACGAACACCCTTACCTGCCTTAGATCCATTTCATGTTTTGGCAATAGACCTTAGGAACTAGGAGGCTTCGGCCACTTTATCACGTCTTTTCATTAGCTTAGACCTTCATGCCGTAGATCCAATGATGTCGCTGCGTTATGTGCATAACTCTCTATCATTATTTCGAGCAATATCCTTCTATTTTGATTCACTCGTAGATCCATAGTTTGCTGCCTGTTTTTAGAAACATGTTTGCTCGTCTCTCGAGAATATCCCTAAGGAAAAAGAACCCCTGAGAGTCGCCGTTTAGCTCCAGCTTCCATAGCGACTTAAACTTATCACCATAGTCGTGACCCTTCTCTTTCCAATTTAAAGGGCGAGTTACCATACTTCAAAGATACTTCCATGAATCGCCCGAATAGCGGGTTATGATGTATGTATCCCATTTGGCGGGTGACTAAATCCTTTTCGAACATATCGTAGACCCATACCGGCGAGTTAGGATACTTTATTGTTGTTACTGAGTCGCTTAGTTCCCCTCTGTTTTTTTGTCATGGCCATTATGAAGTGCGACTGGTTACCGAGAAAAATCGATGATGCCACGCTCGAGAAGTTTGTTAAGGCGGGTCTTCTCGACAATAAGGAAACCATTGGTTGGAGAACCGCCCCGGGCGAGTTGACTCCCAACCCCGCTGCAGGAGAAGTAGTCATCTTTACCGATTACCTTGAGCGAGGTTTTAAACCGCCCGGGTCAAAGTTTTTCCGGGACGTCGTGCATTTCCTTAATGTTCACCCTCAGGATCTGGGACCCAACTCCATCAGCAACCTATGTCAGTTCCAGGTCTTCTGTGAGGTTTATTTACAGAGAGAGCCCGTTGTTCCTTTATATTGGAACTTTTTCCATTTGAATTGCCAGACCGAGTTTCCCAACGGTCCCAACCACGAGCTCGGAGGAGTCAACATCCAAAGATGACGCGAACGTGGACTTCCAACAGTTCTTCTGCCCAGCCATCCCAAGGGCTGGGCCGAGTCATGGTTTTACTACCGAGACACCTCTCCACCCGGCGAGAACCCACCCCTGGGTTTCAGAGCAGATCGCCTGCCCATGGACTTAAACTAGCCGAGAAGCTCACGGAAGAAGAAGAGTCAGAGTTTATCCCCATTTTCTCTAGTTGAATTCCTTGACCAACAACGGGCTCATCGAGATTGATCTATTCTGCTGCTGGATAGAGTGGAACATCCTTCCCTTGAGCCGATGGGACGGGCTGATGTACGAATATGCCGGCACGGTAGACCATCCGCAGTGCTTCAATCGCAAAAGACTCTCAGAGAGTGAGATTGTCAGAATCATCAAGAAACAAACCGGTGAGACCTTGGAAGAATGCGCCAAGATTGGGCTTAAGGCCTTCTGCCGCGCCAACCCGGTGCCGCCAGTAAGAATCCAAGCCGCCTTTCGTCTTTTTTATGCTTAACAATGCTCTTGGTTTGAAATTCACTTCTATTCATCAGAAAACCGATGCATTTTGGCGAAGGGGCCCCAAAGTGACCGCCCAGAAGACCACCAAGCCGCCACCAAAAAAGAAGAAGACGGTGAGTAAAAAGAAAGCCGCCACCAAAGATTCATCTTTTGTTGGCGAGTCACAAGCTGACGAAGCGCACTCAGAGGTAATGCTTCCTCCTCACTCATTATCTATGTATTCCAGCTTATGTTTACACCATGCATCCTTGTGTGTAGGGCGAGGACAATGAGAGCCAAGATGATGCGGTCGGGGTAATTTCCATTTCTTCCGACTCACCTTCTCCTTCTCCTAGACCAGCTAGGCGGATCTATGGAAAAGTACCCATGTCTCACCCATACGCTTACATGGACCCTAATTTCCTTTTGAAGAAAGCAAGATATACCCCCAAGCGCAAGACCCGTAGTCGCTCTGGCAACTTAATCACCGGTCTGCCTGAGAAGACAACCGGTCGGAAATGCACCAGCGAGGTACACTTTTGTTTTATCATACCCTTTCTTGTGTAAATGTGACTCGCCGCTTCTTTAACTTCAAGCCTTTGTTCTGTGAGACTTCTCCCCCTACATCTGGCGACTCGGCAATATCAGCTCTCTCGCCGATGATTCGTGTGCAAGGGTGAGTCTCATTGTTAATCAACATTTCTTCTAAACAACGATATGTGCCTTTAATCTTGGTGCCTTTGTCTCAGAGCACAAGCAAAGAGAAGGAAAACCGCCAACCTATCTTCTGCTCCCAAAACATCTGAGGCCTTAGGCACGAACGCCTCTGTCCCTGAGATTGATGAAGAGTAGGCGGCGGCTCATGATATTCCTGGAGACGATATTCCCAAAGCTCGGGATGACTCGCCCGTAATTTTGAAGGAAGCCGCTGATAAGGTTAACCCGCCAAGCCCTCTCAAGGCGACTGACGATCCAGACGATGTCGTGGTCACCGTTACTGGCTACTCCACTCCTCCGGTTGCAGTTCTTTCCAAACATACCTCCAAGGCATCTCGCCCTTCTCCTGATCAAGACGCAAGTAAGTTCGAGCTCCCTCATATGAGAAGCTGGATTTCGACCAACTTTGTTCTAGCTTCACAAGTCATCTGGAGAGGGATTACGAGATGAACAAGAGCCTGATTCATCTTATGAGGGTTAGGCATGAGGTACGCCTGTTTATGTATCTTCCTTCACCCATTAGCCTTCCAAGGGCCGGTTCATCTTTTGAAAGATGAGCCGGGTCTTGAATAAGTAAAAGTCTTCAACCTGTAGCCCCAAGGGCTGGGTCATCTTTGGATAGATGAGCCAGGTCTTGAATAAAAATAAAAATCTTCAACCTGTAGCCCCCAAGGGCTGGGTCATCTTTTGAAAGACGAGCCGGGTCTTGAATAAATAAAAATCTTCAACCTGTAGCCCGCATGAACCGGGTCATATTTTGAAAGATGAGCCGGGTCTTGAATAAATAAAAATCTTCAATCTGTAGCCCCCAAGGGCCGGGTCATCTTTTGAAAGATGAGTCGGGTCTTGAATAAATAAAAATCTTCAACCTGTAACCCCCAAGGGTCGGGTCATCTTTTGAAAGATGAGCCGGATCTTGAATAAATAAAAATCTTCAACCTATAGCCCCCAACGGCCGGGTCATCTTTTGAAAGATGAGCTGGGTCTTGAATAAATAAAAACCTTCAACCTGTAGCCCCCAAGGGCCGGGTCATCTTTTGAAAGATGAGCTGGGTCTTGAATAAATAAAAATCATCAACCTGTAGCCCCCAAGGGCTGGGTCATCTTTTGAAAGATGAGTCGGGTCTTGAATAAATATAAATCTTCAACCTGTAGCCCCCAAGGGCAGGGTCATGTTTTGAAAGATGAGCCGGGTCTGAAATATGGTATGATTTTGAAGAAAAGTATTCATTAGCCCCCAATTATCATGAGTATTGCTTGCACTAATACTGAAACTTGTCTCCCCAAATTTGATGTACATGAGTCAGTGACACAGACTGAGTCGGCTTTAGGCGACATAAGAAAAAATCTGGCTGACCAACAAGGTCCACACTCCGAGTTGGAGAAGAAATATTGTTTAATCCAGGCTGAGCTAGACAAGATGAAGGCTGACCAGAAAAAACTGGAGAAGAAAGCCAAAGCTGACCAAGCCACCATTCTTAAGCGTGCTGAGGAAAAATTGGAAGCTGCCGAGCAAGAGCTAACCGGCTTAAAGAAACATGTGTCCAATATGACTATCACTATGTTTGGTAAGTGTTAACCCTTGACTATTGATTAACTAATCTGGTTTCAAAAATTATCAAATACTGATGTGCCCGTTGCAGGTGCACGAGCCACCAATCTTCCAGACGACTGCCTTCTTAAGTTAAAAGCTATATATAGCTTCGCTGAGCAGCTATACACCGGGGGCGTGCTCACGATCAAGGTGGTGATGGGCAGCAAGGAGCCAGTCAGAACTATCAAGCACATGCTCGACTGTCTGTCCACATGGCCTCCTCAGATATAAGAACTAAAACGGTCAGCCACCCGGAAGGGAGTCTTGAACACCCTCAGTCAGTGCTTAGCCTATGCCCCGGAGATCAAACCGGAAGAAATAGCCGCCGGCTACCCCGAGCTGAAGGATGACGGGTCAGAATTCACCGAGGTGGACTATCACCGAGTTATCATAGAATCTCGCTATGTGGCGACTCAACTGACAGCCAGTTTGGATTTGAGCAAATAACAAGCCGCCTATGACGAGCAGAAAAAGAAGGTGACGCCTCCCTCATATGAAACTCCTAGCTTGGTTCCTAGTCGACCCAAGAATCCTTTTGATCTTGACATGGACCTATCTATCTTCCTTGATG
Organism: Hordeum vulgare subsp. vulgare; assembly: GCF_904849725.1. NCBI lineage: Eukaryota > Viridiplantae > Streptophyta > Magnoliopsida > Poales > Poaceae > Hordeum > Hordeum vulgare. The sequence goes on from NC_058518.1 coordinate 35,269,024, forward strand.
ATGAAGATGAGTTCGTTGCCCTGTCCAAGTGTAATTGGAAATTGGGTGACTTACGAATCGAAGGCGGGGAGAGCTCAAGGCAAGGTGACTCGGCGGCGGCCTCATTCGTCCGTGGATCCTTATTTCACTGGGGGATGACACCCATTTTGGCCACGCGAGCCATGTAATAGCTTTGTTTAGTGTTTGTGGAACAACAATCACGCAGTAGTACCTTCTGAAGGAAACGATGTTATTCCTTGAATCTATGCATGACTCGCTTTTTGATGGAACCACTGTTAGTCCTTGAATCTATGCATGACTCGCCTGTAATTTTGATAAAACAGGGAATGTCATATTTTGACAAACAAGTTTTTTCCTAATGTGTTAGGAAAAACAGCAGCCGACTCAGTGGGTGCATGGCAAAGAATAGACCGACCCCCTGGATTATGGCAAAAATAGATCAGCCCCCGGGCTATGTTGAGAAATAAACCAGCCCCCGGGTTATGGCAAAAAATGGTTGAAAAAATGAGTCGGGGTGAGTTATAATCAAAAACCGACTCAAAGATATTTTAAGAAACCTTGTGGTCTTGCTAACAAGAAGTAAAATATTATCGACTCAGTGAGTTACGATAGGATAAGACATGTTTGCAAAACTCTAGTGTTACCCTTAGAAAGCCTTTTGTAACAAGCCTTGTTATTTTTAGACCGGCTGATCAGGCGCGAGTCAAACTTCCGTGAAGCAGGTTCAATGAACCAATGCTTTCTCTATTTCCCATGTTGCGACTCTGGCTGGTACCTTTTATGTTTTAACCAAGGCGATTTCAGGGTCCAAATAACGGATTGACTCGCGCTGAGCACATAGGTCCATGTGGCGACTTGTTCAACATATAGTACAGTATAACCATTTGTAATGCGGTAATTTTTTGCTAGCCAAGAGGGTATTCAGGCTGAGCTCAATGAGTGGAAGCCCCCAAGTGACCTATGATTTAGGAAGAAACCCGTCATAGGATCATAGAAGCGTATACGCTCTTACTACGAAACGACTTGGGGACTAGTAGCCCCCAAGTAAGCTGGCTTAATTCTCAAAACCACATAAGGCGCCTATGCTTGAACCGTGCAACGTGGCAACATTGGTCCTCTTTGGCTTTATCAAAGCCCAGTTTTGAAGTAAGTGCAGCATGGCGACTTACGCTCTTTGACTTTGATAGCGTCCATGTTTGGGCGACTTATAGAACAATAAAGACTCATGCTTTCAAAAGCTGAAACGGCAAAGGACCCCAAAATTCGTGGGTGCCGGCTTTATAGCTTTCATAATTCATGGATTACAATTTTCTGAAAACTGGTAAAGAAAAGGGGAGCTCATGGCTCTAAGTGTAGGAAGGCCGCAGATGGTCTATGTTCCAGGGGCGAGTTGTCTCAACCTCTGTAGTCGGCCGATCTGGGCGAAGATCCACAAAATAGTATGAGCCGTTCCAAAGATTCTTGCAGACGACAAACGGTCCTTCCCATGGAGGTGATAGCTTGTGCATACCAGTATGATCTTGAATCAAACGGAGGACGAAGTCGCCTTCTTGGAAAGCCCGACTCTTGACCCGGCGACTATGGTAACGTCGCAAGTCCTGTTGGTAAATCACTGATTGTGATGCGGCCAAGTCACGCTCATTCTCCAAGGCGTCCAGCAAGTCTTGTCGCGCCAGGTCATTGTCTTGTTCCATGTATGCGGCGACTCATGGGGAATAATGTTTGATGTCACTTGGTAACACCACTTCTGCTCCGTAGACCAGAAAGAAAGGAGTAAAACCCACAGTACTGACGGCAACTCCTCGACCCAACATGCTGGAGTGCGTTCCAAAGGTACCATGAGCCTAGGTTTAATCCCCCGCAATATTTCCTGATTTGCCCTCTCTGCCTGTCCATTAGACTGGGGATGTGCAACCACGGAAGCATTGAGCCGGATATGCTCTCGTGAACAAAACTCTTGCATTGCACCTTTGGATAGATTAGTACCATTGTCAGTGATGATACTATGAGGATATCCGAATCTGAAAATCAGCTTCTTCAAGAATTTGACGGCCATATCTGCGTCACAACTGCTAACAAGTTCCGCCTCCACCCACTTGGTAAATTTGTCAACCGCCACCAATAGATGATTCTTTTTGGTGGAAGAAATCTTGAAAGGGCCGACCATATCAAGCCCCCAGACTTCAAACGGCCAAGTGATTGGTATCATCCGCAATTCCTGAGCCGGCACATGCATCTGGCGTCCAAACTTTTGGCAGCATCACATCGGCGAATGATCTCCTCTGCGTCTGCGTGAGCTGTAAGCCAATAAACCCATGTCTGAAGGCCTTAGAAACCATGGATCAGGACCCGGCATGATGACCACAGTCGCTCGCGTGAATCTCATTGAGGATCATACATCCTTCTTCAGAAGAGACGCATCTTTGAAATACCCCCGAAGTGCTTCGTTTGTGTAACTCGCCAATGTGTATGACCATGGATTTACAACGACGAACGATTTGGCGAGCTAATAACGCGTCAGCTGGTAACTCGCCTCTGGTGAGATATACCATGTAAGGAATCGCCCAGTCTGGAGTAGCGTGAAGAGCCACCACGAGTTGAGACTCGGGGTCCTGTACCACTAAATCTTCCTCTGAAGGCAGTTTCACTAAAGGGTTATGCAATATATCCAAAAAGACATTGGGAGGAATTGGCTTACGTTGTGAACCAAGACAGGAAAGAGCGCCCGTTGCTTCGTTAAGCCGCCGGTCGATGTGATCCACTTGATAACCATTGAAGTGACCCGCTACATCTGACACAGCTCGTCTGTAAGCCGCCATCTAAGGGTATCGTGAATCCCAGGTGCGAGAAATCTGCTGCGCCACCAGATCTGAATCGCCCAGGCATCTCACTCGTGTGAGATTCATCTCTTTGGCGAGTCGCAACCCATGGAGCAAAGCTTCATATTCTGTTGTATTTATTGGTACACGGGAACATGAGCCGAAGGACATAGAAAAACTTGTCACCTTGAGGCGAAGTTATCACCACACCAGCCCCCGAGCCTTCCAACTGTCTGGACCCATTGAAATAGATGGTCCAATAAGTAAGATGGGGTCTCTCCTCCGGGATTTGTAACTCGGTCCAACCATTGATGAAGTCCACGAGCGCTTGAGATTTGATGGCCGTCCGAGGCGTATATCGCACATGATGGGTGATACGTCCATTTTGCATCATGTTTTCATGCTGATATTTATCGCTTCTTTGGCTGTTATTTCACTTCACGGTACAATTCTTATGCCTTTTCTCTCATATTTTGCAAGGATTACATGAAGAGGGAGAATAACGACAACTGGAATTCTGGCCAGAAAGTGGAGCAAAGTTGAGATACCTATTCTGCGCAACTTCAAACGCCGTGAAAATCAACGGAGTTTTTTTCCCGATTTATCAAAAATACTGGGCCAAAGAAGTGCCAGAGGGGCACCAGGGGGTGCCCACAAGCCTGCACGGCGCGACCACCCGCGCAGGCTGCGCCATGGGGGCTTGTGGGCAGCCCACTGGCCCACTGGCCCCCCTCTTTTGCTATATGGAGGGTTTCATCCTCGAAATAATCACGGAGGAGCTTTTTCGTGGTTTCGCTGCCGCCACAAGGCGGAACTTGAGCAGAACCAATCTAGAGCTCCGGTAGGACGATCCTGCCGTGGAAACTTCCCTCCCGGAGGGGGAAATCGTCGCCATCATCATCACCAACACTCCTCTCATCGGAGGGGACTCGTCACCATCAACATCTTCATCAGCACCATCTCATCTCCAAACCCTAGTTCATCACTTGTAACCAATCTCCGTCTCGCGACTCCGATTTGTACTTGTAAGGTTGCTAGTAGTGTTGATTACTCTTTGTAGTTGATGCTAGTTGGATTATTTGGTGGAAGAGTTTATGTTCAGATCCTTGATGCTACTCATTACCTCTCTGGTCATGAATATTATTATGCTTTGTGAGTAGTTACTTTTGTTCCTGGGGACATGGGATAAGTCATGCTAATAGTAGTCATGTGAATTTGGTATTCGTTCGGTAATTTGATATGTTGTATGTTGTTTTTCCTCTAGTGGTGTTATGTGAACATCGACTACATAACACTTCACCATTATTTGGTCCTAGAGGAAGGCATTGGGAAGTAGTAAGTAGATGATGGGTTGCTAGAGTGACAGAAGCTTAAACGCTAGTTTGTGCGTTGCTTCGTAAGGGGGCTGATTTGGATCCACTAGTTTAATGCTATGGTTAGTCTTTGTCTTAATTATTCTTTCGTAGTTGCGGATGCTTGCGAGAGGGGTTAATCATAAGTGGGATGCTTGTCCAAGTAAGGGCAGTACCCAAGCGCTGGTCCACCCACATATCAAACTATCAAAGTAACGAACGCGAATCATATGAACATGATGAAACTAGCATGACAGAAATTCCCGTGTGTCCTCGGGAGTGTTTTTCCTCCTATAAGACTTTGTCCAGGCTTGTCCCTTGCTACAAAAGGGATTGGGTCACTTTGCTGCACCGTTGCTAGTTTTGTTACTTGTTGCTCGCTACGAATCATCTCACCACACAATCACTTGTTACCGACAATTTCAGTGCTTGCAGATATTTCCTTGCTGAAAACCACTTGTCAGATCCTTCTGCTCCTCGTTGGGTTCGACACTCTTACTTATCGAAAGGACTATGATTGATCCCCTATACTTGTAGGTCATCAGGAATCTTTTCTGGCGCCATTGCCGGGGAGTGAAGCGCCTTTGGTAAGTGGAACTTGGTAAGGAAACATTCATATAGTGTGCTAAAATTTATTGTCACTCGTCACTATGGATACTAATCCTTTGAGGGCTTGTTCGGGGTATCTTCACCTCGAACTGAAGCACAAAGAGTTGCTCCTCAAGTTTCTGCACCTACTGAAAATATTTGCTTTGAATTCCCTTCGCGTATGCTTGAGAAACTACTGGCTAATCCTTTTACAGGAGATGGAACATCACATCCAGACTTGCATCTAATCTATGTAGATGAAGTTTGTGGGTTATTTAAGCTTGCAGGTGTGCCCGAGGATGAGTTCAAGAAGAAGGTCTTTCCTTTATCTTTGAAGGATAAGGCGTTGACATGGTATAGGCTATGTGATGATACTGGATCATGGGACTACAATCGGTTGAAATTGGAATTTCATCAAAAGTTTTATCCTATGTATTTAGTACATCGTGATCGGAATTATATTTACAATTTTTGGCCTCGTGACAGAGAAAGCATCGCTCAAGCTTGGGGGAGGCTTAAATCAATGCTATATTCATGCCCCAATCATGAGCTCTCGAGAGAAATTATCATTCAGAACTTCTATGCTTGGCTTTCTCATGATGATCGCACCATGCTTGACACTTCTTGTACCGGTTCTTTTATGAAGAGAGATATTGACTTCAAATGGAATTTATTGGAGAGAATTAAACGCAACTCTGAATATTGGGAGCTTTAAGAAGGTAAGGAGTCAGGTATGAATTTCACTTTTGATTGCGTTAAATCATTTGTTGAGACAAATACTTTTTGTGACTTTAGCGCTAAGTATGGACTTGACTCTGAGATAGTAGCTTCATTTTGTGAATCCTTTGCTGCTCATATTGATCTCCCCAAAGAGAAGTGGTTTAAATATCCTCCTCCTTTAGAAGTCAATGTAGTTAAACCCACTCCAGTTGAAGAGAAAGTCATTGCCTATAATGATCCTGTTGTTCCCAGTGCTTACGTTGAGAAACCACCTTTCCCTGTTAGGATAAAGGATCATTCTAAAGCTTCAACTGTGATACATGGAGGCTATATTAGAACACCTACACCCCCTGAGAAAATTAGAGTTGAACCTAGCATTGCTATTATCAAAGATCTTCTGTCTGAAGAAGTTGAGGGACATAACATTCACTTCTGTGAAGATGCTGCTAGAATTGCTAAACCTCACGTTAGAGACAAACATAGGCATGTTGTTGGCATGCCTGTGGTTTCTGTTAAGATAGGAGATCATTGTTATCATGGCTTATGTGACGTGGGTGCTAGTGTTAGTGCGATACCTCAATCCTTATACGATGAAATCAAAGATGAGATTGCACCTGTTGAGATAGAGCCTATTGATGTCACTATTCAGCCTGCCAATAGAGACACTATCTGCCCTGTGGGTATTGTTAGGGATGTTGAAGTCTTGTGTGGTAAAACGAAGTATCCTGCTGATTTCCTCGTTCTTGCTACTGCACAAGATAGCTTTTGTCCCATCATATTTGGCAGACCTTTTCTCAATACTGTCAATGCTCATATTGATTGTGAGAAGCAAACTGTCACTGTTGGCTTTGAAGGTGTGTCACATGCGTTTAATTTCTCCAAGTTTGGTAGACAACCTCATGAAAAGGAGTTGCCTAGTAGGGATGAAACTATTTCCTTAGCCTCTATTGCCGTACCTCATACTGATCCCTTAGAGCAATACTTGCTTGAGCATGAAAATGATATGCATATGGATGAAAGGGATGAGCTAGATAGAGTTGTCTTAGAACAATATCCTATCCTTAAGAATAATATGCCTGTTGAATTGCTTGGGGATCCTCCCCTACCAAAGGGTGATCCTGTGTTTGAGCTTAAGCTGTTGCGTGATACTCTTAAGTATGCCTATCTTGATGAAAAGGAGATATATCATGTTATAATTAGTGCTAGACTCTCAGAGCATGAAGAAAAGAAGTTACTAAAAACTCTGAGGAAGCATCATGCTGCTATTGGATATACTCTTGATGATCTTAAGGGCATTAGTCCTACCCTATGCCAGCACAAGATTAAAACTGATCCTGACTTCAAACCAGTTGTTGATCATCAAAGGAGATTAAATCCTAAGATGAAAGAGGTAGTAAGAAAAGAAATAGTAAAGCTCGTGGAAGAAGGTATCATCTATCCTGTTGCTCATAGCGATTGGGTGAGTCCGGTGCATTGCGTCCCTAAGAAGGGTGGCATTACCATTGCCCCTAATGATAATGATGAATTGATCCCACAGAGGATTATTACTGGCTATAGGATGGTGATCGATTTTAGGAAATTGAATAAGGCCACTAGGAAAGATCATTATCCTCCGCCTTTTATCGACCAAATGCTAGAAAGACTATCCAAACACACACACTTCTGCTTTCTAGACGGTTATTCTGGTTTCTCCCAAATACCAGTTGCACAATCTGATCAGGAGAAAACCACTTTCACCTGCCCTTTCGGTACCTTTGCCTATAGACGCAGGCCTTTTGGCTTGTGTAATGCATCTGCCACCTTTCAAAGATGTATGATGGATATATTCTCTGACTTTTGTGAAAAGATTGTTGAGGTTTTCATGGATGACTTCTCCGTTTACGGGTCTTCCTTTGATGATTTCCTCAGCAACCTTGATCGAGTCTTACAGAGATGTAAAGACACCAATCTTGTCTTGAATTGGGAGAAGTGTCACTTTAGGGTTAACTAGTCGTCAAGCCGTGCATTTGCACGGGCTAGTTTATTAAATACTTATAAATACATTCTATGATTTTATCTCACTTTTGTTATTGGTTGTTGTAGGCTTCGTATTTGTGTCCCTATTTCCATAGTGACTTTGCCTTTTGGTAGTTTGGAAGCACACCAGCTAAACGCAAGCTTTGTTCATAGAACATCTTCTAAACTTTCAGACCCGTCATAATTGCTCCTTATAAGGCAGATCCTATATCATCACGTTTACTTGCTATATGCACTCACATGATATAACAATTAACTTAATCCCAAGGTCCTATATTTTGTACCATTATTAACTTCTACGGGGCTAGATATTAAGATGTACCAACTACAGTACTACATTATTTGTTTTTGTTACCATCAACATGATGAAGTTGACCCTTTTGTCGACTATATACCATATATTTAGATATGTTATAGTTTTTCAACATATATACTTACCGTGATCAAGTCGTAGAGAAGCCTCAACAATTATGATCAACATGAAAATACTAAACGATCATGTCTTGTTCCTTCCTAATAGTTGATGCCAATATGTTGGTGTATGTATGTATGTTTCCCAGGTAACTGCAATTTTAAACTTTATGGAATGTTATTTTATATTTCAATATTATTTCTACATACAAACATGTACACCAAGTGTTAAAAACTATAGTTTCCTGAAAATATGCAATCTTTTGGAATATTTGTTGATAACTATATATATAGTAGGTAGATGACCTAAACAGTGTTGTTATAATAAACATTGTATTTGCAATAATGTCTGTATGCTTACTGTAACATTGCGGGTATCGCATCCTGTTTTTATGTGTGAAATTTTTCTAAGAAAAACATATTGTACCTCGGCTTCTTTCCCTTGAAACCTCACGTGCATCATCCATGTAGCGCACAAAACATGCAACTGCGTATCGAGGAGACGTCGTTGCCGCCGTGGCTACCTGGAGCTGCCCATGGATCAGAAGGATGACGTTATTCAAAGGAGAAGTGTTTGACTACTGCGAGTTGTAATTCTCCAGAGGTTAGCACAAGACAGTATTACTTTATTTGTATCCATTAATTTCAAAAACCATAGTCTCCTGCAAATAAAACAAAAGGGAAACAAACAATAATCAGTATCCTTGCTGCGGACACTAAATTAACAGGGCTTAAAAATGATTATTTCATCTCAAAGAGAATAAAAAACTTCATAAAGAAAACTATTAGTAAACTCATTAGTTCCTTGAAGTGATATCATACAGGTGAACTCGTATATATGCACCTGAGACTTAATCGTGTGATTTCCTCCTCGGCTTAGTGCAGCTTCACCATCCGTCATGGGCCTGCATCCATCTAATTAATATCATGATTAATATACAATTATCTTCATCCACGTTGGTGCAAATTGCAGCATCATATTTGGCGGCCCAAATGATTTAGTAAAGGCCACAGCTAGTGGCGTTGGTTGCATGCACTTTGTGTAGTTTGGTTTCTCCCCCCTTACAGAATACTTGCGCTTGCGTATAGCCAATTAAATCTTTGTCTCCAGAAGTGTAGTTGCGAGTGACTTCACATGCCTTAGCGATGTAGGTGTCGGGCGCAGCCATATCGACCATTTGGGAATCATCAGTCGTCAAATAAACCAATTCAAATTGATCATCTAAACATATCATGTTGACAAAGAAAAATCAACACAATTATCTATCTGTATGATCTAGCGACCTTGACATAGAGCACCATGATTTGTGAACTGCTGTTAGGCTTTGGCTTGGGCTTCAGTGTGCACGTACGTCCTCTCTCTGGAACATTGATATGACCGAACCCATGAACATCGGATATACAGATCCATCTTCCATCAGTTTTCGTGGGCAACAAATTTGGTTAGCTGCTGCTCCGATGGAAGGACCCTGAACTGCAGTATCTACAATTCTGCATGGACACTGCGGCAAACTTTGGCAAGACCTGCTCGTCACGAACGGCCTGGCCTGGTGGGTAGCGAGATGGATTTTGATCTGCTCATCACAAACAGCTTGGCCTAGTGGGTAGCATCTCGCTCACGAACTAAATATTGTCCAAGATTCTAGGACGGTGAAATAACTTCCATGGGGCGAGAGAGAAAGAAAAGAAAGGAAGGGATGGTAGCATTGTGTCTTACCATGGGGGAGAGAGAGGTACGGTGGTATATCTTCCATCGTGAAGAAAGAGACGCTAGAAGGATGGTTTTGATTTTCACATGGATAGAGATTGGAGAGGGGAAGGGACGTTAGAATATTTTCTATCTGAGAAGAGAGATAGAGAGAGATAAAATAGGGAGATAGATGTAGTAAAGTTAGATCCAATCTCTTTGGCATCTACGGGAGGAGGGCTCCTTTTTTTTATCTCTTGTGGTATCCACCGGATAAAATCTTTTTATTGAACTGCCTTTTAAGATTTCCAAGGCTCTAATTTTTTTATTAATGTGAGAATTTATATGTGTTAATCTACACCGTAATAAACCGGTCCCACCAGATTAATGGCTCTAATTTTCTAATTAACGTGGGAATTTGTTGGGAGTCTCTAATTAGTATAGCTATAGATGAAGGCATGGTCTTAGGACATAAAATTTTTAAAAGAGGTATTCAAGTCGATAAGGCTAAGGTTGATGCAATCGAGAAAATGCCACACCCCACAGATATCAAGGGTATAAGAAGTTTCCTTGGTCATGCTGGTTTCTATAGAAGGTTCATTAAGGACTTTTCTAAGATTTCTAGGCCTCTTACCAATCTCTTGCAAAAGGATATTCGTTTTGTCTTTGAAGATGATTGTGAGGAAGCATTCAAAATACTTAAGAGGGCTTTGATAACTGCACCTATTGTTCAACCACCTGATTGGAACTTGCCTTTTGAGATCATGTGTGACGCTAGTGATTATGCTGTTGGTGCTGTCCTAGGGCAAAGAGTCGATAAAAAGTTGAATGTTATTCACTACGCTAGTAAAACTCTAGACAGCGCCCAGAGAAACTATGCTACTACGGAGAAGGAATTTTTAGCAGTCGTGTTTGCGTGTGAAAAGTTCAGGTCTTACATAGTTGATTCCAAAGTCATTATTCACACCGACCACGCTGCTATTAAGTACTTAATGGAGAAGAAGGACGCTAAACCTAGAATTATCAGATGGGTTCTCTTGCTACAAGAATTTTATTTGCACATTGTCGACAGAAAGGGTGTTGATAACCCAGTAGCAGGTAACTTGTCTAGGTTGGAGAACGTTCTTGATGACCCACAACCTATTGATGACAGCTTTCCCGATGAGCAATTGAATGTCATCAGTACTTCCCGTAGTGCACCGTGGTATGATGATTATGCGAACTATATCGTTGCCAAATATATACCACCTAGTTTCACGTACCAGCAAAAGAAGAAATTCTTCTTTGACTTGAGACACTACTTTTGGGATGATCCTAACCTTTATAAGGAAGGAGTAGATGGTGTTATTAGACGTTGTGTACCTGAACATGAACAGGGACAGATCGTACAGAAGTGTCACTCCGAGGCCTACGGAGGACACCATGCGGGAGATAGAACTGCACACAAGGTATTGCAATCAGGTTTCTATTGACCCACTCTCTTCAAGGATGCCCGTAAGTTTGTCTTGTCTTGTGACGAATGTCAAAGAATAGGTAATATTAGCAAACGTCAGGAAATGCCTATGAACTATTCACTTGTCATTGAACCATTTGATGTCTGGGGCTTTGATTATATGGATTTTTTTTCCAAAATCCAATGTGTATACTCACATCTTAGTTGCTGTTGATTACGTCACTAAGTGGGTAGAAGCTATCCCCACTAGTAGTGCTGATCACAACACCTCTATCAAGATGCTGAAAGAAGTTATCTTCTCTAGATTTGGAGTCCCTAGATATCTAATGACCGACGGTGGTTCACACTTCATTCATGGTGCTTTCCATAAAACACTGGCTAAGTACGATGTCAACCACAGAATTGCGTCTCCCTACCACCCTCAGTCGAGTGGTCAAGTAGAGCTAAGTAATAGAGAGATTAAACTGATTCTGCAAAAGACTGTCAACAGGTCTAGAAAGAATTGGTCTAAGAAGCTCGATGATGCACCGTGGGCTTATAGAACTGCCTATAATAATCTGATGGGCTTGTCTCCATACAAAATGGTGTATGGAAAAGCATGTCATTTACCTCTTGAGCTAGAGCATAAAGCTTATTTGGCAATCAAAGAGCTCCACTTTGATTTCAAGCTTGCCGGTGAGAAGAGGTTATTTGATATTAGCTCGCTTGATGAGTGGAAAACTCAGGCATATGAGAATGCCAAGCTTTTCAAAGAGAAGGTTAAGAGGTGGCATGATAAGAGGATACAAAAGCGTGAGTTCAATGTAGGTGATTATGTCTTGCTATATAACTCTCGTTTAAGATTCTTTACAGGCAAGCTTCTCTCTAAATGGGAAGGTCCCTATGTTGTTGAGGAAGTATATTGTTCTGGTGCTATCAAGATCAAAAACACGGAAGGTAATTGTCCGAGAGTTGTAAATGGGCAGAGAAGCAAGCATTATATCTTAGGTACTCCCATAAATGTTGAAAGCAATATCATCAATACCTAACTCCGGAAGAATACCTAAGGGATATTTATCAGCCTGTTTCAGACTCCGAAAATGAAGAGGTATGTGATTCGGTAAGAAAACAGAGTCCAAAACTTTCCCAATAGGAAATTTTCTATGTTTTGGAATATTTGAAAATATACAAAAATTGGAAGTAGTCCGGAAAGTGCGCGAGGAGGCGACAAGCCTGCACGGCACGGTCCCACCCTCTGGCCGTGCCGTGAGGGCTTGTGGCCACCTCGTGCGCCTCCCGGACTCCGTTTTCGTGCAGGTGACTCCTTCTGGTCTGGAAAAAATCATTATACATACTTCCGTTTGGTCTGACCCCTGCATCACACAGATTTCCTCTGTTTTTCGTTTCGAGCGTGTTTCTGTTGCAGATCTAGATCGCCATGACTTCCCCAAAAGCTCTTAAGGACAAGATCTTCGAGAAGGTCATCAATCCTTACCTCACGAAAGTGCTGCAACCCTCAATCTATCGAGATGCGTGAGGGCATGTTGCACATCCGTGATGTTGAGGGGCCTAAGAAGACCGGAAGCATGGAGACGAGGCTCGAAGCAATGGAGCAACAAGTCTTCAAGTGCCAAGGGATGGTGGAGCGTGGACTCGACGCCAACCACATGATGATCACGGAGTTCACCAACAAGCACAGGATTGATGCCAATGACATTGGGAAGAATCTCTCTAGGCTCTATGACAGGGTTGATCAACTCCAGGGCCAGATCTATGACCTGTAGAACCAAAACTGTGAGTATGAGTATAGATTTAAATCAATATGGTTGGCTGCAGATTTGAGGATTCCGGAGACTCGTTCATCTTTCCATGATGGAGCACCTATGCCTTGGAAGACGGAGGATCAAACTCATGTTGCCACAACTCCACCATCACCACCAAAGGAAGACAACTAAGCATTGGTATGGGCAATCCCCTTGGCTTGTAGCAAGCTTGGGGGAGCTGCCCCGGTATCGTATCACCATCACATCTTTTGCCTTTACCTTTGTTTTAGTTTTCCTTTTTCAGTTTTATTTTTCTCTAGTAGTTCAAAAGTCTTAGTGTTTTAGTCTTGAGTTTTGCTTTGTGTCACCCCCGATGTATTCTTGCTCGTGAGCCATATAATAAAGAGTGTCTCAGTTGAAGGGCTTTGCCTCTTGCCATGATCAAAAGAGTGAGAATAGAACAAAAGCATGAAAGATCATGTAATGATCTTATGGGAAATGATGGCTTCACATATAAAAAGAATGAGGATTGAAACTTTTGAGGGTAGGCAAACGTAGCCCTTGGTCATTGTTGCAATTAATAGGAAGTGATAAAGAAGGAGAGGTTCGCATATAAATATATCATCTCTGACACCATCTATGATTGTGAACACTCACCAAACTATTGCATGCCTAAAAGTATATGTTGGACAAGGAAGACAATGTAATGGATTGTGTTTGCTTGGCTCCGAACAATGTTATATGATTAGAGATCCCTTAGCATGTGACGATTGCTTGCACCTGATATTAGCCAAAACTCCCGCACCAAGTAGAGATACTACTTGTGCATCCATAAACCTTCAAACTAGTTTTTCCATGAGTGTCCACCATACCTACCTATGGATTGAATAAGATCCCTCAAGTAAGTTGTCATTGGTGCAAGCAATAAAAATTGCTCTCTAATATTTATGATCTATTAGTGTGTGGAAAATAAGCTTTATACGAACCTATGATGAGGAAGACATAAAAGAGACAGACTGCATAATAAAGTTCTTTATCATAGGAGGCAATATAAAGTGACGTTCCTCCGCACTAAGAGGACACACATCCAAACCTCAAAAGCGCATGACAACCTCTGCTTCCCTCTGCGAAGGGCCTATCTTGTACTTTTACTTTTTGCCCTTGAAAGAGTCATGGTGATCTTCACCAATTCCTTACTTCTCCTTTATCTTGGCTAACGTCATATGATTGGGAAAGATCTATATTCATATGTCAACTTGGAGGTAAGTATTCATGAATTATTATTGTTGACATTACCCTTGAGGTAAGTAGTTGGGAGGCAAAACTATAAGCCCCTATCTTTCTCTGTGTCCAGTTGAAACTTTGATCTCATGAGTACCACGTGAGTTGTAGCAATTGTAGAGAACGAAAGAATGGTTGAGTATGTGGATTTGCTTTACAAGCTCTTATTTGACTCTTTCTGATGTTGTGATAAATTGCAATTGCTTCAGTGACTAAAGGCCATCGGTTGTTACTCCTCGGTAAGGTTCTTGATCCATGCTTTACTTTGTGAAGAAATTATCACTTTTGCATGACAGATTATATGTTGGTATTGTCGTTCTGATATTGATCATGATGCATCATGTTCGTACCTTGTTTTGTCGACACCTCTCTCCCTAAACATGTGGACATATTTATTGAGCTCGGCTTTCGCTTGAGGACAAGCGAGGTCTAAGCTTGGGGGAGTTGATACGTCCATTTTGCATCATGTTTTCATGTTGATATTTATTGCTTCTTTGGCTGTTATTTCACTTCATGGTACAATTCTTATGCCTTTTCTCTCTTATTTTGCAAGGTTTACATGAAGAGGGAGAATACCGGCAACTGGAATTCTGGCCTCAAAGTGGAGCAAAGTTGAGATACCTATTATGCGCAACTTCAAACGCCGAGAAAATCAACAGAGATTTTTTTCCCGATTTATCAAAAATAATGGGCCGAAGAAGTGCCAGAGGGGCACCAGGGGGTGCCCACAAGCCTGCACGGCGCGGCCACCCCCCAGGCCACGCCATGTGGGCTTGTGGGCAGCCCACTGGCCCACTGGCCCCCCTCTTTTGCTATATGGAGGGTTTCGTCCAGGAAAAAAAGAAGGGAGGAACTTTTTCGTGGTTTCGCCGCCGCCACGAGGCGGAACTTGAGCAGAACCAATCTAGAGCTTCGGCAGGACGATCCTGCTGGGGAAACTTCCCTCCCGGAGCGGGAAATCGTCGTCATCGTCATCACCAACACTCCTCTCATCGAAGGGGACTCGTCACCATTAACATCTTCATCAGCACCATCTCATCTCCAAACCCTAGTTCATCACTTGTAACCAATCTCCGTCTCGCGACTCCGATTGGTACTGTAAGGTTGCTAGTAGTGTTGATTACTCTCTGTAGTTGATGCTAGTTGGATTACGAAACGATCACTTTTCTTGAGTAGCTGGTAGAGAGGGATGGCCTTCTCCCCAAGGCGACTTATGAAGCGGCTCAGAGCTGCGATTCAACATGCCATACGCTGGACCTGGTTCACGTTGGCTGATTTCCCTTGTGAGGTAATCGCCTCAACCTTGTCCGAGTATGCCTCAATGCCACGCTTCGACACCAAGAAACCCAATAACTTCCCCGCAGGGACAGCAAAGACACATTTGGTGGGATTAAGCCTCATCTGGTAAACACGTAGGTTGTCAAAGGTTTCCTTGAGATCTTCCAAGAGCGACTCTTTTCGGTGAGACCTGACCATGATGTCTTCCACATAAGCGTGGACGTTACGGCCTATCTGGTTGTGCAAGCAATTTTGGATGCAGCGCTGGTAAGTCGCCCCCGCACTCTTGAGTCCAAACGGCATGGACACGTAAGAGAAAGCTCCGAACGGGGTTATGAATGATGTCTTCTCCTGATCTGCCACCGCCATCTTGATCTGATGGTATCCCGAATAAGCGTCCAAGAAACACAGACGTTCACAACCCGCCGTTGAGTCAATAATTTGATCGATGCGGGGAAGGGCGAAGGGATCCTTCAGACAGGCTCTGTTGAGGTCAGTGTAGTCGATGCACATGCGGAAAGTGCCGTTCTTCTTGAGCACCAGGACCGGGTTAGCCAGCCATTCCGGATGGAAAACCTCGATGATAAACCCGGCGGCAAGGAGCCGGGCTACTTCCTCTCCAATCGCCTTACGACGTTCTTCATTAAACCTGCGAAGGTACTGTCGAACCGGCTTAACTTTAGGGTCAGTATTAAGATGGTGCTCAGCGAATTCCCTCGGTACACCCGGCATGTCAGAAGGTTTCCATGCAAAGATGTCTCGATTCTCATGGATGAATTCGATGAGCGCGCTTTCCTATTTGGGGTCGAGACCAGCCCCAATAGTGAACTGCTTGATGTAGTCGCAAGGCGTAAAGTTGATAACCTTGGTGTCGTCCGTTGGTTTAAACTTGAGAGCCGGCTCAGAATCGATGGTCGGCCTCTTGAACGGCGTCATGTCCGCCGGGTCAACATTAGATTGGTGAAACTTGATCTCCTTAGCTGCGCAAGCCGACTCAACGTAAGACGCGTCTCCTTCTTCACATTCTTGGGCTATCTTCCTGTTGCCGCTGATGGTAATAGGATCCTTAGGCCCGGGCATCTTGAGTTTGAGATAAACATAGCATGGGCGGGCCATGAATCTGGCGTATGCCGGCCGTCCAAACAGCGCATGATAGGGGCTCTTGATTTTGACCACTTCGAACAGGAGGGACTCGCTCCTGTAATCTGACTCTGTGCCAAAAGCCACGTTAAGCTTAATCCACCCAGTTGGATATGCCGACTTACCGGGGACGATGTCGTGGAAGACCGTGTATGATGGCATCAGGTCTTTCTCCAAGAGGCTCATCCGCCGGAAAGTGTCGAAATATAGGATGTTGATGTTGCTCCCTCCGTCCATGAGGACCTTGGAGAGGGTGTATCCTCCAACTTGGGGAGCCACGACCAAAGCCAAGTCGCCAGGGTTGTCTACTCGGGGGGGGGGGATGGTCTTCCCTGATCCAGGTTATGGGTTGCTCAGACCAGTGAAGGTACCGGGGGAGTGCCGGCTCAGCTATGCTGAATGTTCTATGCTTCACCTTACGATCACGCTTGCACGTGCTGGTGGTGAACACGTGATATTGCCCACTGTTTAATTGGTTGGGGTTATTTTGGAACCCGCCATGATCTTCCTGTCGCTGGGGATCCCATTGCGGGGGTGGTTGCTGGAATACTCCCGGTGAGTGATACTGCTGATTGTGAACTTGGTAATGCCGAGTGATAACCCACAAGTATAGGGGATCACAACAGTTTTCAAGGGTAGAGTATTCAACCCAAATTTATTGATTCGACTCAAGGGGAAGCGAAAGAATATTCTCAAGTATTAGCAGCTGAGTTGTCAATTCAACCACACCTGAAAGATTTAGTATCTGTAGCAAAGTAGGGTGATAGCAGTAGTAGCAACAGTAACTAGTAGCAGCAAAGTAACGTAGCAATGACCAGTAGTAAAAGACTCGTAGGTATTGGATCGGTGATGGATGATTATGCCGGATGTGATTCATCATGTAACAGCTATAACACGGAGAGATAAGTAACTAGCTCCCGTTCATCAATCTAATGTAGGCATGTATTTCGTATGTAGTCATAAGTGCTTAGGGAAAAGAACTTGCATGACATCTATTGTCCATCCCTCCCGTGGCAGCGGGGTCCTAATGGAAAAAACGAGATATTAAGGTTATCCTTTTAATAAAGAACCGGACCAACGCATTAACACTTGGTGAATACATGAACTCCTCATACTATGGTCATCTCCGGGAGTGGTTCCGGCTATTGTCACTCCGGGGTTGCCGGGTCATAACACATAGTAGGTGACTACAACTTGCAAGATAGGATCTAAAACACACATATATTGGCGACAACATAATAAGTTGAGATCTGAAATCATGGCACTCGGGCCCTAGTGACAAGCATTAAGCATGGCAAATTAGTAGCAACATCAATCTGAGAACATAGTGGATACTAG
Source organism: Hordeum vulgare subsp. vulgare (assembly GCF_904849725.1). Taxonomy (NCBI): domain Eukaryota; kingdom Viridiplantae; phylum Streptophyta; class Magnoliopsida; order Poales; family Poaceae; genus Hordeum; species Hordeum vulgare. The sequence goes on from NC_058518.1 coordinate 35,286,849, forward strand.
GGATCAATCCCCGTCAAAACTAACTCGATTACATGATAGATCTCATCCAACCCATCACCGTCCAGCAAGCCTATGATGAGATTACTCACGAACGGTGAAGAGCATCATGGAATTGGCGATGAAGGAAGGTTGATGATGACGATGGCGACGATCTTCCCTCTCCGGAGACCAAAACGGACTCCAGATCTGCCCTCCAGATGAAGAACAGGAGGTGGCGGCGCCTCCGTATCGTAAAACGTGATGAACTCTTCTTCTTGATTTTTTTCCGGGCGAGACGGACTAAATAGAGCTGAGATTGGAGTTGGTGGAGCAACGTGGGCCCCACAAGCCTGGTATGCGCGGCCAGGGGGGTGGCCGCGCCTCCTTGGCTTGTGGCCCACTGGCTCACCTCGTCCGATGGATCTTTGCGCAAGTATTTTTGCTATATTTCATAAAAATTCCTCGTAAATTTTCAGGTTATGCCGAAACTTTTATTTCCGCACAAAAACAACACCATGGCAATTCTGCTGAAAACAGCTTAGTCCGGGTTAGTTTTATTCAAATAATGCAAATTAGAGTCCAAAACAAGGGCAAAAGAGATCGGAAAAGTAGACACGAGGAAGGCGTATCAACTCCCCCAAGCCTAAAGCCTTGCTTGTCCTGAAGCAATTCAGTTGACAAACTGAAAGAGACAAAAGAAAAACTTTAACGAACTCTGTTTGATCTTGTTGTTGCAACTATGTCTAACTCATATCCGGAGTTTCAACAAGATCACAAGCAAACCACATAAGCAAATGACATCTAGGTCTCACGGTAAACTCATATCAATGGCATAATAAACTAGCGAGCAAATAATAATAAGTCTCGAACGTCAACACTTCAATCAAAACAATCATGAAGCAGTACGAATATATGGTATCTCGTTAGCTCTTTCTGAGACCGCAAAACATAAATGCAGAGCACCTTCAAAGACCAAGGGCTGACTAAACATTGTAATTCATGGCAAAGAAGATCCAGTCAGAGTCATACTCAACATAGTTAAAAGCAAAGCATAAAAATGACAGAGGTGCTCTCTAATTGGTGCTTTTGTAAGAGGAGGATGACTCAACAGGAACATAAATGGACAGGCCCTTCGCAGAGGGAAGCATTGATTTCCAGAGGTGCCAGAGCTCAAGCTTTGAAAACATAGATAATAATTTTGGGTGGCATGCTTTCATTGTCAACGCAATGACTAAGAGTTCTCAACATCTTCCATGCTACACATGCTATAGGCGGTTCCCAAACAGAAAAGTAAAGTTTTGACTCCCCCACCACCAATCAATCACACTCCACGGCTAGCCAAATCCTCGGGTACCGTCCATACCAACATCAATCCTGGGGGAGTTTTCTTTGCAATTATCTTTTCGATTTGAGCATGGAACTGGGAATTCCAATTACCGGCCCCTTTCTCTTGAATGATAGTGAATAAAGACATATCGAGGATAACACGCCTATCATGGAAGATACTAATAGCCCCCTGTCACCACATGAGGGGTTAGGGCATGCAAAACAGATTATTTCTTGAAGATTTAGAGAGTGGCACATGCAAATTTACTTGGAACGGCAGGTAGATACCACACATAGGTAGGTATGGTGGACTCATATGGAACAACTTTGGGTTTATGGAAGTGGATGCAGAAGCAGTATTCCCGCTTACTACAAGTGAAGGCAAGCAAAAGATTGGGAAGCGACCAACTAGAGAGCGACAACAGTCATCAAAATGCTTTAAGATTAACTAACATTGAGTGCAAGCATGAGTAGAACATAAATCACCATGAACATGAATATCATAGAGGCTGTGTTGATTTTGTTTCAACTATGTGTGTGAACATTCGCCAAGTCAAGCCACTTGAAACATTCAAAGGAGGGTACCATCCTATCATAGTACATCATAGTCATCTCAAAATTGATGTTGGCAACCCAGGAAAACCATTATAAGCTCCTAGCTAATTAAGCATGGCATCAACAACTATGATCTCTAAGTTTTCATTGCAAGCATGTTTCTCTCACAACAAAGCTGAACTAGGAACAGTGAGCTAGTCATATTTACAAAAACAAAATAGATCGAGTTCATACCAGCTTTTCCAGGCTCAGTCACTTCATCATATATCGTCATTATTGCCTTTCACTTGCACGACCGAATGATGTGAAAAATAATAAGAGTGCTCGTGCATTGGACTAAAGCTGAATCTGCAGGCAAACACAAAGGAGAAGACAAAGTAATATGGCTCTTTGACAACTAAACATGTATGCATGCGAGAGCCACTAAACATTGTAACCATGGTCTTCTACCTTGACCCAAAGAAAAAGAAAACTATCTACACGGGAAAGCTCCCAACAAGAAAAATAAAATCTTTTTGGGTTTTCTCAAACTAGACAGACACACGAAAAGAAAGAGAGAAAAAGAAAATAAACTAACATGGATGATAAAGTGGCAAAGTGTCACGCCCAAGATGCGACCCTATCCTCAATTTGGCACGAAGGCCTCGTCAGGGATAGAAGCGCATCTCGTCGTGTCGCAAGAATGGATATCGTTACAAGTACATGTACTGAAAAGATGAGATATATAAAGAACTGGCTTACACTCGCCACAAGCTACATCAGAGTCACATCAGTACATTACATAAACATCAAGAGTAAGAGCAGGGTCCGACTACGGACGAAAATAAACGACAAAAGAAGAACGACGTCCATCCTTGCTATCCCAGTCTGCCGGCCTGGAACCCATCCTAGATCGATGAAGAAGAAGAAGAAGAAGAAGAAGCAACTCCAAATGAACAATCAACGCGCTCGCGTCACGTAACCTTTACATGTACCTGCAACTGGTGTTGTAGTAATCTGTGAGCCACAGGGGACTCAGCAATCTCATTTCCAAAGGTATCAAGACTAGCAAAGCTTAATGGGTGAGGCATGGTTAAGTGGTGAGGTTGCAGCAGCGGCTAAGCACGTATATGGTGGCTAACTTACGAATACCAGAAATAAGGGGGGGAAGATCTACGCATATCGGGCGTGAACTACTGATGATCAAAAGAATGATCCTGAACACCTACCTACGTCAGAAACAACCCCACCGTGTCCTCGGTCGGAGAAAGAACTCACGAAAGAGACAGTCACGGTTACGCACACAGTTGGCATGTTTTAATTAAGTTAACTTCAAGTTATCTAGAACCAGTGTTAATCAAAGCTTCCACGTTGCCACATAACCGCGGGCACGGCTTTCCGAAAGATTTAACCCTGCAGGGGTGCTCCAACTAGTCCATCACAAATTACCACAAGCCGCATAGAAATCCTCAATCACGAAGCTCGCGATCTCGTCGGATTTCCTAGTGGAAAACCTCAACTCTGAGATTACCCAAAGCATCACCGGAATCCCGATGCACAAGATATCTCGTCAAAGGTAAAACTAATCCAGCAAGGCCGCCCGACGTGTCGACGTACCCGATAGGAGCCGCGTATCTCGTTCTCAGGACACGACGGATGGAACTAGCTACAGGTGCCAAACCTCGAGTTTCCTCGCGGTGGCCCCGCAGGCAGACCGTTTAGGACCAACACCATCAGCACTGGCCCCCCTGTTTATGTAAAATTACTCCTCGGGTAGCGCTAATTCCCTATGCATTTCAATATTATCAAGTTTATTATGTTGGGAAAATGTAGAACCAAAGTTGGGCCTTGCCAGACCAGCTTTAATCTAAAACGAATTATCAAGGGGGTCCCCATAACAACCCCGATCGTGTTAGGAGCGCTCGTTTATGGAACATAACACCGGTAGCCGAAACTAAGGGGGGCAAAGGTGGAACAAAACACCAGGCTAGAAAGGCCGAGCCTTCCACCTTTCACCAAGTATATAGGGGCATTAAATTAGATAGCATTTAATATGGTGATATAACAAGGAACCCATGCTTTCACATGGAAGCAACTGCACCTGCAACTAGCAACGCTAACAACATGGTTGAGCAAGCAGTAACATAGCCAATCAGGGGTTTGCTAGGTCGAACAGGTTGATGGTAATCATGGAATTGGTGAGAGGCTGATATTTAACATGTGGTCGGCAACGAGACATAATCGATAGAAACGGTAAAACTAGCATGGCAATGATAGTAATGGTATCTGGGGAAATGATCATCTTGCCTGAGATCCCTCTTAGAAGAAGAATGCCTCCACGAAGCAGATGAACCGACGTAGTCGAACGGGTCCTCACAATCCGGCACGATGCGGATCTCTATCGAGACGAAGCAAACCGGAAACAAGAATCAACACACGATATTCCCCACACGATGCACAACGCATATGATGCATGAGCTACTGAATACATGCAAGTCACGGCATGGCAAATCACACAATCAAACACTACACATTAAGTGAAGTTCAATATGCACGAGTTGCATATTGACGAAACTCCACGTTAATTGTTTAGTTCACTCCCGGTTATTTACACGGCAATGTTAATGTTGTTAAACATGCAAGAGGTGCAGCGGAAATTAAACTACCTATCTAGACATTTTAAATGAGGTCGGAGATGACATATAGCACCTCCGAACGACCTCACATGTTAATTTACAATTCTGTCCAGATCTGAATTAATGCATTTAATTGGTTGTTAAACAGCAAAACAAATAGGTTTACATGATTCTACGCGTCAAGGCAAGCAACCTACACGTAGAGAACATCTCCAACGGAGCTACGGATCAAAAGTTACGGGCACCGCAAGATATGATGGCATGAATGCGATATGTGTGCAACGACGGCTACGAGCACTTCAAATGATACAAACAGCAAGAGAAAAAGAAACTACACAAGATTCTAAGCAAGTTTCATGTAGGACACGATCAAAACGGAGCTATGGTTCGAAAACTACGAGCAAAACAAGAAAACATTACAAACTGCCAAAACAGTCACATAGCACTTTCTACGCCTCACAACTTCGGCTACATAACTCGGATATGCTCAAGCAAGGCATGGCACGGAAGAGGGCAAGAAGCTCTACTACAAACAACTAACAACAACTAGCATGGCAGCAAGGAGCGCTAGGAAAAGAAGACACCAAAATGGCATCTCACGCACTATTTCAGACTTAGTGAAAATAACACCTCCTGAAAGTGCAGTTTTCAGCCTGAAGGCATATTGACAGCAGCAAAACCTATAGCTACAGGACTCCAAAAGGCATGAAACTTAACAGCATGCTAGAGAAACATAATGGGTACAACTAACTCCATTGGGCCAACCTCAAAAGAGCTACAGATCACAAGATACAAGCAAGACAAGACAGCAACAAAATAATAACAGATTCCAGACTTAGAAATATTTCAGCTCCTCTAAAACAGCACTATTCAAGCAACTTGAGGGCAGTCAAACAACACCTAAACATGCATTTCTATTGCAACTAAAAATACCCGAGGCTATACAAAACTTCCAAGGTCAAATCACTAGTTGACAACTAATTCAAACGGGGCTCGGGATAAATCCTACGAATTAAACAAAAGGGCTTCACGGCAAAATATCTCGCGAACTAACTTCCTTAAAAGCTAGAACTAATTGCACAGAAAAATCCATGAGATTTTTCTACCCCGGAAACATATAAAATATGCGGGGTTTGCAACTCAAAATAAAGCCACACATTAAAGCGAGATAATACCTCTAAACGGGAAAATAAACTACCGGTAAAACCCTACACGGAAAAATACGAGGGACCGCTCTAAAAACGTAGAAATATGGTCCCTAAAACATGGACATTAAATCTACGGCATACGGGCAATCCGGATACACACGAAAATTAACTACGGAATGGATCCTAGCTAATCAGCATGTAAAACGAGGCATCAGGCACTCTAAACAGCGTTAAACAAATATGCATGTTGGATAATCGTGTTCTTCTCGCGGAGCTACCCCAAAACGATATATAACACGCTGCGATCCGACTTACGGAACAAAAACTACGGGCAAAACAATATTCGTCTACTCCCTGAAATTAACTAAATCCGAAAAACCTAACAACTACACGGGCCGAAACCATCCTATGGGCCTAAATATCCACGGGCGCATAATAACAATCTACTGCTGGGGCGGGGTTAGGCTAGGAGCTGCTCACCTGAGTGGGCCAAGCCCAGGGCGCCGAGGCCACGGGAGGCGGCGGCCTCCAGCTGTTGGGCCGAGGGAGGGAGCCGGCCTGGAGAGCCGAGCTGGGCCGGCCTCGAGCTGCTGGGGATGCTGGGCCGGCGCGGGGCCCACGCGCGGGTCAACGGCGCGGCGGCTCCTCCCGTCGGGCTCCTCCCGAGCGGGAGCCGAGGGCGGCGGCGGCGGCAGTTGCTAGCGACGGCGGCCGGAGTCGGCTCGGGTCGCGGGGCCAGGGAACCCCAGCCCGGCCTGGATCGGGCCGGCGGCGGGCGGCGGCGCACGCGGCGGCGGCGGCAGTTGCTAGCGACGGCGGCCGGAGTCGGCTCGGGTCGCGGGGGCTCCCGGGGCGGCCGGCGAGCTTCGAACGGCGGCGACCGGCGTGGAGGAGCGGGGAGGCGGCGAGCGGCGCGAGGACTCCGGTGGCAGCAGCGGGGCTGCGCGCGGCGGCCGTGGGCGGTGCGGTCCGGCAGCGGCGGCTGCTGGCCGGCGGCGGCGGCCGGGGACGCGCGGTGAGATCCACTGCAGGTCGGGACGGCGGCGGCTCGGGCTCGGGCGGGCCCCGGATGGGCTTCGTGGGCCCGGTGGCGCGGCAGGGGAGAGAGAGGTGGGGCGGCGGCTAGGGTTAGGTTTAGGGTGCGCGGAAAACGAGGAGGAGAGAGGTAGCTGTCCTAAAAATAATAAGAGGGTCTATATATAGACAAATGGGGGGCTCGGTTAACCGGAATCGCGCTCCGGATCCAACCGCGGGGTCGGATTCGGACGATTCCGAACGCGGGTAAGGGTACGCGGCCGTGTAGAGGGGTATCCGGAGACGAGAGGGAGAACGGGCGACGCGGAACGAATTTTTAAAACACCGACAGTCGTCCGACGAATAACCGAAGACGGTGCCGCTACGGGCGACCGTTCGGGTACCAGACGGTCTCTGATCGCGACGAAATTCGACGGGCGGCCTCGCCATAACTAATCACGACCGCGTGCCAAGTTTCACCTGGATCAGAGACAATTTTAGACGCACTTTAAAAACAGGGTTTCGACGGTGCCGCGGGCGCGTGCGTGTGCAGTCGGGCTCAGAACGGACAACGGCGTGAACCGGCAACTACTAACGAATGCAAGTTTTGAAAAACGGGCGGCAACGGGATGCCGATGCAATGCTGATGATGCGCATGATGCAATGATGACACGACAATTAAAATAAGCCACATGACGAAAACGGAAAGAGAGGGGAAGCTTCTAGAACGTCGGTCTCGGGCTGTCACACAAAGTGTGAACACCGACGAACAAAGTGAAAGCATAAGCAAGAATGTAAGGTCGGTGAGAGCACATACTCCCCCAAGCTTAGGCTTTTGGCCTAAGTTGGTCTACTCCCAAGGAGGGAAATAACCAGCTCTGGGGTACTTCAGAGCGGACTGAGGATGCCACTGCTGTGTGAGCTCCTTTGGCTCCCACCGATAAACTGGCGTCACGTACTCGACTGGCGGCTCGGGCACGGGCACCAATGATTGGGCCAATCCCCAATATGCGTAGATGTCCGAGGGCATAATAATTTACCTGCCTGCATGAAGATTGAACAAAGAAGGAGCAGGCAAAGTAATAGTATGATGAGTACCCTGAGTAAATACCAGGTTATAAATCATCCTTCTGTTTATATCTCTATTAAGAAAGTCATTGCGAACCATGCTATAGTAATCTAGATATCTCCCGGGAAGAAGAATTTCTTCTTCCTCGTCTAGTCTAATAGGTATGTCAAAGTGTCTAGCAAGATGGGTAGCATAGATACCTCCATAGACAACACCTTTAGAACGGTTCATATTCAACCGTTGAGCTACTATTGCGCCTAAGCTATAAGTTTTATCGTTATAAAGGGCTTCGCGCAAGACTGCAAGATCTGGGGAAATAAGTGACCCAGCTTTCCCACGGCCAATCAAACATTTTCCCACAAATAATGAGAAGTACCGAAGCACGAGAAAATGAATGCTAGCAGCTCTAGCGCAAGACACTCCTCTCTCCTCTCCTACAACAATTGTATCTATGAAAGCCTCCAAGTCCCGTGGACGAGGTTGATGAATATCCCCAACATAAGGTAATTTGCAAACATTGCAAAGATCCTGGAGTGACATGCACTGGGGGATATCATAAAGTTTGAACTCAACCATAGGAGGATTCTTCCTCAGATAGAAGTAAGAGCTTTGTACGAATATATTAGTGAGGAGGAGGTATTGCAGACACTTATCTTCAACGAAGGCGGTAAGGCCTGCGTTCTCCACCAAGTGTTAAAAGTCCTCATAAAGTCCGGCGGTGCGTAAGAAGACATCGCTTGGCCACTCGCACACTCGAACTTCTGCGACTCGAGGGACCGGATACTTGGGCTTCTTCTCACTCCCATCATCATTGGGGTCACGACTTGAAGAGCCTCTTAAGAACCTCCTCATCTTTTCCTTTTCCCGTCTCTGAAAATTTCTGAAATTTTTAGTGATTCTAAGGGAAAGTGAATAAGGCTCAACAAAACTCGTAGCAACTACTCCCACAAGTGCCTAGAGGCCATATTACGCATCAAAACTACTTGTGACCAGCTAAAATTAGCATGCAGAGCTCAAGAACATGGTCATAAAAGCAGCAAAAATACGAGAAGTATAAGGCACTAGAGCAAAAACTAATTGGACCAATGGAGGAGTCACTTACCATGGAGTAATTTCCCCAAAACAGTTCGGAGAATGGTGCTTTGAGCAAGGATATCGAAAATCCCAACAAGAGGAGCAAGAACACGGGTTTGAGCTACGAAACGATTTTTTCTTGAGGTAGGAGAAGCAGATGAGAGCTAGAATGAGTGGAGGGGTGCACGTGGGCCCCACAAGCCTGGTAGGCGCGGCCAGGGGGGTGCCCGCGCCTCCAGGGCTTGTGGCCCACTGGTGCAGCCCCCACACTAGCTCTCCGTCTCAGTATTTTTCAAAAAATACAGAAAAAATCATACTTGATTTTCAGGACGTTCGGAGAACTTTTATTTTTGGGGTACTTTTCCACGGGATGCTAAAATAGAAAACAGGGAAAACTAAACTAGATCTATCATTTTTCTTCTAAGCAACGGAAGGTGAAAGCTTGGAACAGAGGTTTCTGACTCCTCGATTCATCCATCTCATGGTCATCGAAAGAAATCCTTCAATGAGGTTGATCAAGTCTCTTTGACAAACCTTTTCGAATCGCACAAGAAGACAGAGAATTTTTGAATAGTCACTAGGTAATCTCAATGGGGATGTGAATCTCGCCAACAAGCAAATCATACTTCATCTTAACAGGAGGGATAGGGCATTCAAAGCTCCCAATAAGAATCAATGAAGTTTTTTTGATAGCATTGATGCAGTGTACACGATATTGTTTCTTCGGAAAGTGCACCATATGCTCATTACCGTTGACAAGGAAAGTGACATTGCCTTTGTTGCAATCTATAACAGCCCCTGCAGTGTTTAAAAGGGGTCTTCCGAGGATGACCACAATGGCATCGTCCTCGGGAATATCCAAGATAACAAAGTCTGTTAAGATAGTGACGTTAGCAACCACAACAGGCACATCCTCGCAAATGCCGATAGGAAAAGAAGTTGATTTGTCGGCCATTTGCAGAGAGATTTCAGTGGGTGTCAACTTATCCAGTTCAAGTCTACGATAAAGAGAGAGAGAGAGGCATGACACTAACACCGGCTCCAAGGTCGCATAACGCAGTTCTAACGTAGTTGCCTTTAATGGAGTAAGGTATAGTGGGCACACCGGGATCACCTAGTTTCTTAGGAGTTCCACCCTTGAAGGTATAATTAGCGAGCATGGTGGAAATCTCAACCTCAGGTATCCTCCTCTTATTAGTCACAATATCTTTCATGTACTTAGCATACAGAGACATTTTGAGCATATCTGTCAAATGCATTTGCAGAAAGACAGGTCTGATCATTTCAACGAAGCACTCAAAATCTTCATCATCCTTTTTCTTGCATGGTTTGGGAGGAAAGGGCATGGGTTTCAGAACCCATGGTTCCCTTTCTTTACCATGCTTCCTAGCAGCAAAGTCATTTTTATCGTATCTTCTATTTTTAGGCTGTGGGTTATCAAGATGAGGTTCAATCTCCACATCCTTTTCATTGCTAGGTTGAGCATCATCATGAACATCACTATTGATATCATCATTAGGCTCATGTTCATCACCAGACTGTGTTTCAGCATCAGAGACAGAGACATCGTTTGGACTCTCAGGTGTAACAGCAACAGGGTTGCTAGCGTGCAGGTTCCTATCATCTTTCTTCTTCTTTCTAGGATGACTAGGTGCATCAGTGCTAACTCCTTGAGAATCTTGTTCAATTCTCTTCGGATGACTCTCAGGATACAAAGGTTCCTGGGTCATTCTACCGCTTGTAGTGACGACTCTGACAGAATTGTCATTCAACTCATTGAGAAAATCATTCTGAGCTTTAAGTACTTGTTCTACCTGAGTAGTAACCATAGAGGCATGTTTACTCAAGAGCTTAAGATCATTGACATTTCTGTCCACACAAGAACTTAAATGACTAAGCATACGAGCATTCTATTCCATTTGTCTGCTAACATAATCATTGAAACTTTGTTGTTTGGCAACAAAGTTATAAAATTCATCCAGGCATAGGATAGCAGGTTGATCAAAAGGAATATCACTCTCATCAAACCTACGCACATAATTTACTTGTACTACATATCGGGTTATCAAGACCATGGATCTCTCCGATAGGTGGTGGATTTTTGACATCTTCAAATTTAATGCCTTTCTCTCACATAGATTTCTTAGCTTCTTGGATATCTTCAGGACTGAGGAATAGAATACCCCTTTTATTCGGAGTTGGCTTAGGAGGTGGTTCGGGAATAGTCCAAGCATTCTCATTGCACAAGATATTATTTAGTAGAATCTCAGCTTGTTCTACAGTTCGTTACCTAAAAACACAACCGACAGAACTATCTAGGTGGTCTTTAGAAGGATCGGTAAGTCCATTATAGAAGATATCAAGTATTTCGTTCTTCTCAAGAGGGTGATCAGGCAAAGCATTCAGTAGCTGGATAAGCCTCCCCCAAGCTTGTGGGAGACTCTCTTCTTCAGCTTGAGCAAAGTTGTATATTTCATGCAAGGGAGCTTGCTTCTTATGGGCAGGGAAATATTTTTCAGAGAAGTAGTAGACCATATCCTGGGGGTTACCCACACAACCAGGAGCAAGAGAAGTGAACCAGGTCTAAGCAACATCCTTTAGTGAGAAGGAAACAACTTGAGGATATAGTAGTGGCGGATCTTTTCCTCACTAGTGAATAGGGTGGCTATATCGTGCAGTTTGGTAAGATGGGCTACAACCGTTTCAGACTCATAACCATGAAAAGGATCAGATTCGACCAGAGTGATTAACTCACGGTCAATAGAGAATTCATAATCCTTATCGGTCACAAAGATAGGCGAAGTGGCAAACGTCGGGTCGTATTTCATCCTAGCATTCAGAGATTTTTCTTTCCACTTGAGCAGTAATTTCTCAACATCATAGCTATCCTTACACGCAAGAAAATGCTTAGCTATCTCTCTCCATAACATAACGCTCATGCATATCAGGAAATTCAGGCATAATAGCAGGTTCTACTTCAATAGTATCAGCAGTTTCAGAAGTATCATCACATCTAGCAGCAACTCTAGCAATTTGTGCATCAAGGATGCACCAAGTGGCAAAGCAGTATCAAGCATAGCATCATCAGGCAAAGCAGTATCAAGCATAGTATCATCATAAGCATCATGGGCACCAGAAGTAGCATCATCAAGCATAGGCGACATATGAAGATTTCTAGCAGGAAGTGATGTCGCAAACTTACTCATAACTGAAGGTGAATCAAGTGCAGAGCTAGATGGCAGTTCCTTACCTGTCCTCGTTGTGGAGGGCAAGACTTTAGTTCTTGGATCTATCGGATTCCTCATAGTGACCAGCAGACGTAAATCCCAAGTGACTCAGAGAATATAGTTGTGCTTCCCCGGCAAGGGCGCCAGAAAAATGTCTTGATAACCCACAAGTATAGGGGATCGCAATAGTTTTCGAGGGTAGAGTATTCAACCCAATTTTATTGATTCGACTCAAGGGGAAGCGAAAGAATATTCTCAAGTATTAGCAGATGAGTTGTCAATTCAACCACACCTGAAAGATTTAGTATCTGCAGCAAAGTATCTGTAGCAAAGTAGGGTGATAGCAGAAGTAGCAACAGTAACCAGTAGCAGCAAAGTAACATAGCAAGGACGAGTAGTAAAAGACTCGTAGGCATTGGATCAGTGACGGATGATTATGTCGGATGTGATTCATCATGTAACAGCTATAACACGGAGAGATAAGTAACTAGCTCCTATTCGTCAATCTAATGTAGGCATGTATTCCGTATGTAGTCATACGTTCTTAGGGAAAAGAACTTGCATGCCATCTATTGTCCATCCCTCCCATGGCAGCGGGGTCCTAATGGAAACTACGGGATATTAAGGTTCTCCTTTTAATAAAGAACTGGACCAATGCATTAACACTTGGTGAATACATGAATCCTCATACTATGGTCATCTCCGGGAGTGGTTCTGGCTATTGTCACTCCGGGGTTGCCGGGTCATAACACATAGTAGGTGACTAGAACTTGCAAGATAGGATCTAAAATACACATATATTGGCGACAACATAATAGGTTCAGATCTGAAATCATGGCACTCGGGCCCCAGTGACAAGCATTAAGCATGGCAAAGTAGTAGCTACATCAGTCTGAGAACATAGTGCATACTAGGGATCAATCCCCGTCAAAACTAACTCGATTACATGATAGATCTCATCCAACCCATCACCTTCCAGCAAGCCTACGATGAGATTACTCACGAACGGTGAAGAGCATCATGGAATTGGCGATGAAGGAAGGTTGATGATGACGATGGCGACGATCTTCCCTCTCCGGAGCCCAAAATGGACTCCACATCTGCCTCCAGATGAAGAACAGAAGGTGGTGGCGCCTCCGTATCGTAAAACGCAATGAACTCTTCTTCTTGATTTTTTTTCCACGCGAGACGAACTAAATAGAGCTGAGATTGGAGGCGGTGGAGCAACATGGGCCCCACAAGCCTGGTAGGCGCGGCTAGGGGGGGTGGCCGCGCCTCCTGGGCTTGTGGCCCACTGGCTCACCTCCTCCGGTGGATCTTTGCGCAGGTATTTTTCATATATTCCATAAAAATTCCTCGTAAATTTTTAGGTCATTCCGAGAACTTTTATTTCTGCACAAAAACAACACCATGGCAATTATGCTGAAAACAGCGGTAGTCTGGGTTAGTTCCATCCAAATCATGCAAAATAGAGTCCTAAACAAGGGCAAAAGAGTTTGGAAAAGTAGATACGACGGAGGCGTATAACCCAGCATTGGGCTGAGACCCGCCCTGTGGTCCCGGGTTGGGAAAACGCCGAACGGGACCTCGCGTGACCCGGATTGCGCTAGGTTGTTCCTGTCGCTGGCCCTGTTCACCACCTTGGCCTCTTCTGAGCGCCTCGACCCAGAATTCTTGCATCACGTAGCAATCCTCCCTAGAGTGAGTCGCCGGTCCCTCCGCCATGGCGTGCTGCGGACAAGGGCCTTTTAGCATCTCATGATAATTGCGTGGTTTCTTCCCGCTAAAGCCCCGCTTCTTTTGACGTGGGTTTCCGTTGCCGGTATTAGTATTAGCAACAAATTTTGTAGGACCTTCCTGTTGTCTCTTCTTGTCGTGCCCACCATGGTGGTGGTTGCCCCGGCCTTGAAACTGAGTATGGCCCTTGTGTAACTCGCCCTTCCTGGCAGTACTAACTTTGTCGTCGTCCTCCCCAGGATCCTTGGTGTCGTCCGACTCAGCATACCTGGTAAGGGTATCCATTAACTCGCCCATATCATGTACTTTCTGCTTGAGCCGCCCTAGCTTTAGCACCAGAGGTTCGTAATGGTAGTTCTTCTCTAGGATCAACACCGCCTGAGCCGCCGAGATGCCCTCTGATGAGTGAATAACTTTCGCGACTCGCCGGGTCCAATGGTGGGCCGACTCATCCCGGTCGCTGAACGTAGTGCTGTAAGTCGACGATGGTCATCCGACGTTTACAAGTCCCTCTGAAATTCTTGATGAAGCGCTCTTTTAGCTATGCCCAGGTGTTGATGGAGTTGGGTGGTAAGTTTTTCAACCATGCACGTGTCATCCCTTCGAGCATCATAGTGAAGTACTTAGCGCAAACCACCTCATTCACGTCGAGCATATCCATCACCAGCTCGTAACTCTCGATCCATGATCCTGGTTCGAGATCAGGTGAGTAATTAGGGACCTTCCGGGGCACTTTGAAGTCCTTTGGAATTCGCTCGTTGCGCAAAACCGGTGCAAGACAACGATACCCCGATGTGCTTGCCCTCGGAGTCTTGGGGTGCGGGTGGTGATGGCATGTAAGCCGGGTAAACCTGACCCGCCGCGGCTGTTGGCTCTACTTGACGTGTGGGTGTGAAGATCTTCTTTTTACTCTTGTAAAACATAGAGTGTTGCCCTTAAGTGAGGAAAAGATCCCAAAGAGGACAAATTAAAAGATCCCAAAGAGGACAAATGAGAGATAAATAGAAAGAGCCAAAGAGGCCACAAAAAAGTAAGAAAAAAAGAAAAAAAGAGAGAAGGGGGCAACACTACTATTCCTTTTGAAAGTTCCACATTCGTACTCCATTGCTACATTTGTACTACATAGAGATTATCATTCATGGATAACTATGTGGGGACCTTTACACTATAGAACTTGGCTTATATATTCCAATGATGAGCCTCCTCAAATGAGCTCTAGGTCTTCATGAGCAAGCAAGTTGGATGCACCCTGTCGTGGTTTTGTCACGACTGATGTCCTCGTGAAAGGACTTAAAGATGGAGCCATCGCACCTTGGTGGCGACTCGAAGGGGGTGAGCGAAAGCAAGACTCAGATTTATCCAGGTTCAACCCCTCGTGAGGAGGTAAAAGCCTACGTCCTGTTTTGTGTAGATTAATGGTGGTTTCGATTACAATGAGGGTGTAACTCGCCTAACCTAGCTCCCGATTCTGTCTAACCTGCCCGACCTCTCCCTGGGACTCGCCTTTATATACAGGTCGAGGCCCTAGGGTTTACAAAGTCCTGCCATGCTACTCTTTGTGACCTTCCTTATCTCTAAGCCATCGTGTCCTCCAGGACCAGGAGCTTTCTTGGTACTCCATCATCCGCACGACCTCTTGAACCGCGATCCACCTTCTAGGCCACGAGACGCGCGGTAAATGGTAAGTCGCCCCTTTCTGCGACCCGACCCACTAAGGGCGGGTTACCCGCATGTAATATCCCCAACATTAGGCTCCAGATTGTCCTGAATTCATTCATGTCAATAAACTCCCATCAATTTTGGGCGACTCTTACCATTTCTATCCTTCGACGAATGATAAGCCGCCACCCGTTGTAACTTGATCTGAGTCGCCGTGTAGTCTTGGATGACATCACCTCATCCCCTTAGTTCCGGAGCTTTTAGCACCACAACCATCAACGGATCTTTTGTTAATAATCACTTATCCCGAAAATCTAGGCGCCATCATCGCAGTGTCTGACTTGTCGCCTCGATCTCCGCCTCGACACCCTCGATTTCTGTTCCTGCCCTTTAAATAACAAGAGAAATGGGGGGGGGGGAACCCGTCACCTACCTCCATCTCTTCGTCGTCTTCCTCACGCAATTCCTCTTCGAGCACCAGCGCCCCAGCGTCATCACCAGCCCCTGGAGCTCCTCCATCGACTGTGGTCCTCCGGGCGCCAAGAAGCACGAAGTACTACGCGTTCGTCCCGGCACCGAGCTCCTTCACCCAGGTACACACATTCCCTCCATTTATGGTTAGGCCAAGAACCCCATGACCTTAGTTTCCTGCGAGCTAGCTCCTGTGATGCGACGAACACCCTTACCTGCCTTAGATCCATTTCATGTTTTGGCAATAGACCTTAGGAACTAGGAGGCTTCGGCCACTTTATCACGTCTTTTCATTAGCTTAGACCTTCATGCCGTAGATCCAATGATGTCGCTGCGTTATGTGCATAACTCTCTATCATTATTTCGAGCAATATCCTTCTATTTTGATTCACTCGTAGATCCATAGTTTGCTGCCTGTTTTTAGAAACATGTTTGCTCGTCTCTCGAGAATATCCCTAAGGAAAAAGAACCCCTGAGAGTCGCCGTTTAGCTCCAGCTTCCATAGCGACTTAAACTTATCACCATAGTCGTGACCCTTCTCTTTCCAATTTAAAGGGCGAGTTACCATACTTCAAAGATACTTCCATGAATCGCCCGAATAGCGGGTTATGATGTATGTATCCCATTTGGCGGGTGACTAAATCCTTTTCGAACATATCGTAGACCCATACCGGCGAGTTAGGATACTTTATTGTTGTTACTGAGTCGCTTAGTTCCCCTCTGTTTTTTTGTCATGGCCATTATGAAGTGCGACTGGTTACCGAGAAAAATCGATGAT
This sequence comes from Hordeum vulgare subsp. vulgare, assembly GCF_904849725.1. Lineage (NCBI taxonomy): Eukaryota > Viridiplantae > Streptophyta > Magnoliopsida > Poales > Poaceae > Hordeum > Hordeum vulgare. The sequence goes on from NC_058518.1 coordinate 35,303,501, forward strand.
GCCACGCTCGAGAAGTTTGTTAAGGCGGGTCTTCTCGACAATAAGGAAACCATTGGTTGGAGAACCGCCCCGGGCGAGTTGACTCCCAACCCCGCTGCAGGAGAAGTAGTCATCTTTACCGATTACCTTGAGCGAGGTTTTAAACCGCCCGGGTCAAAGTTTTTCCGGGACGTCGTGCATTTCCTTAATGTTCACCCTCAGGATCTGGGACCCAACTCCATCAGCAACCTATGTCAGTTCCAGGTCTTCTGTGAGGTTTATTTACAGAGAGAGCCCGTTGTTCCTTTATATTGGAACTTTTTCCATTTGAATTGCCAGACCGAGTTTCCCAACGGTCCCAACCACGAGCTCGGAGGAGTCAACATCCAAAGATGACGCGAACGTGGACTTCCAACAGTTCTTCTGCCCAGCCATCCCAAGGGCTGGGCCGAGTCATGGTTTTACTACCGAGACACCTCTCCACCCGGCGAGAACCCACCCCTGGGTTTCAGAGCAGATCGCCTGCCCATGGACTTAAACTAGCCGAGAAGCTCACGGAAGAAGAAGAGTCAGAGTTTATCCCCATTTTCTCTAGTTGAATTCCTTGACCAACAACGGGCTCATCGAGATTGATCTATTCTGCTGCTGGATAGAGTGGAACATCCTTCCCTTGAGCCGATGGGACGGGCTGATGTACGAATATGCCGGCACGGTAGACCATCCGCAGTGCTTCAATCGCAAAAGACTCTCAGAGAGTGAGATTGTCAGAATCATCAAGAAACAAACCGGTGAGACCTTGGAAGAATGCGCCAAGATTGGGCTTAAGGCCTTCTGCCGCGCCAACCCGGTGCCGCCAGTAAGAATCCAAGCCGCCTTTCGTCTTTTTTATGCTTAACAATGCTCTTGGTTTGAAATTCACTTCTATTCATCAGAAAACCGATGCATTTTGGCGAAGGGGCCCCAAAGTGACCGCCCAGAAGACCACCAAGCCGCCACCAAAAAAGAAGAAGACGGTGAGTAAAAAGAAAGCCGCCACCAAAGATTCATCTTTTGTTGGCGAGTCACAAGCTGACGAAGCGCACTCAGAGGTAATGCTTCCTCCTCACTCATTATCTATGTATTCCAGCTTATGTTTACACCATGCATCCTTGTGTGTAGGGCGAGGACAATGAGAGCCAAGATGATGCGGTCGGGGTAATTTCCATTTCTTCCGACTCACCTTCTCCTTCTCCTAGACCAGCTAGGCGGATCTATGGAAAAGTACCCATGTCTCACCCATACGCTTACATGGACCCTAATTTCCTTTTGAAGAAAGCAAGATATACCCCCAAGCGCAAGACCCGTAGTCGCTCTGGCAACTTAATCACCGGTCTGCCTGAGAAGACAACCGGTCGGAAATGCACCAGCGAGGTACACTTTTGTTTTATCATACCCTTTCTTGTGTAAATGTGACTCGCCGCTTCTTTAACTTCAAGCCTTTGTTCTGTGAGACTTCTCCCCCTACATCTGGCGACTCGGCAATATCAGCTCTCTCGCCGATGATTCGTGTGCAAGGGTGAGTCTCATTGTTAATCAACATTTCTTCTAAACAACGATATGTGCCTTTAATCTTGGTGCCTTTGTCTCAGAGCACAAGCAAAGAGAAGGAAAACCGCCAACCTATCTTCTGCTCCCAAAACATCTGAGGCCTTAGGCACGAACGCCTCTGTCCCTGAGATTGATGAAGAGTAGGCGGCGGCTCATGATATTCCTGGAGACGATATTCCCAAAGCTCGGGATGACTCGCCCGTAATTTTGAAGGAAGCCGCTGATAAGGTTAACCCGCCAAGCCCTCTCAAGGCGACTGACGATCCAGACGATGTCGTGGTCACCGTTACTGGCTACTCCACTCCTCCGGTTGCAGTTCTTTCCAAACATACCTCCAAGGCATCTCGCCCTTCTCCTGATCAAGACGCAAGTAAGTTCGAGCTCCCTCATATGAGAAGCTGGATTTCGACCAACTTTGTTCTAGCTTCACAAGTCATCTGGAGAGGGATTACGAGATGAACAAGAGCCTGATTCATCTTATGAGGGTTAGGCATGAGGTACGCCTGTTTATGTATCTTCCTTCACCCATTAGCCTTCCAAGGGCCGGGTCATCTTTTGAAAGATGAGCCGGGTCTTGAATAAATAAAAATCTTCAACCTGTAGCCCCCAAGGGCCGGGTCATCTTTTGAAAGATGAGCCGGGTCTTGAATAAATAAAAATCTTCAACCTGTAGCCCCCAAGGGCCGGGTCATCTTTTGAAAGATGAGTCGGGTCTTGAATAAATAAAAATCTTCAACCTGTAGCCCCCAAGGGCCGGGTCATCTTTTGAAAGATGAGCCGGGTCTTGAATAAATAAAAATCTTCAACCTGTAGCCCCCAAGGGCCGGGTCATCTTTTGAAAGATGAGTCGGTCTTGAATAAATAAAAATCTTCAACCTGTAGCCCCCAAGGGCCGGGTCATCTTTTGATAGATGAGCCGGGTCTTGAATAAAAATAAAAACCTTCAACCTGTAGCCCCCAAGGGCCGGGTCATCTTTTGAAAGATGAGCTGGGTCTTGAATAAATAAAAATCATCAACCTGTAGCCCCCAAGGGCTGGGTCATCTTTTGAAAGATGAGTCGGGTCTTGAATAAATATAAATCTTCAACCTGTAGCCCCCAAGGGCAGGGTCATGTTTTGAAAGATGAGCCGGGTCTGAAATATGGTATGATTTTGAAGAAAAGTATTCATTAGCCCCCAATTATCATGAGTATTGCTTGCACTAATACTGAAACTTGTCTCCCCAAATTTGATGTACATGAGTCAGTGACACAGACTGAGTCGGCTTTAGGCGACATAAGAAAAAATCTGGCTGACCAACAAGGTCCACACTCCGAGTTGGAGAAGAAATATTGTTTAATCCAGGCTGAGCTAGACAAGATGAAGGCTGACCAGAAAAAACTGGAGAAGAAAGCCAAAGCTGACCAAGCCACCATTCTTAAGCGTGCTGAGGAAAAATTGGAAGCTGCCGAGCAAGAGCTAACCGGCTTAAAGAAACATGTGTCCAATATGACTATCACTATGTTTGGTAAGTGTTAACCCTTGACTATTGATTAACTAATCTGGTTTCAAAAATTATCAAATACTGATGTGCCCGTTGCAGGTGCACGAGCCACCAATCTTCCAGACGACTGCCTTCTTAAGTTAAAAGCTATATATAGCTTCGCTGAGCAGCTATACACCGGGGGCGTGCTCACGATCAAGGTGGTGATGGGCAGCAAGGAGCCAGTCAGAACTATCAAGCACATGCTCGACTGTCTGTCCACATGGCCTCCTCAGATATAAGAACTAAAACGGTCAGCCACCCGGAAGGGAGTCTTGAACACCCTCAGTCAGTGCTTAGCCTATGCCCCGGAGATCAAACCGGAAGAAATAGCCGCCGGCTACCCCGAGCTGAAGGATGACGGGTCAGAATTCACCGAGGTGGACTATCACCGAGTTATCATAGAATCTCGCTATGTGGCGACTCAACTGACAGCCAGTTTGGATTTGAGCAAATAACAAGCCGCCTATGACGAGCAGAAAAAGAAGGTGACGCCTCCCTCATATGAAACTCCTAGCTTGGTTCCTAGTCGACCCAAGAATCCTTTTGATCTTGACATGGACCTATCTATCTTCCTTGATGATGAAGATGAGTTCGTTGCCCTGTCCAAGTGTAATTGGAAATTGGGTGACTTACGAATCGAAGGCGGGGAGAGCTCAAGGCAAGGTGACTCGGCGGCGGCCTCATTCGTCCGTGGATCCTTATTTCACTGGGGGATGACACCCATTTTGGCCACGCGAGCCATGTAATAGCTTTGTTTAGTGTTTGTGGAACAACAATCACGCAGTAGTACCTTCTGAAGGAAACGATGTTATTCCTTGAATCTATGCATGACTCGCTTTTTGATGGAACCACTGTTAGTCCTTGAATCTATGCATGACTCGCCTGTAATTTTGATAAAACAGGGAATGTCATATTTTGACAAACAAGTTTTTTCCTAATGTGTTAGGAAAAACAGCAGCCGACTCAGTGGGTGCATGGCAAAGAATAGACCGACCCCCTGGATTATGGCAAAAATAGATCAGCCCCCGGGCTATGTTGAGAAATAAACCAGCCCCCGGGTTATGGCAAAAAATGGTTGAAAAAATGAGTCGGGGTGAGTTATAATCAAAAACCGACTCAAAGATATTTTAAGAAACCTTGTGGTCTTGCTAACAAGAAGTAAAATATTATCGACTCAGTGAGTTACGATAGGATAAGACATGTTTGCAAAACTCTAGTGTTACCCTTAGAAAGCCTTTTGTAACAAGCCTTGTTATTTTTAGACCGGCTGATCAGGCGCGAGTCAAACTTCCGTGAAGCAGGTTCAATGAACCAATGCTTTCTCTATTTCCCATGTTGCGACTCTGGCTGGTACCTTTTATGTTTTAACCAAGGCGATTTCAGGGTCCAAATAACGGATTGACTCGCGCTGAGCACATAGGTCCATGTGGCGACTTGTTCAACATATAGTACAGTATAACCATTTGTAATGCGGTAATTTTTTGCTAGCCAAGAGGGTATTCAGGCTGAGCTCAATGAGTGGAAGCCCCCAAGTGACCTATGATTTAGGAAGAAACCCGTCATAGGATCATAGAAGCGTATACGCTCTTACTACGAAACGACTTGGGGACTAGTAGCCCCCAAGTAAGCTGGCTTAATTCTCAAAACCACATAAGGCGCCTATGCTTGAACCGTGCAACGTGGCAACATTGGTCCTCTTTGGCTTTATCAAAGCCCAGTTTTGAAGTAAGTGCAGCATGGCGACTTACGCTCTTTGACTTTGATAGCGTCCATGTTTGGGCGACTTATAGAACAATAAAGACTCATGCTTTCAAAAGCTGAAACGGCAAAGGACCCCAAAATTCGTGGGTGCCGGCTTTATAGCTTTCATAATTCATGGATTACAATTTTCTGAAAACTGGTAAAGAAAAGGGGAGCTCATGGCTCTAAGTGTAGGAAGGCCGCAGATGGTCTATGTTCCAGGGGCGAGTTGTCTCAACCTCTGTAGTCGGCCGATCTGGGCGAAGATCCACAAAATAGTATGAGCCGTTCCAAAGATTCTTGCAGACGACAAACGGTCCTTCCCATGGAGGTGATAGCTTGTGCATACCAGTATGATCTTGAATCAAACGGAGGACGAAGTCGCCTTCTTGGAAAGCCCGACTCTTGACCCGGCGACTATGGTAACGTCGCAAGTCCTGTTGGTAAATCACTGATTGTGATGCGGCCAAGTCACGCTCATTCTCCAAGGCGTCCAGCAAGTCTTGTCGCGCCAGGTCATTGTCTTGTTCCATGTATGCGGCGACTCATGGGGAATAATGTTTGATGTCACTTGGTAACACCACTTCTGCTCCGTAGACCAGAAAGAAAGGAGTAAAACCCACAGTACTGACGGCAACTCCTCGACCCAACATGCTGGAGTGCGTTCCAAAGGTACCATGAGCCTAGGTTTAATCCCCCGCAATATTTCCTGATTTGCCCTCTCTGCCTGTCCATTAGACTGGGGATGTGCAACCACGGAAGCATTGAGCCGGATATGCTCTCGTGAACAAAACTCTTGCATTGCACCTTTGGATAGATTAGTACCATTGTCAGTGATGATACTATGAGGATATCCGAATCTGAAAATCAGCTTCTTCAAGAATTTGACGGCCATATCTGCGTCACAACTGCTAACAAGTTCCGCCTCCACCCACTTGGTAAATTTGTCAACCGCCACCAATAGATGATTCTTTTTGGTGGAAGAAATCTTGAAAGGGCCGACCATATCAAGCCCCCAGACTTCAAACGGCCAAGTGATTGGTATCATCCGCAATTCCTGAGCCGGCACATGCATCTGGCGTCCAAACTTTTGGCAGCATCACATCGGCGAATGATCTCCTCTGCGTCTGCGTGAGCTGTAAGCCAATAAACCCATGTCTGAAGGCCTTAGAAACCATGGATCAGGACCCGGCATGATGACCACAGTCGCTCGCGTGAATCTCATTGAGGATCATACATCCTTCTTCAGAAGAGACGCATCTTTGAAATACCCCCGAAGTGCTTCGTTTGTGTAACTCGCCAATGTGTATGACCATGGATTTACAACGACGAACGATTTGGCGAGCTAATAACGCGTCAGCTGGTAACTCGCCTCTGGTGAGATATACCATGTAAGGAATCGCCCAGTCTGGAGTAGCGTGAAGAGCCACCACGAGTTGAGACTCGGGGTCCTGTACCACTAAATCTTCCTCTGAAGGCAGTTTCACTAAAGGGTTATGCAATATATCCAAAAAGACATTGGGAGGAATTGGCTTACGTTGTGAACCAAGACAGGAAAGAGCGCCCGTTGCTTCGTTAAGCCGCCGGTCGATGTGATCCACTTGATAACCATTGAAGTGACCCGCTACATCTGACACAGCTCGTCTGTAAGCCGCCATCTAAGGGTATCGTGAATCCCAGGTGCGAGAAATCTGCTGCGCCACCAGATCTGAATCGCCCAGGCATCTCACTCGTGTGAGATTCATCTCTTTGGCGAGTCGCAACCCATGGAGCAAAGCTTCATATTCTGTTGTATTTATTGGTACACGGGAACATGAGCCGAAGGACATAGAAAAACTTGTCACCTTGAGGCGAAGTTATCACCACACCAGCCCCCGAGCCTTCCAACTGTCTGGACCCATTGAAATAGATGGTCCAATAAGTAAGATGGGGTCTCTCCTCCGGGATTTGTAACTCGGTCCAACCATTGATGAAGTCCACGAGCGCTTGAGATTTGATGGCCGTCCGAGGCGTATATCGCACATGATGGGTGATACGTCCATTTTGCATCATGTTTTCATGCTGATATTTATCGCTTCTTTGGCTGTTATTTCACTTCACGGTACAATTCTTATGCCTTTTCTCTCATATTTTGCAAGGATTACATGAAGAGGGAGAATAACGACAACTGGAATTCTGGCCAGAAAGTGGAGCAAAGTTGAGATACCTATTCTGCGCAACTTCAAACGCCGTGAAAATCAACGGAGTTTTTTTCCCGATTTATCAAAAATACTGGGCCAAAGAAGTGCCAGAGGGGCACCAGGGGGTGCCCACAAGCCTGCACGGCGCGACCACCCGCGCAGGCTGCGCCATGGGGGCTTGTGGGCAGCCCACTGGCCCACTGGCCCCCCTCTTTTGCTATATGGAGGGTTTCATCCTCGAAATAATCACGGAGGAGCTTTTTCGTGGTTTCGCTGCCGCCACAAGGCGGAACTTGAGCAGAACCAATCTAGAGCTCCGGTAGGACGATCCTGCCGTGGAAACTTCCCTCCCGGAGGGGGAAATCGTCGCCATCATCATCACCAACACTCCTCTCATCGGAGGGGACTCGTCACCATCAACATCTTCATCAGCACCATCTCATCTCCAAACCCTAGTTCATCACTTGTAACCAATCTCCGTCTCGCGACTCCGATTTGTACTTGTAAGGTTGCTAGTAGTGTTGATTACTCTTTGTAGTTGATGCTAGTTGGATTATTTGGTGGAAGAGTTTATGTTCAGATCCTTGATGCTACTCATTACCTCTCTGGTCATGAATATTATTATGCTTTGTGAGTAGTTACTTTTGTTCCTGGGGACATGGGATAAGTCATGCTAATAGTAGTCATGTGAATTTGGTATTCGTTCGGTAATTTGATATGTTGTATGTTGTTTTTCCTCTAGTGGTGTTATGTGAACATCGACTACATAACACTTCACCATTATTTGGTCCTAGAGGAAGGCATTGGGAAGTAGTAAGTAGATGATGGGTTGCTAGAGTGACAGAAGCTTAAACGCTAGTTTGTGCGTTGCTTCGTAAGGGGGCTGATTTGGATCCACTAGTTTAATGCTATGGTTAGTCTTTGTCTTAATTATTCTTTCGTAGTTGCGGATGCTTGCGAGAGGGGTTAATCATAAGTGGGATGCTTGTCCAAGTAAGGGCAGTACCCAAGCGCTGGTCCACCCACATATCAAACTATCAAAGTAACGAACGCGAATCATATGAACATGATGAAACTAGCATGACAGAAATTCCCGTGTGTCCTCGGGAGTGTTTTTCCTCCTATAAGACTTTGTCCAGGCTTGTCCCTTGCTACAAAAGGGATTGGGTCACTTTGCTGCACCGTTGCTAGTTTTGTTACTTGTTGCTCGCTACGAATCATCTCACCACACAATCACTTGTTACCGACAATTTCAGTGCTTGCAGATATTTCCTTGCTGAAAACCACTTGTCAGATCCTTCTGCTCCTCGTTGGGTTCGACACTCTTACTTATCGAAAGGACTATGATTGATCCCCTATACTTGTAGGTCATCAGGAATCTTTTCTGGCGCCATTGCCGGGGAGTGAAGCGCCTTTGGTAAGTGGAACTTGGTAAGGAAACATTCATATAGTGTGCTAAAATTTATTGTCACTCGTCACTATGGATACTAATCCTTTGAGGGCTTGTTCGGGGTATCTTCACCTCGAACTGAAGCACAAAGAGTTGCTCCTCAAGTTTCTGCACCTACTGAAAATATTTGCTTTGAATTCCCTTCGCGTATGCTTGAGAAACTACTGGCTAATCCTTTTACAGGAGATGGAACATCACATCCAGACTTGCATCTAATCTATGTAGATGAAGTTTGTGGGTTATTTAAGCTTGCAGGTGTGCCCGAGGATGAGTTCAAGAAGAAGGTCTTTCCTTTATCTTTGAAGGATAAGGCGTTGACATGGTATAGGCTATGTGATGATACTGGATCATGGGACTACAATCGGTTGAAATTGGAATTTCATCAAAAGTTTTATCCTATGTATTTAGTACATCGTGATCGGAATTATATTTACAATTTTTGGCCTCGTGACAGAGAAAGCATCGCTCAAGCTTGGGGGAGGCTTAAATCAATGCTATATTCATGCCCCAATCATGAGCTCTCGAGAGAAATTATCATTCAGAACTTCTATGCTTGGCTTTCTCATGATGATCGCACCATGCTTGACACTTCTTGTACCGGTTCTTTTATGAAGAGAGATATTGACTTCAAATGGAATTTATTGGAGAGAATTAAACGCAACTCTGAATATTGGGAGCTTTAAGAAGGTAAGGAGTCAGGTATGAATTTCACTTTTGATTGCGTTAAATCATTTGTTGAGACAAATACTTTTTGTGACTTTAGCGCTAAGTATGGACTTGACTCTGAGATAGTAGCTTCATTTTGTGAATCCTTTGCTGCTCATATTGATCTCCCCAAAGAGAAGTGGTTTAAATATCCTCCTCCTTTAGAAGTCAATGTAGTTAAACCCACTCCAGTTGAAGAGAAAGTCATTGCCTATAATGATCCTGTTGTTCCCAGTGCTTACGTTGAGAAACCACCTTTCCCTGTTAGGATAAAGGATCATTCTAAAGCTTCAACTGTGATACATGGAGGCTATATTAGAACACCTACACCCCCTGAGAAAATTAGAGTTGAACCTAGCATTGCTATTATCAAAGATCTTCTGTCTGAAGAAGTTGAGGGACATAACATTCACTTCTGTGAAGATGCTGCTAGAATTGCTAAACCTCACGTTAGAGACAAACATAGGCATGTTGTTGGCATGCCTGTGGTTTCTGTTAAGATAGGAGATCATTGTTATCATGGCTTATGTGACGTGGGTGCTAGTGTTAGTGCGATACCTCAATCCTTATACGATGAAATCAAAGATGAGATTGCACCTGTTGAGATAGAGCCTATTGATGTCACTATTCAGCCTGCCAATAGAGACACTATCTGCCCTGTGGGTATTGTTAGGGATGTTGAAGTCTTGTGTGGTAAAACGAAGTATCCTGCTGATTTCCTCGTTCTTGCTACTGCACAAGATAGCTTTTGTCCCATCATATTTGGCAGACCTTTTCTCAATACTGTCAATGCTCATATTGATTGTGAGAAGCAAACTGTCACTGTTGGCTTTGAAGGTGTGTCACATGCGTTTAATTTCTCCAAGTTTGGTAGACAACCTCATGAAAAGGAGTTGCCTAGTAGGGATGAAACTATTTCCTTAGCCTCTATTGCCGTACCTCATACTGATCCCTTAGAGCAATACTTGCTTGAGCATGAAAATGATATGCATATGGATGAAAGGGATGAGCTAGATAGAGTTGTCTTAGAACAATATCCTATCCTTAAGAATAATATGCCTGTTGAATTGCTTGGGGATCCTCCCCTACCAAAGGGTGATCCTGTGTTTGAGCTTAAGCTGTTGCGTGATACTCTTAAGTATGCCTATCTTGATGAAAAGGAGATATATCATGTTATAATTAGTGCTAGACTCTCAGAGCATGAAGAAAAGAAGTTACTAAAAACTCTGAGGAAGCATCATGCTGCTATTGGATATACTCTTGATGATCTTAAGGGCATTAGTCCTACCCTATGCCAGCACAAGATTAAAACTGATCCTGACTTCAAACCAGTTGTTGATCATCAAAGGAGATTAAATCCTAAGATGAAAGAGGTAGTAAGAAAAGAAATAGTAAAGCTCGTGGAAGAAGGTATCATCTATCCTGTTGCTCATAGCGATTGGGTGAGTCCGGTGCATTGCGTCCCTAAGAAGGGTGGCATTACCATTGCCCCTAATGATAATGATGAATTGATCCCACAGAGGATTATTACTGGCTATAGGATGGTGATCGATTTTAGGAAATTGAATAAGGCCACTAGGAAAGATCATTATCCTCCGCCTTTTATCGACCAAATGCTAGAAAGACTATCCAAACACACACACTTCTGCTTTCTAGACGGTTATTCTGGTTTCTCCCAAATACCAGTTGCACAATCTGATCAGGAGAAAACCACTTTCACCTGCCCTTTCGGTACCTTTGCCTATAGACGCAGGCCTTTTGGCTTGTGTAATGCATCTGCCACCTTTCAAAGATGTATGATGGATATATTCTCTGACTTTTGTGAAAAGATTGTTGAGGTTTTCATGGATGACTTCTCCGTTTACGGGTCTTCCTTTGATGATTTCCTCAGCAACCTTGATCGAGTCTTACAGAGATGTAAAGACACCAATCTTGTCTTGAATTGGGAGAAGTGTCACTTTAGGGTTAACTAGTCGTCAAGCCGTGCATTTGCACGGGCTAGTTTATTAAATACTTATAAATACATTCTATGATTTTATCTCACTTTTGTTATTGGTTGTTGTAGGCTTCGTATTTGTGTCCCTATTTCCATAGTGACTTTGCCTTTTGGTAGTTTGGAAGCACACCAGCTAAACGCAAGCTTTGTTCATAGAACATCTTCTAAACTTTCAGACCCGTCATAATTGCTCCTTATAAGGCAGATCCTATATCATCACGTTTACTTGCTATATGCACTCACATGATATAACAATTAACTTAATCCCAAGGTCCTATATTTTGTACCATTATTAACTTCTACGGGGCTAGATATTAAGATGTACCAACTACAGTACTACATTATTTGTTTTTGTTACCATCAACATGATGAAGTTGACCCTTTTGTCGACTATATACCATATATTTAGATATGTTATAGTTTTTCAACATATATACTTACCGTGATCAAGTCGTAGAGAAGCCTCAACAATTATGATCAACATGAAAATACTAAACGATCATGTCTTGTTCCTTCCTAATAGTTGATGCCAATATGTTGGTGTATGTATGTATGTTTCCCAGGTAACTGCAATTTTAAACTTTATGGAATGTTATTTTATATTTCAATATTATTTCTACATACAAACATGTACACCAAGTGTTAAAAACTATAGTTTCCTGAAAATATGCAATCTTTTGGAATATTTGTTGATAACTATATATATAGTAGGTAGATGACCTAAACAGTGTTGTTATAATAAACATTGTATTTGCAATAATGTCTGTATGCTTACTGTAACATTGCGGGTATCGCATCCTGTTTTTATGTGTGAAATTTTTCTAAGAAAAACATATTGTACCTCGGCTTCTTTCCCTTGAAACCTCACGTGCATCATCCATGTAGCGCACAAAACATGCAACTGCGTATCGAGGAGACGTCGTTGCCGCCGTGGCTACCTGGAGCTGCCCATGGATCAGAAGGATGACGTTATTCAAAGGAGAAGTGTTTGACTACTGCGAGTTGTAATTCTCCAGAGGTTAGCACAAGACAGTATTACTTTATTTGTATCCATTAATTTCAAAAACCATAGTCTCCTGCAAATAAAACAAAAGGGAAACAAACAATAATCAGTATCCTTGCTGCGGACACTAAATTAACAGGGCTTAAAAATGATTATTTCATCTCAAAGAGAATAAAAAACTTCATAAAGAAAACTATTAGTAAACTCATTAGTTCCTTGAAGTGATATCATACAGGTGAACTCGTATATATGCACCTGAGACTTAATCGTGTGATTTCCTCCTCGGCTTAGTGCAGCTTCACCATCCGTCATGGGCCTGCATCCATCTAATTAATATCATGATTAATATACAATTATCTTCATCCACGTTGGTGCAAATTGCAGCATCATATTTGGCGGCCCAAATGATTTAGTAAAGGCCACAGCTAGTGGCGTTGGTTGCATGCACTTTGTGTAGTTTGGTTTCTCCCCCCTTACAGAATACTTGCGCTTGCGTATAGCCAATTAAATCTTTGTCTCCAGAAGTGTAGTTGCGAGTGACTTCACATGCCTTAGCGATGTAGGTGTCGGGCGCAGCCATATCGACCATTTGGGAATCATCAGTCGTCAAATAAACCAATTCAAATTGATCATCTAAACATATCATGTTGACAAAGAAAAATCAACACAATTATCTATCTGTATGATCTAGCGACCTTGACATAGAGCACCATGATTTGTGAACTGCTGTTAGGCTTTGGCTTGGGCTTCAGTGTGCACGTACGTCCTCTCTCTGGAACATTGATATGACCGAACCCATGAACATCGGATATACAGATCCATCTTCCATCAGTTTTCGTGGGCAACAAATTTGGTTAGCTGCTGCTCCGATGGAAGGACCCTGAACTGCAGTATCTACAATTCTGCATGGACACTGCGGCAAACTTTGGCAAGACCTGCTCGTCACGAACGGCCTGGCCTGGTGGGTAGCGAGATGGATTTTGATCTGCTCATCACAAACAGCTTGGCCTAGTGGGTAGCATCTCGCTCACGAACTAAATATTGTCCAAGATTCTAGGACGGTGAAATAACTTCCATGGGGCGAGAGAGAAAGAAAAGAAAGGAAGGGATGGTAGCATTGTGTCTTACCATGGGGGAGAGAGAGGTACGGTGGTATATCTTCCATCGTGAAGAAAGAGACGCTAGAAGGATGGTTTTGATTTTCACATGGATAGAGATTGGAGAGGGGAAGGGACGTTAGAATATTTTCTATCTGAGAAGAGAGATAGAGAGAGATAAAATAGGGAGATAGATGTAGTAAAGTTAGATCCAATCTCTTTGGCATCTACGGGAGGAGGGCTCCTTTTTTTTATCTCTTGTGGTATCCACCGGATAAAATCTTTTTATTGAACTGCCTTTTAAGATTTCCAAGGCTCTAATTTTTTTATTAATGTGAGAATTTATATGTGTTAATCTACACCGTAATAAACCGGTCCCACCAGATTAATGGCTCTAATTTTCTAATTAACGTGGGAATTTGTTGGGAGTCTCTAATTAGTATAGCTATAGATGAAGGCATGGTCTTAGGACATAAAATTTTTAAAAGAGGTATTCAAGTCGATAAGGCTAAGGTTGATGCAATCGAGAAAATGCCACACCCCACAGATATCAAGGGTATAAGAAGTTTCCTTGGTCATGCTGGTTTCTATAGAAGGTTCATTAAGGACTTTTCTAAGATTTCTAGGCCTCTTACCAATCTCTTGCAAAAGGATATTCGTTTTGTCTTTGAAGATGATTGTGAGGAAGCATTCAAAATACTTAAGAGGGCTTTGATAACTGCACCTATTGTTCAACCACCTGATTGGAACTTGCCTTTTGAGATCATGTGTGACGCTAGTGATTATGCTGTTGGTGCTGTCCTAGGGCAAAGAGTCGATAAAAAGTTGAATGTTATTCACTACGCTAGTAAAACTCTAGACAGCGCCCAGAGAAACTATGCTACTACGGAGAAGGAATTTTTAGCAGTCGTGTTTGCGTGTGAAAAGTTCAGGTCTTACATAGTTGATTCCAAAGTCATTATTCACACCGACCACGCTGCTATTAAGTACTTAATGGAGAAGAAGGACGCTAAACCTAGAATTATCAGATGGGTTCTCTTGCTACAAGAATTTTATTTGCACATTGTCGACAGAAAGGGTGTTGATAACCCAGTAGCAGGTAACTTGTCTAGGTTGGAGAACGTTCTTGATGACCCACAACCTATTGATGACAGCTTTCCCGATGAGCAATTGAATGTCATCAGTACTTCCCGTAGTGCACCGTGGTATGATGATTATGCGAACTATATCGTTGCCAAATATATACCACCTAGTTTCACGTACCAGCAAAAGAAGAAATTCTTCTTTGACTTGAGACACTACTTTTGGGATGATCCTAACCTTTATAAGGAAGGAGTAGATGGTGTTATTAGACGTTGTGTACCTGAACATGAACAGGGACAGATCGTACAGAAGTGTCACTCCGAGGCCTACGGAGGACACCATGCGGGAGATAGAACTGCACACAAGGTATTGCAATCAGGTTTCTATTGACCCACTCTCTTCAAGGATGCCCGTAAGTTTGTCTTGTCTTGTGACGAATGTCAAAGAATAGGTAATATTAGCAAACGTCAGGAAATGCCTATGAACTATTCACTTGTCATTGAACCATTTGATGTCTGGGGCTTTGATTATATGGATTTTTTTTCCAAAATCCAATGTGTATACTCACATCTTAGTTGCTGTTGATTACGTCACTAAGTGGGTAGAAGCTATCCCCACTAGTAGTGCTGATCACAACACCTCTATCAAGATGCTGAAAGAAGTTATCTTCTCTAGATTTGGAGTCCCTAGATATCTAATGACCGACGGTGGTTCACACTTCATTCATGGTGCTTTCCATAAAACACTGGCTAAGTACGATGTCAACCACAGAATTGCGTCTCCCTACCACCCTCAGTCGAGTGGTCAAGTAGAGCTAAGTAATAGAGAGATTAAACTGATTCTGCAAAAGACTGTCAACAGGTCTAGAAAGAATTGGTCTAAGAAGCTCGATGATGCACCGTGGGCTTATAGAACTGCCTATAATAATCTGATGGGCTTGTCTCCATACAAAATGGTGTATGGAAAAGCATGTCATTTACCTCTTGAGCTAGAGCATAAAGCTTATTTGGCAATCAAAGAGCTCCACTTTGATTTCAAGCTTGCCGGTGAGAAGAGGTTATTTGATATTAGCTCGCTTGATGAGTGGAAAACTCAGGCATATGAGAATGCCAAGCTTTTCAAAGAGAAGGTTAAGAGGTGGCATGATAAGAGGATACAAAAGCGTGAGTTCAATGTAGGTGATTATGTCTTGCTATATAACTCTCGTTTAAGATTCTTTACAGGCAAGCTTCTCTCTAAATGGGAAGGTCCCTATGTTGTTGAGGAAGTATATTGTTCTGGTGCTATCAAGATCAAAAACACGGAAGGTAATTGTCCGAGAGTTGTAAATGGGCAGAGAAGCAAGCATTATATCTTAGGTACTCCCATAAATGTTGAAAGCAATATCATCAATACCTAACTCCGGAAGAATACCTAAGGGATATTTATCAGCCTGTTTCAGACTCCGAAAATGAAGAGGTATGTGATTCGGTAAGAAAACAGAGTCCAAAACTTTCCCAATAGGAAATTTTCTATGTTTTGGAATATTTGAAAATATACAAAAATTGGAAGTAGTCCGGAAAGTGCGCGAGGAGGCGACAAGCCTGCACGGCACGGTCCCACCCTCTGGCCGTGCCGTGAGGGCTTGTGGCCACCTCGTGCGCCTCCCGGACTCCGTTTTCGTGCAGGTGACTCCTTCTGGTCTGGAAAAAATCATTATACATACTTCCGTTTGGTCTGACCCCTGCATCACACAGATTTCCTCTGTTTTTCGTTTCGAGCGTGTTTCTGTTGCAGATCTAGATCGCCATGACTTCCCCAAAAGCTCTTAAGGACAAGATCTTCGAGAAGGTCATCAATCCTTACCTCACGAAAGTGCTGCAACCCTCAATCTATCGAGATGCGTGAGGGCATGTTGCACATCCGTGATGTTGAGGGGCCTAAGAAGACCGGAAGCATGGAGACGAGGCTCGAAGCAATGGAGCAACAAGTCTTCAAGTGCCAAGGGATGGTGGAGCGTGGACTCGACGCCAACCACATGATGATCACGGAGTTCACCAACAAGCACAGGATTGATGCCAATGACATTGGGAAGAATCTCTCTAGGCTCTATGACAGGGTTGATCAACTCCAGGGCCAGATCTATGACCTGTAGAACCAAAACTGTGAGTATGAGTATAGATTTAAATCAATATGGTTGGCTGCAGATTTGAGGATTCCGGAGACTCGTTCATCTTTCCATGATGGAGCACCTATGCCTTGGAAGACGGAGGATCAAACTCATGTTGCCACAACTCCACCATCACCACCAAAGGAAGACAACTAAGCATTGGTATGGGCAATCCCCTTGGCTTGTAGCAAGCTTGGGGGAGCTGCCCCGGTATCGTATCACCATCACATCTTTTGCCTTTACCTTTGTTTTAGTTTTCCTTTTTCAGTTTTATTTTTCTCTAGTAGTTCAAAAGTCTTAGTGTTTTAGTCTTGAGTTTTGCTTTGTGTCACCCCCGATGTATTCTTGCTCGTGAGCCATATAATAAAGAGTGTCTCAGTTGAAGGGCTTTGCCTCTTGCCATGATCAAAAGAGTGAGAATAGAACAAAAGCATGAAAGATCATGTAATGATCTTATGGGAAATGATGGCTTCACATATAAAAAGAATGAGGATTGAAACTTTTGAGGGTAGGCAAACGTAGCCCTTGGTCATTGTTGCAATTAATAGGAAGTGATAAAGAAGGAGAGGTTCGCATATAAATATATCATCTCTGACACCATCTATGATTGTGAACACTCACCAAACTATTGCATGCCTAAAAGTATATGTTGGACAAGGAAGACAATGTAATGGATTGTGTTTGCTTGGCTCCGAACAATGTTATATGATTAGAGATCCCTTAGCATGTGACGATTGCTTGCACCTGATATTAGCCAAAACTCCCGCACCAAGTAGAGATACTACTTGTGCATCCATAAACCTTCAAACTAGTTTTTCCATGAGTGTCCACCATACCTACCTATGGATTGAATAAGATCCCTCAAGTAAGTTGTCATTGGTGCAAGCAATAAAAATTGCTCTCTAATATTTATGATCTATTAGTGTGTGGAAAATAAGCTTTATACGAACCTATGATGAGGAAGACATAAAAGAGACAGACTGCATAATAAAGTTCTTTATCATAGGAGGCAATATAAAGTGACGTTCCTCCGCACTAAGAGGACACACATCCAAACCTCAAAAGCGCATGACAACCTCTGCTTCCCTCTGCGAAGGGCCTATCTTGTACTTTTACTTTTTGCCCTTGAAAGAGTCATGGTGATCTTCACCAATTCCTTACTTCTCCTTTATCTTGGCTAACGTCATATGATTGGGAAAGATCTATATTCATATGTCAACTTGGAGGTAAGTATTCATGAATTATTATTGTTGACATTACCCTTGAGGTAAGTAGTTGGGAGGCAAAACTATAAGCCCCTATCTTTCTCTGTGTCCAGTTGAAACTTTGATCTCATGAGTACCACGTGAGTTGTAGCAATTGTAGAGAACGAAAGAATGGTTGAGTATGTGGATTTGCTTTACAAGCTCTTATTTGACTCTTTCTGATGTTGTGATAAATTGCAATTGCTTCAGTGACTAAAGGCCATCGGTTGTTACTCCTCGGTAAGGTTCTTGATCCATGCTTTACTTTGTGAAGAAATTATCACTTTTGCATGACAGATTATATGTTGGTATTGTCGTTCTGATATTGATCATGATGCATCATGTTCGTACCTTGTTTTGTCGACACCTCTCTCCCTAAACATGTGGACATATTTATTGAGCTCGGCTTTCGCTTGAGGACAAGCGAGGTCTAAGCTTGGGGGAGTTGATACGTCCATTTTGCATCATGTTTTCATGTTGATATTTATTGCTTCTTTGGCTGTTATTTCACTTCATGGTACAATTCTTATGCCTTTTCTCTCTTATTTTGCAAGGTTTACATGAAGAGGGAGAATACCGGCAACTGGAATTCTGGCCTCAAAGTGGAGCAAAGTTGAGATACCTATTATGCGCAACTTCAAACGCCGAGAAAATCAACAGAGATTTTTTTCCCGATTTATCAAAAATAATGGGCCGAAGAAGTGCCAGAGGGGCACCAGGGGGTGCCCACAAGCCTGCACGGCGCGGCCACCCCCCAGGCCACGCCATGTGGGCTTGTGGGCAGCCCACTGGCCCACTGGCCCCCCTCTTTTGCTATATGGAGGGTTTCGTCCAGGAAAAAAAGAAGGGAGGAACTTTTTCGTGGTTTCGCCGCCGCCACGAGGCGGAACTTGAGCAGAACCAATCTAGAGCTTCGGCAGGACGATCCTGCTGGGGAAACTTCCCTCCCGGAGCGGGAAATCGTCGTCATCGTCATCACCAACACTCCTCTCATCGAAGGGGACTCGTCACCATTAACATCTTCATCAGCACCATCTCATCTCCAAACCCTAGTTCATCACTTGTAACCAATCTCCGTCTCGCGACTCCGATTGGTACTGTAAGGTTGCTAGTAGTGTTGATTACTCTCTGTAGTTGATGCTAGTTGGATTACGAAACGATCACTTTTCTTGAGTAGCTGGTAGAGAGGGATGGCCTTCTCCCCAAGGCGACTTATGAAGCGGCTCAGAGCTGCGATTCAACATGCCATACGCTGGACCTGGTTCACGTTGGCTGATTTCCCTTGTGAGGTAATCGCCTCAACCTTGTCCGAGTATGCCTCAATGCCACGCTTCGACACCAAGAAACCCAATAACTTCCCCGCAGGGACAGCAAAGACACATTTGGTGGGATTAAGCCTCATCTGGTAAACACGTAGGTTGTCAAAGGTTTCCTTGAGATCTTCCAAGAGCGACTCTTTTCGGTGAGACCTGACCATGATGTCTTCCACATAAGCGTGGACGTTACGGCCTATCTGGTTGTGCAAGCAATTTTGGATGCAGCGCTGGTAAGTCGCCCCCGCACTCTTGAGTCCAAACGGCATGGACACGTAAGAGAAAGCTCCGAACGGGGTTATGAATGATGTCTTCTCCTGATCTGCCACCGCCATCTTGATCTGATGGTATCCCGAATAAGCGTCCAAGAAACACAGACGTTCACAACCCGCCGTTGAGTCAATAATTTGATCGATGCGGGGAAGGGCGAAGGGATCCTTCAGACAGGCTCTGTTGAGGTCAGTGTAGTCGATGCACATGCGGAAAGTGCCGTTCTTCTTGAGCACCAGGACCGGGTTAGCCAGCCATTCCGGATGGAAAACCTCGATGATAAACCCGGCGGCAAGGAGCCGGGCTACTTCCTCTCCAATCGCCTTACGACGTTCTTCATTAAACCTGCGAAGGTACTGTCGAACCGGCTTAACTTTAGGGTCAGTATTAAGATGGTGCTCAGCGAATTCCCTCGGTACACCCGGCATGTCAGAAGGTTTCCATGCAAAGATGTCTCGATTCTCATGGATGAATTCGATGAGCGCGCTTTCCTATTTGGGGTCGAGACCAGCCCCAATAGTGAACTGCTTGATGTAGTCGCAAGGCGTAAAGTTGATAACCTTGGTGTCGTCCGTTGGTTTAAACTTGAGAGCCGGCTCAGAATCGATGGTCGGCCTCTTGAACGGCGTCATGTCCGCCGGGTCAACATTAGATTGGTGAAACTTGATCTCCTTAGCTGCGCAAGCCGACTCAACGTAAGACGCGTCTCCTTCTTCACATTCTTGGGCTATCTTCCTGTTGCCGCTGATGGTAATAGGATCCTTAGGCCCGGGCATCTTGAGTTTGAGATAAACATAGCATGGGCGGGCCATGAATCTGGCGTATGCCGGCCGTCCAAACAGCGCATGATAGGGGCTCTTGATTTTGACCACTTCGAACAGGAGGGACTCGCTCCTGTAATCTGACTCTGTGCCAAAAGCCACGTTAAGCTTAATCCACCCAGTTGGATATGCCGACTTACCGGGGACGATGTCGTGGAAGACCGTGTATGATGGCATCAGGTCTTTCTCCAAGAGGCTCATCCGCCGGAAAGTGTCGAAATATAGGATGTTGATGTTGCTCCCTCCGTCCATGAGGACCTTGGAGAGGGTGTATCCTCCAACTTGGGGAGCCACGACCAAAGCCAAGTCGCCAGGGTTGTCTACTCGGGGGGGGGGGATGGTCTTCCCTGATCCAGGTTATGGGTTGCTCAGACCAGTGAAGGTACCGGGGGAGTGCCGGCTCAGCTATGCTGAATGTTCTATGCTTCACCTTACGATCACGCTTGCACGTGCTGGTGGTGAACACGTGATATTGCCCACTGTTTAATTGGTTGGGGTTATTTTGGAACCCGCCATGATCTTCCTGTCGCTGGGGATCCCATTGCGGGGGTGGTTGCTGGAATACTCCCGGTGAGTGATACTGCTGATTGTGAACTTGGTAATGCCGAGTGATAACCCACAAGTATAGGGGATCACAACAGTTTTCAAGGGTAGAGTATTCAACCCAAATTTATTGATTCGACTCAAGGGGAAGCGAAAGAATATTCTCAAGTATTAGCAGCTGAGTTGTCAATTCAACCACACCTGAAAGATTTAGTATCTGTAGCAAAGTAGGGTGATAGCAGTAGTAGCAACAGTAACTAGTAGCAGCAAAGTAACGTAGCAATGACCAGTAGTAAAAGACTCGTAGGTATTGGATCGGTGATGGATGATTATGCCGGATGTGATTCATCATGTAACAGCTATAACACGGAGAGATAAGTAACTAGCTCCCGTTCATCAATCTAATGTAGGCATGTATTTCGTATGTAGTCATAAGTGCTTAGGGAAAAGAACTTGCATGACATCTATTGTCCATCCCTCCCGTGGCAGCGGGGTCCTAATGGAAAAAACGAGATATTAAGGTTATCCTTTTAATAAAGAACCGGACCAACGCATTAACACTTGGTGAATACATGAACTCCTCATACTATGGTCATCTCCGGGAGTGGTTCCGGCTATTGTCACTCCGGGGTTGCCGGGTCATAACACATAGTAGGTGACTACAACTTGCAAGATAGGATCTAAAACACACATATATTGGCGACAACATAATAAGTTGAGATCTGAAATCATGGCACTCGGGCCCTAGTGACAAGCATTAAGCATGGCAAATTAGTAGCAACATCAATCTGAGAACATAGTGGATACTAGGGATCAATCCCCGTCAAAACTAACTCGATTACATGATAGATCTCATCCAACCCATCACCGTCCAGCAAGCCTATGATGAGATTACTCACGAACGGTGAAGAGCATCATGGAATTGGCGATGAAGGAAGGTTGATGATGACGATGGCGACGATCTTCCCTCTCCGGAGACCAAAACGGACTCCAGATCTGCCCTCCAGATGAAGAACAGGAGGTGGCGGCGCCTCCGTATCGTAAAACGTGATGAACTCTTCTTCTTGATTTTTTTCCGGGCGAGACGGACTAAATAGAGCTGAGATTGGAGTTGGTGGAGCAACGTGGGCCCCACAAGCCTGGTATGCGCGGCCAGGGGGGTGGCCGCGCCTCCTTGGCTTGTGGCCCACTGGCTCACCTCGTCCGATGGATCTTTGCGCAAGTATTTTTGCTATATTTCATAAAAATTCCTCGTAAATTTTCAGGTTATGCCGAAACTTTTATTTCCGCACAAAAACAACACCATGGCAATTCTGCTGAAAACAGCTTAGTCCGGGTTAGTTTTATTCAAATAATGCAAATTAGAGTCCAAAACAAGGGCAAAAGAGATCGGAAAAGTAGACACGAGGAAGGCGTATCAACTCCCCCAAGCCTAAAGCCTTGCTTGTCCTGAAGCAATTCAGTTGACAAACTGAAAGAGACAAAAGAAAAACTTTAACGAACTCTGTTTGATCTTGTTGTTGCAACTATGTCTAACTCATATCCGGAGTTTCAACAAGATCACAAGCAAACCACATAAGCAAATGACATCTAGGTCTCACGGTAAACTCATATCAATGGCATAATAAACTAGCGAGCAAATAATAATAAGTCTCGAACGTCAACACTTCAATCAAAACAATCATGAAGCAGTACGAATATATGGTATCTCGTTAGCTCTTTCTGAGACCGCAAAACATAAATGCAGAGCACCTTCAAAGACCAAGGGCTGACTAAACATTGTAATTCATGGCAAAGAAGATCCAGTCAGAGTCATACTCAACATAGTTAAAAGCAAAGCATAAAAATGACAGAGGTGCTCTCTAATTGGTGCTTTTGTAAGAGGAGGATGACTCAACAGGAACATAAATGGACAGGCCCTTCGCAGAGGGAAGCATTGATTTCCAGAGGTGCCAGAGCTCAAGCTTTGAAAACATAGATAATAATTTTGGGTGGCATGCTTTCATTGTCAACGCAATGACTAAGAGTTCTCAACATCTTCCATGCTACACATGCTATAGGCGGTTCCCAAACAGAAAAGTAAAGTTTTGACTCCCCCACCACCAATCAATCACACTCCACGGCTAGCCAAATCCTCGGGTACCGTCCATACCAACATCAATCCTGGGGGAGTTTTCTTTGCAATTATCTTTTCGATTTGAGCATGGAACTGGGAATTCCAATTACCGGCCCCTTTCTCTTGAATGATAGTGAATAAAGACATATCGAGGATAACACGCCTATCATGGAAGATACTAATAGCCCCCTGTCACCACATGAGGGGTTAGGGCATGCAAAACAGATTATTTCTTGAAGATTTAGAGAGTGGCACATGCAAATTTACTTGGAACGGCAGGTAGATACCACACATAGGTAGGTATGGTGGACTCATATGGAACAACTTTGGGTTTATGGAAGTGGATGCAGAAGCAGTATTCCCGCTTACTACAAGTGAAGGCAAGCAAAAGATTGGGAAGCGACCAACTAGAGAGCGACAACAGTCATCAAAATGCTTTAAGATTAACTAACATTGAGTGCAAGCATGAGTAGAACATAAATCACCATGAACATGAATATCATAGAGGCTGTGTTGATTTTGTTTCAACTATGTGTGTGAACATTCGCCAAGTCAAGCCACTTGAAACATTCAAAGGAGGGTACCATCCTATCATAGTACATCATAGTCATCTCAAAATTGATGTTGGCAACCCAGGAAAACCATTATAAGCTCCTAGCTAATTAAGCATGGCATCAACAACTATGATCTCTAAGTTTTCATTGCAAGCATGTTTCTCTCACAACAAAGCTGAACTAGGAACAGTGAGCTAGTCATATTTACAAAAACAAAATAGATCGAGTTCATACCAGCTTTTCCAGGCTCAGTCACTTCATCATATATCGTCATTATTGCCTTTCACTTGCACGACCGAATGATGTGAAAAATAATAAGAGTGCTCGTGCATTGGACTAAAGCTGAATCTGCAGGCAAACACAAAGGAGAAGACAAAGTAATATGGCTCTTTGACAACTAAACATGTATGCATGCGAGAGCCACTAAACATTGTAACCATGGTCTTCTACCTTGACCCAAAGAAAAAGAAAACTATCTACACGGGAAAGCTCCCAACAAGAAAAATAAAATCTTTTTGGGTTTTCTCAAACTAGACAGACACACGAAAAGAAAGAGAGAAAAAGAAAATAAACTAACATGGATGATAAAGTGGCAAAGTGTCACGCCCAAGATGCGACCCTATCCTCAATTTGGCACGAAGGCCTCGTCAGGGATAGAAGCGCATCTCGTCGTGTCGCAAGAATGGATATCGTTACAAGTACATGTACTGAAAAGATGAGATATATAAAGAACTGGCTTACACTCGCCACAAGCTACATCAGAGTCACATCAGTACATTACATAAACATCAAGAGTAAGAGCAGGGTCCGACTACGGACGAAAATAAACGACAAAAGAAGAACGACGTCCATCCTTGCTATCCCAGTCTGCCGGCCTGGAACCCATCCTAGATCGATGAAGAAGAAGAAGAAGAAGAAGAAGCAACTCCAAATGAACAATCAACGCGCTCGCGTCACGTAACCTTTACATGTACCTGCAACTGGTGTTGTAGTAATCTGTGAGCCACAGGGGACTCAGCAATCTCATTTCCAAAGGTATCAAGACTAGCAAAGCTTAATGGGTGAGGCATGGTTAAGTGGTGAGGTTGCA
Organism: Hordeum vulgare subsp. vulgare; assembly: GCF_904849725.1. Lineage (NCBI taxonomy): Eukaryota > Viridiplantae > Streptophyta > Magnoliopsida > Poales > Poaceae > Hordeum > Hordeum vulgare. Next base: position 35,327,946 of record NC_058518.1, read on the forward strand.
GCAGCGGCTAAGCACGTATATGGTGGCTAACTTACGAATACCAGAAATAAGGGGGGGAAGATCTACGCATATCGGGCGTGAACTACTGATGATCAAAAGAATGATCCTGAACACCTACCTACGTCAGAAACAACCCCACCGTGTCCTCGGTCGGAGAAAGAACTCACGAAAGAGACAGTCACGGTTACGCACACAGTTGGCATGTTTTAATTAAGTTAACTTCAAGTTATCTAGAACCAGTGTTAATCAAAGCTTCCACGTTGCCACATAACCGCGGGCACGGCTTTCCGAAAGATTTAACCCTGCAGGGGTGCTCCAACTAGTCCATCACAAATTACCACAAGCCGCATAGAAATCCTCAATCACGAAGCTCGCGATCTCGTCGGATTTCCTAGTGGAAAACCTCAACTCTGAGATTACCCAAAGCATCACCGGAATCCCGATGCACAAGATATCTCGTCAAAGGTAAAACTAATCCAGCAAGGCCGCCCGACGTGTCGACGTACCCGATAGGAGCCGCGTATCTCGTTCTCAGGACACGACGGATGGAACTAGCTACAGGTGCCAAACCTCGAGTTTCCTCGCGGTGGCCCCGCAGGCAGACCGTTTAGGACCAACACCATCAGCACTGGCCCCCCTGTTTATGTAAAATTACTCCTCGGGTAGCGCTAATTCCCTATGCATTTCAATATTATCAAGTTTATTATGTTGGGAAAATGTAGAACCAAAGTTGGGCCTTGCCAGACCAGCTTTAATCTAAAACGAATTATCAAGGGGGTCCCCATAACAACCCCGATCGTGTTAGGAGCGCTCGTTTATGGAACATAACACCGGTAGCCGAAACTAAGGGGGGCAAAGGTGGAACAAAACACCAGGCTAGAAAGGCCGAGCCTTCCACCTTTCACCAAGTATATAGGGGCATTAAATTAGATAGCATTTAATATGGTGATATAACAAGGAACCCATGCTTTCACATGGAAGCAACTGCACCTGCAACTAGCAACGCTAACAACATGGTTGAGCAAGCAGTAACATAGCCAATCAGGGGTTTGCTAGGTCGAACAGGTTGATGGTAATCATGGAATTGGTGAGAGGCTGATATTTAACATGTGGTCGGCAACGAGACATAATCGATAGAAACGGTAAAACTAGCATGGCAATGATAGTAATGGTATCTGGGGAAATGATCATCTTGCCTGAGATCCCTCTTAGAAGAAGAATGCCTCCACGAAGCAGATGAACCGACGTAGTCGAACGGGTCCTCACAATCCGGCACGATGCGGATCTCTATCGAGACGAAGCAAACCGGAAACAAGAATCAACACACGATATTCCCCACACGATGCACAACGCATATGATGCATGAGCTACTGAATACATGCAAGTCACGGCATGGCAAATCACACAATCAAACACTACACATTAAGTGAAGTTCAATATGCACGAGTTGCATATTGACGAAACTCCACGTTAATTGTTTAGTTCACTCCCGGTTATTTACACGGCAATGTTAATGTTGTTAAACATGCAAGAGGTGCAGCGGAAATTAAACTACCTATCTAGACATTTTAAATGAGGTCGGAGATGACATATAGCACCTCCGAACGACCTCACATGTTAATTTACAATTCTGTCCAGATCTGAATTAATGCATTTAATTGGTTGTTAAACAGCAAAACAAATAGGTTTACATGATTCTACGCGTCAAGGCAAGCAACCTACACGTAGAGAACATCTCCAACGGAGCTACGGATCAAAAGTTACGGGCACCGCAAGATATGATGGCATGAATGCGATATGTGTGCAACGACGGCTACGAGCACTTCAAATGATACAAACAGCAAGAGAAAAAGAAACTACACAAGATTCTAAGCAAGTTTCATGTAGGACACGATCAAAACGGAGCTATGGTTCGAAAACTACGAGCAAAACAAGAAAACATTACAAACTGCCAAAACAGTCACATAGCACTTTCTACGCCTCACAACTTCGGCTACATAACTCGGATATGCTCAAGCAAGGCATGGCACGGAAGAGGGCAAGAAGCTCTACTACAAACAACTAACAACAACTAGCATGGCAGCAAGGAGCGCTAGGAAAAGAAGACACCAAAATGGCATCTCACGCACTATTTCAGACTTAGTGAAAATAACACCTCCTGAAAGTGCAGTTTTCAGCCTGAAGGCATATTGACAGCAGCAAAACCTATAGCTACAGGACTCCAAAAGGCATGAAACTTAACAGCATGCTAGAGAAACATAATGGGTACAACTAACTCCATTGGGCCAACCTCAAAAGAGCTACAGATCACAAGATACAAGCAAGACAAGACAGCAACAAAATAATAACAGATTCCAGACTTAGAAATATTTCAGCTCCTCTAAAACAGCACTATTCAAGCAACTTGAGGGCAGTCAAACAACACCTAAACATGCATTTCTATTGCAACTAAAAATACCCGAGGCTATACAAAACTTCCAAGGTCAAATCACTAGTTGACAACTAATTCAAACGGGGCTCGGGATAAATCCTACGAATTAAACAAAAGGGCTTCACGGCAAAATATCTCGCGAACTAACTTCCTTAAAAGCTAGAACTAATTGCACAGAAAAATCCATGAGATTTTTCTACCCCGGAAACATATAAAATATGCGGGGTTTGCAACTCAAAATAAAGCCACACATTAAAGCGAGATAATACCTCTAAACGGGAAAATAAACTACCGGTAAAACCCTACACGGAAAAATACGAGGGACCGCTCTAAAAACGTAGAAATATGGTCCCTAAAACATGGACATTAAATCTACGGCATACGGGCAATCCGGATACACACGAAAATTAACTACGGAATGGATCCTAGCTAATCAGCATGTAAAACGAGGCATCAGGCACTCTAAACAGCGTTAAACAAATATGCATGTTGGATAATCGTGTTCTTCTCGCGGAGCTACCCCAAAACGATATATAACACGCTGCGATCCGACTTACGGAACAAAAACTACGGGCAAAACAATATTCGTCTACTCCCTGAAATTAACTAAATCCGAAAAACCTAACAACTACACGGGCCGAAACCATCCTATGGGCCTAAATATCCACGGGCGCATAATAACAATCTACTGCTGGGGCGGGGTTAGGCTAGGAGCTGCTCACCTGAGTGGGCCAAGCCCAGGGCGCCGAGGCCACGGGAGGCGGCGGCCTCCAGCTGTTGGGCCGAGGGAGGGAGCCGGCCTGGAGAGCCGAGCTGGGCCGGCCTCGAGCTGCTGGGGATGCTGGGCCGGCGCGGGGCCCACGCGCGGGTCAACGGCGCGGCGGCTCCTCCCGTCGGGCTCCTCCCGAGCGGGAGCCGAGGGCGGCGGCGGCGGCAGTTGCTAGCGACGGCGGCCGGAGTCGGCTCGGTCGCGGGCGGAACCCACCTGCTCGATCGGGCCGCGGCGGCGGCGCGACGCGGCGGGCGCGTTAGCTAGCGACGGCGGCGAGTCGGCCGGTCGCGGGGTTCGGGCGGGCGAAGCCGAACGCGGCGACCGGCGTGGAGGAGCGGGAGGCGGCGAGCGGCGCGAGACTCGGGCGCAGCGGGCGCGCGCGGCCGTGGGCGGGGTCCGGCAGCGGCGGCTGCTGGCCGGCGGCGGCGGCCGGGGACGCGCGGTGAGATCCACTGCAGGTCGGGACGGCGGCGGCTCGGGCTCGGGCGGGCCCCGGATGGGCTTCGTGGGCCCGGTGGCGCGGCAGGGGAGAGAGAGGTGGGGCGGCGGCTAGGGTTAGGTTTAGGGTGCGCGGAAAACGAGGAGGAGAGAGGTAGCTGTCCTAAAAATAATAAGAGGGTCTATATATAGACAAATGGGGGGCTCGGTTAACCGGAATCGCGCTCCGGATCCAACCGCGGGGTCGGATTCGGACGATTCCGAACGCGGGTAAGGGTACGCGGCCGTGTAGAGGGGTATCCGGAGACGAGAGGGAGAACGGGCGACGCGGAACGAATTTTTAAAACACCGACAGTCGTCCGACGAATAACCGAAGACGGTGCCGCTACGGGCGACCGTTCGGGTACCAGACGGTCTCTGATCGCGACGAAATTCGACGGGCGGCCTCGCCATAACTAATCACGACCGCGTGCCAAGTTTCACCTGGATCAGAGACAATTTTAGACGCACTTTAAAAACAGGGTTTCGACGGTGCCGCGGGCGCGTGCGTGTGCAGTCGGGCTCAGAACGGACAACGGCGTGAACCGGCAACTACTAACGAATGCAAGTTTTGAAAAACGGGCGGCAACGGGATGCCGATGCAATGCTGATGATGCGCATGATGCAATGATGACACGACAATTAAAATAAGCCACATGACGAAAACGGAAAGAGAGGGGAAGCTTCTAGAACGTCGGTCTCGGGCTGTCACACAAAGTGTGAACACCGACGAACAAAGTGAAAGCATAAGCAAGAATGTAAGGTCGGTGAGAGCACATACTCCCCCAAGCTTAGGCTTTTGGCCTAAGTTGGTCTACTCCCAAGGAGGGAAATAACCAGCTCTGGGGTACTTCAGAGCGGACTGAGGATGCCACTGCTGTGTGAGCTCCTTTGGCTCCCACCGATAAACTGGCGTCACGTACTCGACTGGCGGCTCGGGCACGGGCACCAATGATTGGGCCAATCCCCAATATGCGTAGATGTCCGAGGGCATAATAATTTACCTGCCTGCATGAAGATTGAACAAAGAAGGAGCAGGCAAAGTAATAGTATGATGAGTACCCTGAGTAAATACCAGGTTATAAATCATCCTTCTGTTTATATCTCTATTAAGAAAGTCATTGCGAACCATGCTATAGTAATCTAGATATCTCCCGGGAAGAAGAATTTCTTCTTCCTCGTCTAGTCTAATAGGTATGTCAAAGTGTCTAGCAAGATGGGTAGCATAGATACCTCCATAGACAACACCTTTAGAACGGTTCATATTCAACCGTTGAGCTACTATTGCGCCTAAGCTATAAGTTTTATCGTTATAAAGGGCTTCGCGCAAGACTGCAAGATCTGGGGAAATAAGTGACCCAGCTTTCCCACGGCCAATCAAACATTTTCCCACAAATAATGAGAAGTACCGAAGCACGAGAAAATGAATGCTAGCAGCTCTAGCGCAAGACACTCCTCTCTCCTCTCCTACAACAATTGTATCTATGAAAGCCTCCAAGTCCCGTGGACGAGGTTGATGAATATCCCCAACATAAGGTAATTTGCAAACATTGCAAAGATCCTGGAGTGACATGCACTGGGGGATATCATAAAGTTTGAACTCAACCATAGGAGGATTCTTCCTCAGATAGAAGTAAGAGCTTTGTACGAATATATTAGTGAGGAGGAGGTATTGCAGACACTTATCTTCAACGAAGGCGGTAAGGCCTGCGTTCTCCACCAAGTGTTAAAAGTCCTCATAAAGTCCGGCGGTGCGTAAGAAGACATCGCTTGGCCACTCGCACACTCGAACTTCTGCGACTCGAGGGACCGGATACTTGGGCTTCTTCTCACTCCCATCATCATTGGGGTCACGACTTGAAGAGCCTCTTAAGAACCTCCTCATCTTTTCCTTTTCCCGTCTCTGAAAATTTCTGAAATTTTTAGTGATTCTAAGGGAAAGTGAATAAGGCTCAACAAAACTCGTAGCAACTACTCCCACAAGTGCCTAGAGGCCATATTACGCATCAAAACTACTTGTGACCAGCTAAAATTAGCATGCAGAGCTCAAGAACATGGTCATAAAAGCAGCAAAAATACGAGAAGTATAAGGCACTAGAGCAAAAACTAATTGGACCAATGGAGGAGTCACTTACCATGGAGTAATTTCCCCAAAACAGTTCGGAGAATGGTGCTTTGAGCAAGGATATCGAAAATCCCAACAAGAGGAGCAAGAACACGGGTTTGAGCTACGAAACGATTTTTTCTTGAGGTAGGAGAAGCAGATGAGAGCTAGAATGAGTGGAGGGGTGCACGTGGGCCCCACAAGCCTGGTAGGCGCGGCCAGGGGGGTGCCCGCGCCTCCAGGGCTTGTGGCCCACTGGTGCAGCCCCCACACTAGCTCTCCGTCTCAGTATTTTTCAAAAAATACAGAAAAAATCATACTTGATTTTCAGGACGTTCGGAGAACTTTTATTTTTGGGGTACTTTTCCACGGGATGCTAAAATAGAAAACAGGGAAAACTAAACTAGATCTATCATTTTTCTTCTAAGCAACGGAAGGTGAAAGCTTGGAACAGAGGTTTCTGACTCCTCGATTCATCCATCTCATGGTCATCGAAAGAAATCCTTCAATGAGGTTGATCAAGTCTCTTTGACAAACCTTTTCGAATCGCACAAGAAGACAGAGAATTTTTGAATAGTCACTAGGTAATCTCAATGGGGATGTGAATCTCGCCAACAAGCAAATCATACTTCATCTTAACAGGAGGGATAGGGCATTCAAAGCTCCCAATAAGAATCAATGAAGTTTTTTTGATAGCATTGATGCAGTGTACACGATATTGTTTCTTCGGAAAGTGCACCATATGCTCATTACCGTTGACAAGGAAAGTGACATTGCCTTTGTTGCAATCTATAACAGCCCCTGCAGTGTTTAAAAGGGGTCTTCCGAGGATGACCACAATGGCATCGTCCTCGGGAATATCCAAGATAACAAAGTCTGTTAAGATAGTGACGTTAGCAACCACAACAGGCACATCCTCGCAAATGCCGATAGGAAAAGAAGTTGATTTGTCGGCCATTTGCAGAGAGATTTCAGTGGGTGTCAACTTATCCAGTTCAAGTCTACGATAAAGAGAGAGAGAGAGGCATGACACTAACACCGGCTCCAAGGTCGCATAACGCAGTTCTAACGTAGTTGCCTTTAATGGAGTAAGGTATAGTGGGCACACCGGGATCACCTAGTTTCTTAGGAGTTCCACCCTTGAAGGTATAATTAGCGAGCATGGTGGAAATCTCAACCTCAGGTATCCTCCTCTTATTAGTCACAATATCTTTCATGTACTTAGCATACAGAGACATTTTGAGCATATCTGTCAAATGCATTTGCAGAAAGACAGGTCTGATCATTTCAACGAAGCACTCAAAATCTTCATCATCCTTTTTCTTGCATGGTTTGGGAGGAAAGGGCATGGGTTTCAGAACCCATGGTTCCCTTTCTTTACCATGCTTCCTAGCAGCAAAGTCATTTTTATCGTATCTTCTATTTTTAGGCTGTGGGTTATCAAGATGAGGTTCAATCTCCACATCCTTTTCATTGCTAGGTTGAGCATCATCATGAACATCACTATTGATATCATCATTAGGCTCATGTTCATCACCAGACTGTGTTTCAGCATCAGAGACAGAGACATCGTTTGGACTCTCAGGTGTAACAGCAACAGGGTTGCTAGCGTGCAGGTTCCTATCATCTTTCTTCTTCTTTCTAGGATGACTAGGTGCATCAGTGCTAACTCCTTGAGAATCTTGTTCAATTCTCTTCGGATGACTCTCAGGATACAAAGGTTCCTGGGTCATTCTACCGCTTGTAGTGACGACTCTGACAGAATTGTCATTCAACTCATTGAGAAAATCATTCTGAGCTTTAAGTACTTGTTCTACCTGAGTAGTAACCATAGAGGCATGTTTACTCAAGAGCTTAAGATCATTGACATTTCTGTCCACACAAGAACTTAAATGACTAAGCATACGAGCATTCTATTCCATTTGTCTGCTAACATAATCATTGAAACTTTGTTGTTTGGCAACAAAGTTATAAAATTCATCCAGGCATAGGATAGCAGGTTGATCAAAAGGAATATCACTCTCATCAAACCTACGCACATAATTTACTTGTACTACATATCGGGTTATCAAGACCATGGATCTCTCCGATAGGTGGTGGATTTTTGACATCTTCAAATTTAATGCCTTTCTCTCACATAGATTTCTTAGCTTCTTGGATATCTTCAGGACTGAGGAATAGAATACCCCTTTTATTCGGAGTTGGCTTAGGAGGTGGTTCGGGAATAGTCCAAGCATTCTCATTGCACAAGATATTATTTAGTAGAATCTCAGCTTGTTCTACAGTTCGTTACCTAAAAACACAACCGACAGAACTATCTAGGTGGTCTTTAGAAGGATCGGTAAGTCCATTATAGAAGATATCAAGTATTTCGTTCTTCTCAAGAGGGTGATCAGGCAAAGCATTCAGTAGCTGGATAAGCCTCCCCCAAGCTTGTGGGAGACTCTCTTCTTCAGCTTGAGCAAAGTTGTATATTTCATGCAAGGGAGCTTGCTTCTTATGGGCAGGGAAATATTTTTCAGAGAAGTAGTAGACCATATCCTGGGGGTTACCCACACAACCAGGAGCAAGAGAAGTGAACCAGGTCTAAGCAACATCCTTTAGTGAGAAAGGAAACAACTTGAGGATATAGTAGTGGCGGATCTTTTCCTCACTAGTGAATAGGGTGGCTATATCGTGCAGTTTGGTAAGATGGGCTACAACCGTTTCAGACTCATAACCATGAAAAGGATCAGATTCGACCAGAGTGATTAACTCACGGTCAATAGAGAATTCATAATCCTTATCGGTCACAAAGATAGGCGAAGTGGCAAACGTCGGGTCGTATTTCATCCTAGCATTCAGAGATTTTTCTTTCCACTTGAGCAGTAATTTCTCAACATCATAGCTATCCTTACACGCAAGAAAATGCTTAGCTATCTCTCTCTCCATAACATAACGCTCATGCATATCAGGAAATTCAGGCATAATAGCAGGTTCTACTTCAATAGTATCAGCAGTTTCAGAAGTATCATCACATCTAGCAGCAACTCTAGCAATTTGTGCATCAAGGAATGCACCAAGTGGCAAAGCAGTATCAAGCATAGCATCATCAGGCAAAGCAGTATCAAGCATAGTATCATCATAAGCATCATGGGCACCAGAAGTAGCATCATCAAGCATAGGCGACATATGAAGATTTCTAGCAGGAAGTGATGTCGCAAACTTACTCATAACTGAAGGTGAATCAAGTGCAGAGCTAGATGGCAGTTCCTTACCTGTCCTCGTTGTGGAGGGCAAGACTTTAGTTCTTGGATCTATCGGATTCCTCATAGTGACCAGCAGACGTAAATCCCAAGTGACTCAGAGAATATAGTTGTGCTTCCCCGGCAAGGGCGCCAGAAAAATGTCTTGATAACCCACAAGTATAGGGGATCGCAATAGTTTTCGAGGGTAGAGTATTCAACCCAATTTTATTGATTCGACTCAAGGGGAAGCGAAAGAATATTCTCAAGTATTAGCAGATGAGTTGTCAATTCAACCACACCTGAAAGATTTAGTATCTGCAGCAAAGTATCTGTAGCAAAGTAGGGTGATAGCAGAAGTAGCAACAGTAACCAGTAGCAGCAAAGTAACATAGCAAGGACGAGTAGTAAAAGACTCGTAGGCATTGGATCAGTGACGGATGATTATGTCGGATGTGATTCATCATGTAACAGCTATAACACGGAGAGATAAGTAACTAGCTCCTATTCGTCAATCTAATGTAGGCATGTATTCCGTATGTAGTCATACGTTCTTAGGGAAAAGAACTTGCATGCCATCTATTGTCCATCCCTCCCATGGCAGCGGGGTCCTAATGGAAACTACGGGATATTAAGGTTCTCCTTTTAATAAAGAACTGGACCAATGCATTAACACTTGGTGAATACATGAACTCCTCATACTATGGTCATCTCCGGGAGTGGTTCTGGCTATTGTCACTCCGGGGTTGCCGGGTCATAACACATAGTAGGTGACTAGAACTTGCAAGATAGGATCTAAAATACACATATATTGGCGACAACATAATAGGTTCAGATCTGAAATCATGGCACTCGGGCCCCAGTGACAAGCATTAAGCATGGCAAAGTAGTAGCTACATCAGTCTGAGAACATAGTGCATACTAGGGATCAATCCCCGTCAAAACTAACTCGATTACATGATAGATCTCATCCAACCCATCACCTTCCAGCAAGCCTACGATGAGATTACTCACGAACGGTGAAGAGCATCATGGAATTGGCGATGAAGGAAGGTTGATGATGACGATGGCGACGATCTTCCCTCTCCGGAGCCCAAAATGGACTCCACATCTGCCCTCCAGATGAAGAACAGAAGGTGGTGGCGCCTCCGTATCGTAAAACGCAATGAACTCTTCTTCTTGATTTTTTTTCCACGCGAGACGAACTAAATAGAGCTGAGATTGGAGGCGGTGGAGCAACATGGGCCCCACAAGCCTGGTAGGCGCGGCTAGGGGGGGTGGCCGCGCCTCCTGGGCTTGTGGCCCACTGGCTCACCTCCTCCGGTGGATCTTTGCGCAGGTATTTTTCATATATTCCATAAAAATTCCTCGTAAATTTTTAGGTCATTCCGAGAACTTTTATTTCTGCACAAAAACAACACCATGGCAATTATGCTGAAAACAGCGGTAGTCTGGGTTAGTTCCATCCAAATCATGCAAAATAGAGTCCTAAACAAGGGCAAAAGAGTTTGGAAAAGTAGATACGACGGAGGCGTATAACCCAGCATTGGGCTGAGACCCGCCCTGTGGTCCCGGGTTGGGAAAACGCCGAACGGGACCTCGCGTGACCCGGATGCGCTAGGTTGTTCCTGTCGCTGGCCCTGTTCACCACCTTGGCCTCTTCTGAGCGCCTCGACCCAGAATTCTTGCATCACGTAGCAATCCTCCCTAGAGTGAGTCGCCGGTCCCTCCGCCATGGCGTGCTGCGGACAAGGGCCTTTTAGCATCTCATGATAATTGCGTGGTTTCTTCCCGCTAAAGCCCCGCTTCTTTTGACGTGGGTTTCCGTTGCCGGTATTAGTATTAGCAACAAATTTTGTAGGACCTTCCTGTTGTCTCTTCTTGTCGTGCCCACCATGGTGGTGGTTGCCCCGGCCTTGAAACTGAGTATGGCCCTTGTGTAACTCGCCCTTCCTGGCAGTACTAACTTTGTCGTCGTCCTCCCCAGGATCCTTGGTGTCGTCCGACTCAGCATACCTGGTAAGGGTATCCATTAACTCGCCCATATCATGTACTTTCTGCTTGAGCCGCCCTAGCTTTAGCACCAGAGGTTCGTAATGGTAGTTCTTCTCTAGGATCAACACCGCCTGAGCCGCCGAGATGCCCTCTGATGAGTGAATAACTTTCGCGACTCGCCGGGTCCAATGGTGGGCCGACTCATCCGGTCGCTGAACGTAGTGCTGTAAGTCGACGATGGTCATCCGACGTTTACAAGTCCCTCTGAAATTCTTGATGAAGCGCTCTTTTAGCTATGCCCAGGTGTTGATGGAGTTGGGTGGTAAGTTTTTCAACCATGCACGTGTCATCCCTTCGAGCATCATAGTGAAGTACTTAGCGCAAACCACCTCATTCACGTCGAGCATATCCATCACCAGCTCGTAACTCTCGATCCATGATCCTGGTTCGAGATCAGGTGAGTAATTAGGGACCTTCCGGGGCACTTTGAAGTCCTTTGGAATTCGCTCGTTGCGCAAAACCGGTGCAAGACACGATACCCCGATGTGCTTGCCCTCGGAGTCTTGGGGTGCGGGTGGTGATGGCATGTAAGCCGGGTAAACCTGACCCGCCGCGGCTGTTGGCTCTACTTGACGTGTGGCTCGCACTGCATCCACGATATCTTGGGCTCGTGTGTCGGGCATCCCAAGTGGGTTGTGTTGAGGGAATCGCCGCGGCCCACTGTTTACTGCGGGCAAGTCCTCATGGCGACTTCTGGTGTGACGAGCCCAAGGCGTGGAGTGCAGCCGATCGAGGCTATGAGAATATTGCGCGTGTTGGACCACGGCTATCTTCAGCATCTCGATGGCGTTTCTCGCCTCTATCTCGGCCGGGGAGTTTCTGTAAATCGGAAGGGACTCCACGTGGCGGGTTGCCGCTAGCACACTGTCTACGGAATTCGAGAAGTGACCCCGCGGCGTCTGGAACCAAGTTGTGTGGGCATCCATTGGCTGAGGCGACGGCGGATTGGCGGTGGAAACGTTCCTCCCCCGGGGCAGTTTGTAAAGGCCGATCAGGACCCGCCCCGGGAGTGCGTGGAGTGTCGAAAAGGCGAGTTGGGTGTAAGTCAGCCGGGATGCGCCCGTGGTGCCTCCTCTGGTGAACGGCGTCGGATGCGTGCTGCCGCCTCTCGATCTCCCATCCGTCGGTGTTCAACCGCTCCGTCTCTGCTGCGATCGCAGCCTGCTGCGTCTCCGCCCTGGCGGCTTCTGCTTCCATGTCCCGCTGTGCCTTGGCCATTGCCTCCCGCAACTTGGCTAGCATGGCGTTGACAGACTCCTGATTCTCGGTCGTGACCGTAGTTGCCATGAGGCTGGCGACCTCCGCCGCTAGCTCCGCCATGGTTTGTGCTGGGGGTTTGGATGTTCCACCGGTATCATTGTTGCCAGTTGGATTTTGCTGAGTCTGCGTTGACCCCGCCATGTAGATGGTGATTTGCCGACGGGATCTCTCGAAGACTTCGGGATCCATTGCTAACGACAGCCCTTCGAGTTGTCCTTCCTGGAGGGGGTGGATTGAATCTGTCTCACCCATGGATGACTCGCTATCAGAATTGACTGGGGTGCTCTCCTGGACCGCCACTTCGTCTTGTACATTGTTTCCTTGCCTAAAACTGACGAAAGCGTGGCGACTCCTGTCTCGCCGTGTGATGGGGAGGACATAGCTGGCCGGCTCGACGATGTCGGTGGAAGTGTCCGACTCAGGTACGGGCGTCCCAATCATGCCTATGAAGATGTTGATTTTGCCGAAGGGGACTCGGTAGCCAGATTCGACTGAATTGGCTTCCGGCTGCCACAGCAAGTTGTCGATGTAGTATCTCCCGTGGCGGCTCTTCGTCATGATGCCGACCGCGTAGCTTTCTAACCCCGGTAGGGCTCCCTTCAAGAACTCAACTCCACCATGCGCAGGCCCCACGGTGGGCACCAACTGTCGTGGTTTTGTCACGACAGATGTCCTTGTGAAAGGACTTCAAGATGGAGCCATCGCACCTTGGTGGCAACTCGAAGGGGGTGAGCGAAAGCAAGACTCAGATTTATCCAGGTTCAGCCCCTCGTGAGGAGGTAAAAGGCTACGTCCTGCTTTGTGTAGATTAATGGTGGTTTTGATTACAAGGAGGTCATAACTTGCCTGACCTAGCTCTCGATTCTGTCTAACCCTCCTGACCTCTCCCTGGGACTCGCCTTTATATACAGGTTGAGGCCCTAGGGTTTACAAAATCCTGCCACGCTACTCTTTGTGACTTTCCTTATCTCTAAGTCGCTGTGTCCTCCACGACCAGGAGCTTTCTTGGCCGTAGTCCATCATCCGCACGACCTCTTGAACCGCCATCCACCTTCTGGGCCACGGCACGCGCGGTAAATGGTAAGTCGCCCCTTTCTGCGACCCGACCCACTAAGGGCGGGTTACCCACAGGTAATATCCCCAACACCCCCTCGCTAGTTCCATTGGAGAGCTTACCTTAGCTCATATGTGCATCCGTTGCATGGCAATCCCTACTCCTCACATCATATCTATCATTTGGCTTTCTCTCACCTATGGATGTCCTCATTGATGTGAGCCTTTCACACCTTTTTGTCTTCCTTCCCCATCATTATTCTCTTTGCCATCCTAAGTGTGAACATATCTTGCTTACGCTCATCCATTGCATGAGTGCTCAAAGTCGAAAGGGAGAGGATCATTTTGACTTGTGCCTGACTAGTGGTCTGGGGATGAGTCAAAATAAGATTCCGAAGGAGACCAAGTGTGAAATTTTAGTAGATTGAGTTCTCAATTAAAATATTTTTATGCTCTCAACCCATCTCCCACTTCTTGCACGCAAACACCATTTGGAGACATTCGAGTCACGGACAGCGAGAGGTCTGTCACCTTTATGTTCTTACTTTGCTACTTTCAATACTAGATGTAGACTCTTGCTTGTTATTGTCTTGACTTGAATTGCATATCTTACTTGCTTTACTTTGAAGTTCTTATATGTGTGTTAGCATGTCACCACATAAATTATTTGTGTTATCATTTACCTAATTGAGGACGAGCAGGAATTAAGCTTGGGGATGTTGATACGTCCCAAACGTACCTATATTTTCTGTTTGTTCCATGATCTTTTGGGTGACATTGTTATATGTTTAGCTTCACTTTTATATCTTTTTACACATATTTGGACTAACCTACTAACTTAGTGCACCCAGTGTCAGTTTCTGTCTGCTGATGTCTTTTCGCAGGGACTTTTACCCCAATTTACAAAGTCCCAAAAATCCAGAGAGAAATATATAAAAATCAACGTGACAAAAGCTTTGAGAGGCATCAAGGTGGACCAGAGGGGAGCCAGGGCTTGCCCAGGCGGCCTCCCTGCGCGGCCTGGCCTCTGGCCGCGCCCACAGGTCACCTGGGTGGGGCCCACCTCCTATGGTGCCCTCCTTCGGCCTATATTTACCTCTGCGATAGGAAACCCTTCCGGAGGATCCAGAATGGCGAATTTCTCCATCGTTCCGCCGTCGCAGCGCTTCAAAGATCGGGAGGATCAGAAGACCTCTTCCCGGCACCCTGCCGGAGGGAGGATTGACCTCCGAGAGCCTCTCCACCACCATGGGCGCTTCCCGGACGTGCGTGAGTAGTCCTCCTTGAACCATGAGTACCTGACCAATAGCTATGTGATGTCTTCTCTCCAATCTTGTGCTTTAATGATTAACCCTTGTGAGCTGCCCTACACGATCAAGGCATCTACGTAATTTTCCTGCTATTGCTATGCTCGGTTTGCTGGGATCCGATGGATTATGAGATTATGTTCAAATTGTGATGAGTTATATATTTGGTTCTCCTTTTATATTATGTTCTTAGGTAATTCATACATGTTCTCTGTTGCTTTTTATTGCTTTGGCCGAGTAGTAGATTGTAACTCCAAGAGGGTGCTTTATGGATGATTGTGGGTTCATGCCCCGTGATGTCTAGCTTGAGTGTCAGAAACATGAGACTAGGGGATGTGCTATTGCCACGAGGGAGAAAACAATGGTGCTTGTGACCACGATTGCAAGGATTGTTTTCCTTACGCAAAATTCGTTAATTTAGTTGTCTGTTGCTTTGAGTTTACACTCTAGGTGGGGATCGCAACTTATTACCAGTGAGATGTTCTGGATAGATCCCTCAAGGTGGATTATTAGTAAGTAGATGTTGATCGATAAACGGTCTACTCGTCTTGGCGTACTGCCCATTACTTTTGGGCGTGTAACTTTCTTGTAGCATGATTAGCATTGCGGTGCGTTTATAATTCTGTCAATTGCCCAGCTGTAATTTGTTTACCCCAGCATAGTTGTTTATCATCTTTTGGGAGAGAGAGATCATTAGTGAACATCATGTGACTCAGGTCCATGTTACCATCATTTCTTGCACCTCCTCTATTTACCACTTTTATTTACTTTTCCGTTGCAATCACTATCACCATTCCCGCTTGTATTTTGATCCTTTGCAAACTACAAGGCCGGAGAGATTGATAACCTCTCTGAACTCGTTGGGAGCAAAGTTATTTGCTGTGTGTGCAGGTCCACGTCTTCTGCTAGCGCCAGAGCAGAGGACACCTACTTGTTGATCCTCGGAGTCCTACTGGTTCGATAAACCATACAGTCCCCATGTAAGGGAAATCTGCTGCTAGCTACATCTCCACCTTTCACTTGGGGTAACCAACAAGGGGGCGAGAAGTATACCCATCAGCTCGTCATCTGCAGGGTCTGCACACTTAAAGTTTCGTGACGATATAAATATAGTTGAGTTATTGGATTGGTGACCAAAGGTTGTTCGAAGTCTCGGATGAGATCTCGAACATCACGAGGAGCTCCAGAATGGTCCGGAGATAAATATATATATATATAGGAAAGTGGCATTCACTAGTAGAAAGAGGCCCATTTGTCCCGGTTCCATAGGCCCATTAGCCCCGGTTTTTGAACCGGGACTAAATGGTCGGGACTAAACACCCAAAACTTTAGTCTCGGTTGGCTTACGAACCAGGCCCAAAGGGTCTCCACGTGGCCGCTGCGGGGAGCCCACGGAGGAGGGCCTTTACCCCCGGTTGGTCACACCAACCGGGACGAAATGGCATCCACGCATCAGCCGCTGGAGCTGGGGGTTTATTTTGAATGGGGGGTGGGGTTTTTTGGAGGGTTAATTTAGTGGTTTCATATTATGTTAGCTAGCTAATAGAGATAACTGTCCACTACTAGGGAAAAGCCTAGTAGTAGCGCGGGTTTAGTGCCTACTAGTAGCGCGGGTTACCGCGCTACTAGTAAGGCGCTACAACTATTACTTACCAGCCGCACGTGTAAGACGCGCTACTGCTAAGACATATAGCTGTAGCGTGTATCTTACCAGCGCTACTGATAAGACAACCATTATTAGTGTTCTTGCAAACGAGCGCTACTAGTAATCTGTTTTTCATAATTTTTATTTTTAGTGTATTTATACGCCGTTATACAAATTTTGATACAATACCAATTAAGAGGTTGTTATAT
Organism: Hordeum vulgare subsp. vulgare; assembly: GCF_904849725.1. NCBI lineage: Eukaryota > Viridiplantae > Streptophyta > Magnoliopsida > Poales > Poaceae > Hordeum > Hordeum vulgare. Next base: position 35,344,483 of record NC_058518.1, read on the forward strand.
CATTATGTTCATGATGTATTATTATATCATTGTGAGGAAGAAACATGGATTTTATTCATCCAAATGAATCAAAAGTGACCAAAAGTTGAATTAGTAGGACGACGATCCTACTAATTCAACTTTTGGTCACTTTCGATCCATCCACATGAATCTAATCCGCTTTCCTTCCCCCAATGATATAATAACCAATCATGATCATAATAAAAAATCATCATGATAATCATGATCAACATCATCATCATATTAATATAAAAAACCATTTTATCACTATAGCTAACAACCATCATAGTCATTACCACCAACACTATTTAATTATCATTTTCGTTAATGAGACATCATATAATAAGTTGGTCACTAGTCATAATCACAACTCCTCCTCCTCATCGTCATCATCTATAACACATTGTAGCACATAATAACACATTGTACCTAGGACCTACTCTTCTCTCATAGGACCTACTCTACCCTCTCTTAGGTAGAATAGCATAAAACAAGATAGGGCTTGACTCTCCATTATGGAGAATGGAGATCATGTTGTCTCCAATTCTTGGCCTACGCATAATGTTGCTTCCAAGTAGCTCTCTACGATTGACCATACATTTTTTCCAATCTTTGATTGTCATTTCATCGGTTTTAGAAATCCGGTATGGGCAGGAGTGATGCAGATACATAGGCTGACCTGGCCGTGTTGGCCGTATGCTCATAACATAAACATGGCGTCTTGGAAACATTAGATGAGGCACACAATCCTGCGGGATTTTCTGTTGAAAAACATAGTAATAACTTTGTAGCTATCAATGTAGTTTAGTTCTACAATAATTTATGCAAAAGATGCACGGATGTCGTAATAATAGAAAATCTTACCATGCAATCTCCATGCATGTTACCGTAGTTCACCACGTGCACTAGTGGCACGTATTGACCATAATGTGGAGGAGTTTGCAGATAGCTATTGTAATTCTCAAGATCATTGATAAATGCGGCTAGATGATTTTTCTCCTTACATGTTAATTCTGCTTCATCATTGTAGTAATAGGTTCTGTCTACCATCTTCCGTACTTTTTTGAAGAATGAAAATAAGCTGTCAATGGAAATAAGTTGTCAACTATTTCTAAATAAACAATATAAATTACTTAATAAATATGGTTGAGAAACTCACATAATGGTAGAAGTGGAGGCGTCTGCACATCGACCCAGATGTCGATATTACCTTCAATTTCATCTTCCGGACGAATATCAACGGTGGTAAGCATATTAGGCTCAAATGCATAAGCCTTGCATAGTGCTACCCACTTTTGCATTCAAAAGTGGACTAGGTGTCTGCATTGTACAACTTTACGACAAAAGTATAACCATGCTCGGTCCTCAAGTGAACTATCTTTACCTCCATAGTTTTTCAGTACCGAAACCAATCTTATCCAAGACATACATTCTTGCATGGCAGGGGATACGCTAGTAGAATAGTAAAAAAATAAAAATTATAAGTTGAAGCACAAGAAGTCATGCTTAATTACGAAAAAAGACTTGTCGTTGTGACTTACTGTATCCACTTCGAGGTCCTCATCCAGCATGATGCTGAAGCGCCTATCATCTACTAGGTGAGGCGTGTCGCACAGGCCGCGCTCGTCTTGGAAGTATTTGCACATAACGAATTTCGTTTCTTCGTTAGACATTTCCTATGTTCATAGTTGAAACATTTAAAATCAATCGAAGACAACTACGAGGAAACTTATATGACAGCTCACTATTAATTCTAAAACAGAATTAACCTAAATAATTCTTCCTTTCTTGTTTTCCTCCTCTTCTTCCTCTCCTCCTCTTCCTCTAATAATTCTAAAACAGAATTAACCTAAATAATTCGAAAACAGAATTAACATAAAAGAGAATTAACCTAAAATATATATAATCCCCTCTCCTCCCTCCTCTTCTTTCTTTCCTTCCTCTTCTACTTCTCCTCTTTTTCTTCTACTTCTCCTGTTCTTCTATTTTTCCTCTACTTCTTCTCTTCATTCCCATTTCCGGCAATTACACGGCACTCCACATGTCCTAGTTTCTAGCACCAGTCATGCCAAAATTCATGGAAAATTTGGTCATGACCTTTGCTAAAGAGTGGACATATGGAGCACGTGAAATTTGCCGGAACGGAAATGAATCAAAATTTGCAAACAAGAACACCAAGACATCCTCTATATTCAGAATGCATCATCATCGACATCAATGACATGGCGACTAGCACTAGCATTTTCATCATCGACATTTACAACAAATTATCATCTATATCAACAACATGGGGATTTGGCTATTCTCACCTAGAGGTCTTAGGGGGTAGGCGATGGGGACGACTGCGGGGATGAGGTAGGTGCAAATACTTGATTTCTACATAAACAAAATATAAACAAAATATGAAGTAAATCAAAATGTTTCATATCAACAAGGAAATATAAACTAGCCTACTAAATCAAGATGTAGCGAGGAGGAGGGAGGGTTGTCGATGGAGGTGGGGAGGAAGGCGGAGCGAGGAGGGCGGCGTGTGGGGGAGTGAGGGCCGGGAGTGAGGAAGAGAGAGGGAAAACGTGGTGGATAAGGCGTGTTGGCGATGACCGGGCTCGGGGCGCGCGGCGGTGAGAGGAGGAGCGGGCTCGGGGCGGCGGGAGCGGCTGCGGCGAGAGGAGGAGCGAGCTCGGGCGCGGCGGCGATGAGGAGGACTGGCTCGGGCGGTGAAGATGACGAGGAAGGCAGCGGGCTTGGGATGCGGCGATGACAAGGAGGATGGGCTCGGGGCTAATGGGAGAGTTGTTGGGGAACGTCGCATGGGAAGCAAAAATTTTCCTACGCGCCACGAAGACCTATCATGGTGATGTCCATCTACGAGAGGGATGAGTGATCTCGTACCCTTGTAGATCGTACATCGAAGCGTTAGAGAATGCGGTTGATGTAGTGGAGCGTCCTCCGTCCCTCGATCCGCCCGCGAACAATCCGCGATCGAGTCCCGATCTAATCCGAGACGAGCGGCACCTCCGCGTTGAGCACTGCGTACGCTCGGCGATGATCTCGGCCTTCTTGATCCAGCAAGAGACGGAGAGGTAGAATAGTTCTCGGCAGCGTGCGCGCTCGGAGGTTGGTGATGATCTCGTCTCGGCGGGGCTCCGCCGACTCACTGGCAGCGATCTAGAGGAAAAACTATGGAGGTATGTGGTCGGGCAGCCGTGAGAAAGTCGTCTCAAATCTGCCTAAAGCCCCATATATATGAGGAGGAGGGGACCTTGCCTTGGGGTCCTAGGGACTCCCAAGGGGTCGGCCGAGCCAAGGGGAGGACTCCCCCAAACCGAGTTGGACTTGGTTTGGTGGGAGGAGTCCCCCTCCTTCCCACTTCTTCCCTCTTTTTTTCTTTTCCTTTGATTTTCTTCTCTTGGCGCATAGGCCCCCTTGGGGCTGTCCCACCAGCCCACTAAGGGCTGGTGTGCCTCCCAAAGCCTATGGGCTTCCCAGGTGGGTTGCCCCCTCCCGGTGAACTCCGGAACCCATTTGTCATTCCGGTACATTCGGTAACTCGAAAACCTTCGGTAACCAAATGAGGTCATCCTATATATCAATCTTCGTTTCGGACCATTAGGAAACCCTCGTAACGTCGTGATCTCATCAGGACTCGAACAACATTCGGTAACCAACCATATAACTCAAATACGCATAAAACAACATCGAACCTTAAGTTGCAGACCTGCGGTTCGAGAACTATGTAGACATGACCAGAGACTCCTCGGTCAATATCCAATAAGCGGGACCTGGATGCCCATATTGGATCCTACATATTCTACGAAGATCTTATCGTTTGAACCTCGGTGCCAAGGATTCGTATAATCCCGTATGTCATTCCCTTTGTCCTTCGGTATGTTACTTGCCGAGATTCGATCGTCGTATCCGCATACCTATTTCAATCTCGTTCTTGGCAAGTCTCTTTACTCGTTCCAATACAAGATCGCAACTTACACTAAGTTACATTGCTTGCAAGGCTTGTGTGTGATGTTGTATTACAGTGGGCCCGAGATACCTCTCCGTCACGGAGTGACAAATCCAGTCTTGATCCATACTAACTCAACTAACACCCTCGGAGATACTGTAGAGCATCTTTATAGTCACCCGATTCGTTGCGGCGTTTGATACACACAAAGCATTCCTCGGTGTCGGTGAGTTATATGATCTCATGGTCATAGGAATAAATACTTGACACGCGAACAGTAGCAACAAAATGACACGATCAACATGCTACGTCTATTAGTTTGGGTCTAGTCCATCCGTGATTCTCCCAATGCGTGATCCGGTTATCAAGCAACAACACCTTGTTCATAGTCGGAAGACACGACTATCATCGATCAACTAGCTAGCCAACTAGAGGCATGCTAGGGACGGTGTTTTGTCTATGTATCCACACATGTAAATGAGTCTTCATTCAATACAATTATAGCATGGATAATAAACTATTATCTTGATACGGGAATTATAATAATAACTATACATTTATTATTGCCTCTAGGGCATAATTCCAACGATCTCCACTTGCACTAGAGTCAATAATCTAGCCCTCACATCACTATGTGATTTACATTGTAATAAATCTAACACCCATACGATTACGGTGTCGATCATGTTTGGCCGTGGAAGAGGTTTAGTCAGCGAGTGCGCTACATTCGAGATCCGTGTGCACTTTGCATATATTCGTCCTCCTCCTCGGCGTAGTCGCGGATGAGGTTGAAGCGTCGTTTGATGTGTAGGTCTTCTTGTGAAACCTTGGTTCTTTTCCTAAGGCAATGGCACCGGTGTTGTCCGAGAACAAGGTTATTGGATCAGTGCACTTGGCACCACTCCAAGATCCGTCATGAGCGCTTCATCCAGACACCCTCCTTAGCCGCCTCAGAGGCAGCCATGTACTCGCTTCACATGTAGAATCGCTCGCGCTTTGCTTGGAAGCGCACGATCTGCACCCCATTAAGAATAAATCGTATCCGGTTTGCGACTTAGAGTCGTCCGGATGCTGTCAAAGCTTGCATCGCGTAACCTTTACGGCGAGCTCTTCGTCACCTCCATACACGAGAAACATCTCCTTAGTCCTTTTCGGTACTTGGGATATTCTTGCCCGCTGTCCAGTGATCCACTCTGGATTACTCTGGAACCTCCCTGCCATACTTATGGCCGAGGCTAACATCGGTCTAGTGCACGCATTGCATACATGATAGAGCCTATGGCTGAAGCATAGGGACGGAGCGCATATGCTCTCTATCTTCATCGATTCTTGGCACTGAGTCTTCTCAATCTCGTACCTTGTAACCTTGGCAAGAACCCTTTCTTGGACTATTCCATTTGAACCTCTTCAAAACTTTATCCAAGGTATGTGCTTTGTGAAAGTCCTATCGGGCGTTTTGATCTATCCCTATAGATCTTAATGCCTAGTATAGCTGACTTCTCCTAGGTCCTTCATAGAGAAACTTTTATTCAAGTAACCTTTTATGCTCTCCAAAAGCTCTCGTTGTTTCCAATCAGCAATATGTCATCCACATATAATATTAGAAAGCCACGAGCTCCCACTCACTTTCTTGTAAATACAAGATTCTCCAACCACTTGTATAAACCCAAATGCTTTGATCACCTCATCAAAGCGTTTGTTCCCAACTCCGAGATGCTTGCACCGTCCATAAATGGATCGCTGGAGCTTGCACACCTTGTCGGCATTCTTAGGATCGACAAAACCTTCGGGTTGCATCATATACAACTCTTCCTTAAGAAACCCTTAAGGAGCTGTTTTGACATCCATCGCGATTTCATAATCAAAAATGTAGCTATTGCTAACATGATTCGACGGACTTAAGCATCGCTACGGGTGAGAAGGTCTCATTGTAGTCAACTCCTGGAACTTGTGAAAAACCCTTTGCCACAAGTCGGAGCTTTATAAACGGTCACATTACCGTCGGCGTCCGTCTTCTTCTTAAAGATCCATTTGTTCTTAATAGCCTTGCGGCCCTCGAGGGAATATCTCCAAAGTCCACACTTTGTTCTCATACATGGATCCTATCTCGGATTTCATGGCTTCTAGCCATTTGTTGGAATCTGGGCCCACCATTGCTTCTTCGTAATTGCGAGGTTCATTGTTGTCTAACAACATGATTGATAAGGCGGGATTACCGTACCACTCTAGAGCAGCACGTGATCTCGTCGACCTCCGTGGTTCAACAGAAACTTGAACTGGAGTTTCATGATCATCATCATTAACTTCTTCCTCAACCGGTGTTGCAGTGACAGAGGTTTCCCCTTGCCCTGCGCCACCATCCAGAGGGATGAGAGGTTCGACAACCTCGTCAAGTTCTATCTTCCTCCCACTCAATTCTCTCGAGAGAAACTCCTTCTCGAGAAAAGTTCCGTTCTTAGCAACAAACACTTTGCCCTCGGATTTGAGATAGAAGGTGTACCCAACCGTCTCTTTTGGGTAACCTATGAAGACGCATTTTTCCGCTTTGGGTTCCAGCTTTTCAGGCTGAAGCTTTTTGACATAAGAATCACATCCCCAAACTTTAAGAAACGACAACTTCGGCTTTTTGCCATACCACAGTCCGTATGGTGTCGTCTCAACGGATTTCGATGGTGCCCTATTTAAAGTGAATGCAGCTGTTTCTAATGCATAACCCCAAAAAGATAACGGCAAATCAGTAAGAGACATCACAGATCGCACCATCTCTAACAAAGTACGATTACGACGTTTGGACACACCATTACGCGGTGGTGTTCCAGGCAGTGTTAACTGTGAAACAATTCCACATTGTCTTAAGTGAGTACCAAACTCGAAACTCAGATATTCACCCCCACGATCAGACCGTAGGAACTTGATCTTCTTGTTACGATGATTTTCCACTTCACTCTGAAATTGCTTGAACTTTTCAAATGTTTCAGATTTGTGCTTCATCAAGTAGACATAACCATATCTACTTAAATCGTCAGTGAAGGTGAGAAAATAACGATATCCGCCGCGTGCCTCCACGCTCATTGGACCACACACATCGGTATGTATGATTTCCAACAAGTCACTTGCACGCTCCATCGTTCCGGAGAACGGAGTCTTAGTCATCTTGCCCATGAGGCACGGTTCGCACGTGTCAAGTGAATCAAAGTCAAGTGACTCCAAAAGTCCATCAGCATGGAGTTTCTTCATGCGCTTTACACCAATATGACCCAGCGCGGTGCCACAAGAATATGGCGCTATCATTGTTTACTCTAACTCTTTTGGTCTCAATGTTATGTATATGTGTATCGCTATCAAGATTCAATATGAACAATCCTCTCACATTCGGTGCATGACCATAAAAGATGTTACTCATAGAAATAGAACAACCATTATTCTCGGGCTTAAAAGAGTAACCGTCTGCAATAAACAAGATCCAGATATAATGTTCATGCTCAACGAGGCACTAAATAACAATGATTTAAGTTCATCACTAATCCCGATGGTAGTTGAAGTGACACTTGCGACGGCGGTTTGCATCAACCTTGGAACCGTTTCCTCGCGCATCGTCACTCGTCTTTCGCCGACCTTCGTCTATTCCGCGAGTTCAGCCTGAGTTGCAAATGTGAGCAACGAGCGGTATCAAATACCCGAGGCACTACTACGAGGCCGGTTAAGTACACATCAATAACATGTATATCAAATATACCTGATTTTCTTTGCCCGCCTTCTTATCTGCCGAGATACTTGGGGCAATTGCGCTTCAGTGACCCATACCCTTGCAATAGAAGCACTCCGTTTCGAGCTTAGGCCCAGCTTTGGGTTTCTTCGGCGGATTGACGGGCTTGCCGCTCTTCTTGAGTGCCCTTCTTTCCTTTGCCGTTTCTCTTGAAACTAGTGGTCTTGCTCACCATCAACACTTGATGCTCTTTACGGAGTTCGGACTCTGCGACTTTCGCATAGAAACAACTCGCGGGAGACTTGTTCATCCCTTGCATGTTGTAGTTCAACACAAAGCCTTTATAGCTTGGCGCGGTGATTGAAGGATTACATCGGTGATAGCTTCTTGCGGGAGTTCAATCCCGAGTTCAGCTAGACGGTTTGAGTACCCACACATTTTGAGCACATGTTCACGAGGCAATTTTCCTCCATCTTGCAAGCATAGAATTTATCGGAGGTCTCATACCTCTCGATCGGGCGTTCTTGAAAGATAAACTTCAACTCTGGAACATCTCAAATGCTCCATGACGCTCAAGCGACGTTGAAGTCCGGTTCCAAGCCATACAAGGCGCACATTGAACTATTGAGTAGTCCTCCTTACGTGCTAACCAAGCGTTCTTAACATCCGATCAGCCGTGGCGGGTGGTTCATCTCCTAGCGCAGCATTAAGGACATAATCCTTCTTTCCAGCTTGTAAGATTAGCTTAAGATTACGAGCCCGAGTCTACAAAGTTGCTTCCATCATCTTTCAACTTAGCTTTCTCTAGGAACGTATTAAAATTCAGGATGACACTTCGTGAGCCATGATCTACAACACAAATATATTGAAAGTGGACTTAGACTATGTTCAAGATAATTAGAGTTCAACTTAATCAAATTATACGCTAAACTCCCACTCAAAAGTACATCTCTCTAGTCATTTGAGTGGTTCATGATCCACTTACACTATCCCAAGTCCGATCATCACGTGAGTTGAGTATAGTTTCGAGTGGTAAGCATCCCTATGCTAATCATATCAACTATATGATTCATGATCGACCTTTCGGTATCATGTGTTAGGCCATGTCTGCACATGCTAGGCTCGTCAAGCTTAACCCGAGTGTTCGCGTGATATCTGTTTTGCACCGTTGTATGTGAACATTGAGTCTATCACCCGATCATCACGAGGTGTCTCGAAGCGACAGTAGCTTAGCGGTGCCGTCGGGAGAACACAATTTCGTCTTGAAATTTTAGTGAAGATCACCTCATAATGCTACCATCGTTCTAAGCAAAATAAGGTGCATAAAAGGATTAACATCACATGCAATTCATAAGTGACATGATATGGCCATCATCCGTGCTTCTTGATCTCCATCACCAAAGCAAGCGCACGATCTTGTTGTCACTGGCGCCACACCATGATCATCCATCAACGTGTTGCCATCGTGGTTGTCGTGCTACTTATGCTATCACTACTAAAGCTACATCCTAGCAAAATAGTAAACGCATCTGCAAGCATATGTTAGTATAAAGACAACCCTATGGCTCTGCGGTTGCAGTACCATCGGCGTGCAAGTCGATATTTCTATTACAACATGATCATCTCATACATCAATATATCACATCACATCGTTGGCCATATCACATCACAATCATACCCTACAAAAACAAGTTAGACGTCCTCTAATTTTGTTGTTGCATGTTTACGTGGTGACCAAGGGTATCTAGTAGGATCGCATCTTACTTACGCAAACACCACAACGGAGATATATGAGTTGCTATTTAACCTCATCCAAGGACCTCCTCGGTCAAATCCGATTCAACTAAAGTTGGAGAAACCGACACTTTCCGAGTCATCTTTGAGCAAAGGGGTTACTCAGTAGCGATGAAACCGAGTCTCTCGTAGCGTACGAGTAATGTCGGTCCAAGCCGCTTCAATCCAACAATACCGCGGAATCAAGAAAAAGACTAAGGAGGGCAGCAAAACGCACATCACCGCCCACAAAACCTTTTGTGTTCTACTCGAGAAGACATCTACGCATGAACCTAGCTCATGATGCCCTTTGTTGGGAGCGTCGCATGGGAAAAAAAAATTTTCCTACGCGCACGAAGACCTATCATGGTGATGTCCATCTACGAGAGGGGATGAGTGATCTACGTACCCTTGTAGATCGTACAGCAGAAGCGTTAGAAACGCGGTTGATGTAGTGGAGCGTCCTCACGTCCCTCGATCCGCCCGCGAACAATCCGCGATCGAGTCCCCGATCTAGTACGAGCGGACGGCACCTCGCGTTGAGCCACGTCAGCTCGGCGATGATCTCGGCCTTCTTGATCCAGCAAGAGACGGAGAGGTAGAAGAGTTCTCCGGCAGCGTGGCGGTGCTCGGAGGTTGGTGATGATCTCGTCTCGGCGGGGCTCGCGAGCTCATGGCGATCTAGAGGAAAAACTATGGAGGTATGTGGTCGGGCAGCCGTGAGAAAGTCGTCTCAAATCTGCCTAAAAGCCCCATATATATAGGAGGAGGGAGGGGACCTTACCTTGGGGTCCAAGGGAATCCCAAGGTCGGCCGAGCCAAGGGGAGGACTCCCCCAAGCCGAGTTGGACTTGGTTTGGTGGGAGGAGTCCCCCTCCCTTCCACTTCTTCCCTCTTTTTTTCTTTTCCTTTGATTTTCTTCTCTTGGCGCATAGGCCCCCTTGGGGCTGTCCCACCAGCCCACTAAGGGCTGATGTGCCCCCAAAGCCTATGGGCTTCCCGGAGTGGGTTGCCCCAGGTGAACTCCGAGAACCCATTCGTCATTCGGTACATTCCGGTAACTCGAAAACCTACGGTAATCAAATGAGGTCATCCTATATATCAATCTTCGTTTCGGACCATTAGGAAACCCTCGTAACGTCCAGTGATCTCATCAGGGACTCGAACAACATTCGGTAACCAACCATATAACTCAAATACGCATAAAACAACGTCGAACCTTAAGTGTGCGAGACCTGCGGTTCGAGAACTATGTAGACATGACCGAGAGACTCCTCGGTCAATATCCAATAAGCGCGACCGGATGCCCATATTGGATCCTACATATTCTACGAAGATCTTATCGTTTGAACCTCGGTGCCAAGGATTCGTATAATCCGTATGTCATTCCCTTTGTCCTTCGGTATGTTACTTGCGAGATTCGATCGTCGGTATCCGCATACCTATTTCAATCTCGTTCTTGGCAAGTCTCTTTACTCGTTCCTAATACAAGATCCAACTTACACTAAGTTACATTGCTTGCAAGGCTTGTGTGTGATGTTGTATTACAGTGGGCCGAGATACCTCTCGTCACACGGAGTGACAAATCCAGTCTTGATCCATACTAACTCAACTAACACCCTCGGAGATACTGTAGAGCATCTTTATAGTCACCCGATTCGTTGCGGCGTTTGATACACACAAAGCATTCCTCCGGTGTCGGTGAGTTATATGATCTCATGGTCATAGGAATAAATACTTGACACGCGAAGCAGTAGCAACAAAATGACACGATCAACATGCTACGTCTATTAGTTTGGGTCTAGTCCATCACGTGATTCTCCCAATGGCGTGATCCGGTTATCAAGCAACAACACCTTGTTCATAGTGAGAAGACACGCTATCATCGATCAACTAGCTAGCCAACTAGAGGCATGCTAGGGACGGTGTTTTGTCTATGTATCCACACATGTAAATGAGTCTTCATTCAATACAATTATAGCATGGATAATAAACTATTATCTTGATACGGAATTATAATAATAACTATACATTTATTATTGCCTCTAGGGCATAATTCCACAGTCTCCCACTTGCACTAGAGTCAATAATCTAGCCCTCACATCACTATGTGATTTACATTGTAATAAATCTAACACCCATACGAGTTAAGTGTCGATCATGTTTTGGCCGTGGAAGAGGTTTAGTCGGCGAGTGCTACATTCGAGATCCGTGTGCACTTTGCATATATTCGTCCTCCTCCTCGGCGTGAGTCGCGGATGAGGTTGAAGCGTCGTTTGATGTATGCTGGTCTTCTTGTGAAACCTTGGTTCTTTTCCTAAGGCAATGGCACGGTGTTGTCCGGAACAAGGTTATTGGATCCGAGTGCACTTGGCACCACTCCAAGATCCGTCATGACTGCTTCATCCGGACACCCTCCTTAGCCGCCTCAGGCAGCCATGTACTACGCTTCACATGTAGAATCTGCTCTGACGCTTTGCTTGGAGCGCACAGTTACTACACCCCATTAAGAATAAATACGTATCCGGTTTGCGACTTAGAGTCGTCGGATCGTGTCAAAGCTTGCATCGCGTAACCTTTACGGCGAGCTCTTCGTCACCTCCATCACGAGAAACATCTCCTTAGTCCTTTCAGGTACTTGGGATATTCTTGACCGCTGTCCGGTGATCCACTCTGGATTACTCGGAACCTACTGCCATACTTATGGCCGAGGCTAACATCCGGTCTAGTGCACGCATTGCATACATGATAGAGCCTATGGTGAAGCATAGGGACGGAGCGCATATGCTCTCTATCTTCATCGATTCTTGAGGCACTTGAGTCTTACTCAATCTCGTACCTTGTAACATGGCAAGAACCCTTTCTTGGACTATTCCATTTGAACCTCTTCAAAACTTTATCAAGGTATGTGCTTTGTGAAAGTCCTATCGGGCGTTTTGATCTATCCCTATAGATCTTAATGCCTAGTATGTGACTTCTCCTAGGTCCTTCATAGAAAACTTTTATTCAAGTAACCTTTTATGCTCTCCAAAAGCTCTACGTTGTTTCCAATCAGCAATATGTCATCCACATATAATATTAGAAACGCCACAGAGCTCCCACTCACTTTCTTGTAAATACAAGATTCTCCAACCACTTGTATAAACCCAAATGCTTTGATCACCTCATCAAAGCGTTTGTTCCAACTCCGAGATGCTTGCACCAGTCCATAAATGGATCGCTGGAGCTTGCACACCTTGTCAGCATTCTTAGGATCGACAAAACCTTCGGGTTGCATCATATACAACTCTTCCTTAAGGAAACCCTTAAGGAACGCTGTTTTGACATCCATCTGCCAGATTTCATAATCGAAAAATGTAGCTATTGCTAACATGATTCTGACGGACTTAAGCATCGCTACGGGTGAGAAGGTCTCATTGTAGTCAACTCCTGGAACTTGTGAAAAACCCTTTGCCACAAGTCGAGCTTTATAAACGGTCACATTACCGTCAGCGTCCGTCTTCTTCTTAAAGATCCATTTGTTCTTAATAGCCTTGCGGCCCTCAGGTAATATCTCCAAAGTCCACACTTTGTTCTCATACATGGATCCTATCTCGGATTTCATGGCTTCTAGCCATTTGTTGGAATCTGGGCCCACCATTGCTTCTTCGTAATTCGCAGGTTCATTGTTGTCTAACAACATGATTGATAAGACGGGATTACCGTACCACTCTAGAGCAGCACGTGATCTCGTCGACCTCCGTGGTTCAACAGAAACTTGAACTGGAGTTTCATGATCATCATCATTAACTTCTTCCTCAACCGGTGTTGCAGTGACAGAGGTTTCCCCTTGCCCTGCGCCACCATCCAGAGGGATGAGAGGTTCGACAACCTCGTCAAGTTCTATCTTCCTCCCACTCAATTCTCTCGAGAGAAACTCCTTCTCGAGAAAAGTTCCGTTCTTAGCAACAAACACTTTGCCCTCGGATTTGAGATAGAAGGTGTACCCAACCGTCTCTTTTGGGTAACCTATGAAGACGCATTTTTCCGCTTTGGGTTCCAGCTTTTCAGGCTGAAGCTTTTTGACATAAGAATCACATCCCCAAACTTTAAACGACAACTTCGGCTTTTGCCATACCACGATCCGTATGGTGTCGTCTCAGCAGTTTCGATGGTGCCCTATTTAAAGTGAATGCAGCTGTTTCTAATGCATAACCCCAAAAGATAACGGCAAATCGTAGAGACATCACGAGATCGCACCATCTCTAACAAAGTACGATTCGACGTTTGGACACACCATTACGCGGTGGTGTTCGAGGCGTGTTAAGCTGTGAAACAATTCCACATTGTCTTAAGTGAGTACCAAACTCGAAACTCGGATATTCACCCCACGATCAGACCGTAGGAACTTGATCTTCTTGTTACGATGATTTTCCACTTCACTCTGAAATTGCTTGAACTTTTCAAATGTTTCGATTTGTGCTTCATCAAGTAGACATAACCATATCTACTTAAATCGTCGGTGAAGGTGAGAAAATACGATATCGCCGCGTGCCTCCACGCTCATTGGACCACACACATCGGTATGTATGATTTCCAACAAGTCACTTGCCGCTCCATCGTTCGGAGAGCGGAGTCTTAGTCATCTTGCCCATGAGGCACGGTTCGCACGTGTCAAGTGAATCAAAGTCAAGTGACTCCAAAGTCCATCGGCATGGAGTTTCTTCATGCGCTTTACACCAATATGACCCAGCGGCGAGTGCCACAGAATATGGCGCTATCATTGTTTACTCTAACTCTTTTGGTCTCAATGTTATGTATATGTGTATCGCTATCAAGATTCAATATGAACAATCCTCTCACATTCGGTGCATGACCATAAAAGATGTTACTCATAGAAATAGAACAACCATTATTCTCGGGCTTAAAGAGTAACCGTCTCGAATAAACAAGATCCGGATATAATGTTCATGCTCAGCGAGCACTAAATAACAATGATTTAAGTTCATCACTAATCCGATGGTAGTTGAAGTGACAACTGTCGGCGGCGTTGCATCAACCTTGGAACCGTTTCCCTAGCGCATCGTCGCCGTCTTTCGCACCTTCGTCATTCGCGAGTTCCTGCTGAGTTGCAAATGTGAGCAACGGAACCGGTATCAAATACCCGGCACTACTACGAGAGCGGTTAAGTACACATCAATAACATGTATATCAAATATACCTGATTTTCTTTCCGCCTTCTTATACGCCGGATACTTGGGGCAATTGCGCTTCGTGACCCATACCCTTGCAATAGAAGCACTCCGTTTCGAGGCTTAGGTCCAGCTTTGGGTTTCTTCGGCGGATTGGCAGCGGGCTTGCCGCTCTTCTTGAGTGCCCTTCTTTCCTTTGCGTTTCTCTTGAAACTAGTGGTCTTGCTCACCATCAACACTTGATGCTCTTTACGGAGTTCGGACTCTGCGACTTTCGCATCGCAAACAACTCGTAGGAGACTTGTTCATCCCTTGCATGTTGTAGTTCAACACAAAGCCTTTATAGCTTGGCGGGGGTGATTGAAGGATTACATCGAGTGATAGCTTCTTGCGGGAGTTCAATCCCGTTCAGCTAGAGCGGTTTGAGTACCCACACATTTTGAGCACATGTTCACGGACGAATTTTCCTCCATCTTGCAAGCATAGAATTTATCGGAGGTCTCATACCTCTCGATCCAGGCGTTCTTACGAAAGATAAACTTCAACTCTGGAACATCTCAAATGCTCCATGACGCTCAAGCGGCGTTGAAGTCCGGTTCCAAGCCATACAAGCTGCACATTGAACTATTGAGTAGTCCTCCTTACGTGCTAACCAAGCGTTCTTAACATCACGATCAGCTAGTAGCGGTGGTTCATCTCCTAGCGCAGCATTAAGGACATAATCCTTCTTTCCAGCTTGTAAGATTAGCTTAAGATTACGAGCCCGAGTCTACAAAGTTGCTTCCATCATCTTTCAACTTAGCTTTCTCTAGGAACGTATTAAAATTCAGGATGACACTTGCGTGAGCCATGATCTACAACACAAATATATTGAAAGTGGACTTAGACTATGTTCAAGATAATTAGAGTTCAACTTAATCAAATTATACGCTAAACTCCCACTCAAAAGTACATCTCTCTAGTCATTTGAGTGGTTCATGATCCACTTACACTATCCCAAGTCCGATCATCACGTGAGTTGAGTATAGTTTCAGTGGTAAGCATCCTATGCTAATCATATAAACTATATGATTCATGATCGACCTTTCGGTCTCATGTGTTCGAGGCCATGTCGCACATGCTAGGCTCGTCAAGCAACGAGTGTTCAGCGTCGCATGTTTTGGACCCGTTGTATGTGAGCGTTGAGTCTATCACCCGATCATCACGAGGTGTCCACGAGCAGACTGTAGCACGGTGCACGGTCGGGGAGAACACAATTTCGTCTTGAAATTTTAGTGAGAGATCACCTCATAATGCTACCGTCGTTCTAAGCAAAATAAGGTGCATAAAAGGATTAACATCACATGCAATTCATAAGTGACATGATATGGCCATCATCACGTGCTTCTTGATCTCCATCACCAAAGCAGGCACGATCTTGTTGTCACCGGCGCCACACCATGATCATCCATCAGCGTGTTGCCATCGTGGTTGTCGTGCTACTTATGCTATCACTACTAAAGCTACATCCTAGCAAAATAGTAAACGCATGCAAGCACATATGTTAGTATAAAGACAACCCTATGGCTCCTGCGGTTGCCGTACCATCGGCGTGCAAGTCGATATTTCTATTACAACATGATCATCTCATACATCAATATATCACATCACATCGTTGGCCATATCACATCACAATCATACCCTGCAAAAACAAGTTAGGCGTCCTCTAATTTTGTTGTTGCATGTTTTACGTGGTGACCAAGGGTATCTAGTAGGATCGCATCTTACTTACGCAAACACCACAACGGAGATATATGAGTTGCTATTTAACCTCATCCAAGGACCTCCTCGGTCAAATCTGATTCAACTAAAGTTGGAGAAACCGACACTTGCCGGTCATCTTTGAGCAAGGGGTTACTCAGTGCTGATGAAACCGTCTCTCGTAGCGTATGAGTAATGTCGGTCCAAGCCGCTTCAATCCAACAATACCGCGGAATCAAGAAAAAGACTAAGGAGGGCAGCAAAACGCACATCACCGCCCACAAAACCTTTTGTGTTCTACTGGGAAGACATCTACGCATGAACCTAGCTCATGATGCCCTTTGTTGGGGACGTCGCATGGAAACAAAAATTTTCCTCGCGCACGAAGACCTATCATGGTGATGTCCATCTACGAGAGGGGATGAGTGATCTCGTACCCTTGTAGATCGTCAGCGAGCGTTAGAGAACGCGGTTGATGTAGTGGAGCGTCCTCACGCCCCTCGATCCGCCCGCGAACAATCCGCGATCGGTCCACGATCTAGTACGAGCGGACGGCACCTCCGCGTTCGCACACGTCAGCTCGGCGATGATCTCGGCCTTCTTGATCCAGCAAGAGACGGAGAGGTAGAAGAGTTCTCCAGCAGCGTGCGGCGCTCGGAGGTTGGTGATGATCTCGTCTCGGCGGGGCTCCGCGAGCTCATGAGCGATCTAGAGGAAAAACTATGGAGGTATGTGGTCGGGCAGCCGTGAGAAAGTCGTCTCAAATCAGCCCTAAAAACCCCATATATATAGGAGGAGGGAGGGGACCTTGCCTTGGGGTCCAAGGGACTCCCAAGGGGTCGGCCGAGCCAAGGGGGGGAGGACTCCCCCCCCAAACCGAGTTGGACTTGGTTTGGTGGGAGGAGTCCCCCTCCCTTCCCACTTCTTCCCTCTTTTTTTCTTTTCCTTTGATTTTCTTCTCTTGGCGCATAGGCCCCCTTGGGGCTGTCCCACCAGCCCACTAAGGGCTGGTGTGCCTCCCCAAAGCCTATGGGCTTCCCCGGGGTGGGTTGCCCCCCCCCGATGAACTCCCGGAACCCATTCGTCATTCCCGGTACATTCCCGGTAACTCCGAAAACCTTCCGGTAATCAAATGAGGTCATCCTATATATCAATCTTCGTTTCGGACCATTAGGAAACCCTCGTAACGTCCTTGATCTCATCAGGGACTCAGAACAACGATCGGTAACCATCCATATAACTCAAATACGCATAAAACAACGTCGAACCTTAAGTGTGCAGACCTGCGGGTTCGAGAACTATGTAGACATGACCGAGAGACTCCTCGGTCAATATCCAATAAGCGCGACCTGGATGCCCATATTGGATCCTACATATTCTACGAAGATCTTATCGTTTGAACCTCGGTGCCAAGGATTCGTATAATCCGTATGTCATTCCCTTTGTCCTTCGGTATGTTACTTGCCCAAGATTCGATCATCGGTATCCATACCTATTTCAATCTCGTTTCTTGGCAAGTCTCTTTACTCGTTCCGCAATACAAGATCGCAACTTACACTAAGTTACATTGCTTGCAAGGCTTGTGTGTGATGTTGTATTGCAGTGGGCCCGAGATACCTCTCAGTCACACGGAGTGACAAATCCAGTCTTGATCCATACTAACTCAACTAACACCCTCGGAGATACATGTAGAGCATCTTTATAGTCACCTGAGTTACGTTGCGGCGTTTGATACACACAAAGCATTCCTCGGTGTCGGTGAGTTATATGATCTCATGGTCATAGGAATAAATACTTGACACGCTGAAAACAGTAGCAACAAAATGCACGATCAACATCTACGTCTATTAGTTTGGGTCTAGTCCATCACGTGATTCTCCTAATGGCGTGATCCGGTTATCAAGCAACAACACCTTGTTCATAATCGAAGACACGACTATCATCGATCAACTAGCTAGCCAACTAGAGGCATGCTAGGGACGGTGTTTTGTCTATGTATCCACACATGTAAATGAGTCTTCATTCAATACAATTATAGCATGGATAATAAACTATTATCTTGATACAGGAATTATAATAATAACTATACATTTATTATTGCCTCTAGGGCATAATTCCAACAAGAGTTTGGGGGAAATTTCGACAACTCCCGCCTATATGCGAAAACCAGTGGTCCCGGTTCGAGGCAAAAACCAGTAACAATGCTCCCCTGTCGTCCCGGTTTGTGCCGCAAACCGGGACTAAAGGCCAATTTCCAGCAGCCCAAAGGTCGGGAAGAAGAGACCTTTAGTCCCGGTTGGTGCCGACAACCGACACGAAAGGGCGTATTTCGTGTCGGTTGGTGGCACAAACCGGAACTAAAGGCGTGTGCCTTCCAAAGCCGCGGTGCGGTTGGATGTTTAGTCCCACCTTGCTAGCGGAGAGAGTCCGGGAGTGGTTTATAAGCGCTGGTGCGCACACCCTCTCGAGCTCCTCTCAATAGCAGGCTTCCGGGCCTAATTTGTCACTGCTTGTGGGCCTACTGGGCCTTCTGTGGGCCTGAATCCTCGCCCAACTGTCTTGTTGGATTTTTAGTCGTATTCCCCCATGGTGGCCTACTAGGTGGCATTTAAAAAAAGTTTTTTGCTTTATTTCTTTCATTTTGTGAATAATTTACTAAAAAAATAAATTTTTGAGTGATTTTTTTCCTACTATTTAATATTACTGTGTTTTTCTCATTATATTCAATTTGGTATGTTTTAGTTTATTTTAAATGACTGTTTTAATCAAAAACTGATCTGTTACAAAAGGGGTTTCATTTTTTGAACTTATTTGAACTCAAGACTTTTTGTGTGTTCAAAATGCACCATTCAAGGCCACATCATCAATTTTCAACACTTTCTGAGTTTATTTGGTATTTTTCATTCATTTACTGCTTTTTTAAGCTAAATGGCCCAGAAATTGAAAAGCACTACAAATGAACTCGAATAGGTTGAAAGTTGGCATGGTATCATCATTTCACCCACATAGCATGTGCTAAAAGTTGAGAGGTTTGCGGTAAAAGCTGGATGCACTTCATGTACAAATCGGACAATCTCTTTGAGTATCACGGTTTATTACGAAAACAAATCGTTACAAAAGGGATTTCATTTTTAAACTTATTTGAACTCAAGACTTTTGTGTGTTCAATATGCACCATTCAAGGCCACATCATCAATTTTCAACACTTTACGAGTTTATTTGGTATTTTCATGCATTTCTGATTTTTAGGTAAATGGCCCGAAATTGAAAAGCACTACAAATGAACTCTGAATAAGTTCAAAGTTGGCATGGAATCATCATTTCACCCACATAACATGTCTTAAAAGTTGAGAGGGTTGCAGCAAAAACTGGATGCACTTCGTGTACAAATCCGACAATCTCTTTCGAAGTATCACGATTTTTTACGAAAACACATTTGTTACAGAAGGGATTTCATTTTTTTGAACTTGTTTGAACTCAAGACTTTTTGTGTGTTCAAAATGCACCATTCAAGGCCACATCATCAATTTTTAACACTTTCAGAGTTTATTTGGTATTTTTCATGCATTTACTAGTTTTTTTGAGCTAAATGGCTCAGAAATTGAAAAGCACTAGAAATGAACTTTGAATAGGTTGAAAGTTGGAATGGTATCACCATTTCACCCACATTGCATGTGCTAAGAAGTTGAGAGGGTTGTGGCAAAAGCTGGATGCACTTCGTGTATAAATCGGACAATCTCTTTCGAAGTATGAGGGTTTATTACGAAAAAACATCTGTTACAATAGGGATTTCATTTTTTTTGAACTTATTTGAACTCAAGACTTTTTGTGCGTTCAATATGCACCATTCAAGGCCACATCGTCAATTTTCAACACTTTCTGAGATCTTTTGGTATTTTTCATGCATTTACAGATTTTTTGAGCTAAATGGCCCAGAAATTGAAAAGCACTACAATTGAACTCTGAATAGGTTGAAAGTTGGCATGGTATCATCATTTCACCCACATAGCATGTGCTAAAAAGTTGAGAGGGTTGCGGTAAAAACTCGATGCACTTTGTGTACAAATCGGACAATCTCTTTCGAAATATCACGGTTTCCTACGAAAACACATCTGTTACAAAAGGGATTTCATTTTTTAAACTTATTTGAACTCAAGACTTTTTGTGTGTTCAAAATGCACCATTCAAGGCCACATCATCAATTTTCAACACTTTCTGAGTTTATTTGGTATTTTTCATGCATTTACTGATTTTTTTGAGGTAAACTCCCCAAAAATTGAAAAGCACTAGAAATGAACTCTGAATAAGTTGAAAGTTGGCATGGTATCGTCATTTCACCCACATAGCATGTGTTAAAAGTTGAGAGGGTTGCTGCGAAAACTGGATGCACTTTGTGTACAAATCGGACAATCTCTTTCGAAGTATCACGATTTTTTACGAAAACACATCTGTTACAAAAGGGATTTCATTTTTTTGAACTTGTTTGAACTCAAGACTTTTTGTGTGTTCAAAATGCACCATTCAAGGCCACATCATCAATTTTCAACACTTTCAGAGTTTATTTTGTATTTTTCATGCAATTACTAGTTTTTTTGAGCTAAATGGCCCAGAAATTGAAAAGCACTACAAATGAACTCTGAATAGGTTGAAAGTTGGCATGGTATCATCATTTCAGCCACATGGCATGTGCTAAAAAGTTGAGCGGGTTGTGGCAAAAACTAGATGCAATTCGTGTACAAATCGGACAATCTCTTTCGAAGCATCAGGGTTTCTTACGAAAACACATCTGTTACAAAAGATATTTCATTTTTTAGAAATTATTTGAACTCAAGACTTTTTGTGTGTTCAAAATGCACCATTCAAGACCACATCATCAATTTTCAACACTTTCTGAGTTTATTTGGTATTTTTCATGCATTTACTGATTATTTTGAGCTAAATGGCCCAGAAATTGCACTACAAGAAATAAGGTCAATTATGACTCCCTATATTGGTCATTGATTCGTCATTTTTATTGTTTATTGACCTTTTTTTGACCAAATTTACAAGGTCAATAGTTGGCCGTCAAGAATGAACAAATTTTGGTTTGGTCATTACCTATTTGTGTGAGCCACGTAGGATCTGACGTGGCTGTGCTGACATGGAATTGCTAGTGACCAAATGAAATCATCATAAATTTCACAGCCCAATTCAATAATCTAGTCTACATGGGCCTCCACCAATACTATTTTATTATTAAAAATGTATAAATTGTTTTGGCTGATGCATTATTTTACCAAAAGCATGTATATCTCAAGGATAGACCCATTAAAAAACAAGTACACAAGTATAAAATATTGCGAATTAGTTGTATATATTACATTTTAGTAACACATCACATGAATTACAATACATCATCCATCGACTCCTCTACACATAAAGGTTCAAGGCCCAACAAGTGCACAACAAAATAGTTCTATAAGTGCAGGTGCACAGCAAAAGGGCCTAACAAGTGCATAATCACACATCAACATAGTTCGACAAAGATTGGAGAGAACATTGTAAGCTGAAGGCAGTTTGGTGGAACAAGGGGATTGCTCATCACAAATCCATCTGAAGAATATATCCCTTAGCGCAATCTGCCTTCTTGTTTTCTCTCGGATCTTCTCCATTATTTTTACGAACCTAGGAAACGAGAAGAACAAAATGTTAATACCTCTAGCACCTATTAATTCTTGAAGTATTCATTAATTTGTCTTGTCATAACCATTTCTAATGCAAAGCGAGCAACTAAGTTCTAATGCAAACCGAAACTAACACCGACCACTAATGGTTCTTATTATCATTATTTTTTTAAACTCATTGTGGGGTTCCCCTTACGATTTTCCTTTAAAAAACTAATGGTCTTAATTAAACTTGAACTTTGGGTGGAATTTTTGTACTGTTTCATGGTTTGGGTAATGTGGTGGAATTTAGCCATAACAAATGCCTAGGCTACTGAACAGTGTGTGTTAAATAAAGCATGGCATATGCTTCCTTTGGAGATAATTGATATTCTAGTTGTTGCATGCATTCTAACTCTGCACCTGTTGCTTTTGAACTAGGTGTTGGGGCGCACCCGTGGTGCTCCTCTTAGGGAGGAGCTGGACGGTGCCAGATAGATGTCCCCCATTTCAATTTCTTTTTCACATTCTGTTTGGCACATGGCTGGCCTCCAACGAAATAGATGAGCTTAACCACAATCACTAGCAACTTATAATAAGTTATCTCAAAGAGCCTGACATCAAACTTTCTTAAAATACAAAGAATATTTTAGAGGATCAATTATAAGAAAACATGAATTTACATGGTCAATTTTCAAAAAAGACAGTGTTGCTACTCTACATGGCTTCAGAGCGATTACACTACCAACAATACACTCCCAGCTACATGGCTTCAAAAAAGACAGTGTTGCTATTCTATTGTCACAGATCGTGACATTGTGTTCTTTCCAAATAATTCAATGTATTAATATCACTATAATATCAATTTGCACTTACAGATGAGCTACAGATATCTACCAAATAGAGTTAAAGTTCGGAAAATAAGAAACTGAAGTGACTACTGCCTATGTGGTCTTGCCTAGCTCCTAGCACAACATGCGGCCTGAGCTCATCACCCTCTTGAATAAGATAAAAGTCTAACAACAAAACATAGATGTTTTTGAAGCAAAACAACATGAAGTAGCAAAGTCGTATTTCAATTGCAGGATTCACAGTGCCAACGGCAATGAAATTCCCGGACATACATATTACCTGAGCTATTAATGTCCAAAACAGAGAGAGAAATGCAGATTTAAAAATGGAAACTACTGTAATGACATATTCAGTGCCCAAACACTAAAGAGCACTGTACGAACATCAACTAAATTTAAGAATACAAATGTATTCAGTCCAATCAGGATCATGTTTTACATAAAGGTTTTCTCTTTTCGTTCTTGTTGGCAGAAGAGTATCAAAATCAGACAATAAGAATGACAGTGACATTCATGGCTAATGCGAAGAAAGAGTTTCTAACTTGAAACTTGCCTTTAGAGAATTGAATCCATCTTTGTTATGTGCACAAACAATCAGCATATGAGTAGGTTTGATGGTCATGTCTTCAATCACCTCGGCGTCCTCATCACCATCGCCCGAAGAAAGACAAGGGGACTCATTCATTCGTAATGAGCAAACTGCATGTCCCATTTGCTTTCTTCATTAGTTCAGCCATACCAGAAAGAACACAGAAACCAAAGGCAACGAGTAAATAGGCACACACTCTCAACCAGAGCGATCCATGCCGACACTCTGCTGGGCCATCGAGCAACAGATCGATCATGCCAACACTCTGCTGAACTGTTTATGCAGGATTATCACACATTGAACTAGCTAGCCGACCAAAAAAATTAGGTGCATGTTTGTAGACGTGGAGTGGCACAACTTTTGGTTCATTTTGTTCACAGAAACCAAAAGAAAATAAGACCATCAGTTTCACCAAGAAAGTATTTGGCAATACACAATTGTCAAACAGAGCTGCAGCTTTACCCTATCACACCCCAACCTACTTATCCTCCAGTAAACAGCTAGTTTATTTTCATTTTACTTGGACTTGATTTCTAACCTTATCGCGCACTGTCGAATTGTTTTAGCTACAGACGTTCAGTGATACTTGCATTCTTTTTCTCTTTGCGTAGATCAATTGATGGGCTAACACAAGCAAACTACTAGTGGCTTGATTCGGTAGTAGGTAAAGTAACAGAGAGCAAGCGGCGAGTGAGTCACCTTCGCACTCGGCGAGGTCGGTGGCGCCGCAGGAGTCGCAGGGGCCGAGCCGCAGCGGCAGACCCAGCACCCGGTTCCGGGCCAGCTGGTCCGGGTGCATCACCGGAAGCTGAGGTGTTTAGACCTCACCTCAGCTTCCAACGCGTGAATTACTTCCTGGATATAGATCATCACAGTCATACGAGATGATATATTCAGTGTGTGCCCCATGTCTGAATCGTCGAGCAGCCAGTAAAAACTTCCATTTATCTGTTAGGGCTATCAAAACGGTACAAGTACAATTAGAAGAACATAAGAATCTGCATTCTGATATGTGATATATCTATCTAAGCATACTATATGAAACAGAGACCCACAAGTTAAACAAAAACACTGAGGGTTTGGTGGCAGAACAAAATCACTGTACATCACTGCACAACTAATTGGGTTTCAGCAGTCCTACCACACCTAAAACCTCTGCGAGAAGTATCACACCATGACAACTAGTGAGGAAGAAGATTGGATATATGGGACACAGTGGCGGAGCTTGAAAGAAATCTCTGGAGGGGCGAAGCTGTGAAAAAAAATCAAATACACAATCATATGAACACAGCAAGTTAGATATTTCTGGACTAACTCACAAATATCATCAGCTTTGAAAGATCCGAATTTATTTTTTGGATCAGGGTAGCACTAGTGGTCAATAGATCTCGTACCTTGTCATTGAACCTGAATTCTAATCATCAGCTTTGGTTGCATTATTATGTTCAGTACAAAATCAAGAACATTTTCTATTCAGTATCACTCGCTCAATAGTTTTCCTCTTAAGCATCACTGGCTCCCTCTCACTGTATCACTGGCTCAATAGTTTGTCCCTTAAGTAGTCCTTAAGCATCACTGGCTCCCTCTCACTTTAAAAAACATTTTCTAGTCAGTACAAAATGCAATTGTATAAATTCATGACGAGAAGACCTAATTAGGAAACGTACAAGAGCAAAATCGAGATCCAGCTAGCAGCCTAGCAGTGTTGACATAGTTAGCTAGCTAGCTTGCTAGGACGCCCAGAGTGAAGAGATTAACTAGCAGACTAGGCAACGTACAGAAGAAAATTTAAGATCAAGCGAGCGCAGCAGCTCACCAGTGTTGTTTGTAGCAGAGGCCGGAGAGGAGGAGTGGGTAGAACAGCGGCTAGCCCTAGCCGGCCACCCGACACCGGCCACGCCGGCTAGCCACAGCGGCCGGTCTACTGGACACCGGTGCGCCATCCCCTGCTCAGGCTTCAGCGGTCGGCGGCATGTCAAATGGGATTAGGAAATCGATTTGGCCGCTGGTGGCGGTGGCTGGATTCGTTCGTCTCCACGAACGAAGATTGGTAGTATTCTTCTGCTGGACTCGCCGTCGCCGGAGATGAGGTGGTGGCCGAAACCCTAGCTAGCCACGAGGAACAATGGAGGGCAGGAGCGTGGATTCTGGACGAAGGGGAAGGAGAAGTGGAGCTTGGGGAGCTCGGGGGAGTGCTTCCCGTTGTCGGAGCTCACCGGAATAGGTCGGCGTGGGTGGTGGCCGCGGCGAGGGAGAGGGAATCGTGGAGAGAGAGGAGTCAGGTTACGAGACAGAGAGGAGGGGTTGACGCTAGAGTTAGGTGGGATTTCTCTCCCTCGTGGGCTCATATTTTTTTCCTTTTCTCTATGGATGGATGGAGGGATGTGGGGGTGGAGAGCTAGATGGATAGATGGATGGATATGTGCCACGTCATCGATCCGTGGAACATAATGTTTCCACCAATAGGAATCAAGCCCATGCAATTGTGTTCTTCTTTTGATTTTTCTTCTAATTTTTTCTACCCTCTAGACCGACGAAGGAGGGCAAGTACTAACTGCATCCACATTGATGAAGGATCCGGCGGCCTCTGGCCTCGTCTCCATCGAAGAAGCACTGAGGTGAAGGCCACCGAAACCCTAGCCACAATGTTTCCACGAATGAGAAGTAACCTATTGTGTGGCTGTTTCCACCCTCCAGTGAAGACGACGGTGCCGTTCATGAATGGGGTCACACTCTGGAGCTACATGGCGGGCGTCTAAAGCTATTTTTGCCATTTAAAGAGTTTTCTGCCGAATCAGAAGGAAATCAAATGGACTCGGAAGGAAATCGGTCAAACAATTGTGCACAAGGGTGCATCTTGGAATGGCAAACAATGTTGCTAAAGGAAGTTTTCATTTTCTTTGGACGTAAAATTTCATTTTCCATTTATGGCCTTGTCTACACCTATACAAGACACATAGGCGAAATTGTTGAGTTTTCTGCCCAGTCACCTCTATTTAAGCCTATGACCTTCTTAATTTTCTCATGGAGGACCTACAATGCGGGCATAAATAGAGCTACACATGCCAGTGACCAATTTGGGCAATGAGATTATGACCTTCTTGATATAGATGGTCAAAATTTTATACGGTTTGGACCCTCTTAGACACCTCATGACCTTTTTGTAGATTTTAGTCATAGATCTATGACCAATAAAACCGTCGTCAATATTTTTTTGTCATAAACGAGCTTATTTCTTGTGGTGTTGAAAAGCACTACAAATGAACTATGAATACGTTGAAAGTTGGCATGGTATCATCATTTCACCCACATAGCATGTGCTAAAAAGTTGAGAGGGTTGCGGTAAAAACTGGATGCAATTTGTGTATAAATCGGACAATCTCTTTCGAAGCATGTGGATTTCTTACGAAAACACATCTGTTACAAAAGGCATTTCATATTTTTGAACTTATTGGAACTCAAGACTTTTTGTGTGTTCAAAATGCACCATTCAAGGCCACATCATCAATTTTAAACACTTTCTGAGTTCATTGGGTATTTTTCATGCACTTACTGATTTTTTTCAATTAAATGGCCCAGAAATTGAAAAGCACTACAAATGAACTCTGAATAGGTTGAAAGTTGGAATGATATCATCATTTCACCCACATAGAATGTGCTAAAAACTTGAGAGGGTTGTGGCAAAAACTGGATGCACTTCGTGTATAAATCGGACAATCTCTTACGAAGTATGAGGGTTTATTACGAAAAAACATCTGTTACAATAGGGATTTCATTTTTTTGAACTTATTTGAACTCAAGAATTTTTGTGCATTCAATATGCATCATTCAAGGCCACATCATCAATTTTCAACACTTTCTGAGTTCATTTGGTATTTGTCATGCATTTACTGATTTTTTTGAGCTAAATGGCCCAGAAATTGAAAAGCACTACAATTGAACTCTGAATAGGTTGAAAGTTGGCATGGTATCATCATTTCACCCACATAGCATGTGCTTACAAGTTGAGAGGGTTGCGGCAAAAACTGGATGCACTTTGTGTACAAATCGGACAATCTCTTTCAAAGTATCAGGGTTTCTTACGAAAACACATCTGCTACAAAAGGGATTTCATTTTTTGAACTCAAGACTTTTTGTGTGTTCAAAATGCACCATTCAAGGCCACATCATCAATTTGCCACACTTTCTGAGTTCATTTGGTATTTTTCATGCATTTACTGATTGTTTTGAGCTAAATGGCCCAAAAATTGAAAAGAACTACAAATGAACTCTGAATAAGTTGAAAGTTGGCATGGTATCATCATTTCACCGACATAGCATGTGCTAAAAAGTTGAGAGGGTTGCGGCAAAAACTGGGTGCACTTCGTGTACAAATCGGACAATCTGTTTCGAAGTATGAGGGTTTCTTACGAAAACACATCTCTTACAAAAGGGATTTCATTTTTTGAACTTATTTGAAGTCTAGACTTTTTGTGTGTTCAAAATGCACCATTCAAGGCCACATCATCAATTTTCAACACTTTCTGAGTTCATTTGGTATTTTTCATGCATTTACTGATTTTTTCAGCTAAGTGGCCGAGAAATCGAAAATCACTACAAAGGAACTCTTAGTAGGTTGAAAGTTGTCATGGTATAATCATTTCACCCACAAAGCATGTGCTAAAAAGTTGAGAGGGTTGTGGTAAAAGCTGGATACACTTCGTGTACAAAAGTTCCGAGGTGGGAAATGCACGATATCAATTCGAAAGTAGCAATGAAGTTAGAAAGGGCTAAACCATTCAAAATTTGAAACTATAATGGCTCAAACAGAAACTAGACATATATAAATTTGTCCAAACAGTACATAATGATACTAGTCCAAACAGGACATAATAATATCTAGCATAGATATATATACAAGTGTTCGCCATTGTGAACACTACTCGTCTGAATCGTCTGAATCAGAATGTCCACCTGCTCTGAGGTGATGTCGGCCATAGTTGACGACTCGAATCTTGCAGTAGAACTCGTATGAAATGTATGTATCTTTTGCTTCATACTCAATGTTGATACGATCAAGTGGGGTCTTCTCCAAAATTCTGTGCTGAGACTTTGGGAATTTGGCCTTCATATCAGCATACTCTTCGTCGATCAAGGCGACTGCCATATGAGCCATCGAAGTTCTCTCATGTCGAAGCCTGAATTCCTGTTGGAGATCAATGAGGCAATTAGCTGGTATCTCAATACGAAGTTGTGCCTCATCTTGACTTGTTTTCGTTATGTCACGGTAGCAAAAGTGATGCATGCGAAGGAAGTCGATGAGTTCGGACAATGCTTGTCACTCTGCAACAACAACAAATGAAAATGGAACAAATGTTACATCTTGCTGCAACAAGGAAAACTATTTCACTACAACTAATGAGAAAATTATCTTTAGGATTCAAATGGAACATATTGCTATCCCATGCAATTTTCATATCCTATGAATTGATCAAAGCGTAAATTAACTATGATATCCAATGGAACAAGCTAGATATATATTCTCCCATGGTTTTGCAAATATGCAACAAGCTAGACATATTGCATATTGATATCAATGGAACCTGAGAGATCACTAGCTATCAATGGAACCTAGAATATCACTAGCTATATGCAATTTTGATAACTATGACATATCATATTGCTATCAATGGAACCTAGATAGATCACTAGCTATATGCAATTTTCATAACTATGACATATCATATTGCTATTCAATGGAACCTAGAGATCACTAGCTATATGCAATTTTCATAACTATGACATATCATATTGCTATCAATGGAACCTAGAAAATCACTAGCTATATGCAATTTTCATAACCTTGGAT
Source organism: Hordeum vulgare subsp. vulgare (assembly GCF_904849725.1). Lineage (NCBI taxonomy): Eukaryota > Viridiplantae > Streptophyta > Magnoliopsida > Poales > Poaceae > Hordeum > Hordeum vulgare. The sequence goes on from NC_058518.1 coordinate 35,373,761, forward strand.
CAAGAACGCCTCATAAAATTGTTTCACTACAACTAAAGAAAGTGATCTTTATAGGATTCCAAAATCGAACATATTGCTATCGGTCGATGCAATTTTCATATGCTATGAATTGATCAAGAAACCGCAATTAACTATCAATGGAACATATATAGAAGCGCATATTGCTATCAATGGAACCTAAAGAAATCACTATATATATATATATATATATATATATATATATATATATATATATATATATATATATATATATATGCAATTTTCATAACCTTGTATCAAAGAAAGCCTCAAAACATACCTCGCCCATTGGAAGATCAAGACATGGTGTTTGAAACATAGGTGGATGACGACAACACCTCGTTGATCGGCCGTGTACTCCAGATCAAGCCCCAAGAACTTCTCATGATCCACCGCGGTGTCAAGCCATCGTTCCTTCAAATGTCTAAGAAAATGCAGCACCTCCCTGCTCTCGTTCGTGTACACGACATCGAGATTGTTGTTGCCATGTGCGAGCCCCTCTGTGAAGCAAGTTGGCATGGTGGAAGAAGAGAAGGGAAGAAGAGAGGGGAAGAAGAGAGCGAGAGAGGAGAAGAATAGAGAAATGGTGACATACTTTGCTTCGGTTGTGCTTTTGCGAAGCAGGAGGCAAACCGTTTGGGCCTTTAGTCCCGGGTTGAGCCACTAACCGGGACTAAAGGGTGATACGAACGGTTGCCACCACCCCTTAGTGGGATACGGACGGTCCACCTGGTCCCGGTATGATCCATCAACCAGGACTAAAGGGGGATACGAACGGTCCCTGCGTATTAGTCCCGGTTCGTATCTGGAATCGGGACCAAAGTGTTGACACGAACCAGGACCAATGGACCATGATGCCTCATAACCCACTATTATAGGGGATCGCTAGAGTTTTCGAGGGTAGAGTATTCAACCCAAATTTATTGATTCGACTCAAGGGAAGCCAAAGAATATTCTCAAGTATTAGCAGCTGAGTTGTCAATTCAACCACACGAAAGATTTAGTATACGCAACAAAGTATCATAGCAAAGTAGTGTGATAAGCGGTAATTGATAACCGATCGCGATGAAATATGAGGAGTAGCAGAATTGATGCAGCGATGTGAGTAGCGCAAAGTAACATAGCAAGGACCGGTAGGAAAATACTCGTAGGCATTGGATCGGTGATGGATGATTATGCGGATGCTATTCATCATGCAACGATTATAACACGGAGAGATATGTAACTAGCTCCAATTCGTCAATGTAATGTAGGCATGTATTAGTATGTAGTCATACGTGCTTAGGAAAAGAACTTGCATGACATCTATTGTCCATCCCTCCCGTGCGTGGGGTCCTAATGGAAACTACGGGATATTAAGGTTCTCCTTTTAATAAAGAACCAGGACCAACGCATTAACACGGGTGAATACATGAACTCCTCATACTATGGTCATCTCGGGAGTGGTTAGGCTATTGTCACTCAGGGGTTGCGGTCATAACACATAGTAGGTGACTACAACTTGCAAGATAGGATCAAGAACACACATATATTGGCGACAACATAATAGGTTCAGATCTGAAATCATGGCACTCGGGCCCTAGTGACAAGCATTAAGCATGGCAAAGTAGTAGCAACATCAATCTCGGAACATAGTGGATACTAGGGATCAATCCCGTCAAAACTAACTCGATTACATGATAGATCTCATCCAACCCATCACCGTCCAGCAAGCCTACGATGAGATTACTCACGAGCGGTGAAGAGCATCATGGAATTGGCGATGAAGGAAGGTTGGTGATGGCGATGGCGGCGATTTCCCTCTCCGGAGCCGAGACGGACTCCGAGATCTGCCCTCGAGATGAAGAATAGGAGGTGGCGCGCCTCCGTATCGTAAAGCAGATGACCTCTTTTCCTTGATTTTCAGGGCGAGACGGACTAAATAGAGCTGAGATTGGAGCGGTGGAGCGTTGTGGGCCCCACAAGCTGCCGGGCGCGGCTGGGGCCCGCCTGGTGGGCTTGTGGGCTCCACCCTCCACATCCTCGCTGATTCTTGCGCGTATTTTTATATATTGAGAAAAATTCTCCGTAAATTTTCAGGTCATTAAGAACTTTTCTTTCTGGCAAAAACAACACCATGGCAATTCTTGAAAACAGCGTTAGTCGGGTTAGTTCCATTCAAATCATGCAAATTAGAGTCCAAAACAAGGGCAAAGAGTTGGAAAAATAGATACGCGAAGCGTATCAACTCCCCCAAGCTTAAAGCCTTGCTTGTCTTCAAGCAATTCGAGTTGACAAGTGAAAGAGACAAAAGAAAAACTTTACGAACTCTGTTTGATCTTGTTGTTGCAACTATGTCTAACTCATAACCAGAATTTCAGCAAGCTCACAAGCTAACCACAAAAGAAAATGACATCTAGGTCTCACGGTAAACTCATATCAATGGCATAATCAACTAGCGAGCAAGTAATAAAAGTCTCAAGCGTCAACACTTCAATCAAACCAATCATGAAGAATGCGACAGATGGTATCTCGCTAGCTCTTTTTGAGGCCGCAAAACATAAATGCGAGCACCTTCAAAGACCTAGGGCTGACTAAACATTGTAACTCAAGGAAAAGAAATACGATCACAGTCATACTCATCACAGTTAAAAGCAAAGCATAAAAATGACAGAGGTGCTCTCTAATTGATGCTTTTATAAGAAGAGGATGACTCAACAGGAACATAAATAGACAGGCCCTTCGAAGAAGGAAGCATTGATTTGCAGAGGTGCCAGAGCTCAAGCTTTGAAAACAGAGATAATAATTTAGGGTGGCATGCTTTCATTCTCAACACAATGACCAAGAGTTCTCCCCATCTTCCACGCTACACATCCTATAGGCGGTTCCCAAAGCGAGAAAAGTAAAGTTTTGACTCCCCCACCAGCTGATCAATCACACAACACGACTAGCTGAATACTCGGGTGCCGTCCATACCAACATGAATCCAGGGGGAGTTTTGTTTGCAATTATCTTTTCGATTTGAGCATAGAGCAGGAATTCCAATTACGGCACCCTTTCTGTGAATGATAGTGAATAAACACATATCGAGGATAACACGCCTAGCATGGAAGATGCGATAGCCCCTGTCACCACATGGCGGTTCGGGCATGCAAAAGATTATTTCTTGAAGGTTTAGAGAGTGCCACATTCAAATTTACTTGGAGCAGCGGTAGATACTACATATAGGTAGGTATGGTGGACTCATATGGAACAACTTTGGATTTATGGAAGTGGATGCACAAGCGTATTCCGCTTAGTACAAGTGAAGGCTAGCAAAAGGTGAGGCGACCAACTAGAGAGCGACAACAGTCATCAAAATGCATTGAGATTAACCAACAATGAGTGCAAGCATGAGTAGGACATAAATCACCATGAACAAGAATATCATAGAGGCTATGTTGATTTTGTTTCAACTACATGCGTGAACATGCGCCAAGTCAAGCCACTTGAAACATTCAAAGGAGGATACCATCCTATCATACTACATCATAGTCATCTCAAAATTCATGTTGGCATCCAAGACAAACCATTATAAGCTCCTAGCTAATTAAGCATGGCATCAGAAACTATGATCTCTAAGTTATCATTGCAAACATGTTTCTCTCACAACAAAGCTAAATCAGGAATGATGAGCTAGTCATATTTACAAAAACAAAATAGATCGAGTTCATACCAGCTTTTCCAGGCTCAGTCACTTCATCATATATCGTCATTATTGCCTTTCACTTGCATGACCGAATGATGTGAACAATAATAAGAGTGTTCGTGCATTGGACTAAAGCTGAAATCTGCAAGCAAACACAAAGGAGAAGACAAAGTAATATGGCTCTTTAACAGGTAAACAGATATGCATGCGAGAGCCACTAAATATTGTAACCATGGTCTTCTACTTTGACCCAAAGAAAAAGAAAATTATTTACACGGAAAAGCTCCCAACAAGCAAAATAAGAAAAGGAAAATCTTTTGGGGTTTTCTCAAACTAGACAGACAAACGAGAAAAAGAAAATAAACTAGCATGGATGATACAGTGGCAAAGTGTGAACACCGACGAACAAAGTGAAAGCATAAGCAAGAATGTAAAGTCGGTGAGAAACACATACCCCCCAAGCTTAGGCTTTTGGCCTAAGTTGGTCTACTCCCATGGAGGGAAATAGCAGTTTCGGGGCACTCCGAGGTGGTGAGGATGCCACTCTGTGTGAGCTCCTGGCTCCCACTGATAAACTAGCGTCGGTACTCTCGGTGGCTCGGGCACGGGCATCTGTGGTTGGCTGAGCCGCAATATGTGTAGATGTCAGGGCATAATGATGTACCTGCCATGAAGATTGAACAAAGAAGGAGCGAGGCAAAGTAATAGTCCACAGTACACTGAGTAAATACCGGGTTATAAATCATCCTTCTATTTATATCTCAATCAAGAAAGTAATGGCGAACCATGCTATCATAATCTAGATATCTCTCGGGAAGAAGAATCTCTTCTTCCTCGTCGATCTAATAGGTATCTCAAAATGTCTAGCAAGGCAGAGTAGCATAGATACCTCCATAGACAATGCCTTTGGAGCAGTTCGTGTTCAACCGTTGAGCTACTATAGCGCCCAAGCTATAAGTTTTGTCATTATAAAGGGCTTCGCGCAAGATCGCAAGATCTGGGGAGCTAAGGGACCTAACTTTCCCACGACCAATCAAACATCTTCCCACAAATAATGAGAAGTACCGAAGCACGGGAAAATGCATGCTAGCAGTTCTAGCGCAAGACACTCCTCTCTCCTCTGCTACAGCAATTGTATCGATGAAAGCCTCCAAGTCCCATGAATGAGGTTCATGAATATCCCCAACATAAGGTAATTTGCAAACATTGCAAAAATCCTGGAGTGACATGCGTTGGGGGATATCATATAATTTGAACTCAACCATAGGAGGATTCTTCCTTGGATAGAAATTAAAGCTTTGCACGAAAATATTGGTGAGGAGGAGGTATTGCGGACACTTATCTTCACGAAGGCATGTAAGGCATCGTTCTCCACCAAGTGATAAAAGTCCTCATAAAGTCGTGCGCGTAAGAACAAATCGCTTGGCCATTCGCAAGCTCGAACACGCACTCGAGGACCGGATACTTGGGCTTCTTTTCATTTCCATCATCCTTGGGTCACGGCGAAGAGCCTCTTAAGAACCTCCTCATCTTTTCCATTTTCTATCTCTGAAAATTTCTGAAATTTTTAGTGACTCTAAGGAAAAGTGAACAAGGCTCAACAAAACTCATAGCAACTACTCCCACAAGTGCCTAGAGGTCATATTACGCATCCAAACTACTTGGGACCAGCTAAAATTAGCATGCAAAGCTCAATAACAAGGTCACCAAGGCAGAAAAAATACGCGAAGTATAAGGCACTAGAGCAAAAACTAATTGGACCAATGGAGGAGTCACTTACCAATTTGTAATTTCCCCAAAACAGTTCGGAGAATGGTGCTTTGAGCAAGGAGATCGAAAATCACAGCAAGAAGAGCAAGAACACAGGTTTGAGCTACGAAACGATTTTTTCTGGAGGTAGGAGAAGCAGATGGGAGATAGAATGAGTGGAGGGGGTGCACGTGGGCCCCACAAGCCTGCCAGGCGCGGCCACGGGGGGTGCCTGCGCCTCCAAGGCTTGTGTCCCACTAGTGCAGCCCCAGACTAGCTCTTCGTCTCAGTATTTTTCAAAAATTCCAGAACAAATCATACTTGATTTTCCCGGCATTCGGAGAACTTTTATTTTCGGGGTACTTTTCTGCGGGACGCTAAAACAGAAAACACGGAAAACTAAACTAAATCTATCATTTTTCTTCTAAGCAACCGAAGGTGAAAGCTTGGAACAGAGGTTTGTGACTCCTCGATTCATCCATCTCATGGTCATCGAAAGAAATCCGTCAATGAGGTTGATCAAGTCTCCTTGACAAACCTTTTCGAATCGCAAAAGAGAACGGAGAATTTTCGAATAGCCACTAGGTTACGTCAATGGGGATGTGTATCTCCCCAACAAGCAAATCATACTTCATCTTGACAGTAGGTATAGGGCATTCAAAGCTCCCAATAAGAATCGATGAAGTTTTTTCAATAGCATTGATGTAATGTACTCGGTATTGTTTCTTTGGAAAGTGCACCGTATGCTCATTACCGTTGACATGGAAAGTGACATTGCCTTTGTTGCAATCTATAACAGCCCCTGCAATGTTTAAAAAGGGTCTTCCGAGGATGACCGCCATGGCATCATCCTCGGGGATATCCAGAATAACAAAGTCTGTTAAGATAGTGACATTTGCAACCACAACTGGCACATCCTCGCAAATGCCGATAGGGAAAGCAGTTGATTTGTCGGCCATTTGCGGAGATTTTAGTGGGTGTAACCTTATCGAGTTCAAGTCTACGATAAAGAAAAAGAGGCATAACACTAACACGGCTCCAAGATGCATATCGCGTTCTAACGTAGTTGCCTTTAATGGAGCAAGGTATAGTGGGCACACCGGGATCACATAGTTTATTAGGAGTTCCACCCTTGAAGGTATAATTAGTGAGCATGGTGGAAATCTCAACCTCAGCTATCCTCCTTTTATTAGTCACAATATCTTTCATGTACTTAGCATACGGAGACATTTTGAGCATATCTGTCAAACGCATTTGCAGAAAGACAGGTCTGATCATTTCAACAAATCGCTCAAAATCCTCATCATCCATTTTCTTGGATGGTTTGGGAGGAAAGGGCATGGGTTTCTGAACCCATGGTTCCCTTTCTTTACCATGCTTCCTAGCAGCTAAGTCATTCTTATCGTATCTCTTATTCGTAGGCTGTGGGTTATCAAGATCAACTGTTTCAATCTCCACATCCTTATCATTGCTAGGTTGAGCATCATCATGAATATCACTATTGATATTATCATTAGGCTCATGTTCATCACCAGATTGCGTTTCGGCATCAGAGACAGAGACATCGTTTGGACTCTCAGGTGTAGCAGCAACAGGGTTGCTAGCGTGCAAGTTCCTATCATCTTTCTTCTTCTTTCTAGGATGACTAGGTGCATCAGTGCTAACTGCTTGAGAATCTTGTTCAATTCTCTTAGGATGACCCTCATGATACAAAGGTTCCTAAGTCTTTCTACCGCCTCTAGTGACGACTCTAACATAATTGTCATTCAACTCATTGAGCAAGTTATTTTGAGCCTTCAGTACTTGTTCTACCTAAGTAGTAACCATAGAGGCATGTTTACTCAAAAGCTTAAGATCATTGACGTTTCTGTCCACACAAGCACTTAAATGACTAAGCATACGAGCATTCTGTTCCAATTGTCTGCTGACATAATCATTGAAACTTTGTTGTTTGACAACAAAGTTATCAAATTCATCCAGGCATAAGCTAGCAGGCTTATCAAAAGGAATATCACTGTCATAGAATCTACGCAGAGAATTTACTTCTACTACCTGTATCGGGTTATCAAGACCATGGATCTCTTCGATAGGTGGTAGATTTTTGACATCTTCAGATTTAATGCCTTTCTCTTTCACAGATTTCTTAGCTTCTTGCATATCTTCAGGACTGAGGAATAGGATACCTCTTTTCTTCGGAGTTGGCTTCGGAGGTGGTTTAGGAATAGTCCAAGCATTATCATTGCACAAGAAATTATTCAATAGGATCTCAGCTTGTTCTACAATTTGTTCCCTAAAAACACAACCGACACAACTATCTAGGTGGTCTCTAGAAGCATTGGTAAGTCCATTATAGAAGATATCAAGTATTTCATTCTTCTCAAGAGGGTGATCAGGAAAATCATTTAGTAGCTGGACGAGCCTCCCCCAAGCTTGTGGGAGACTCTCTTGTTCTACTTGTGCACAGTTGTATATTTCCTGCAAGGCAGCTTGCTTCTTATGGGCAGGGAAATATTTTTCAAAGAGGTAGTAGACCATATCCTGGGGGCTACGCACACAACGAGGAGCAAGAGAAGTGAACCAAGTCTTAGCATCATCCTTTAGCGAGAAGGAAACACACCTGAGGATATAGTAGTGATCTTTTCCTCACTCGTGAATAGGGTGGCTATATCGTGCGAGTTTGGTAAGATGGGCTACAACCATTTCACACTCATAAGCCGTTAAAAGGTCGAGTTCGACCGAGTGATTAACTCGGGAGTCGGAGAGAATTCATAATCCTTGTCGGTCACAAAGATAGGCGAGTAGCAAACTTCGGGTCGTATTTCATCCTAGCGTTCGAGAGATTTTTCTTTCCACTTGCGCGATAAGTTCTCAACATCATAGCTTTCCTTACAAGCAAGAAAGTCCTCGGCTATCTCTCCCTCCATAACATAACACTCGGGCATATCGGGCAATTCATATCTAGGAGAGCTAGTTCTAGCGAGGCAAAATAGCGAGGTTTTACTTCAATAGTATCACCGGTTTGAAGTATCATCACATCTAGCAGCAACTCTAGCAATTTGTGCATCAAGGAATGCACCAAGGGCAAACGTATCAAGCATAGCATTATCGAGGCAAAGTAGTATCAAGCATAGCATCATCATGCAAAGCGATATCAAGCATAGCATCATCATAAGCATCATGGGCGCGAAGTAGCATCATCAAGCACGAGGCAACATATCAAGATTTCTAGCGGGAGGTGGTGTCGCAAACTTACTCATAGCGAAGGTGAATGAAGTGCGAGCTAGATGGCAGTTCCTTACATCCTCTGATTGAGGCAAGACTTTAGTTCTTGGACCTTTCGGATTCCTCGAGTAATCGGTAGACGTAAATCCCAAGTGACTCGGAGAATATAGTTGTGCCTCCCGGCAACGGCGCGAGAAAATAGTCTTGATAACCCACAAGTATAGGGATTGCAATAGTTTTCAAGGATGGAGTATTCAACCCAAATTTATTGGTTCGACTCAAGGGAAGCCAAAGAATATTCTCAAGTATTAGCAGCTGAGTTGTCAATTCAATCGCTTTGAAAGATTTAGTATTAGCATCAAAGTATCGATGGCGAAGTAGTGTGATAGCGATGTAGCACTGATAACGATGCAGAGTAACATCAATAGCAGTACTTGATACTGACGTGGCAGTAGCACAAACTAACGTAGCAAAGACCGGTAGAGGAAAAGACTCGTAGGCATTGGACCGGTGATGGATGATTATGTCGGATGCTATTCATCATGCAACAGTTATAACACGAAGAGATATGTAACTAGCTCCAGTTCATCAATGTAATGTAGGCATGTATTCCGTATGTAGTCATACGTGCTTAGGAAAAATAACTTGCATGACATCTATTGTCCATCCCTCCCATGGCAGCGGGGTCCTAATGGAAACTATGGAATATTAAGGTTCTCCTTTTAATAAAGAACGAGACCAACGCATTAACACTTGGTGAATACATGAACTCCTCATACTATGGTCATCTCCGGGAGTGGTTCCGGCTATTGTCACTTCGGGGTTGCCGGGTCATAACACATAGTAGGTGACTACAACTTGCAAGATAGGATCAAGAACACACATATATTGGCGACAACTTTATAGGTTCAGATCTGAAATCATGGCACTCGGGCCCTAGTGACAAGCATTAAGCATGGCAAAGTAGTAGCAACATCAATCTCAGAACATAGTGGATACTAGGGATCAATCCCCGTCAAAACTAACTTGATTACATGATAGATCTCATCCAACCCATCACCGTCCAGCAAGCCTACGATGAGATTACTCACGAACGGTGAAGAGCATCATGGAATTGGCGATGAAGGAAGGTTGGTGATGACGATGGCGACGATTTCCCCTCTCCGGAGCCCATAACGGACTCCAGATCTGCCCTCCAGATGAAGAACAGGAGGTGGCGGCACCTCCGTATCGTAAAACGCAATGAACTCTTCTCCTTGATTTTTTTCCGGGCAACACGGAGTAAATAGAGCTGAGATTGGAGGTGGTGGAGCGTTGTGGGCCCCACAAGCCTGTCAGGCGCGGCCAGGGGGGCCGCGCCTGGTGGGCTTGTGGGCTCCACGCTCCACATCCCCCGCTGATTGTTGCGCCAGTATTTTTTGTATATTCTAGAAAAATTCTCCATAATTTTTCAGGTCATTCCGAGAACTTTTATTTCTGCGCAAAAACAAGACCATGACAATTCTGCTGAAAACAGCTTTAGTCTGGGTTGGTTCCATTAAAATAATGCAAATTAGAATCCAAAACAAGGGCAAAAGAGTTCGGAAAAGTAGATACGACGGAGACGTATCAATGCCCGCCTGGCGCCCTGGCCTCACGAACCGGGACCAATGACACCATAGGTCCCGGTTTGTGGGTGAACCGAGACTAATGGGATTTCTTCAAGTGGACCACAGCCCTGGTTTCTACTAGTGATTCAGGTTCCGGAATAGTTTCGGGGTTTTCCGATATTGTATCAGGAGTGCCGAAAGGCTTCTAGGGGTCCACCGGGAGGCGCCCACCCACCCCGGGGGGCACATGGGCCTAAGAGGTGGCGCACCAGCCCCAGGTAGGCTGGTAAGCCGACCCCAATAGGGCCCATGCGCCCACGGGTAGATGGGTGGAGGTGCCTTGGTGGAGGAGGAGTCCTCCCTAGGGTGTCCACCTCCTCCCTTATGGGAGGTGGACTCCTCCTAGGTTCGGCCGACCCACCCTCACGGGAGGAGTGGCCAAGGCTGACCCCTACCTACCCCTTCCTCCTATAAATAGAGAGAGGAGAGGAGGCAGCCAAGACAAAATTGCTTGCGGTGCCCTACCTCTCTCTCTCTCTCTCATAGTAATTCTCACCATAGCGATCACGGCTGAAATTGCACCACCACGCCGCCACCACGCCATTGTGTTGTCGGAGTACTCAACCTCTAGTTCACCATCACTCGTGGATCGAGGAGGTGAAGGCGTCATCGAGTTGTGCGTGTGTTGAACATGGAGGTGCCGTCCGTTCGGCGCCTGATCTATCACGAAGACGTTCCACTACATCAACCGCGCTCTTTAACGCTTCTGCTTAGCGATCTAAAAGGGTATATTGATGCAATCTCTCCTCTCATAGATGTTCATCTCCTACACCGATCTTGGTGAAGCATAGGAATTTTTTTGTTCCCATGCAATATTTCCCAACAACAACATGCATATAACTGCAAGTGTCGCACGACACACACTAAACAACAAGCCTGTCAACATGGACATAGTTGCAAGCATCACACCTCGAGCACAACTGCAAGCACCACAATACACATGCAACTTCAAGGGTGGTCATATAGATGTGTAACTGTGAGTAATTCTTCTTTTATCACGAGACATGTAACCGCAAGCGTTATAACTCTATTGCAACTGCACGGGCACAAAGTCAATGCAACTGAGGTCGAGAGGGAGGTTCTCGGGGTGAGTTGCATGTCCATCACTAGAGATACAACTGCAAGTATTATAACCCGACCGCAGCTGCATGACCACAAAGAGTTTATAATTGACGTCGGTCGGGGGTTGTCGGGCTAGTTGCATGTCCAACACTAGACATGTAACTATAGACATTGTAACTCGGCTGCAATTGCACTGGGCGCAAAGAGACTGCAACTTGGGTCGGGAATGGGGTTTGTCGGGCCAGTTGAATGTCCAGAGTAGACATGCAACAACTGCACGAGTCATAGTTTTATATTTTTTGTTGTTGTTATTTGTTTTATATTTTTCTTATTTTAGTGATAGGTCTGTGAGTCGCATGAGGCAAACCTGTCCGTAACAGCCAACTATCACCACACATGTAATTAGCACAATGCTGCGACTACATACGTCACAACACACACGTAATTGCATGCGATACAGAGCATTTTTAACTAGGTTAACTTAGTGTTTTTCAGGTAATTTTGAAAATCGGAAATGATAATAAGAAGGAACAACGAAAAGCAAAAAAGTATTAAAAGTAATTCTAGCCGCATGCAAAATTTACAACACTGCATTTTTATCCATCGGGCCATAATAATGCTGCACCTATACAAGCCCAATCGAGCTATGTGTATACATGAATTAATCAATAAATTAAAACCTTTTAAGCTGGACGTGAGCTGGAGTTTGAATAAAAAGGAAAAGGAAATGGAACGAGTCAACAACAGTCGTGAAAAGTCTAAGGAAAAATATACATTTGTGTTGTAGTGGCTGTAGCGGGATACCAACCGCCACTCAAGTGGCCCAACACCATAAATGTATTGGAAAAAAAACCGTATACACTCACGTGCCCAAGTCGATAAGCAAATTGAAACAATGAAACCAGCAACCAGCCCGTTGGCCCAAGGAACAAGAAACAAATTTGATGGTGGCCTACTAATGAAAACGGGCTGCAACAACAAAAGGTGATGTCAGCTGATGTCATATGAATGAGATCAAATTATACCTCATTTAGATGAGTTCTAGGCACTCTCGGTGTCAAAACCGGCGGCTCTCGGGTAGGGGGTCCCGATGGGTTGCACGAGACTAAAAAGACAATATTTACCGAGGTTCAGGCCCTCTTGAGGAGGTAAAACCATACGTCCTGCTTGATTATATTGATGGTGTATGAGGATTACAGAGTTGATCTACCTCGAGATTGTATGAGCTAAAACCCTAGATGAATCAACTTGCCTATGCGGATGAAACCCTCTCGTTTATATAGACATCAGGGGTGCCTAGGGTTACATATATACAACCGATCTCGAGTCGAGGGGAGAGGTGCCGACCTAGGCTACTAAACTTGGATGACACGCTAGTCTTCAGAGCTATCCTTCTTGAATACGAAGTCGTTATGCAGTTCGGTCTTCAATAGTTTAGCCCATATGGTCGACCCCTTAGTCGAGTACTCCCTGAGTAGCCCCCAAACTTGCATCCAACACCGATGTATATGGTCTTCGGTAGCTTCTTGCCTCCAGAGTGATCGGATTGCGAGGCGAGCTCCTCCATCCGCTCTGATTTGTAGAATGACGATCCAGTCATTGACCAATTCTCGATTATTGAAGTGCCGCGAGGCCCACGACCTCCAACCTTTCCGCTCGAGAATCGATAGCAACACTCGCTTCCTATACGCATTAATGAAGACAAGCAATCTAGCAGTCCCTCACGGAACCGCTTCTTGTAACCGCGGGGGAAAACACTCTTTATAAACAGATCAAATCTGTTCTTGGGCGACCGTCACCCTACAGGCACCACCAAGAAAACCCTAAAGCCCCAGCACCTAGAGCCATGGCAGGTTCCTCCTCGCGACCTTTTGGCCCCCTCCCGGGAGATTGGGCAAGCCGTTCTATTTCCTTGCTCCAGTTGCACAATGTTTAAGTACAAAGGATATCTTCCAACATTGGATCTTGCGTCCACTCGTGCTGGATTGACCTCCGCTAACGGCGAGGCCTTCGAAGAGAATTTCCCTACCCCGCAAAAGGGCGAAAGGATCTGATTTGTTTCTTTCCTGCAGTGCGGTTTGGGCTTTCCGGTCCACCCCTTCCCGAGGGGCTTACTGGAGTTCTACGGGCTTCAGCTTCACAACCTCACCCTTGACTCAATCCTTCACATCTCAGGCTTCGTAGCCCTATGCAAGATGTTCTTTGGCTGCGAGCCCCACTCGGAACTATGAAGAAAATACTTCTGCCTCATTCCCTAAACTAGGGGAACGTCAATTCGGGAAGTGGGTGGAGCCAAAGTGTGGCGTATAGCCGGAACCGGATACCCGGTCGGGACTCCAAAGAAGGAAAACAACGAGTGGTCTTCAGAATGATTTTTATATCGAGGACATTCCTTTATTCGACCTAGTTCGGAGGGGTCATCCCCAATTCTCCAAGGTCTCCTTGAAGAAGTGGTTTAGCTGGCGGCCAGTCAGTACCTCCTAGGAAGAGAGCCCCAAAGTACGGAATTCGAGAAGTGACCCCGCGGCGTCTGGAACCAAGTTGTGTGGGCATCCATTGGCTGAGGCGACGGCGGATTGGCGGTGGAAACGTTCCTCCCCCGGGGCAGTTTGTAAAGGCCGATCAGGACCCGCCCCGGGAGTGCGTGGAGTGTCGAAAAGGCGAGTTGGGTGTAAGTCAGCCGGGATGCGCCCGTGGTGCCTCCTCTGGTGAACGGCGTCGGATGCGTGCTGCCGCCTCTCGATCTCCCATCCGTCGGTGTTCAACCGCTCCGTCTCTGCTGCGATCGCAGCCTGCTGCGTCTCCGCCCTGGCGGCTTCTGCTTCCATGTCCCGCTGTGCCTTGGCCATTGCCTCCCGCAACTTGGCTAGCATGGCGTTGACAGACTCCTGATTCTCGGTCGTGACCGTAGTTGCCATGAGGCTGGCGACCTCCGCCGCTAGCTCCGCCATGGTTTGTGCTGGGGGTTTGGATGTTCCACCGGTATCATTGTTGCCAGTTGGATTTTGCTGAGTCTGCGTTGACCCCGCCATGTAGATGGTGATTTGCCGACGGGATCTCTCGAAGACTTCGGGATCCATTGCTAACGACAGCCCTTCGAGTTGTCCTTCCTGGAGGGGGTGGATTGAATCTGTCTCACCCATGGATGACTCGCTATCAGAATTGACTGGGGTGCTCTCCTGGACCGCCACTTCGTCTTGTACATTGTTTCCTTGCCTAAAACTGACGAAAGCGTGGCGACTCCTGTCTCGCCGTGTGATGGGGAGGACATAGCTGGCCGGCTCGACGATGTCGGTGGAAGTGTCCGACTCAGGTACGGGCGTCCCAATCATGCCTATGAAGATGTTGATTTTGCCGAAGGGGACTCGGTAGCCAGATTCGACTGAATTGGCTTCCGGCTGCCACAGCAAGTTGTCGATGTAGTATCTCCCGTGGCGGCTCTTCGTCATGATGCCGACCGCGTAGCTTTCTAACCCCGGTAGGGCTCCCTTCAAGAACTCAACTCCACCATGCGCAGGCCCCACGGTGGGCACCAACTGTCGTGGTTTTGTCACGACAGATGTCCTTGTGAAAGGACTTCAAGATGGAGCCATCGCACCTTGGTGGCAACTCGAAGGGGGTGAGCGAAAGCAAGACTCAGATTTATCCAGGTTCAGCCCCTCGTGAGGAGGTAAAAGGCTACGTCCTGCTTTGTGTAGATTAATGGTGGTTTTGATTACAAGGAGGTCATAACTTGCCTGACCTAGCTCTCGATTCTGTCTAACCCTCCTGACCTCTCCCTGGGACTCGCCTTTATATACAGGTTGAGGCCCTAGGGTTTACAAAATCCTGCCACGCTACTCTTTGTGACTTTCCTTATCTCTAAGTCGCTGTGTCCTCCACGACCAGGAGCTTTCTTGGCCGTAGTCCATCATCCGCACGACCTCTTGAACCGCCATCCACCTTCTGGGCCACGGCACGCGCGGTAAATGGTAAGTCGCCCCTTTCTGCGACCCGACCCACTAAGGGCGGGTTACCCACAGGTAATATCCCCAACACCCCCTCGCTAGTTCCATTGGAGAGCTTACCTTAGCTCATATGTGCATCCGTTGCATGGCAATCCCTACTCCTCACATCATATCTATCATTTGGCTTTCTCTCACCTATGGATGTCCTCATTGATGTGAGCCTTTCACACCTTTTTGTCTTCCTTCCCCATCATTATTCTCTTTGCCATCCTAAGTGTGAACATATCTTGCTTACGCTCATCCATTGCATGAGTGCTCAAAGTCGAAAGGGAGAGGATCATTTTGACTTGTGCCTGACTAGTGGTCTGGGGATGAGTCAAAATAAGATTCCGAAGGAGACCAAGTGTGAAATTTTAGTAGATTGAGTTCTCAATTAAAATATTTTTATGCTCTCAACCCATCTCCCACTTCTTGCACGCAAACACCATTTGGAGACATTCGAGTCACGGACAGCGAGAGGTCTGTCACCTTTATGTTCTTACTTTGCTACTTTCAATACTAGATGTAGACTCTTGCTTGTTATTGTCTTGACTTGAATTGCATATCTTACTTGCTTTACTTTGAAGTTCTTATATGTGTGTTAGCATGTCACCACATAAATTATTTGTGTTATCATTTACCTAATTGAGGACGAGCAGGAATTAAGCTTGGGGATGTTGATACGTCCCAAACGTACCTATATTTTCTGTTTGTTCCATGATCTTTTGGGTGACATTGTTATATGTTTAGCTTCACTTTTATATCTTTTTACACATATTTGGACTAACCTACTAACTTAGTGCACCCAGTGTCAGTTTCTGTCTGCTGATGTCTTTTCGCAGGGACTTTTACCCCAATTTACAAAGTCCCAAAAATCCAGAGAGAAATATATAAAAATCAACGTGACAAAAGCTTTGAGAGGCATCAAGGTGGACCAGAGGGGAGCCAGGGCTTGCCCAGGCGGCCTCCCTGCGCGGCCTGGCCTCTGGCCGCGCCCACAGGTCACCTGGGTGGGGCCCACCTCCTATGGTGCCCTCCTTCGGCCTATATTTACCTCTGCGATAGGAAACCCTTCCGGAGGATCCAGAATGGCGAATTTCTCCATCGTTCCGCCGTCGCAGCGCTTCAAAGATCGGGAGGATCAGAAGACCTCTTCCCGGCACCCTGCCGGAGGGAGGATTGACCTCCAGGAGCCTCTCCACCACCATGGACGCTTCCCAGACGTGCCGTGAGTAGTCCTCCTTGAACCATGAGTACCTGACCAATAGCTATGTGATGTCTTCTCTCCAATCTTGTGCTTTAATGATTAACCCTTGTGAGCTGCCCTACACGATCAAGGCATCTACGTAATTTTCCTGCTATTGCTATGCTCGGTTTGCTGGGATCCGATGGATTATGAGATTATGTTCAAATTGTGATGAGTTATATATTTGGTTCTCCTTTTATATTATGTTCTTAGGTAATTCATACATGTTCTCTGTTGCTTTTTATTGCTTTGGCCGAGTAGTAGATTGTAACTCCAAGAGGGTGCTTTATGGATGATTGTGGGTTCATGCCCCGTGATGTCTAGCTTGAGTGTCAGAAACATGAGACTAGGGGATGTGCTATTGCCACGAGGGAGAAAACAATGGTGCTTGTGACCACGATTGCAAGGATTGTTTTCCTTACGCAAAATTCGTTAATTTAGTTGTCTGTTGCTTTGAGTTTACACTCTAGGTGGGGATCGCAACTTATTACCAGTGAGATGTTCTGGATAGATCCCTCAAGGTGGATTATTAGTAAGTAGATGTTGATCGATAAACGGTCTACTCGTCTTGGCGTACTGCCCATTACTTTTGGGCGTGTAACTTTCTTGTAGCATGATTAGCATTGCGGTGCGTTTATAATTCTGTCAATTGCCCAGCTGTAATTTGTTTACCCCAGCATAGTTGTTTATCATCTTTTGGGAGAGAGAGATCATTAGTGAACATCATGTGACTCAGGTCCATGTTACCATCATTTCTTGCACCTCCTCTATTTACCACTTTTATTTACTTTTCCGTTGCAATCACTATCACCATTCCCGCTTGTATTTTGATCCTTTGCAAACTACAAGGCCGGAGAGATTGATAACCTCTCTGAACTCGTTGGGAGCAAAGTTATTTGCTGTGTGTGCAGGTCCACGTCTTCTGCTAGCGCCAGAGCAGAGGACACCTACTTGTTGATCCTCGGAGTCCTACTGGTTCGATAAACCATACAGTCCCCATGTAAGGGAAATCTGCTGCTAGCTACATCTCCACCTTTCACTTGGGGTAACCAACAAGGGGGCGAGAAGTATACCCATCAGCTCGTCATCTGCAGGGTCTGCACACTTAAAGTTTCGTGACGATATAAATATAGTTGAGTTATTGGATTGGTGACCAAAGGTTGTTCGAAGTCTCGGATGAGATCTCGAACATCACGAGGAGCTCCAGAATGGTCCGGAGATAAATATATATATATATAGGAAAGTGGCATTCACTAGTAGAAAGAGGCCCATTTGTCCCGGTTCCATAGGCCCATTAGCCCCGGTTTTTGAACCGGGACTAAATGGTCGGGACTAAACACCCAAAACTTTAGTCTCGGTTGGCTTACGAACCAGGCCCAAAGGGTCTCCACGTGGCCGCTGCGGGGAGCCCACGGAGGAGGGCCTTTACCCCCGGTTGGTCACACCAACCGGGACGAAATGGCATCCACGCATCAGCCGCTGGAGCTGGGGGTTTATTTTGAATGGGGGGTGGGGTTTTTTGGAGGGTTAATTTAGTGGTTTCATATTATGTTAGCTAGCTAATAGAGATAACTGTCCACTACTAGGGAAAAGCCTAGTAGTAGCGCGGGTTTAGTGCCTACTAGTAGCGCGGGTTACCGCGCTACTAGTAAGGCGCTACAACTATTACTTACCAGCCGCACGTGTAAGACGCGCTACTGCTAAGACATATAGCTGTAGCGTGTATCTTACCAGCGCTACTGATAAGACAACCATTATTAGTGTTCTTGCAAACGAGCGCTACTAGTAATCTGTTTTTCATAATTTTTATTTTTAGTGTATTTATACGCCGTTATACAAATTTTGATACAATACCAATTAAGAGGTTGTTATATCATTATGTTCATGATGTATTATTATATCATTGTGAGGAAGAAACATGGATTTTATTCATCCAAATGAATCAAAAGTGACCAAAAGTTGAATTAGTAGGACGACGATCCTACTAATTCAACTTTTGGTCACTTTCGATCCATCCACATGAATCTAATCCGCTTTCCTTCCCCCAATGATATAATAACCAATCATGATCATAATAAAAAATCATCATGATAATCATGATCAACATCATCATCATATTAATATAAAAAACCATTTTATCACTATAGCTAACAACCATCATAGTCATTACCACCAACACTATTTAATTATCATTTTCGTTAATGAGACATCATATAATAAGTTGGTCACTAGTCATAATCACAACTCCTCCTCCTCATCGTCATCATCTATAACACATTGTAGCACATAATAACACATTGTACCTAGGACCTACTCTTCTCTCATAGGACCTACTCTACCCTCTCTTAGGTAGAATAGCATAAAACAAGATAGGGCTTGACTCTCCATTATGGAGAATGGAGATCATGTTGTCTCCAATTCTTGGCCTACGCATAATGTTGCTTCCAAGTAGCTCTCTACGATTGACCATACATTTTTTCCAATCTTTGATTGTCATTTCATCGGTTTTAGAAATCCGGTATGGGCAGGAGTGATGCAGATACATAGGCTGACCTGGCCGTGTTGGCCGTATGCTCATAACATAAACATGGCGTCTTGGAAACATTAGATGAGGCACACAATCCTGCGGGATTTTCTGTTGAAAAACATAGTAATAACTTTGTAGCTATCAATGTAGTTTAGTTCTACAATAATTTATGCAAAAGATGCACGGATGTCGTAATAATAGAAAATCTTACCATGCAATCTCCATGCATGTTACCGTAGTTCACCACGTGCACTAGTGGCACGTATTGACCATAATGTGGAGGAGTTTGCAGATAGCTATTGTAATTCTCAAGATCATTGATAAATGCGGCTAGATGATTTTTCTCCTTACATGTTAATTCTGCTTCATCATTGTAGTAATAGGTTCTGTCTACCATCTTCCGTACTTTTTTGAAGAATGAAAATAAGCTGTCAATGGAAATAAGTTGTCAACTATTTCTAAATAAACAATATAAATTACTTAATAAATATGGTTGAGAAACTCACATAATGGTAGAAGTGGAGGCGTCTGCACATCGACCCAGATGTCGATATTACCTTCAATTTCATCTTCCGGACGAATATCAACGGTGGTAAGCATATTAGGCTCAAATGCATAAGCCTTGCATAGTGCTACCCACTTTTGCATTCAAAAGTGGACTAGGTGTCTGCATTGTACAACTTTACGACAAAAGTATAACCATGCTCGGTCCTCAAGTGAACTATCTTTACCTCCATAGTTTTTCAGTACCGAAACCAATCTTATCCAAGACATACATTCTTGCATGGCAGGGGATACGCTAGTAGAATAGTAAAAAAATAAAAATTATAAGTTGAAGCACAAGAAGTCATGCTTAATTACGAAAAAAGACTTGTCGTTGTGACTTACTGTATCCACTTCGAGGTCCTCATCCAGCATGATGCTGAAGCGCCTATCATCTACTAGGTGAGGCGTGTCGCACAGGCCGCGCTCGTCTTGGAAGTATTTGCACATAACGAATTTCGTTTCTTCGTTAGACATTTCCTATGTTCATAGTTGAAACATTTAAAATCAATCGAAGACAACTACGAGGAAACTTATATGACAGCTCACTATTAATTCTAAAACAGAATTAACCTAAATAATTCTTCCTTTCTTGTTTTCCTCCTCTTCTTCCTCTCCTCCTCTTCCTCTAATAATTCTAAAACAGAATTAACCTAAATAATTCGAAAACAGAATTAACATAAAAGAGAATTAACCTAAAATATATATAATCCCCTCTCCTCCCTCCTCTTCTTTCTTTCCTTCCTCTTCTACTTCTCCTCTTTTTCTTCTACTTCTCCTGTTCTTCTATTTTTCCTCTACTTCTTCTCTTCATTCCCATTTCCGGCAATTACACGGCACTCCACATGTCCTAGTTTCTAGCACCAGTCATGCCAAAATTCATGGAAAATTTGGTCATGACCTTTGCTAAAGAGTGGACATATGGAGCACGTGAAATTTGCCGGAACGGAAATGAATCAAAATTTGCAAACAAGAACACCAAGACATCCTCTATATTCAGAATGCATCATCATCGACATCAATGACATGGCGACTAGCACTAGCATTTTCATCATCGACATTTACAACAAATTATCATCTATATCAACAACATGGGGATTTGGCTATTCTCACCTAGAGGTCTTAGGGGGTAGGCGATGGGGACGACTGCGGGGATGAGGTAGGTGCAAATACTTGATTTCTACATAAACAAAATATAAACAAAATATGACATGTTCATTCTAACAAATGAGTAAATAGTCTCAAGAACACTAGAAACAATCAACTATGTCTAAAAATAATATACTAAAACCCTAGTCATAATTCAGTTAACTAGAAACTATCAACTAAACCCAAGAAACTATCCAAAATCAAAGTGTTATGTATGAATAGAGGCTTATATCAACTAAAAACTATCAACTATGTCTAAATTTTTACTAATCAGTTAATCATACTAAATCAAATTGTTAGATATCAACTACAAACTATGAAGTAAATCAAAATGTTTCATATCAACAAGGAAATATAAACTAGCCTACTAAATCAAGATGTAGCAGGGAGGAGGGAGGGTTGTCGATGGAGGTGGGGGGAGGAAGGCGGAGCGAGGAGGGGCCGGCAGTGTGAGGGGGGGAGTGAGGGGCCGGGAGTGAGGAAGAGAGAGGGAGAAAACGTGGTGGATAAGGCGTGTTGGCGATGACGACGGGCTCGGGGGCGGCAGCGACGGTGAGGAGGAGGACGGGCTCGGGGGCGGCGGGAGCGGCAACGGCGAGGAGGAGGACGAGCTCGGGGGCGGCGGCGGCGACGATGAGGAGGACTGGCTCGGGGCGGTGAAGATGACGAGGAAGACGACGGGCTTGGGATGGCGGCGATGACAAGGAGGATGGGCTCGGGGCTAATGGGAGAGTTGTTGGGGAACGTCGCATGGGAAGCAAAAATTTTCCTACGCGCACGAAGACCTATCATGGTGATGTCCATCTACGAGAGGGGATGAGTGATCTACGTACCCTTGTAGATCGTACATCAGAAGCGTTAGAGAATGCGGTTGATGTAGTGGAACGTCCTCACGTCCCTCGATCCGCCCCGCGAACAATCCCGCGATCAGTCCCACGATCTAGTACTGAACGGACGGCACCTCCGCGTTCAGCACACGTACAGCTCGACGATGATCTCGGCCTTCTTGATCCAGCAAGAGAGACGGAGAGGTAGAATAGTTCTCCGGCAGCGTGACGGCGCTCCGGAGGTTGGTGATGATCTCGTCTCAGCAGGGCTCCGCCCGAGCTCCGCAGAAACGCGATCTAGAGGAAAAACTATGGAGGTATGTGGTCGGGCAGCCGTGAGAAAGTCGTCTCAAATCTGCCCTAAAAGCCCCATATATATAGGAGGAGGGAGGGGGACCTTGCCTTGGGGTCCTAGGGACTCCCAAGGGGTCGGCCGAGCCAAGGGGGGGAGGACTCCCCCCCCAAACCGAGTTGGACTTGGTTTGGTGGGAGGAGTCCCCCTCCCTTCCCACTTCTTCCCTCTTTTTTTTTCTTTTCCTTTGATTTTCTTCTCTTGGCGCATAGGCCCCCTTGGGGCTGTCCCACCAGCCCACTAAGGGCTGGTGTGCCTCCCCAAAGCCTATGGGCTTCCCCGGGGTGGGTTGCCCCCCCTCCCCCGGTGAACTCCCGGAACCCATTTGTCATTCCCGGTACATTCCCGGTAACTCCGAAAACCTTCCGGTAACCAAATGAGGTCATCCTATATATCAATCTTCGTTTCCGGACCATTCCGGAAACCCTCGTGACGTCCGTGATCTCATCCGGGACTCCGAACAACATTCGGTAACCAACCATATAACTCAAATACGCATAAAACAACATCGAACCTTAAGTGTGCAGACCCTGCGGGTTCGAGAACTATGTAGACATGACCCGAGAGACTCCTCGGTCAATATCCAATAGCGGGACCTGGATGCCCATATTGGATCCTACATATTCTACGAAGATCTTATCGTTTGAACCTCAGTGCCAAGGATTCGTATAATCCCGTATGTCATTCCCTTTGTCCTTCGGTATGTTACTTGCCCGAGATTCGATCGTCAGTATCCGCATACCTATTTCAATCTCGTTTACTGGCAAGTCTCTTTACTCGTTCCGCAATACAAGATCCCGCAACTTACACTAAGTTACATTGCTTGCAAGGCTTGTGTGTGATGTTGTATTACCGAGTGGGCCCCGAGATACCTCTCCGTCACACGGAGTGACAAATCCCAGTCTTGATCCATACTAACTCAACTAACACCCTCGGAGATACCTGTAGAGCATCTTTATAGTCACCCAGTTACGTTGCGACGTTTGATACACACAAAGCATTCCTCCGGTGTCAGTGAGTTATATGATCTCATGGTCATAGGAATAAATACTTGACACGCAGAAAACAGTAGCAACAAAATGACACGATCAACATGCTACGTCTATTAGTTTGGGTCTAGTCCATCACGTGATTCTCCCAATGACGTGATCCAGTTATCAAGCAACAACACCTTGTTCATAGTCAGAAGACACTGACTATCATCGATCAACTAGCTAGCCAACTAGAGGCATGCTAGGGACGGTGTTTTGTCTATGTATCCACACATGTAAATGAGTCTTCATTCAATACAATTATAGCATGGATAATAAACTATTATCTTGATACAGGAATTATAATAATAACTATACATTTATTATTGCCTCTAGGGCATAATTCCAACAGTCTCCCACTTGCACTAGAGTCAATAATCTAGCCCTCACATCACTATGTGATTTACATTGTAATAAATCTAACACCCATACAGTTCTGGTGTCGATCATGTTTTGGCCGTGGAAGAGGTTTAGTCAGCGGGTCTGCTACATTCAGATCCGTGTGCACTTTGCATATATTTACGTCCTCCTCCTCGACGTAGTCGCGGATGAGGTTGAAGCGTCGTTTGATGTGTCTGGTCTTCTTGTGAAACCTTGGTTCTTTTCCTAAGGCAATGGCACCAGTGTTGTCACAGAACAAGGTTATTGGATCCAGTGCACTTGGCACCACTCCAAGATCCGTCATGAACTGCTTCATCCAGACACCCTCCTTAGCCGCCTCCGAGGCAGCCATGTACTCTGCTTCACATGTAGAATCTGCTACGACGCTTTGCTTGGAACTGCACCAGATTACTGCACCCCCATTAAGAATAAATACGTATCCGGTTTGCGACTTAGAGTCGTCCGGATCTGTGTCAAAGCTTGCATCGACGTAACCTTTTACGGCGAGCTCTTCGTCACCTCCATACACGAGAAACATCTCCTTAGTCCTTTTCAGGTACTTCAGGATATTCTTGACCGCTGTCCAGTGATCCACTCCTGGATTACTCTGGAACCTACCTGCCATACTTATGGCCAGGCTAACATCCGGTCTAGTGCACAGCATTGCATACATGATAGAGCCTATGGCTGAAGCATAGGGGACGGAGCGCATATGCTCTCTATCTTCATCAGTTGCTGGGCACTGAGTCTTACTCAATCTCGTACCTTGTAACACTGGCAAGAACCCTTTCTTGGACTATTCCATTTTGAACCTCTTCAAAACTTTATCAAGGTATGTGCTTTGTGAAAGTCCTATCAGGCGTTTTGATCTATCCCTATAGATCTTAATGCCTAGTATGTAAGCAGCTTCTCCTAGGTCCTTCATAGAGAAACTTTTATTCAAGTAACCTTTTATGCTCTCCAAAAGCTCTACGTTGTTTCCAATCAGCAATATGTCATCCACATATAATATTAGAAACGCCACAGAGCTCCCACTCACTTTCTTGTAAATACAAGATTCTCCAACCACTTGTATAAACCCAAATGCTTTGATCACCTCATCAAAGCGTTTGTTCCAACTCCGAGATGCTTGCACCAGTCCATAAATGGATCGCTGGAGCTTGCACACCTTGTCAGCATTCTTAGGATCGACAAAACCTTCGGGTTGCATCATATACAACTCTTCCTTAAGGAAACCCTTAAGGAACGCTGTTTTGACATCCATCTGCCAGATTTCATAATCAAAAAATGTAGCTATTGCTAACATGATTCTGACGGACTTAAGCATCGCTACGGGTGAGAAGGTCTCATTGTAGTCAACTCCTGGAACTTGTGAAAAACCCTTTGCCACAAGTCGAGCTTTATAAACGGTCACATTACCGTCAGCGTCCGTCTTCTTCTTAAAGATCCATTTGTTCTTAATAGCCTTGCGGCCCTCAGGTAATATCTCCAAAGTCCACACTTTGTTCTCATACATGGATCCTATCTCGGATTTCATGGCTTCTAGCCATTTGTTGGAATCTGGGCCCACCATTGCTTCTTCGTAATTCGCAGGTTCATTGTTGTCTAACAACATGATTGATAAGACGGGATTACCGTACCACTCTAGAGCAGCACGTGATCTCGTCGACCTCCGTGGTTCAACAGAAACTTGAACTGGAGTTTCATGATCATCATCATTAACTTCTTCCTCAACCGGTGTTGCAGTGACAGAGGTTTCCCCTTGCCCTGCGCCACCATCCAGAGGGATGAGAGGTTCGACAACCTCGTCAAGTTCTATCTTCCTCCCACTCAATTCTCTCGAGAGAAACTCCTTCTCGAGAAAAGTTCCGTTCTTAGCAACAAACACTTTGCCCTCGGATTTGAGATAGAAGGTGTACCCAACCGTCTCTTTTGGGTAACCTATGAAGACGCATTTTTCCGCTTTGGGTTCCAGCTTTTCAGGCTGAAGCTTTTTGACATAAGAATCACATCCCCAAACTTTAAGAAACGACAACTTCGGCTTTTTGCCATACCACAGTCCGTATGGTGTCGTCTCAACGGATTTCGATGGTGCCCTATTTAAAGTGAATGCAGCTGTTTCTAATGCATAACCCCAAAAAGATAACGGCAAATCAGTAAGAGACATCACAGATCGCACCATCTCTAACAAAGTACGATTACGACGTTTGGACACACCATTACGCGGTGGTGTTCCAGGCAGTGTTAACTGTGAAACAATTCCACATTGTCTTAAGTGAGTACCAAACTCGAAACTCAGATATTCACCCCCACGATCAGACCGTAGGAACTTGATCTTCTTGTTACGATGATTTTCCACTTCACTCTGAAATTGCTTGAACTTTTCAAATGTTTCAGATTTGTGCTTCATCAAGTAGACATAACCATATCTACTTAAATCGTCAGTGAAGGTGAGAAAATAACGATATCCGCCGCGTGCCTCCACGCTCATTGGACCACACACATCGGTATGTATGATTTCCAACAAGTCACTTGCACGCTCCATCGTTCCGGAGAACGGAGTCTTAGTCATCTTGCCCATGAGGCACGGTTCGCACGTGTCAAGTGAATCAAAGTCAAGTGACTCCAAAAGTCCATCAGCATGGAGTTTCTTCATGCGCTTTACACCAATATGACCCAAGCGGCAGTGCCACAAGAATATGGCGCTATCATTGTTTACTCTAACTCTTTTGGTCTCAATGTTATGTATATGTGTATCGCTATCAAGATTCAATATGAACAATCCTCTCACATTCGGTGCATGACCATAAAAGATGTTACTCATAGAAATAGAACAACCATTATTCTCAGGCTTAAAAGAGTAACCGTCTCGCAATAAACAAGATCCAGATATAATGTTCATGCTCAACGCAGGCACTAAATAACAATGATTTAAGTTCATCACTAATCCCGATGGTAGTTGAAGTGACACTGTGCCGACGGCGATTGCATCAACCTTGGAACCGTTTCCTACGCGCATCGTCACTTCGTCTTTCGCCAGCCTTCGTCTATTCCGCAGTTCCTGCTTCGAGTTGCAAATGTGAGCAACAGAACCGGTATCAAATACCCAGGCACTACTACGAGAGCCGGTTAAGTACACATCAATAACATGTATATCAAATATACCTGATTTTTCTTTGCCCGCCTTCTTATCTGCCAGATACTTGGGGCAATTGCGCTTCCAGTGACCCATACCCTTGCAATAGAAGCACTCCGTTTCAGGCTTAGGTCCAGCTTTGGGTTTCTTCGGCGGATTGGCAACGGGCTTGCCGCTCTTCTTCGAATTGCCCTTCTTTCCTTTGCCGTTTCTCTTGAAACTAGTGGTCTTGCTCACCATCAACACTTGATGCTCTTTACGGAGTTCAGACTCTGCGACTTTCAGCATCGCAAACAACTCGCCGGGAGACTTGTTCATCCCTTGCATGTTGTAGTTCAACACAAAGCCTTTATAGCTTGGCGGCAGTGATTGAAGGATTCTGTCAGTGATAGCTTCTTGCGGGAGTTCAATCCCCAGTTCAGCTAGACGGTTTGAGTACCCACACATTTTGAGCACATGTTCACTGACAGACGAATTTTCCTCCATCTTGCAAGCATAGAATTTATCGGAGGTCTCATACCTCTCGATCCGGGCGTTCTTCTGAAAGATAAACTTCAACTCCTGGAACATCTCAAATGCTCCATGACGCTCAAAGCGACGTTGAAGTCCCGGTTCCAAGCCATACAAGACTGCACATTGAACTATTGAGTAGTCCTCCTTACGTGCTAACCAAGCGTTCTTAACATCCTGATCAGCCGTAGCGGGTGGTTCATCTCCTAGCGCAGCATTAAGGACATAATCCTTCTTTCCAGCTTGTAAGATTAGCTTAAGATTACGAGCCCAGTCTACAAAGTTGCTTCCATCATCTTTCAACTTAGCTTTCTCTAGGAACGTATTAAAATTCAGGATGACACTTGCGTGAGCCATGATCTACAACACAAATATATTGAAAGTGGACTTAGACTATGTTCAAGATAATTAGAGTTCAACTTAATCAAATTATACGCTAAACTCCCACTCAAAAAGTACATCTCTCTAGTCATTTGAGTGGTTCATGATCCACTTACACTATCCCAAGTCCGATCATCACGTGAGTTGAGTATAGTTTCAGTGGTAAGCATCCCTATGCTAATCATATCAACTATATGATTCATGATCGACCTTTCGGTATCATGTGTTCCGAGGCCATGTCTGCACATGCTAGGCTCGTCAAGCTTAACCCGAGTGTTCCGCGTGCGCAACTGTTTTGCACCCGTTGTATGTGAACATTGAGTCTATCACACCCGATCATCACGAGGTGTCTCGAAACGACGAACTGTAGCAACGGTGCACAGTCGGGGAGAACACAATTTCGTCTTGAAATTTTAGTGAGAGATCACCTCATAATGCTACCATCGTTCTAAGCAAAATAAGGTGCATAAAAGGATTAACATCACATGCAATTCATAAGTGACATGATATGGCCATCATCACGTGCTTCTTGATCTCCATCACCAAAGCACCGGCACGATCTTGTTGTCACCGGCGCCACACCATGATCATCCATCAACGTGTTGCCATCGTGGTTGTCGTGCTACTTATGCTATCACTACTAAAGCTACATCCTAGCAAAATAGTAAACGCATCTGCAAGCACATATGTTAGTATAAAGACAACCCTATGGCTCCTGCCGGTTGCCGTACCATCGACGTGCAAGTCGATATTTCTATTACAACATGATCATCTCATACATCCAATATATCACATCACATCGTTGGCCATATCACATCACAATCATACCCTACAAAAACAAGTTAGACGTCCTCTAATTTTGTTGTTGCATGTTTTACGTGGTGACCAAGGGTATCTAGTAGGATCGCATCTTACTTACGCAAACACCACAACGGAGATATATGAGTTGCTATTTAACCTCATCCAAGGACCTCCTCGGTCAAATCCGATTCAACTAAAGTTGGAGAAACCGACACTTTCCAGTCATCTTTGAGCAAAGGGGGTTACTCGTAACGATGAAACCAGTCTCTCGTAAGCGTACGAGTAATGTCGGTCCAAGCCGCTTCAATCCAACAATACCGCGGAATCAAGAAAAGACTAAGGAGGGCAGCAAAACGCACATCACCGCCCACAAAACCTTTTGTGTTCTACTCGAGAAGACATCTACGCATGAACCTAGCTCATGATGCCACTGTTGGGGAACGTCGCATGGGAAACAAAAATTTTCCTACGCGCACGAAGACCTATCATGGTGATGTCCATCTACGAGAGGGGATGAGTGATCTACGTACCCTTGTAGATCGTACAGCAGAAGCGTTAGAGAACGCGGTTGATGTAGTGGAACGTCCTCACGTCCCTCGATCCGCCCCGCGAACAATCCCGCGATCAGTCCCACGATCTAGTACCGAACGGACGGCACCTCCGCGTTCAGCACACGTACAGCTCGACGATGATCTCGGCCTTCTTGATCCAGCAAGAGAGACGGAGAGGTAGAAGAGTTCTCCGGCAGCGTGACGGTGCTCCGGAGGTTGGTGATGATCTCGTCTCAGCAGGGCTCCGCCCGAGCTCCGCAGAAACGCGATCTAGAGGAAAAACTATGGAGGTATGTGGTCGGGCAGCCGTGAGAAAGTCGTCTCAAATCTGCCCTAAAAGCCCCATATATATAGGAGGAGGGAGGGGGACCTTACCTTGGGGTCCAAGGGAATCCCAAGGGGTCGGCCGAGCCAAGGGGGGGGGAGGACTCCCCCCCCCAAACCGAGTTGGACTTGGTTTGGTGGGAGGAGTCCCCCTCCCTTCCCACTTCTTCCCTCTTTTTTTTTTCTTTTCCTTTGATTTTCTTCTCTTGGCGCATAGGCCCCCTTGGGGCTGTCCCACCAGCCCACTAAGGGCTGATGTGCCCCCCCAAAGCCTATGGGCTTCCCCGGGGTGGGTTGCCCCCCCCCCCCCGGTGAACTCCCGGAACCCATTCGTCATTCCCGGTACATTCCCGGTAACTCCGAAAACCTTCTGGTAATCAAATGAGGTCATCCTATATATCAATCTTCGTTTCCGGACCATTCCGGAAACCCTCGTGACGTCCGTGATCTCATCCGGGACTCCGAACAACATTCGGTAACCAACCATATAACTCAAATACGCATAAAACAACGTCGAACCTTAAGTGTGCAGACCCTGCGGGTTCGAGAACTATGTAGACATGACCCGAGAGACTCCTCGGTCAATATCCAATAGCGCGACCTGGATGCCCATATTGGATCCTACATATTCTACGAAGATCTTATCGTTTGAACCTCAGTGCCAAGGATTCGTATAATCCCGTATGTCATTCCCTTTGTCCTTCGGTATGTTACTTGCCCGAGATTCGATCGTCAGTATCCGCATACCTATTTCAATCTCGTTTACTGGCAAGTCTCTTTACTCGTTCCGCAATACAAGATCCCGCAACTTACACTAAGTTACATTGCTTGCAAGGCTTGTGTGTGATGTTGTATTACCGAGTGGGCCCCGAGATACCTCTCCGTCACACGGAGTGACAAATCCCAGTCTTGATCCATACTAACTCAACTAACACCCTCGGAGATACCTGTAGAGCATCTTTATAGTCACCCAGTTACGTTGCGACGTTTGATACACACAAAGCATTCCTCCGGTGTCAGTGAGTTATATGATCTCATGGTCATAGGAATAAATACTTGACACGCAGAAAACAGTAGCAACAAAATGACACGATCAACATGCTACGTCTATTAGTTTGGGTCTAGTCCATCACGTGATTCTCCCAATGACGTGATCCAGTTATCAAGCAACAACACCTTGTTCATAGTCAGAAGACACTGACTATCATCGATCAACTAGCTAGCCAACTAGAGGCATGCTAGGGACGGTGTTTTGTCTATGTATCCACACATGTAAATGAGTCTTCATTCAATACAATTATAGCATGGATAATAAACTATTATCTTGATACAGGAATTATAATAATAACTATACATTTATTATTGCCTCTAGGGCATAATTCCAACAGTCTCCCACTTGCACTAGAGTCAATAATCTAGCCCTCACATCACTATGTGATTTACATTGTAATAAATCTAACACCCATACAGTTCTGGTGTCGATCATGTTTTGGCCGTGGAAGAGGTTTAGTCAGCGGGTCTGCTACATTCAGATCCGTGTGCACTTTGCATATATTTACGTCCTCCTCCTCGACGTAGTCGCGGATGAGGTTGAAGCGTCGTTTGATGTGTCTGGTCTTCTTGTGAAACCTTGGTTCTTTTCCTAAGGCAATGGCACCAGTGTTGTCACAGAACAAGGTTATTGGATCCAGTGCACTTGGCACCACTCCAAGATCCGTCATGAACTGCTTCATCCAGACACCCTCCTTAGCCGCCTCCGAGGCAGCCATGTACTCTGCTTCACATGTAGAATCTGCTACGACGCTTTGCTTGGAACTGCACCAGATTACTACACCCCCATTAAGAATAAATACGTATCCGGTTTGCGACTTAGAGTCGTCCGGATCTGTGTCAAAGCTTGCATCGACGTAACCTTTTACGGCGAGCTCTTCGTCACCTCCATACACGAGAAACATCTCCTTAGTCCTTTTCAGGTACTTCAGGATATTCTTGACCGCTGTCCAGTGATCCACTCCTGGATTACTCTGGAACCTACCTGCCATACTTATGGCCAGGCTAACATCCGGTCTAGTGCACAGCATTGCATACATGATAGAGCCTATGGCTGAAGCATAGGGGACGGAGCGCATATGCTCTCTATCTTCATCAGTTGCTGGGCACTGAGTCTTACTCAATCTCGTACCTTGTAACACTGGCAAGAACCCTTTCTTGGACTATTCCATTTTGAACCTCTTCAAAACTTTATCAAGGTATGTGCTTTGTGAAAGTCCTATCAGGCGTTTTGATCTATCCCTATAGATCTTAATGCCTAGTATGTAAGCAGCTTCTCCTAGGTCCTTCATAGAGAAACTTTTATTCAAGTAACCTTTTATGCTCTCCAAAAGCTCTACGTTGTTTCCAATCAGCAATATGTCATCCACATATAATATTAGAAACGCCACAGAGCTCCCACTCACTTTCTTGTAAATACAAGATTCTCCAACCACTTGTATAAACCCAAATGCTTTGATCACCTCATCAAAGCGTTTGTTCCAACTCCGAGATGCTTGCACCAGTCCATAAATGGATCGCTGGAGCTTGCACACCTTGTCAGCATTCTTAGGATCGACAAAACCTTCGGGTTGCATCATATACAACTCTTCCTTAAGGAAACCCTTAAGGAACGCTGTTTTGACATCCATCTGCCAGATTTCATAATCGAAAAATGTAGCTATTGCTAACATGATTCTGACGGACTTAAGCATCGCTACGGGTGAGAAGGTCTCATTGTAGTCAACTCCTGGAACTTGTGAAAAACCCTTTGCCACAAGTCGAGCTTTATAAACGGTCACATTACCGTCAGCGTCCGTCTTCTTCTTAAAGATCCATTTGTTCTTAATAGCCTTGCGGCCCTCAGGTAATATCTCCAAAGTCCACACTTTGTTCTCATACATGGATCCTATCTCGGATTTCATGGCTTCTAGCCATTTGTTGGAATCTGGGCCCACCATTGCTTCTTCGTAATTCGCAGGTTCATTGTTGTCTAACAACATGATTGATAAGACGGGATTACCGTACCACTCTAGAGCAGCACGTGATCTCGTCGACCTCCGTGGTTCAACAGAAACTTGAACTGGAGTTTCATGATCATCATCATTAACTTCTTCCTCAACCGGTGTTGCAGTGACAGAGGTTTCCCCTTGCCCTGCGCCACCATCCAGAGGGATGAGAGGTTCGACAACCTCGTCAAGTTCTATCTTCCTCCCACTCAATTCTCTCGAGAGAAACTCCTTCTCGAGAAAAGTTCCGTTCTTAGCAACAAACACTTTGCCCTCGGATTTGAGATAGAAGGTGTACCCAACCGTCTCTTTTGGGTAACCTATGAAGACGCATTTTTCCGCTTTGGGTTCCAGCTTTTCAGGCTGAAGCTTTTTGACATAAGAATCACATCCCCAAACTTTAAGAAACGACAACTTCGGCTTTTTGCCATACCACAGTCCGTATGGTGTCGTCTCAACGGATTTCGATGGTGCCCTATTTAAAGTGAATGCAGCTGTTTCTAATGCATAACCCCAAAAAGATAACGGCAAATCAGTAAGAGACATCACAGATCGCACCATCTCTAACAAAGTACGATTACGACGTTTGGACACACCATTACGCGGTGGTGTTCCAGGCAGTGTTAACTGTGAAACAATTCCACATTGTCTTAAGTGAGTACCAAACTCGAAACTCAGATATTCACCCCCACGATCAGACCGTAGGAACTTGATCTTCTTGTTACGATGATTTTCCACTTCACTCTGAAATTGCTTGAACTTTTCAAATGTTTCAGATTTGTGCTTCATCAAGTAGACATAACCATATCTACTTAAATCGTCAGTGAAGGTGAGAAAATAACGATATCCGCCGCGTGCCTCCACGCTCATTGGACCACACACATCGGTATGTATGATTTCCAACAAGTCACTTGCACGCTCCATCGTTCCGGAGAACGGAGTCTTAGTCATCTTGCCCATGAGGCACGGTTCGCACGTGTCAAGTGAATCAAAGTCAAGTGACTCCAAAAGTCCATCAGCATGGAGTTTCTTCATGCGCTTTACACCAATATGACCCAAGCGGCAGTGCCACAAGAATATGGCGCTATCATTGTTTACTCTAACTCTTTTGGTCTCAATGTTATGTATATGTGTATCGCTATCAAGATTCAATATGAACAATCCTCTCACATTCGGTGCATGACCATAAAAGATGTTACTCATAGAAATAGAACAACCATTATTCTCAGGCTTAAAAGAGTAACCGTCTCGCAATAAACAAGATCCAGATATAATGTTCATGCTCAACGCAGGCACTAAATAACAATGATTTAAGTTCATCACTAATCCCGATGGTAGTTGAAGTGACACTGTGCCGACGGCGATTGCATCAACCTTGGAACCGTTTCCTACGCGCATCGTCACTTCGTCTTTCGCCAGCCTTCGTCTATTCCGCAGTTCCTGCTTCGAGTTGCAAATGTGAGCAACAGAACCGGTATCAAATACCCAGGCACTACTACGAGAGCCGGTTAAGTACACATCAATAACATGTATATCAAATATACCTGATTTTTCTTTGCCCGCCTTCTTATCTGCCAGATACTTGGGGCAATTGCGCTTCCAGTGACCCATACCCTTGCAATAGAAGCACTCCGTTTCAGGCTTAGGTCCAGCTTTGGGTTTCTTCGGCGGATTGGCAACGGGCTTGCCGCTCTTCTTCGAATTGCCCTTCTTTCCTTTGCCGTTTCTCTTGAAACTAGTGGTCTTGCTCACCATCAACACTTGATGCTCTTTACGGAGTTCAGACTCTGCGACTTTCAGCATCGCAAACAACTCGCCGGGAGACTTGTTCATCCCTTGCATGTTGTAGTTCAACACAAAGCCTTTATAGCTTGGCGGCAGTGATTGAAGGATTCTGTCAGTGATAGCTTCTTGCGGGAGTTCAATCCCCAGTTCAGCTAGACGGTTTGAGTACCCACACATTTTGAGCACATGTTCACTGACAGACGAATTTTCCTCCATCTTGCAAGCATAGAATTTATCGGAGGTCTCATACCTCTCGATCCGGGCGTTCTTCTGAAAGATAAACTTCAACTCCTGGAACATCTCAAATGCTCCATGACGCTCAAAGCGACGTTGAAGTCCCGGTTCCAAGCCATACAAGACTGCACATTGAACTATTGAGTAGTCCTCCTTACGTGCTAACCAAGCGTTCTTAACATCCTGATCAGCCGTAGCGGGTGGTTCATCTCCTAGCGCAGCATTAAGGACATAATCCTTCTTTCCAGCTTGTAAGATTAGCTTAAGATTACGAGCCCAGTCTACAAAGTTGCTTCCATCATCTTTCAACTTAGCTTTCTCTAGGAACGTATTAAAATTCAGGATGACACTTGCGTGAGCCATGATCTACAACACAAATATATTGAAAGTGGACTTAGACTATGTTCAAGATAATTAGAGTTCAACTTAATCAAATTATACGCTAAACTCCCACTCAAAAAGTACATCTCTCTAGTCATTTGAGTGGTTCATGATCCACTTACACTATCCCAAGTCCGATCATCACGTGAGTTGAGTATAGTTTCAGTGGTAAGCATCCCTATGCTAATCATATAAACTATATGATTCATGATCGACCTTTCGGTCTCATGTGTTCCGAGGCCATGTCTGCACATGCTAGGCTCGTCAAGCTTAACCCGAGTGTTCCGCGTGCGCAACTGTTTTGGACCCGTTGTATGTGAACGTTGAGTCTATCACACCCGATCATCACGAGGTGTCTCGAAACGACGAACTGTAGCAACGGTGCACAGTCGGGGAGAACACAATTTCGTCTTGAAATTTTAGTGAGAGATCACCTCATAATGCTACCGTCGTTCTAAGCAAAATAAGGTGCATAAAAGGATTAACATCACATGCAATTCATAAGTGACATGATATGGCCATCATCACGTGCTTCTTGATCTCCATCACCAAAGCACCGGCACGATCTTGTTGTCACCGGCGCCACACCATGATCATCCATCAACGTGTTGCCATCGTGGTTGTCGTGCTACTTATGCTATCACTACTAAAGCTACATCCTAGCAAAATAGTAAACGCATCTGCAAGCACATATGTTAGTATAAAGACAACCCTATGGCTCCTGCCGGTTGCCGTACCATCGACGTGCAAGTCGATATTTCTATTACAACATGATCATCTCATACATCCAATATATCACATCACATCGTTGGCCATATCACATCACAATCATACCCTGCAAAAACAAGTTAGACGTCCTCTAATTTTGTTGTTGCATGTTTTACGTGGTGACCAAGGGTATCTAGTAGGATCGCATCTTACTTACGCAAACACCACAACGGAGATATATGAGTTGCTATTTAACCTCATCCAAGGACCTCCTCGGTCAAATCTGATTCAACTAAAGTTGGAGAAACCGACACTTGCCAGTCATCTTTGAGCAAAGGGGGTTACTCGTAACGATGAAACCAGTCTCTCGTAAGCGTATGAGTAATGTCGGTCCAAGCCGCTTCAATCCAACAATACCGCGGAATCAAGAAAAGACTAAGGAGGGCAGCAAAACGCACATCACCGCCCACAAAACCTTTTGTGTTCTACTCGAGAAGACATCTACGCATGAACCTAGCTCATGATGCCACTGTTGGGGAACGTCGCATGGGAAACAAAAATTTTCCTACGCGCACGAAGACCTATCATGGTGATGTCCATCTACGAGAGGGGATGAGTGATCTACGTACCCTTGTAGATCGTACAGCAGAAGCGTTAGAGAACGCGGTTGATGTAGTGGAACGTCCTCACGTCCCTCGATCCGCCCCGCGAACAATCCCGCGATCAGTCCCACGATCTAGTACCGAACGGACGGCACCTCCGCGTTCAGCACACGTACAGCTCGACGATGATCTCGGCCTTCTTGATCCAGCAAGAGAGACGGAGAGGTAGAAGAGTTCTCCAGCAGCGTGACGGCGCTCCGGAGGTTGGTGATGATCTCGTCTCAGCAGGGCTCCGCCCGAGCTCCGCAGAAACGCGATCTAGAGGAAAAACTATGGAGGTATGTGGTCGGGCAGCCGTGAGAAAGTCGTCTCAAATCAGCCCTAAAAGCCCCATATATATAGGAGGAGGGAGGGGGACCTTGCCTTGGGGTCCAAGGGACTCCCAAGGGGTCGGCCGAGCCAAGGGGGGGGAGGACTCCCCCCCCAAACCGAGTTGGACTTGGTTTGGTGGGAGGAGTCCCCCTCCCTTCCCACTTCTTCCCTCTTTTTTTTTTCTTTTCCTTTGATTTTCTTCTCTTGGCGCATAGGCCCCCTTGGGGCTGTCCCACCAGCCCACTAAGGGCTGGTGTGCCTCCCCAAAGCCTATGGGCTTCCCCGGGGTGGGTTGCCCCCCCCCCCCCCCCCCCGATGAACTCCCGGAACCCATTCGTCATTCCCGGTACATTCCCGGTAACTCCGAAAACCTTCCGGTAATCAAATGAGGTCATCCTATATATCAATCTTCGTTTCCGGACCATTCCGGAAACCCTCGTGACGTCCTTGATCTCATCCGGGACTCCGAACAACATTCGGTAACCATCCATATAACTCAAATACGCATAAAACAACGTCGAACCTTAAGTGTGCAGACCCTGCGGGTTCGAGAACTATGTAGACATGACCCGAGAGACTCCTCGGTCAATATCCAATAGCGCGACCTGGATGCCCATATTGGATCCTACATATTCTACGAAGATCTTATCGTTTGAACCTCAGTGCCAAGGATTCGTATAATCCCGTATGTCATTCCCTTTGTCCTTCGGTATGTTACTTGCCCAAGATTCGATCGTCAGTATCCGCATACCTATTTCAATCTCGTTTACTGGCAAGTCTCTTTACTCGTTCCGCAATACAAGATCCCGCAACTTACACTAAGTTACATTGCTTGCAAGGCTTGTGTGTGATGTTGTATTACCGAGTGGGCCCCGAGATACCTCTCCGTCACACGGAGTGACAAATCCCAGTCTTGATCCATACTAACTCAACTAACACCCTCGGAGATACCTGTAGAGCATCTTTATAGTCACCTAGTTACGTTGCGACGTTTGATACACACAAAGCATTCCTCCGGTGTCAGTGAGTTATATGATCTCATGGTCATAGGAATAAATACTTGACACGCAGAAAACAGTAGCAACAAAATGACACGATCAACATGCTACGTCTATTAGTTTGGGTCTAGTCCATCACGTGATTCTCCTAATGACGTGATCCAGTTATCAAGCAACAACACCTTGTTCATAATCAGAAGACACTGACTATCATCGATCAACTAGCTAGCCAACTAGAGGCATGCTAGGGACGGTGTTTTGTCTATGTATCCACACATGTAAATGAGTCTTCATTCAATACAATTATAGCATGGATAATAAACTATTATCTTGATACAGGAATTATAATAATAACTATACATTTATTATTGCCTCTAGGGCATAATTCCAACAAGAGTTTGGGGGAAATTTCGACAACTCCCGCCTATATGCGAAAACCAGTGGTCCCGGTTCGAGGCAAAAACCAGTAACAATGCTCCCCTGTCGTCCCGGTTTGTGCCGCAAACCGGGACTAAAGGCCAATTTCCAGCAGCCCAAAGGTCGGGAAGAAGAGACCTTTAGTCCCGGTTGGTGCCGACAACCGACACGAAAGGGCGTATTTCGTGTCGGTTGGTGGCACAAACCGGAACTAAAGGCGTGTGCCTTCCAAAGCCGCGGTGCGGTTGGATGTTTAGTCCCACCTTGCTAGCGGAGAGAGTCCGGGAGTGGTTTATAAGCGCTGGTGCGCACACCCTCTCGAGCTCCTCTCAATAGCAGGCTTCCGGGCCTAATTTGTCACTGCTTGTGGGCCTACTGGGCCTTCTGTGGGCCTGAATCCTCGCCCAACTGTCTTGTTGGATTTTTAGTCGTATTCCCCCATGGTGGCCTACTAGGTGGCATTTAAAAAAAGTTTTTTGCTTTATTTCTTTCATTTTGTGAATAATTTACTAAAAAAATAAATTTTTGAGTGATTTTTTTCCTACTATTTAATATTACTGTGTTTTTCTCATTATATTCAATTTGGTATGTTTTAGTTTATTTTAAATGACTGTTTTAATCAAAAACTGATCTGTTACAAAAGGGGTTTCATTTTTTGAACTTATTTGAACTCAAGACTTTTTGTGTGTTCAAAATGCACCATTCAAGGCCACATCATCAATTTTCAACACTTTCTGAGTTTATTTGGTATTTTTCATTCATTTACTGCTTTTTTAAGCTAAATGGCCCAGAAATTGAAAAGCACTACAAATGAACTCTGAATAGGTTGAAAGTTGGCATGGTATCATCATTTCACCCACATAGCATGTGCTAAAAAGTTGAGAGGTTTGCGGTAAAAACTGGATGCACTTCATGTACAAATCGGACAATCTCTTTCGAAGTATCACGGTTTATTACGAAAACAAATCTGTTACAAAAGGGATTTCATTTTTTAAACTTATTTGAACTCAAGACTTTTTGTGTGTTCAATATGCACCATTCAAGGCCACATCATCAATTTTCAACACTTTCTGAGTTTATTTGGTATTTTTCATGCATTTACTGATTTTTTTAGGTAAATGGCCCAGAAATTGAAAAGCACTACAAATGAACTCTGAATAAGTTCAAAGTTGGCATGGAATCATCATTTCACCCACATAACATGTCTTAAAAGTTGAGAGGGTTGCAGCAAAAACTGGATGCACTTCGTGTACAAATCCGACAATCTCTTTCGAAGTATCACGATTTTTTACGAAAACACATTTGTTACAGAAGGGATTTCATTTTTTTGAACTTGTTTGAACTCAAGACTTTTTGTGTGTTCAAAATGCACCATTCAAGGCCACATCATCAATTTTTAACACTTTCAGAGTTTATTTGGTATTTTTCATGCATTTACTAGTTTTTTTGAGCTAAATGGCTCAGAAATTGAAAAGCACTAGAAATGAACTTTGAATAGGTTGAAAGTTGGAATGGTATCACCATTTCACCCACATTGCATGTGCTAAGAAGTTGAGAGGGTTGTGGCAAAAGCTGGATGCACTTCGTGTATAAATCGGACAATCTCTTTCGAAGTATGAGGGTTTATTACGAAAAAACATCTGTTACAATAGGGATTTCATTTTTTTTGAACTTATTTGAACTCAAGACTTTTTGTGCGTTCAATATGCACCATTCAAGGCCACATCGTCAATTTTCAACACTTTCTGAGATCTTTTGGTATTTTTCATGCATTTACAGATTTTTTGAGCTAAATGGCCCAGAAATTGAAAAGCACTACAATTGAACTCTGAATAGGTTGAAAGTTGGCATGGTATCATCATTTCACCCACATAGCATGTGCTAAAAAGTTGAGAGGGTTGCGGTAAAAACTCGATGCACTTTGTGTACAAATCGGACAATCTCTTTCGAAATATCACGGTTTCCTACGAAAACACATCTGTTACAAAAGGGATTTCATTTTTTAAACTTATTTGAACTCAAGACTTTTTGTGTGTTCAAAATGCACCATTCAAGGCCACATCATCAATTTTCAACACTTTCTGAGTTTATTTGGTATTTTTCATGCATTTACTGATTTTTTTGAGGTAAACTCCCCAAAAATTGAAAAGCACTAGAAATGAACTCTGAATAAGTTGAAAGTTGGCATGGTATCGTCATTTCACCCACATAGCATGTGTTAAAAGTTGAGAGGGTTGCTGCGAAAACTGGATGCACTTTGTGTACAAATCGGACAATCTCTTTCGAAGTATCACGATTTTTTACGAAAACACATCTGTTACAAAAGGGATTTCATTTTTTTGAACTTGTTTGAACTCAAGACTTTTTGTGTGTTCAAAATGCACCATTCAAGGCCACATCATCAATTTTCAACACTTTCAGAGTTTATTTTGTATTTTTCATGCAATTACTAGTTTTTTTGAGCTAAATGGCCCAGAAATTGAAAAGCACTACAAATGAACTCTGAATAGGTTGAAAGTTGGCATGGTATCATCATTTCAGCCACATGGCATGTGCTAAAAAGTTGAGCGGGTTGTGGCAAAAACTAGATGCAATTCGTGTACAAATCGGACAATCTCTTTCGAAGCATCAGGGTTTCTTACGAAAACACATCTGTTACAAAAGATATTTCATTTTTTAGAAATTATTTGAACTCAAGACTTTTTGTGTGTTCAAAATGCACCATTCAAGACCACATCATCAATTTTCAACACTTTCTGAGTTTATTTGGTATTTTTCATGCATTTACTGATTATTTTGAGCTAAATGGCCCAGAAATTGCACTACAAGAAATAAGGTCAATTATGACTCCCTATATTGGTCATTGATTCGTCATTTTTATTGTTTATTGACCTTTTTTTGACCAAATTTACAAGGTCAATAGTTGGCCGTCAAGAATGAACAAATTTTGGTTTGGTCATTACCTATTTGTGTGAGCCACGTAGGATCTGACGTGGCTGTGCTGACATGGAATTGCTAGTGACCAAATGAAATCATCATAAATTTCACAGCCCAATTCAATAATCTAGTCTACATGGGCCTCCACCAATACTATTTTATTATTAAAAATGTATAAATTGTTTTGGCTGATGCATTATTTTACCAAAAGCATGTATATCTCAAGGATAGACCCATTAAAAAACAAGTACACAAGTATAAAATATTGCGAATTAGTTGTATATATTACATTTTAGTAACACATCACATGAATTACAATACATCATCCATCGACTCCTCTACACATAAAGGTTCAAGGCCCAACAAGTGCACAACAAAATAGTTCTATAAGTGCAGGTGCACAGCAAAAGGGCCTAACAAGTGCATAATCACACATCAACATAGTTCGACAAAGATTGGAGAGAACATTGTAAGCGCGAAGGCAGTTTGGTGGAACAAGGGGATTGCTCATCACAAATCCATCCTGAAGAATATATCCCTTAGCAGCAATCTGCCTTCTTGTTTTCTCTCAGATCTTCTCCATTATTTTCTGAACCTAGGAAACAGAAGAACAAAATGTTAATACCTCTAGCACCTATTAATTCTTGAAGTATTCATTAATTTGTCTTGTCATAACCATTTCTAATGCAAAGCAGAGCAACTAAGTTCTAATGCAAACCAGAAACTAACACCAGCCACTAATGGTTCTTATTATCATTATTTTTTTTAAACTCGCTGTGGGGGTTCCCCTTACAGTTTTCCTTTAAAAAAACTAATGGTCTTAATTTAAACTTGAACTTTGGGTGGAATTTTGTACTGTTTCATGGTTTGGGTAATGTGGTGGAATTTAGCCATAACAAATGCCTAGGCTACTGAACAGTGTGTGTTAAATAAAGCATGGCATATGCTTCCTTTGGAGATAATTGATATTCTAGTTGTTGCATGCATTCTAACTCTGCACCTGTTGCTTTTGAACTAGGTGTTGGGGCGCACCCGTGGTGCTCCTCTTAGGGAGGAGCTGGACGGTGCCAGATAGATGTCCCCCATTTCAATTTCTTTTTCACATTCTGTTTGGCACATGGCTGGCCTCCAACGAAATAGATGAGCTTAACCACAATCACTAGCAACTTATAATAAGTTATCTCAAAGAGCCTGACATCAAACTTTCTTAAAATACAAAGAATATTTTAGAGGATCAATTATAAGAAAACATGAATTTACATGGTCAATTTTCAAAAAAGACAGTGTTGCTACTCTACATGGCTTCAGAGCGATTACACTACCAACAATACACTCCCAGCTACATGGCTTCAAAAAAGACAGTGTTGCTATTCTATTGTCACAGATCGTGACATTGTGTTCTTTCCAAATAATTCAATGTATTAATATCACTATAATATCAATTTGCACTTACAGATGAGCTACAGATATCTACCAAATAGAGTTAAAGTTCGGAAAATAAGAAACTGAAGTGACTACTGCCTATGTGGTCTTGCCTAGCTCCTAGCACAACATGCGGCCTGAGCTCATCACCCTCTTGAATAAGATAAAAGTCTAACAACAAAACATAGATGTTTTTGAAGCAAAACAACATGAAGTAGCAAAGTCGTATTTCAATTGCAGGATTCACAGTGCCAACGGCAATGAAATTCCCGGACATACATATTACCTGAGCTATTAATGTCCAAAACAGAGAGAGAAATGCAGATTTAAAAATGGAAACTACTGTAATGACATATTCAGTGCCCAAACACTAAAGAGCACTGTACGAACATCAACTAAATTTAAGAATACAAATGTATTCAGTCCAATCAGGATCATGTTTTACATAAAGGTTTTCTCTTTTCGTTCTTGTTGGCAGAAGAGTATCAAAATCAGACAATAAGAATGACAGTGACATTCATGGCTAATGCGAAGAAAGAGTTTCTAACTTGAAACTTGCCTTTAGAGAATTGAATCCATCTTTGTTATGTGCACAAACAATCAGCATATGAGTAGGTTTGATGGTCATGTCTTCAATCACCTCGGCGTCCTCATCACCATCGCCCGAAGAAAGACAAGGGGACTCATTCATTCGTAATGAGCAAACTGCATGTCCCATTTGCTTTCTTCATTAGTTCAGCCATACCAGAAAGAACACAGAAACCAAAGGCAACGAGTAAATAGGCACACACTCTCAACCAGAGCGATCCATGCCGACACTCTGCTGGGCCATCGAGCA
The DNA here is from genome assembly GCF_904849725.1 of Hordeum vulgare subsp. vulgare. NCBI lineage: Eukaryota > Viridiplantae > Streptophyta > Magnoliopsida > Poales > Poaceae > Hordeum > Hordeum vulgare. Next base: position 35,416,605 of record NC_058518.1, read on the forward strand.
ACAGATCGATCATGCCAACACTCTGCTGAACTGTTTATGCAGGATTATCACACATTGAACTAGCTAGCCGACCAAAAAAATTAGGTGCATGTTTGTAGACGTGGAGTGGCACAACTTTTGGTTCATTTTGTTCACAGAAACCAAAAGAAAATAAGACCATCAGTTTCACCAAGAAAGTATTTGGCAATACACAATTGTCAAACAGAGCTGCAGCTTTACCCTATCACACCCCAACCTACTTATCCTCCAGTAAACAGCTAGTTTATTTTCATTTTACTTGGACTTGATTTCTAACCTTATCGCGCACTGTCGAATTGTTTTAGCTACAGACGTTCAGTGATACTTGCATTCTTTTTCTCTTTGCGTAGATCAATTGATGGGCTAACACAAGCAAACTACTAGTGGCTTGATTCGGTAGTAGGTAAAGTAACAGAGAGCAAGCGGCGAGTGAGTCACCTTCGCACTCGGCGAGGTCGGTGGCGCCGCAGGAGTCGCAGGGGCCGAGCCGCAGCGGCAGACCCAGCACCCGGTTCCGGGCCAGCTGGTCCGGGTGCATCACCGGAAGCTGAGGTGTTTAGACCTCACCTCAGCTTCCAACGCGTGAATTACTTCCTGGATATAGATCATCACAGTCATACGAGATGATATATTCAGTGTGTGCCCCATGTCTGAATCGTCGAGCAGCCAGTAAAAACTTCCATTTATCTGTTAGGGCTATCAAAACGGTACAAGTACAATTAGAAGAACATAAGAATCTGCATTCTGATATGTGATATATCTATCTAAGCATACTATATGAAACAGAGACCCACAAGTTAAACAAAAACACTGAGGGTTTGGTGGCAGAACAAAATCACTGTACATCACTGCACAACTAATTGGGTTTCAGCAGTCCTACCACACCTAAAACCTCTGCGAGAAGTATCACACCATGACAACTAGTGAGGAAGAAGATTGGATATATGGGACACAGTGGCGGAGCTTGAAAGAAATCTCTGGAGGGGCGAAGCTGTGAAAAAAAATCAAATACACAATCATATGAACACAGCAAGTTAGATATTTCTGGACTAACTCACAAATATCATCAGCTTTGAAAGATCCGAATTTATTTTTTGGATCAGGGTAGCACTAGTGGTCAATAGATCTCGTACCTTGTCATTGAACCTGAATTCTAATCATCAGCTTTGGTTGCATTATTATGTTCAGTACAAAATCAAGAACATTTTCTATTCAGTATCACTCGCTCAATAGTTTTCCTCTTAAGCATCACTGGCTCCCTCTCACTGTATCACTGGCTCAATAGTTTGTCCCTTAAGTAGTCCTTAAGCATCACTGGCTCCCTCTCACTTTAAAAAACATTTTCTAGTCAGTACAAAATGCAATTGTATAAATTCATGACGAGAAGACCTAATTAGGAAACGTACAAGAGCAAAATCGAGATCCAGCTAGCAGCCTAGCAGTGTTGACATAGTTAGCTAGCTAGCTTGCTAGGACGCCCAGAGTGAAGAGATTAACTAGCAGACTAGGCAACGTACAGAAGAAAATTTAAGATCAAGCGAGCGCAGCAGCTCACCAGTGTTGTTTGTAGCAGAGGCCGGAGAGGAGGAGTGGGTAGAACAGCGGCTAGCCCTAGCCGGCCACCCGACAACGGCCATGCCGGCTAGCCACAGCGGCCGGTCTGCCGGACGCCGGTGCGCCATCCCCTGCTCAGGCTTCAGCGGTCGGCGGCATGTCAAATGGGATTAGGGAAATCGATTTGGCCGCTGGTGGGCGGTGGCTGGATTCGTTCGTCTCCACGCAACGAAGATTGGTAGTATTCTTCTGCTGGACTCGCCGTCGCCGGAGATGAGGTGGTGGCCGAAACCCTAGCTAGCCACGAGGAACAATGGAGGGCAGGAGCGTGGATTCTGGACGAAGGGGAAGGAGAAGTGGAGCTTGGGGAGCTCGGGGGAGTGCTTCCCGTTGTCGGAGCTCACCGGAATAGGTCGGCGTGGGTGGTGGCCGCGGCGAGGGAGAGGGAATCGTGGAGAGAGAGGAGTCAGGTTACGAGACAGAGAGGAGGGGTTGACGCTAGAGTTAGGTGGGATTTCTCTCCCTCGTGGGCTCATATTTTTTTCCTTTTCTCTATGGATGGATGGAGGGATGTGGGGGTGGAGAGCTAGATGGATAGATGGATGGATATGTGCCACGTCATCGATCCGTGGAACATAATGTTTCCACCAATAGGAATCAAGCCCATGCAATTGTGTTCTTCTTTTGATTTTTCTTCTAATTTTTTCTACCCTCTAGACCGACGAAGGAGGGCAAGTACTAACTGCATCCACATTGATGAAGGATCCGGCGGCCTCTGGCCTCGTCTCCATCGAAGAAGCACTGAGGTGAAGGCCACCGAAACCCTAGCCACAATGTTTCCACGAATGAGAAGTAACCTATTGTGTGGCTGTTTCCACCCTCCAGTGAAGACGACGGTGCCGTTCATGAATGGGGTCACACTCTGGAGCTACATGGCGGGCGTCTAAAGCTATTTTTGCCATTTAAAGAGTTTTCTGCCGAATCAGAAGGAAATCAAATGGACTCGGAAGGAAATCGGTCAAACAATTGTGCACAAGGGTGCATCTTGGAATGGCAAACAATGTTGCTAAAGGAAGTTTTCATTTTCTTTGGACGTAAAATTTCATTTTCCATTTATGGCCTTGTCTACACCTATACAAGACACATAGGCGAAATTGTTGAGTTTTCTGCCCAGTCACCTCTATTTAAGCCTATGACCTTCTTAATTTTCTCATGGAGGACCTACAATGCGGGCATAAATAGAGCTACACATGCCAGTGACCAATTTGGGCAATGAGATTATGACCTTCTTGATATAGATGGTCAAAATTTTATACGGTTTGGACCCTCTTAGACACCTCATGACCTTTTTGTAGATTTTAGTCATAGATCTATGACCAATAAAACCGTCGTCAATATTTTTTTGTCATAAACGAGCTTATTTCTTGTGGTGTTGAAAAGCACTACAAATGAACTATGAATACGTTGAAAGTTGGCATGGTATCATCATTTCACCCACATAGCATGTGCTAAAAAGTTGAGAGGGTTGCGGTAAAAACTGGATGCAATTTGTGTATAAATCGGACAATCTCTTTCGAAGCATGTGGATTTCTTACGAAAACACATCTGTTACAAAAGGCATTTCATATTTTTGAACTTATTGGAACTCAAGACTTTTTGTGTGTTCAAAATGCACCATTCAAGGCCACATCATCAATTTTAAACACTTTCTGAGTTCATTGGGTATTTTTCATGCACTTACTGATTTTTTTCAATTAAATGGCCCAGAAATTGAAAAGCACTACAAATGAACTCTGAATAGGTTGAAAGTTGGAATGATATCATCATTTCACCCACATAGAATGTGCTAAAAACTTGAGAGGGTTGTGGCAAAAACTGGATGCACTTCGTGTATAAATCGGACAATCTCTTACGAAGTATGAGGGTTTATTACGAAAAAACATCTGTTACAATAGGGATTTCATTTTTTTGAACTTATTTGAACTCAAGAATTTTTGTGCATTCAATATGCATCATTCAAGGCCACATCATCAATTTTCAACACTTTCTGAGTTCATTTGGTATTTGTCATGCATTTACTGATTTTTTTGAGCTAAATGGCCCAGAAATTGAAAAGCACTACAATTGAACTCTGAATAGGTTGAAAGTTGGCATGGTATCATCATTTCACCCACATAGCATGTGCTTACAAGTTGAGAGGGTTGCGGCAAAAACTGGATGCACTTTGTGTACAAATCGGACAATCTCTTTCAAAGTATCAGGGTTTCTTACGAAAACACATCTGCTACAAAAGGGATTTCATTTTTTGAACTCAAGACTTTTTGTGTGTTCAAAATGCACCATTCAAGGCCACATCATCAATTTGCCACACTTTCTGAGTTCATTTGGTATTTTTCATGCATTTACTGATTGTTTTGAGCTAAATGGCCCAAAAATTGAAAAGAACTACAAATGAACTCTGAATAAGTTGAAAGTTGGCATGGTATCATCATTTCACCGACATAGCATGTGCTAAAAAGTTGAGAGGGTTGCGGCAAAAACTGGGTGCACTTCGTGTACAAATCGGACAATCTGTTTCGAAGTATGAGGGTTTCTTACGAAAACACATCTCTTACAAAAGGGATTTCATTTTTTGAACTTATTTGAAGTCTAGACTTTTTGTGTGTTCAAAATGCACCATTCAAGGCCACATCATCAATTTTCAACACTTTCTGAGTTCATTTGGTATTTTTCATGCATTTACTGATTTTTTCAGCTAAGTGGCCGAGAAATCGAAAATCACTACAAAGGAACTCTTAGTAGGTTGAAAGTTGTCATGGTATAATCATTTCACCCACAAAGCATGTGCTAAAAAGTTGAGAGGGTTGTGGTAAAAACTGGATACACTTCGTGTACAAAAGTTCCGAGGTGGGAAATGCACGATATCAATTCGAAAGTAGCAATGAAGTTAGAAAGGGCTAAACCATTCAAAATTTGAAACTATAATGGCTCAAACAGAAACTAGACATATATAAATTTGTCCAAACAGTACATAATGATACTAGTCCAAACAGGACATAATAATATCTAGCATAGATATATATACAAGTGTTCGCCATTGTGAACACTACTCGTCTGAATCGTCTGAATCAGAATGTCCACCTGCTCTGAGGTGATGTCGGCCATAGTTGACGACTCGAATCTTGCAGTAGAACTCGTATGAAATGTATGTATCTTTTGCTTCATACTCAATGTTGATACGATCAAGTGGGGTCTTCTCCAAAATTCTGTGCTGAGACTTTGGGAATTTGGCCTTCATATCAGCATACTCTTCGTCGATCAAGGCGACTGCCATATGAGCCATCGAAGTTCTCTCATGTCGAAGCCTGAATTCCTGTTGGAGATCAATGAGGCAATTAGCTGGTATCTCAATACCGAAGTTGTGCCTCATCTTCAGCTTGTTGTTCGTTATGTCAACGGTAGCAAAAGTGATGCCGCTGCGAAGGAAGTCGATGAGTTCTGGACAATGCTTGTCACTACTGCAACAACAACAAATGAAAATGGAACAAATGTTACATACTGCTGCAACAAGGAAAACTATTTCACTACAACTAATGAGAAAATTATCTTTAGGATTCAAATGGAACATATTGCTATCCTATGCAATTTTCATATCCTATGAATTGATCAAGAAACCGTAAATTAACTATGATATCCAATGGAACAAGCTAGATATATATTCTCCCATGGTTTTGCAAATATGCAACAAGCTAGACATATTGCATATTGATATCCAATGGAACCTAGAGAGATCACTAGCTATCCAATGGAACCTAGAGATATCACTAGCTATATGCAATTTTGATAACTATGACATATCATATTGCTATCCAATGGAACCTAGATAGATCACTAGCTATATGCAATTTTCATAACTATGACATATCATATTGCTATTCAATGGAACCTAGAGAGATCACTAGCTATATGCAATTTTCATAACTATGACATATCATATTGCTATCCAATGGAACCTAGAGAGATCACTAGCTATATGCAATTTTCATAACCTTGGATCAAAGAACGCCTCATAAAATTGTTTCACTACAACTAAAGAGAAAGTGATCTTTATAGGATTCCAAAATCGAACATATTGCTATCGGTCTGATGCAATTTTCATATGCTATGAATTGATCAAGAAACCCGCAATTAACTATCCAATGGAACATATATAGAAACTGCATATTGCTATCCAATGGAACCTAAAGAAATCACTATATATATATATATATATATATATATATATATATATATATATATATATATATATATATATATATGCAATTTTCATAACCTTGTATCAAAGAAAGCCTCAAAACATACCTCGCCCATTGGAAGATCAAGACATGGTGTTTGAAACATAGGTGGATGACGACAACACCTCGTTGATCGGCCGTGTACTCCAGATCAAGCCCCAAGAACTTCTCATGATCCACCGCGGTGTCAAGCCATCGTTCCTTCAAATGTCTAAGAAAATGCAGCACCTCCCTGCTCTCGTTCGTGTACACGACATCGAGATTGTTGTTGCCATGTGCGAGCCCCTCTGTGAAGCAAGTTGGCATGGTGGAAGAAGAGAAGGGAAGAAGAGAGGGGAAGAAGAGAGCGAGAGAGGAGAAGAATAGAGAAATGGTGACATACTTTGCTTCGGTTGTGCTTTTGCGAAGCAGGAGGCAAACCGTTTGGGCCTTTAGTCCCGGGTTGAGCCACTAACCGGGACTAAAGGGTGATACGAACGGTTGCCACCACCCCTTAGTGGGATACGGACGGTCCACCTGGTCCCGGTATGATCCATCAACCAGGACTAAAGGGGGATACGAACGGTCCCTGCGTATTAGTCCCGGTTCGTATCTGGAATCGGGACCAAAGTGTTGACACGAACCAGGACCAATGGACCATGATGCCTCATAACCCACTATTATAGGGGATCGCAACAGTTTTCGAGGGTAGAGTATTCAACCCAAATTTATTGATTCGACTCAAGGGGAAGCCAAAGAATATTCTCAAGTATTAGCAGCTGAGTTGTCAATTCAACCACACCTGAAAGATTTAGTATCTGCAACAAAGTATCAGTAGCAAAGTAGTGTGATAGCAGCAGTAGTAACAGTAACCAGTCGCAGTAGAGTAACAGGAGTAGCAACAGAGTAACAGTAGCAGCAGTGACAGAAGTAGCAGCAAAGTAACATAGCAAGGACCAGTAGGAAAATACTCGTAGGCATTGGATCGGTGATGGATGATTATGCCGGATGCTATTCATCATGCAACAGTTATAACACGGAGAGATATGTAACTAGCTCCAATTCGTCAATGTAATGTAGGCATGTATTCCGTATGTAGTCATACGTGCTTAGGGAAAAGAACTTGCATGACATCTATTGTCCATCCCTCCCGTGGCAGTGGGGTCCTAATGGAAACTACGGGATATTAAGGTTCTCCTTTTAATAAAGAACCGGACCAACGCATTAACACGGGGTGAATACATGAACTCCTCATACTATGGTCATCTCCGGGAGTGGTTCCGGCTATTGTCACTCCGGGGTTGCCGGGTCATAACACATAGTAGGTGACTACAACTTGCAAGATAGGATCAAGAACACACATATATTGGCGACAACATAATAGGTTCAGATCTGAAATCATGGCACTCGGGCCCTAGTGACAAGCATTAAGCATGGCAAAGTAGTAGCAACATCAATCTCAGAACATAGTGGATACTAGGGATCAATCCCCGTCAAAACTAACTCGATTACATGATAGATCTCATCCAACCCATCACCGTCCAGCAAGCCTACGATGAGATTACTCACGAACGGTGAAGAGCATCATGGAATTGGCGATGAAGGAAGGTTGGTGATGACGATGGCGACGATTTCCCCTCTCCGGAGCCCAGAACGGACTCCAGATCTGCCCTCGAGATGAAGAATAGGAGGTGGCGACGCCTCCGTATCGTAAAACGCGATGACCTCTTTTCCTTGATTTTTTCCGGGCGAGACGGACTAAATAGAGCTGAGATTGGAGGCGGTGGAGCGTTGTGGGCCCCACAAGCCTGCCAGGCGCGGCTAGGGGGCCCGCGCCTGGTGGGCTTGTGGGCTCCACCCTCCACATCCTCCGCTGATTCTTGCGCCAGTATTTTTTATATATTCGAGAAAAATTCTCCGTAAATTTTCAGGTCATTCCGAGAACTTTTCTTTCTGCGCAAAAACAACACCATGGCAATTCTGCTGAAAACAGCGTTAGTCCGGGTTAGTTCCATTCAAATCATGCAAATTAGAGTCCAAAACAAGGGCAAAAGAGTTCGGAAAAATAGATACGACGAAGACGTATCAACTCCCCCAAGCTTAAAGCCTTGCTTGTCTTCAAGCAATTCAGTTGACAAACTGAAAGAGACAAAAGAAAAACTTTTACGAACTCTGTTTGATCTTGTTGTTGCAACTATGTCTAACTCATAACCAGAATTTCAGCAAGCTCACAAGCTAACCACAAAAGAAAATGACATCTAGGTCTCACGGTAAACTCATATCAATGGCATAATCAACTAGCGAGCAAGTAATAAAAAGTCTCAAACGTCAACACTTCAATCAAACCAATCATGAAGAAGTACGAACAGATGGTATCTCGCTAGCTCTTTTTGAGACCGCAAAACATAAATGCAGAGCACCTTCAAAGACCTAGGGCTGACTAAACATTGTAACTCAAGGAAAAGAAGATACAGTCACAGTCATACTCATCACAGTTAAAAGCAAAGCATAAAAATGACAGAGGTGCTCTCTAATTGATGCTTTTATAAGAAGAGGATGACTCAACAGGAACATAAATAGACAGGCCCTTCGAAGAAGGAAGCATTGATTTGCAGAGGTGCCAGAGCTCAAGCTTTGAAAACAGAGATAATAATTTAGGGTGGCATGCTTTCATTCTCAACACAATGACCAAGAGTTCTCCCCATCTTCCACGCTACACATCCTATAGGCGGTTCCCAAACAGAAAAGTAAAGTTTTGACTCCCCCACCACTGATCAATCACACAACACGACTAGCTGAATACTCGGGTGCCGTCCATACCAACATGAATCCAGGGGGAGTTTTGTTTGCAATTATCTTTTCGATTTGAGCATAGAACTGGGAATTCCAATTACCGGCACCCTTTCTCGTGAATGATAGTGAATAAACACATATCGAGGATAACACGCCTAGCATGGAAGATACTGATAGCCCCCTGTCACCACATGAGCGGTTCGGGCATGCAAAAAAGATTATTTCTTGAAGGTTTAGAGAGTGCCACATTCAAATTTACTTGGAACGGCAGGTAGATACTACATATAGGTAGGTATGGTGGACTCATATGGAACAACTTTGGATTTATGGAAGTGGATGCACAAGCAGTATTCCCGCTTAGTACAAGTGAAGGCTAGCAAAAGGCTGGGAAGCGACCAACTAGAGAGCGACAACAGTCATCAAAATGCATTGAGATTAACCAACAATGAGTGCAAGCATGAGTAGGACATAAATCACCATGAACAAGAATATCATAGAGGCTATGTTGATTTTGTTTCAACTACATGCGTGAACATGCGCCAAGTCAAGCCACTTGAAACATTCAAAGGAGGATACCATCCTATCATACTACATCATAGTCATCTCAAAATTCATGTTGGCATCCAAGACAAACCATTATAAGCTCCTAGCTAATTAAGCATGGCATCAGAAACTATGATCTCTAAGTTATCATTGCAAACATGTTTCTCTCACAACAAAGCTAAATCAGGAATGATGAGCTAGTCATATTTACAAAAACAAAATAGATCGAGTTCATACCAGCTTTTCCAGGCTCAGTCACTTCATCATATATCGTCATTATTGCCTTTCACTTGCATGACCGAATGATGTGAACAATAATAAGAGTGTTCGTGCATTGGACTAAAGCTGAAATCTGCAAGCAAACACAAAGGAGAAGACAAAGTAATATGGCTCTTTAACAGGTAAACAGATATGCATGCGAGAGCCACTAAATATTGTAACCATGGTCTTCTACTTTGACCCAAAGAAAAAGAAAATTATTTACACGGAAAAGCTCCCAACAAGCAAAATAAGAAAAGGAAAATCTTTTGGGGTTTTCTCAAACTAGACAGACAAACGAGAAAAAGAAAATAAACTAGCATGGATGATACAGTGGCAAAGTGTGAACACCGACGAACAAAGTGAAAGCATAAGCAAGAATGTAAAGTCGGTGAGAAACACATACCCCCCAAGCTTAGGCTTTTGGCCTAAGTTGGTCTACTCCCATGGAGGGAAATAACCAGTTTCGGGGCACTCCGGAGTGGACTGAGGATGCCACTACTGTGTGAGCTCCTCTGGCTCCCACTGATAAACTAGCGTCTGGTACTCTACTGGTGGCTCGGGCACGGGCACCTGTGGTTGGGCTGAGCCGCAATATGTGTAGATGTCCGAGGGCATAATGATGTACCTGCCTGCATGAAGATTGAACAAAGAAGGAGCAGGCAAAGTAATAGTCCCACGAGTACCCTGAGTAAATACCAGGTTATAAATCATCCTTCTATTTATATCTCAATCAAGAAAGTAATGGCGAACCATGCTATCATAATCTAGATATCTCTCGGGAAGAAGAATCTCTTCTTCCTCGTCCAGTCTAATAGGTATCTCAAAATGTCTAGCAAGACGAGTAGCATAGATACCTCCATAGACAATGCCTTTGGAACGGTTCGTGTTCAACCGTTGAGCTACTATAGCGCCCAAGCTATAAGTTTTGTCATTATAAAGGGCTTCGCGCAAGATCGCAAGATCTGGGGAGCTAAGGGACCTAACTTTCCCACGACCAATCAAACATCTTCCCACAAATAATGAGAAGTACCGAAGCACGGGAAAATGCATGCTAGCAGTTCTAGCGCAAGACACTCCTCTCTCCTCTGCTACAGCAATTGTATCGATGAAAGCCTCCAAGTCCCATGAATGAGGTTCATGAATATCCCCAACATAAGGTAATTTGCAAACATTGCAAAAATCCTGGAGTGACATGCGTTGGGGGATATCATATAATTTGAACTCAACCATAGGAGGATTCTTCCTTGGATAGAAATTAAAGCTTTGCACGAAAATATTGGTGAGGAGGAGGTATTGCGGACACTTATCTTCAACGAAGGCTGTAAGGCATGCGTTCTCCACCAAGTGATAAAAGTCCTCATAAAGTCCGGCGGCGCGTAAGAACAAATCGCTTGGCCATTCGCAAGCTCGAACTTCTGCAACTCGAGGGACCGGATACTTGGGCTTCTTTTCATTTCCATCATCCTTGGGGTCACGGCTTGAAGAGCCTCTTAAGAACCTCCTCATCTTTTCCATTTTCTATCTCTGAAAATTTCTGAAATTTTTAGTGACTCTAAGGAAAAGTGAACAAGGCTCAACAAAACTCATAGCAACTACTCCCACAAGTGCCTAGAGGTCATATTACGCATCCAAACTACTTGGGACCAGCTAAAATTAGCATGCAAAGCTCAATAACAAGGTCACCAAGGCAGAAAAAATACGCGAAGTATAAGGCACTAGAGCAAAAACTAATTGGACCAATGGAGGAGTCACTTACCAATTTGTAATTTCCCCAAAACAGTTCGGAGAATGGTGCTTTGAGCAAGGAGATCGAAAATCACAGCAAGAAGAGCAAGAACACAGGTTTGAGCTACGAAACGATTTTTTCTGGAGGTAGGAGAAGCAGATGGGAGATAGAATGAGTGGAGGGGGTGCACGTGGGCCCCACAAGCCTGCCAGGCGCGGCCACGGGGGGTGCCTGCGCCTCCAAGGCTTGTGTCCCACTAGTGCAGCCCCAGACTAGCTCTTCGTCTCAGTATTTTTCAAAAATTCCAGAACAAATCATACTTGATTTTCCCGGCATTCGGAGAACTTTTATTTTCGGGGTACTTTTCTGCGGGACGCTAAAACAGAAAACACGGAAAACTAAACTAAATCTATCATTTTTCTTCTAAGCAACCGAAGGTGAAAGCTTGGAACAGAGGTTTGTGACTCCTCGATTCATCCATCTCATGGTCATCGAAAGAAATCCGTCAATGAGGTTGATCAAGTCTCCTTGACAAACCTTTTCGAATCGCAAAAGAGAACGGAGAATTTTCGAATAGCCACTAGGTTACGTCAATGGGGATGTGTATCTCCCCAACAAGCAAATCATACTTCATCTTGACAGTAGGTATAGGGCATTCAAAGCTCCCAATAAGAATCGATGAAGTTTTTTCAATAGCATTGATGTAATGTACTCGGTATTGTTTCTTTGGAAAGTGCACCGTATGCTCATTACCGTTGACATGGAAAGTGACATTGCCTTTGTTGCAATCTATAACAGCCCCTGCAATGTTTAAAAAGGGTCTTCCGAGGATGACCGCCATGGCATCATCCTCGGGGATATCCAGAATAACAAAGTCTGTTAAGATAGTGACATTTGCAACCACAACTGGCACATCCTCGCAAATGCCGATAGGGAAAGCAGTTGATTTGTCGGCCATTTGCAGAGATTTTAGTGGGTGTAACCTTATCCAGTTCAAGTCTACGATAAAGAGAAAGAGGCATAACACTAACACCGGCTCCAAGATCGCATATCGCAGTTCTAACGTAGTTGCCTTTAATGGAGCAAGGTATAGTGGGCACACCGGGATCACATAGTTTATTAGGAGTTCCACCCTTGAAGGTATAATTAGTGAGCATGGTGGAAATCTCAACCTCAGCTATCCTCCTTTTATTAGTCACAATATCTTTCATGTACTTAGCATACGGAGACATTTTGAGCATATCTGTCAAACGCATTTGCAGAAAGACAGGTCTGATCATTTCAACAAATCGCTCAAAATCCTCATCATCCATTTTCTTGGATGGTTTGGGAGGAAAGGGCATGGGTTTCTGAACCCATGGTTCCCTTTCTTTACCATGCTTCCTAGCAGCTAAGTCATTCTTATCGTATCTCTTATTCGTAGGCTGTGGGTTATCAAGATCAACTGTTTCAATCTCCACATCCTTATCATTGCTAGGTTGAGCATCATCATGAATATCACTATTGATATTATCATTAGGCTCATGTTCATCACCAGATTGCGTTTCGGCATCAGAGACAGAGACATCGTTTGGACTCTCAGGTGTAGCAGCAACAGGGTTGCTAGCGTGCAAGTTCCTATCATCTTTCTTCTTCTTTCTAGGATGACTAGGTGCATCAGTGCTAACTGCTTGAGAATCTTGTTCAATTCTCTTAGGATGACCCTCATGATACAAAGGTTCCTAAGTCTTTCTACCGCCTCTAGTGACGACTCTAACATAATTGTCATTCAACTCATTGAGCAAGTTATTTTGAGCCTTCAGTACTTGTTCTACCTAAGTAGTAACCATAGAGGCATGTTTACTCAAAAGCTTAAGATCATTGACGTTTCTGTCCACACAAGCACTTAAATGACTAAGCATACGAGCATTCTGTTCCAATTGTCTGCTGACATAATCATTGAAACTTTGTTGTTTGACAACAAAGTTATCAAATTCATCCAGGCATAAGCTAGCAGGCTTATCAAAAGGAATATCACTGTCATAGAATCTACGCAGAGAATTTACTTCTACTACCTGTATCGGGTTATCAAGACCATGGATCTCTTCGATAGGTGGTAGATTTTTGACATCTTCAGATTTAATGCCTTTCTCTTTCACAGATTTCTTAGCTTCTTGCATATCTTCAGGACTGAGGAATAGGATACCTCTTTTCTTCGGAGTTGGCTTCGGAGGTGGTTTAGGAATAGTCCAAGCATTATCATTGCACAAGAAATTATTCAATAGGATCTCAGCTTGTTCTACAATTTGTTCCCTAAAAACACAACCGACACAACTATCTAGGTGGTCTCTAGAAGCATTGGTAAGTCCATTATAGAAGATATCAAGTATTTCATTCTTCTCAAGAGGGTGATCAGGAAAATCATTTAGTAGCTGGACGAGCCTCCCCCAAGCTTGTGGGAGACTCTCTTGTTCTACTTGTGCACAGTTGTATATTTCCTGCAAGGCAGCTTGCTTCTTATGGGCAGGGAAATATTTTTCAAAGAGGTAGTAGACCATATCCTGGGGGCTACGCACACAACGAGGAGCAAGAGAAGTGAACCAAGTCTTAGCATCATCCTTTAGCGAGAAAGGAAACAACCTGAGGATATAGTAGTGATCTTTTCCTCACTCGTGAATAGGGTGGCTATATCGTGCAGTTTGGTAAGATGGGCTACAACCATTTCACACTCATAACCGTTAAAAGGGTCAGATTCGACCAGAGTGATTAACTCAGGGTCGACAGAGAATTCATAATCCTTGTCGGTCACAAAGATAGGCGAAGTAGCAAACTTCGGGTCGTATTTCATCCTAGCGTTCAGAGATTTTTCTTTCCACTTGCGCAGTAAGTTCTCAACATCATAGCTTTCCTTACAAGCAAGAAAGTCCTCAGCTATCTCTCCCTCCATAACATAACACTCAGGCATATCAGGCAATTCATATCTAGGAGAGCTAGTTCTAGCAGGCAAAATAGCAGGTTTTACTTCAATAGTATCACCAGTTTCAGAAGTATCATCACATCTAGCAGCAACTCTAGCAATTTGTGCATCAAGGAATGCACCAAGGGGCAAAGCAGTATCAAGCATAGCATTATCAGGCAAAGTAGTATCAAGCATAGCATCATCATGCAAAGCAGTATCAAGCATAGCATCATCATAAGCATCATGGGCAGCAGAAGTAGCATCATCAAGCACAGGCAACATATCAAGATTTCTAGCAGGAGGTGGTGTCGCAAACTTACTCATAACTGAAGGTGAATGAAGTGCAGAGCTAGATGGCAGTTCCTTACCTGTCCTCGCAGTTGAGGGCAAGACTTTAGTTCTTGGACCTTTCGGATTCCTCAGAGTAATCAGTAGACGTAAATCCCAAGTGACTCAGAGAATATAGTTGTGCCTCCCCGGCAACGGCGCCAGAAAATAGTCTTGATAACCCACAAGTATAGGGGATTGCAATAGTTTTCAAGGATGGAGTATTCAACCCAAATTTATTGGTTCGACTCAAGGGGAAGCCAAAGAATATTCTCAAGTATTAGCAGCTGAGTTGTCAATTCAATCGCACCTGAAAGATTTAGTATTAGCATCAAAGTATCAGTAGCGAAGTAGTGTGATAGCAGTAGTAGCAACAGTAACCAGTAGCAGCAGAGTAACATCAATAGCAACAGAGTAACAGTAACAGCAGTGACAGCAGTAGCAGCAAACTAACGTAGCAAAGACCAGTAGGAAAAGACTCGTAGGCATTGGACCGGTGATGGATGATTATGTCGGATGCTATTCATCATGCAACAGTTATAACACGAAGAGATATGTAACTAGCTCCAGTTCATCAATGTAATGTAGGCATGTATTCCGTATGTAGTCATACGTGCTTAGGAAAAATAACTTGCATGACATCTATTGTCCATCCCTCCCATGGCAGCGGGGTCCTAATGGAAACTATGGAATATTAAGGTTCTCCTTTTAATAAAGAACGAGACCAACGCATTAACACTTGGTGAATACATGAACTCCTCATACTATGGTCATCTCCGGGAGTGGTTCCGGCTATTGTCACTTCGGGGTTGCCGGGTCATAACACATAGTAGGTGACTACAACTTGCAAGATAGGATCAAGAACACACATATATTGGCGACAACTTTATAGGTTCAGATCTGAAATCATGGCACTCGGGCCCTAGTGACAAGCATTAAGCATGGCAAAGTAGTAGCAACATCAATCTCAGAACATAGTGGATACTAGGGATCAATCCCCGTCAAAACTAACTTGATTACATGATAGATCTCATCCAACCCATCACCGTCCAGCAAGCCTACGATGAGATTACTCACGAACGGTGAAGAGCATCATGGAATTGGCGATGAAGGAAGGTTGGTGATGACGATGGCGACGATTTCCCCTCTCCGGAGCCCATAACGGACTCCAGATCTGCCCTCCAGATGAAGAACAGGAGGTGGCGGCACCTCCGTATCGTAAAACGCAATGAACTCTTCTCCTTGATTTTTTTCCGGGCAACACGGAGTAAATAGAGCTGAGATTGGAGGTGGTGGAGCGTTGTGGGCCCCACAAGCCTGTCAGGCGCGGCCAGGGGGGCCGCGCCTGGTGGGCTTGTGGGCTCCACGCTCCACATCCCCCGCTGATTGTTGCGCCAGTATTTTTTGTATATTCTAGAAAAATTCTCCATAATTTTTCAGGTCATTCCGAGAACTTTTATTTCTGCGCAAAAACAAGACCATGACAATTCTGCTGAAAACAGCTTTAGTCTGGGTTGGTTCCATTAAAATAATGCAAATTAGAATCCAAAACAAGGGCAAAAGAGTTCGGAAAAGTAGATACGACGGAGACGTATCAATGCCCGCCTGGCGCCCTGGCCTCACGAACCGGGACCAATGACACCATAGGTCCCGGTTTGTGGGTGAACCGAGACTAATGGGATTTCTTCAAGTGGACCACAGCCCTGGTTTCTACTAGTGATTCAGGTTCCGGAATAGTTTCGGGGTTTTCCGATATTGTATCAGGAGTGCCGAAAGGCTTCTAGGGGTCCACCGGGAGGCGCCCACCCACCCCGGGGGGCACATGGGCCTAAGAGGTGGCGCACCAGCCCCAGGTAGGCTGGTAAGCCGACCCCAATAGGGCCCATGCGCCCACGGGTAGATGGGTGGAGGTGCCTTGGTGGAGGAGGAGTCCTCCCTAGGGTGTCCACCTCCTCCCTTATGGGAGGTGGACTCCTCCCTAGGTTCGACCGACCCACCCTCCTGGGAGGAGTGGCCAAGGCTGACCCCTACCTACCCCTTCCTCCTATAAATAGAGAGAGGGAGAGGGAGGCAGCCAAGACAAAATTGCTTGACGGTGCCCTACCTCTCTCTCTCTCTCTCATAGTAATTCTCCACCATAGCGATCACAGCTGAAATTGCACCACCACCGCCGCCACCACGCCATTGTGTTGTCGGAGTACTCAACCTCTAGTTCACCATCACTCGCTGGATCGAGGAGGTGAAGGCGTCATCGAGTTGTGCGTGTGTTGAACATGGAGGTGCCGTCCGTTCGGCGCCTGATCTATCACGAAGACGTTCCACTACATCAACCGCGCTCTTTAACGCTTCTGCTTAGCGATCTAAAAGGGTATATTGATGCAATCTCTCCTCTCATAGATGTTCATCTCCTACACCGATCTTGGTGAAGCATAGGAATTTTTTTGTTCCCATGCAATATTTCCCAACAACAACATGCATATAACTGCAAGTGTCGCACGACACACACTAAACAACAAGCCTGTCAACATGGACATAGTTGCAAGCATCACACCTCGAGCACAACTGCAAGCACCACAATACACATGCAACTTCAAGGGTGGTCATATAGATGTGTAACTGTGAGTAATTCTTCTTTTATCACGAGACATGTAACCGCAAGCGTTATAACTCTATTGCAACTGCACGGGCACAAAGTCAATGCAACTGAGGTCGAGAGGGAGGTTCTCGGGGTGAGTTGCATGTCCATCACTAGAGATACAACTGCAAGTATTATAACCCGACCGCAGCTGCATGACCACAAAGAGTTTATAATTGACGTCGGTCGGGGGTTGTCGGGCTAGTTGCATGTCCAACACTAGACATGTAACTATAGACATTGTAACTCGGCTGCAATTGCACTGGGCGCAAAGAGACCGCAACTAGGATCAAGACGTATGTTTTAGGGCTAGTTGCGCCCAACACTAGACATGCAATTGCAAAGATTATAAATCGATTGCAATTTCACTCGGGGCAACAGACTTCAACTGGGGTTGGGGCCCGTGTTGTCGGGCCAGTTGCATCTCCAACATTAGACATGCAACTTCAAACATTGCAACTCGACTGCAATTGCAAGGGATGCAAAGAGACTGCAACTTGGGTCGGGAATGGGGTTTGTCGGGCCAGTTGAATGTCCACGAGTAGACATGCAACAACTGCACGAGTCATAGTTTTATATTTTTTGTTGTTGTTATTTGTTTTATATTTTTCTTATTTTAGTGATAGGTCTGTGAGTCGCATGAGGCAAACCTGTCCGTAACAGCCAACTATCACCACACATGTAATTAGCACAATGCTGCGACTACATACGTCACAACACACACGTAATTGCATGCGATACAGAGCATTTTTAACTAGGTTAACTTAGTGTTTTTCAGGTAATTTTGAAAATCGGAAATGATAATAAGAAGGAACAACGAAAAGCAAAAAAGTATTAAAAGTAATTCTAGCCGCATGCAAAATTTACAACACTGCATTTTTATCCATCGGGCCATAATAATGCTGCACCTATACAAGCCCAATCGAGCTATGTGTATACATGAATTAATCAATAAATTAAAACCTTTTAAGCTGGACGTGAGCTGGAGTTTGAATAAAAAGGAAAAGGAAATGGAACGAGTCAACAACAGTCGTGAAAAGTCTAAGGAAAAATATACATTTGTGTTGTAGTGGCTGTAGCGGGATACCAACCGCCACTCAAGTGGCCCAACACCATAAATGTATTGGAAAAAAAACCGTATACACTCACGTGCCCAAGTCGATAAGCAAATTGAAACAATGAAACCAGCAACCAGCCCGTTGGCCCAAGGAACAAGAAACAAATTTGATGGTGGCCTACTAATGAAAACGGGCTGCAACAACAAAAGGTGATGTCAGCTGATGTCATATGAATGAGATCAAATTATACCTCATTTAGATGAGTTCTAGGCACTCTCGGTGTCAAAACCGGCGGCTCTCGGGTAGGGGGTCCCGATGGGTTGCACGAGACTAAAAAGACAATATTTACCGAGGTTCAGGCCCTCTTGAGGAGGTAAAACCATACGTCCTGCTTGATTATATTGATGGTGTATGAGGATTACAGAGTTGATCTACCTCGAGATTGTATGAGCTAAAACCCTAGATGAATCAACTTGCCTATGCGGATGAAACCCTCTCGTTTATATAGACATCAGGGGTGCCTAGGGTTACATATATACAACCGATCTCGAGTCGAGGGGAGAGGTGCCGACCTAGGCTACTAAACTTGGATGACACGCTAGTCTTCAGAGCTATCCTTCTTGAATACGAAGTCGTTATGCAGTTCGGTCTTCAATAGTTTAGCCCATATGGTCGACCCCTTAGTCGAGTACTCCCTGAGTAGCCCCCAAACTTGCATCCAACACCGATGTATATGGTCTTCGGTAGCTTCTTGCCTCCAGAGTGATCGGATTGCGAGGCGAGCTCCTCCATCCGCTCTGATTTGTAGAATGACGATCCAGTCATTGACCAATTCTCGATTATTGAAGTGCCGCGAGGCCCACGACCTCCAACCTTTCCGCTCGAGAATCGATAGCAACACTCGCTTCCTATACGCATTAATGAAGACAAGCAATCTAGCAGTCCCTCACGGAACCGCTTCTTGTAACCGCGGGGGAAAACACTCTTTATAAACAGATCAAATCTGTTCTTGGGCGACCGTCACCCTACAGGCACCACCAAGAAAACCCTAAAGCCCCAGCACCTAGAGCCATGGCAGGTTCCTCCTCGCGACCTTTTGGCCCCCTCCCGGGAGATTGGGCAAGCCGTTCTATTTCCTTGCTCCAGTTGCACAATGTTTAAGTACAAAGGATATCTTCCAACATTGGATCTTGCGTCCACTCGTGCTGGATTGACCTCCGCTAACGGCGAGGCCTTCGAAGAGAATTTCCCTACCCCGCAAAAGGGCGAAAGGATCTGATTTGTTTCTTTCCTGCAGTGCGGTTTGGGCTTTCCGGTCCACCCCTTCCCGAGGGGCTTACTGGAGTTCTACGGGCTTCAGCTTCACAACCTCACCCTTGACTCAATCCTTCACATCTCAGGCTTCGTAGCCCTATGCAAGATGTTCTTTGGCTGCGAGCCCCACTCGGAACTATGAAGAAAATACTTCTGCCTCATTCCCTAAACTAGGGGAACGTCAATTCGGGAAGTGGGTGGAGCCAAAGTGTGGCGTATAGCCGGAACCGGATACCCGGTCGGGACTCCAAAGAAGGAAAACAACGAGTGGTCTTCAGAATGATTTTTATATCGAGGACATTCCTTTATTCGACCTAGTTCGGAGGGGTCATCCCCAATTCTCCAAGGTCTCCTTGAAGAAGTGGTTTAGCTGGCGGCCAGTCAGTACCTCCTAGGAAGAGAGCCCCAAAGTAAAGCGCCTAGCCGCCATTATGTGGTTACTTGTTCACAGTCGAGGTGATGGCCGCGGTAATTACCCGGTGTGTTCAACCACTCCAATAGCACACACACCCCTTGTGGCGCAACAACGGACAAGCGACACTACCCGTTCCAGACGATAGGGACCAGATAATCAAGAAGCTTTAGCGGCTATTTTGGCTGACCTCTTTAAGGGGGAAAAAGAGAGTTTCGCCCACCTTACTGTCAGGGACGGCTACTCGACATATAATCCCGTTGAATGGGTAAGTTTGATCATAAACCCACAGTATGGATGCTTATGCTTGGTTTTACCGATCAATAATCCCTAGCCTTTCTTAACAGACATGGAGGCGTTGGATTGAGAAGGTCGACTTTCCCGCCCCTCAACCCGAGAATTACTCCCGCGACGACGACCCCAGCTTCCATGAGGATCCGAAGATTTCAATCAACTTTGAGGATGGAGTATTTTACCAAGAAAGCATCAACGGACTCAAGGTGGCCCTTGAGGCTGACAATCCTGGGCCTCTTCCATCCTCCACACCAAACAAAAGGAAAACTAGTACTTTAAGAAGGAGAATAAGCGGCAAGACGAAGAGATTGAGAACTTGAAATTTCAATTGGTGCAAAACCATGATGAGAATCAAAAATTAAAGGGCGGCCTATTCTGTAAGTAAAATCCCAATCCTGGAATGTGATAATTCATTTTTTATTGTGTTGATCGTATGGATGTGCAATTCCATTTGACCAGGTCTCTTAAATGGTCGTCCCGAGGAAGAGGTGAGCTCTTTCGGGGGGGCTGTTGAAGGAGTTGTCCATTGTGCATAAGCGAGCTCGAAAAGCTATGAGGAGTATGGTCAAATCGCTATGGCTGAATGAAAGTCCTACGCAAGGAATGGCCGAGCTTGGCGAGCGTTTCAAAGGAGCCCGGAGTCGCTTCGAGCTGTGGAAGACTTGGGCCTGACGAGAAGCATCTCGGGAGGCGTGGGCTATGGTGAAGGCCCGCTTCATTCAATTGAATCCAGAGCACATGGCCCGGGTTGGGCCGACAGAGCCGGATGGCAAAGAGATTCCGCTTCATCTGGTTTATGACCAAGTGATGCCCGCCGTCCGTCTTTCACAAGAAGACTACGCCTTAGATGCTATAATAGATCATCTTGACCAGCCGCCTAGCGGGTGATTATATGTAATTTTTGTATTCGTGTATCAAGACACTTTCTTTCGTGTTTGAATATTCTGTCATTAACCGGCCATCGATTTCTACCCCCTGTCAATAACTGGGCAGTGTTCTATACTGTGTATCCTATGGTAACATGAACTAATTTCCAAGAACTCGGCAATCCGGCCATGTGGTGAGAACAGACACAAAGCACATGGTAGGATTATGTTATATTACAATGAGACGTACGAAACATCTTTCGAATAAAATAGTTCCTCCATGGGTTCCTTTCTTTGGGGTACTACGGAAAATGTAGGTGTTATAGCTATGTATCCGTGTAGTGCGGATATCTGCTATTTCGGGATCAATAACCCCCCTTTGAGGTGAAGATTGCTGATTATATGAACCTCATTCATATCCAACCAAGTTGTATCTTAGGAAACGCTAGCTTTCTGCTTCACCAGTATGTGGTACCTATTCGAACAAACCGGTCATAATAATCGCAGTGGTGTTCCCTTTACCTCCTAGCCAAACATTCGGGAATGTAGGAGGTAAGCACAGGAGTAAGGCAACCCAGCATTGCAAGAATCGTAAGTCCAATTGATGCAAATAGTGGCATAGAACAATATTCGATCGAGGCATATAGTACATAGAGATGTAGGATAAATAAATACTTTGGACGACTTCTCTATAGAAGCCCCCAGGTGAAATCGGGGTTAAACACTTTATTTTCATCAATATATTTCGATAAGTGCTTGAAGCAGTTCGGTTGATCGAACATATCCTGGGAAAATTTAAGTGATCCTACAAAAGTAAAACAAGAAAAACTTAAAAAAATAAAAAATGTAAGGTTATGAGAAAGGTAGCCACATTGGTCTAGCCGTAGAAACACCGAAGGCGAGCTGCATTCCATGGTTTTGGCTCGAGGTGATTATCCTGTGGGTGCGCAGGCGATAACCTCCTCCTATCACAACTTCAGAAATTATGAAAGGGCCCTCCCATTTGGGGTTAAGTTTATGCTTTTGCTTCTCTCGGAGGCGTAGGACGAGTTCGCCCACGTTGTATGCCTTTACGCGAACTTCTCTGCTTTGGTAGCGCCGAGGCCCGAGCTATAACGCGCTCACCTTCCAATGCGTTTAATTCGTCTTGCTGATCTTACTCGGCCCCTCTTTCCTCGTACATGCGCACCCGAGGCGCATCATGGATGATATCGCAAGGGAAGACCGCTTCGGCATCGTACACCATGAAAAATGGTGTGTCCCCTATTGCGAGATTTGGGGTGGTACGCAGCCACGCATGCCCCATAACACGAAGTCGGGCTCCTCCACCCAGTGGCAGTTGGATTATGTGAGAGATTGGACCAGCCGAGGTTTGATACCAGTCATAATGAGCCCATTGGCTCGTTTGACTTGTTCGTTTGTTTGGGGTGATATACAGAGGCATAATCGAGCATAATGCCCAAGTTTGCACCCCAATCTTTGACCTCCTCGGCGGTGAAATTAGATCCATTATCCGTTATTATGTTGTGCAGGACACCATAACGATGGACGATGCTGGATATGAATTCATTCACCGGCTTTGATTTGGCGGAGATTACAGGATTTTCTTCGATCCATTTAGTGAACTTGTCCACCGTAACTAGGAGGTATCTCTTTTTCTTGGTCCCCCTTTAAGTGGTCCAACCATGTCCAGCCGGAAGACCGCAAAGGGCCACGTGATCAGAATTGTCTGAAGAGCCATTGGGGGCATTGTTGGAAATATGCCCTAGAGGCAATGATAAAATAGTTATTATTATATTTCCTGTTACAAAATAATCGTTTATTATCCATGCTATAATTGTATTGAATGAAAACATAGATACATTTGTGGATACATAGACAAAACAATGTCCCTAGCAAGCCTCTAGTTGGCTAGCCAGTTGATCAATGATAGTCGAGGTTTTCTGACTATATGCAAGTGTTTGTTGGAAATATGCCCTCGAGGCAATGATAAATAGTTATTCTTATATTTCTTGTTTGAAGATAATTGTTTATTATCCATGCTATAATTGTATTGAATGAAAACATAGATACATGTGTGGATAAATAAACATAACAATGTCCCTAGCAAGCCTCTAGTTGGCTAGACAGTTGATCAAGGATAGTCAAGGTTTTCTGACTATGTGCAAAGTGTTGTTGCTTGATAACTAGTTCACATCATTAGGAGAATCATGTGATGGACTAGACCCAAACTATAAATGTAGCATATTGATCATGTAATTTTATTGCTATTGTTTTCTACGTGCCAAGTATTTGTTCCTATGACCAAGAGATCATATAACCCACTGGCACCGAAGGGATACCTTGTGTGTATCAAACGTCACAACGTAACTGGGTCACTATAAAGGTGCTCTACAGGTATTTCTGAAGGTGTCCGTTGGGTTAGTATGGATCAGGACTGGGATTTGTAACTCCGTGTGACGGAGAGGTATCTCGGGGCCCACTCGGTAATACAACATCACACACAAGCCTTGCAAGCAATGTGACTTAGTGTAAGTCACGAGATCTTGTATTACGAAACGAGAAAAGAGACTTGCCGATAACGAGATTGAAATAGGTATGCGGATACCGACGATCGAATCTCGGGCAAGTAACATACCGAAGGACAAAGGGAATGACATACGGGATTGCCTGAATCCTTGACACTCAGGTTCAACCGATAAGTTATTCGGAGAATATGTAGTATCCAATATGGGCATCCAGGTACCGCTATTGGATATTGACCGAGGAGTACCTCGGGGCATGTATGCATAGTTCTCGAACCCGCAGGGTCTGCACACTTAAGGTTCGGCGATGTTTTAGTATAGTTCAGTTATATGTGTGGTTACCGACTGTTGTTTGGAGTCCCGGATGACATCACGGATGTCACAAGGGTTTCCGAAATGGTCCGGAGACGAAGATTGATATATAGCATGACCTCATTTGATTGCCGGAAGGTTTTCGGGCATTACCGGGAATGTACCGGGAGTGACGAATGGGTTCCGGATGTTCACCGAGAGGGGGCCAACCCACCCGGGGAAGCCCATAGGCCCTAGAAGTGGTGCACCAGCCCTTGGTGGGCTGGTGGGACAGCCCAATAAGGCCTATGTGCAAGGGATAAGAAAATCAAAGAGAAAAAAAAAGAGGTGGGAAGGAAGGGAAGGACTCCACCTTCCAATCCTAGTTGGACTAGGATTGGAGGTGGACTCCTCCACCTCCTTGGCCGGCGCACCCTTGGGGTCTTGGAACCCAAGGCAAGCCTTCCCTCCCCTCCTCCTACATATAGTGGAGTTTTAGGGCTGATTTGGGACAACTTTTGCCATGGCAGCCCGACCAGAAACACCACGGTTTTTCCTCTAGATCGTATTTCTGCGGAGCTCGGGCGGAGCCCTGCAGGAGTAGATCCTTCACCACCACCGGAGCGCCGTCACGCTGCTGGAGAACTCATCTACTTCTCCGTCTTGCTTGCTGGATCAAGAAGGCCGAGATCATCGTTGAGCTGTACGTGTGCTGAACACGGAGGTGCCGTCCGTTCGGCACTAGATCGGAGCGGATCATGGGACGGACCGCGGGATGGTTCGCGGGGCGGATCGAGGGACGTGAGGACGTTCCACTACATTAACCGCATTTCTTAATGCTTCCTGCTGTGCGATCTACAAGGGTACATAGATCCAAATCTCCTCTCGTAGATGGACATCACCATGATAGGTCTTCGTGCGCGTAGGAAATTTTTTGTTTCCCATGCGACGTAACCCAACAGTGGCATCATGAGCTAGGTTCATGCGTAGATGTAATCTCGAGTAAAACACAAAGGGTTTTGTGGACGGTCATGTTCGATTTCCTGTCCTCCTTAGTCTTTTCTCAATTCGGCGGTATTATTGGATTGAAGTGGCCCGGACCGACATTATTCGTACGCTTACGAAAGACTGGTTTCATCGCTTGACATGCAACCTCGTTGCATAAAGATGACTGGCGGGTGTCGGTTTCTTTAACTTTAGTTGAATTGGTTTTGACCGAGGTGGTCCTTGGAGAGGTTAAATAGCAATTTGCAGATTTCCGTTGTGGTTTTTGCGTAAGTAAGATGCGATCTACTAGATACCCACTGCAACCACGTAAAACATGCAACAACAATTAGAGGACGTCTAACTTGTTTTTGCAGGTTATGCTTGTGATATGATATGGCCAATGACGTGATATGATATATTGGATGTATGAGATGATCATGTTGTAATAGTTAAATATCGACTTGCACGTCGATGGTACGACCACCGACAGGAGCCATAGGGTTGTCTTTAAACAAACATTTGTGCTTGCAGATGCGTTTACTATATTGCTACGATGTAGCTTTAGTAGTAATAGCATGAGTAGCACGACAACCACGATGGCGACACGTTGATGGAGATCATGATGATGGAGATCATGGTGTAGCGCCGGTGACAAAAAGATCGTGCCGGTGCTTTGGTGATGGAGATCAAGAAGCACATGATGATGGCCATATCATGTCACTTATGAATTGCATGTGATGTTAATCCTTTTATGCACCTTGTTTTTCCTAGAACGATGGTAGCATTATGAGGTGATCTCTCACTAAAATTTCAAGACAAAATTGTGTTCTCCCCGACTGTGCACCGTTGCTACAGTTCGTCGTTTTGAGACACCACGTGATGATCGGGTGTGATAGACTCAACGTTCACATACAACGGGTGCAAAATAGTTGCACACGCGGAACACTCGGGTTAAGCTTGACGAGCCTAGCATGTGCAGACATGGCCTCGGAACACATGAGACCTAAAGGTCGATCATGAATCATATAGTTGATATGATTAGCATAGGGATGCTTACCACCGAAACTATCCTCAACTCAGGTGATGATCAGACTTGAGCTAGTGGAATTGGATCATGAACCACTCAAATGACTAGAGAGATGTACTTTTTGAGTGGGAGTTTAGCAAGTAATTTGATTAGTTAAACTCTAATTATCTTGAACATAGTCTAAGTCCACATTGAAAATATTTGTGTTGTAAATCAATGGCTCACGCGACAGTCACCCTGAATTGTAATACGTTCCTAGAGAAAGCTAAGTTGAAAGATGATGGAAGCAACTTTGTAGACTGGGCTCGTAATCTTAAGTTGCTCCTGCAAGCTGGGAAGAAGGATTATGTCCTTACTGCTGCGCTAGGAGATGAACCACCCGCCACGGCTGACCAAGATGCTAAGAACGCTTGGTTAGCACGCAAGGAGGACTACTCAGTAGTTCAATGTGCAGTCTTGTCTGGTTTAGAGCCGGGACTTCAACGTCGCTTTGAGCATCATGGAGCATATGAGATGTTCCAAGAGTTGAAGTTTATTTTTTTAGAAGAACGCCCTGATCGAGAGGTATGAGAACTCCGATAAATTCAATGCTTGCAAGACGGAGGAGAATTCGTCTGTCAGTGAACATGTGCTCAAGATGTGCGGGTACTCAAACCGTCTAGCTGAGCTAGGGATTGAACTCCCGCAAGAGGCTATCATTGATAGAATTCTTCAATCACTGCCACCAAGCTATAAGAGCTTTGTGTTGAACTATAACATGCAAGGGGTGAACAAGTCACCCGGCAAGTTATTCACGATGCTGAAAGTCACAGAGTCAGAACTCCGTAAAGAGCATCAAGTGTTGATGGTGAATAAGACCACTAGTTTCAAGAGAAACGGCAAAGGAAAGAAGGGTAATTCAAAGAAGAGCGGCAAACCTGTTGCCAATCCGACGAAGAAGCTCAAAGCTGGACCTATTATTGCAAGGGTGTGGGTCACTGGAAGCGGAACTGCCCCAAGTATGTGGCTGATAAGAAGGCGGCCAAGGAAAAATTTGGTATATTCGATATACATGTTATTGATGTGTACTTAACTAGCTCTCGTAGTAGTACCTGGGTATTCGATACCGGTTCTTTTGCTCATATTTGCAACTCGAAACAGGAACTGTGGAATAAGCGAAGGCTGGCGAAGGATGAAGTGACGATGTGCGTGGGAAATGGTTCCAAGGATGCTGCAATCGCCATCGGCATAGTTTCACTTCAGTTACCATCAGGATTAGTTATGAACTTAAATAAATGTTATTTAGTGCCTGTGTTAAGCATGAACATTATATCTGGATCTTGTTTATTGCGAGACGGTTACTCGTTTAAGTCAGAGAATAATGGTTGTTCTATTTCTATGAGTAATATCTTTTATGGTCATGCACCCAATGTGAGAGGAGTGTTTTTATTGAATCTTGATAGTGATAATACACATATACATAACATTGAGACCAAAAGAGTTAGAGTTAACAATGATAGTGCCATATTTTTATGGCACTGGCGCTTAGGTCATATTGGTGTAAAACGCATGAAGAAACTCCATACTGATGGACTTTTGGAGTCACTTGACTTTGTTTCACTTGACACGTGCGAATCATGCCTCATGGGCAAGATGACTAAGACTCCGTTCTTCGGAACAATGGAGCGTGCAAGTGACTTGTTGGAAATCATACAAACGATGTGTGTGGTCTGATGAGTGTGGAGGCACGCGGCGGATATCGTTATTTTCTCACCTTCAGTAACGATTCGGGTAGATATGGTTATGTCTACTTGATGAAGCACAAGTCTGAGACGTTTGAAAAGTTCAAACAATTTCAGAGTGAAGTCGAAAATCATCGTAACAAGAAGATCAAGTTCCTACAGTCTGATCGTGGGGGTGAATATTTGAGTTTCGAGTTTGGTGCTCACTTAAAACAATGTGGAATAGTTTCAAAGTTGACACCGCCTGGAACACCACAGTGTAATGGTGTGTCCGAACGTTGTAATCGTACTTTATTAGAGATGGTGTGATCTATGATGTCTCTTACTGATTTGCCGTTATCATTTTGGGGTTATGCATTAGAAACAGCTGCATTCACTTTAACTAGGGCACCATCAAAATCCGTTGAGACGATGCCATACAAACTATGGTATGGCAAAAGACCAAAGTTGTGGTTTCTTAAAGTTTGGGGATGTGATGCTTACGTCAAACAGCTTCAGCCTGAAAAGCTGGAACCCAAAGCGGAAAAGTGCGTCTTCATAGGTTACCCGAAAGAGATAGTTGGGTATACCTTCTATCTCAAAACCGAGGACAAAGTGTTTGTTGCTAAAAACGAAGCTTTTCTTGAGAAGGAGTTTATCTCGAAAGAATTGAGTGGGAGGATGATAGAACTTGATGAGGTTGTCGAACCTCTAATTCCTCTTGATGGTGGCGCAGGGCAAGGGGAAACCCATGTTGCTGCGGCACAGGTTGAGGAACAAGTTGATGATGATGATCATGAAACTTCGGATCAAGTTACTGTCGGACCTCGCAGGTCGACAAGATCATGTACTGCTCCCGAGTGGTACAGTAATCCTGTCTTAACAATTATGTTGTTGGATAACAATGAACCTGCGAATTATGAAGAAGCAATGGTGGGCCCGGATTCCAACAAATGGCTGGACGCTATGAAGTCCGAGATAGGATCCATGTACGAGAACAAAGTGTGGACTTTAGAAGTACTACCTAAAGGCCGCAAGGCTATTTAGAACGAATGGATCTATAAGAAGAAGACAGACGCAGACGGTAATGTGACCATTTATAAAGCTCGACTTGTGGCAAAGGGTTTTTCACAAGTTCAAGGAATTGACTACGATGAGACTTTCTCACCGGTAGCGATGCTTAAGTCTGTCCGAATCATGTTAGCAATAGCTTCCTTTTACGATGAGGAAATGTCGCAGATGGATGTCAAAACGGCATTCCTTAACGGTTTTCTTAAGGAAGAGTTGTATATGATGCAACCCGAAGGTTTTGTCGATCCTAAGAATGCTGACAAAGTGTGAGAACCTGTGTGTATTTGTCAACCCCAGGATCATTGTTGACAACACAGCGAAATGGTATCATTGCACGATACGTAAAATTATTTTATTACATATTGCCCCAAGGCATACATTGACAAATGTCTCATGACATTTAATACAACCATAAAACAGCGGAAAATACAATGTGTAGCAACTCCATCTCAGCCACAGGCAGTCGATGTAGTCCACGTAACCTCACTCCTACGGATCACCATAGTAGTCGTAGTCATCACCTTCATCTTCATGTCACTCTGTTGTCAACAAAAGTATTGCCATGAGTACGTTACGTACTCAACATACCTCCTTCGGAGAAGGTCCTAACAGCTACATGTGGCTTCAAAGGAAGGTTGTATGGCTCATTTGCATAAAAGCTAATTTTATTTGAAAACCATAGCATTTGGATAAAAGCAGTTTTTGATGAAAACATGTTTATATCCAGAGTAACTTTCATCAAAGTGAGGATCCTCGATCAACTCACACTCATCATAGGTTCTAACAATTGGGGCAAAGAGGGAATAAGCAAGAAAGGTCTCGTATGTCAAGAAAGATTCATGTGTCGTCCATGACCGTGGACACGGCTATTCAAAAAGATTTACACTCTGCAGAGGTTATACACTTTACCCACACGACACAATCTCGTCTTGATGCCACCAGTTGTCGCTAGCGTAGTACACCATTTGGTATACCGACAGGGAGATTGTGACGAATTCTTTGGACTAGATCCCCCAAAGATGTGACATGCCCACCGGGTCTGGCGCACGGAACTGAGGGTACGTCCTCAAACCGGTCCCCCCATCTGTGCCGAGGATAGTCCTCGCAAGGCAGCTATCCCATCTGCGGTACGGCGACATCGACACCTAAGGCTGACTAGCTTACTTGACCAAGCGAGCGCCCATATAGCATGTGGTTGTATTGTTTACACAATCTTCAAATCCAAAACTTATTAGGCCTCATGCAGCACGGACGACTGATTGCTCCCTTCACCTTGGGCAGCCAATCGCTCCTTCAATCCTTGATTCAGCTATCGCCCACGCCAGTATTCAGATGGTAAGTTTCACCTAGAGTAGAAGAGGATAGAGAAGGTCAACAAGGCCAACTGGCAAGCTCAGCTATAAGTTTCAGGTGTCAATGACTCAAAGGTCAATCAACATGCACCTATAGGGTAATAAGCATGGCTAAGCATTTCTACTCTACCGGATACTGTATACTTCTACTCAGGTGTCAAACGGATAGGCGACAAGCGGATCAAGGTAATGTGTCAATCGACACGCTAGCTACAAGATTAAAAACATGCATATTGTAACCAAAAACTCAATGCAATTTATAAAACATAGGATAAGTATGATCAAAGAAGGAGGCATGCCTTCGTTGTTGAGTCCTTCTTCGTTAACCAGCGTATCTCCATGCATGTCCAACATCGTCACTCCCTACTCGTCGTAACGATAGCAAATAAAAACACATGAATACCAAAGCAATAGTAAATCCAAATAACATCCCAAGGAAATCAAGAATGGAAGGATAGTAAGATATTGATCAAGATGGAGATTCCAAAGAGATTCTAAAATGAGATAGCATGGTAGGAAGGTAAGAGATGGAATTCAACGAAGGGAAAAGGTTAGGTTGACACGACTAAGGAAGGCTTGGCGATCAAGACTAATGTTGTGGTACGCATTAAAATAAAATAGGATCCACTCCCTTATGTCAAACCAGTACTATGGTACAAAGTAATTAATTAACTTAATAATAAGACACATCTCATGCAATGCATGTGTGTATAGGATCATAAAGATGTGTTAACTAATAACACAAGCATCAAACATACAAGAGATCATGAGAATAATTAAACTAGGAGATGCTCTTTATAGAATGAAATAACAAATATCCAATTAACTACTGACAACAAGATTATATCCACATGCTTGTAATAGCATGACAAACTAAGCACACTAAGCATATGAGAAAGGCACAAGTCAACTAACGAAAGATAAACTATCCAATCATGTGATGAACTAATGAAACGAGTATTAAACACTAATAATACTAAAATGATACAAAGTGAAACATCTATACGGAGGAACTAAGTACGCAACTATAACACACAAAACATCATGAGGCATGAAAGATGTCTAGGTATAGAATAACGCAATAGCAAGATAAACAAATATAACATCTAAACATGGATGATCATCACATGAGATACCACACTAGGCTACCAAAAGAATACAACTCGTGACTATGAGATAACTTAATTGATATCAACTATCATGAAGATCAATCATGGCACTAGCATGCAATCTCACATTCTAGTCATGACATGTAAGAACACGAAATCATGGAATAAGGACACAACCCTATCATGTCAGTTAATACAGGTAATCATGTTCATAAACAGTAATGAGCATGTTGGCGAGTAAACAACTAGATCATATAATCAACTAATCAACATGTATTATACAACATGAATAACATGATGGCATGCGTTTCTAAATAGTATAACCGCACTTGCAAATGCATAGAAGCACAACCAAGACATCGTACAACTCTCGGGTTGATACACACATGACATGCAAGTCAACTAAGCATGCATAGCTACCATCCTAGGTAAACAAGACAACTAAGATAAATAACAAGAAGTAATAAAGTAGGTTATATGCTACAACTTAAATCATATGTAATAATACATATCTGAAACGTGACAAGAAACAACCAACCATGAATAATGGATAGCAAACATCTATAAAACTACATGATGGAGATAATATATATGCAACAAACTATAATGTAGTCACCTCCAATAACAAAACATCTTATTTGATATCTATCATAATTAACATATGCAAAACACATGAAATAATACAACTAACCTATACTAGACATGCATGACTAAATATTAGTCGACCAAGATAAATATTTAGATAACTCTAAATATTTGCAAATATTAAATGACAATTAACTATACACAACAACCAATGATTAACCTTGGCTTCGTTTAGCTTATAGCACCTCTAAAACAATATCAACTTACTCAAAAATCTAATGTAACATAACATGCTCATGATAACTAGTAAATGAAAATTAAATATATAACACATATGATTAGATAAGCGCTAACCTACAACATGCCATGACTTCACACATAAACAATCACATAAGCAACATGATTGAGAAAGAATATATGGAACAATCTAATATATTTGCCATGTTAAACAAAAATAAATTAAATCAGAAGATAAATTATTCTAGCGATTAAACAAAGGAAACAATGAAAATTCTATGCAACTATGAGCATGGCGAACATTATCAAAGTTGTGTGCGCATGCACTAAACAAATAAATAAAATCCTTACAAACATAATAATAATTCACAAAACACATGTACATGTTTATATCCTACGACTACTTACGGCATCAAAGAAAAAATAACACATGAGATAATGTATTCAACAATTCTCAAAAACTATAACCGCTAAAAATAAATAAATCTACCAAATCACTTATCACATCAAAAGTTATGAGAGCCATATCACGAACATATGAATTATAACAGATTACACCAAAATTCACCGCTAAACTACCACACATGTGATAATTCACAATACCTATTACAAGCATATATCACACTATTTAGTAGGTCAAACGAAATCTAAGCTAAATATACAAAATACTAAACATGCCAAAAATTCATAAAAAAAACTACGCAAGCATAAGACATGAGTATGTGTGGTAACACAAATTATCGATCCATACGTACAACTATTTTCATAGTTTAAACAAGAGTAAAACAAATCTAATAAATCATAAGTTACTCCTAGGCTTATGAAATAATTTCGAGCGACCCGAACACATAGCGCAAAGATATGAAAATATTTTAACAAATAGATAATCTTACTAAAAATAATCATGTATTCGTGCCCAAAATTGATTACGATCATATATATACTTCCTCTTATAAGCTCTAACAACCAATCTAACTCGACCACATGGTTACTACAGCCACATGTAACATTTCGTATGTTGAACATGAAGTCATATATAAGGAAAACAGGTTGATGCCATCCGAGGACCACCGATTTTGGACGCGCGCGGCCAGCTCATGAAATAGGATGAATTATGATGTCTAGGAGATACAATGGGTGATGTTGAGGAGCTGTAAAATAGGGAATTTGGTATAGGCTCACCGAGTTTGACACAAGGGCTCGATCAACTTGACGAACAGTGTATACGAACATGCAGAATTCTTCGAGTATTGCTGACGGATCGCGTTCTTTCTTCTCTGAATGGAGCTGCAGCGTGGAGAAGAATCTTCTGGCGCAAGGGATAGGATGGAGATGCTTGGAGTCGCCGGAAACGAGCACTCGCGTCCATGGAGCAGCAGTAGATCGAGGAGCGTTCTTGGGAAGAGGTGGAAGGGAGAGGGTAGGGATGCTACGGAAATTGAAAGAGGAGGTGGGGGCGCACATATATATAGTCACTGATTTCGAAACGGTGAAGAACTGAAGGAGTTAGAGAAGGGCTATCTATATGGCTGTAGGTTTCTTGTCTAGAACGCTTGTTCTTCTATAGGAGTGCGTGCGTGTATGCATGGGTGGAGGAAGGAGAAGCACTTGGGGTGCTGGGAGATGAAAAGTGGAGCAAATAGGCACAGAGAGAGGGAGGGGAATTAAAGGAGGCAAGGTGAATCGACGTGGTGGCGCTTTCTCTCCTTTAGCCAGGAACGAGAGAAGAAACTGTAGAGGAGAGAAAGAAGAGGCATTCGCTTCCTTGTACTCTGCTAGTTCGGCCAGACAAGTTGCAAGGTGGTAGAGCAAAGAAAAAATGGGCTTGGTACAATTTGGTTAGGCGAAAGAAATATACATAAAGAGAAAAGGAACAGATAGGCAGGACTCTGAAATTCTATGGATAGTTTTGATAGGAAAAAAAACTAAAGTTCTTGTATGAAATCTAGAAAATGAATAAATCTTAGTAAAACAACAATGAATTTATAAAAACAAGAAAAAGCAAAAACACACAAATTAATATGCCGAACAAGAGAAATAAAGCACAATCACAAAAATAAATAAATTCAATTTTAATTTAGGTTCTTATTAGTTCAAATTAAATCATTCAAATCCTAAATAGTGAATTTAATCTTTTACAAGCAATAAAATAAACAAAATTTTCTCGCCCTGATATTTGAAAAAAAAAATCTCAAACAATCCCAGAATCGGGATGTTACACAAAGTGTGCAAACTCCAACGATCCATTTATGGACTGGCACAAGCATCTCGGAGTTGAAATAAGCGTTTTGATCAGGTGATCAAAGCATTTGGGTTTATACAAGTGGTTGAAAAATCTTGTATTTACAAGAAAGTGAGTGGGAGCTCTCTGGTGTTTCTAATATTATATGTGGAGGACATATTGCTGATTGGAAACAACGTGGAGCTTTTGGAGAGCATAAAAGGTTACTTAAATAAAAGTTTCTCTATGAAGGACCTAGGAGAAGTTGTTTATATTCTAGGCATTAAGATCTATAGGGATAGATCGAAACGCCTGATAGGACTTTCACAAAGCACATACCTTGATAAATTTTTGAAGAAGTTCAAACTGGATCAGTCCAAGAAAGGGTTCTTGCCAGTGTTACAAGGTATAAAATTGAGTAAGACTCAGTGCCCAGCGACTGCGGAAGATAGAAAGACAATGAGTTCCGTCCCCTAAGCTTCAGCCGTAGGTTCTATCATGTATACAATGTTGTGCACTAGCCGAGACTTCTGCTTGGCCAAAAGTTTGGCAGGCAGGTTTCAGAGTAATCCAGGAGTGGATCACTGGACGGCGGTCAAGAATATTTTGAAGTACGTGAAAAGGACTAAGGAAATGTTTCTCGTATATGGAGGTGACAAGGAGCTCGTCGTAAAAGGTTACGTCGACGCAAGTTTTGACACCGATCCGGATGACTCTAACTCTCAAACTGAATACGTATTTATTCTTAATGGGGTGCAGTAAGCTGGTGTAGTTCCAAGCAAAGCGTCGTAGCAGATTCTACATGTGAAGCGGAGTACGTGGCTGCCTCTGAGGCGACAAAGGAGGGTGTATGGGATGAAGCAGGTCATGACAGATCTTGGAGTTGTGCCGAGCGCACTAGATCCATTAACTCTGTTATGTGACAACACTGGTGCCATTGCCTTAGCAAAGGAACCAAGGTTTCACAAGAAGACCAGACACATCAAACGACGCTTCAACCTCATCCGCGACTACGTCGAGTAAGAGGACGTGAATATTTGCAAAGTGCACATGGATCTGAATGTAGCAGACCCGCTGACTAAACCTCTTCCTCCGGCAAAACATGATAAACACCAGAACTGTATGGGTGTATGATTTATTACAATGTAAATCGCATGGCGATGTGAGGACTAGATTACTGACTCTAGTGCAAGTGGGAGACTATTGGAAATATGCCCTAGAGGCAATGATAAATAGTTATTATTATATTTCCTGTTTAAATATAATCGTTTATTATCCATGCTATAATTGTATTGAATGAAAACATAGATACATGTGTGGATAAATAGACATAACAATGTCCCAAGCAAGCCTCTAGTTGGCTAGCCAGTTGATCAAGGATAGTCAAGGTTTTGTGACTATGTGCAAAGTGTTGTTGCTTGATAATAGGATCACATCATTTGGAGAATCATGTGATGGACTAGAGCCAAATTATAAACGTAGCATATTGATCATGT
The DNA here is from genome assembly GCF_904849725.1 of Hordeum vulgare subsp. vulgare. Taxonomy (NCBI): domain Eukaryota; kingdom Viridiplantae; phylum Streptophyta; class Magnoliopsida; order Poales; family Poaceae; genus Hordeum; species Hordeum vulgare. The sequence goes on from NC_058518.1 coordinate 35,452,219, forward strand.
CATTTTATTGTTATTGTTTTCTGCGTATCAAGTATTTGTTCCTATGACCATGAGATCATATAACCCACTAGCACCGGAGGTATACCATGTGTGTATCAAACGTCACAACGTAACTGGGTGACTATAAAGGTGCTCTACAGGTATTTCCGAAGGTGTCCGTTGGGTTAGTATGGATCAAGACTGGGATTTATCACTCCGTGTGACGAAGAGGTATCTCGGGGCCCACTCGGTAATACAACATCACACACAAGCCTTGCAAGCAATGTGACTTAGTGTAAGCCACGTGATCTTGTATTACGGAACGAGAAAAGAGACTTGCCGGTAATGAGATTGAAATAGGTATGCGGATACCGACGATCAAATCTCGGGTAAGTAACATACCGCAGGACAAAGGGAATGACATACGGGATTGCCTGAATCCTTGACACTGAGGTTCAACCGATAAGGTATTCGGAGAATATGTAGGATCCAATATGGGCATCCAGGTGCCGCTATTGGATATTGTCCGAGGAGTACCTTGGGGCATGTATGCATAGTTCTCGAACCCGCAGGGTCTGCACACTTAAGGTTCGGTGATGTTTTAGTATAGTTGAGTTATATGTGTGGTTACCGAACGTTGATTGGAGTCCCGTATGAGATCACGGACGTCACGAGGGTTTCTGGAATGGTCCGGAGACGAAGATTGGTATATAGGATGACCTCAGTTGATTGCCGGAAGGTTTTCGGGCATTACCGGGAGTGACGAATGGGTTCCGGATGTTCACCGGGAGGGAGCCAACCCACCCGGGGAAGCCCATAGGCCCTAGGGCTGGCGCACCAGCCCTTGGTGGGCTGGTGGGTGATACATCTCCGTCGTATCTACTTTTCCGAACTCTTTTGCCCTTGTTTTGGACTCTAATTTGCATGATTTGAATGGAACTAACCCGGACTGACGCTGTTTTCAGCAGAATTGCCATGGTGTTGTTTTTGTGCAGAAAAAAAAGTTCTCGGAATGTCCTGAAAACTTACGGAGAATTTTTCTGGAATAAAATAAAAATAGCTACGAAAAGATCCACCGGAGGGGGCGTGCGAGTGGGCCACAAGCCCACAGGCCGCGACCACCCCCTAGGCCTCGCCGTGCAGGCTTGTGGGGCCCATGTGGCACCACCGCCCCCAAACTTAGCTCTATATGTTCCGTTTCGCCTGGAAAAAAAATCAGAGAGAAGGTTTCATCGCGTTTTGCGATACAAGCGCCGTCACATCCTGTTCTTCATCTGGAGGGCAGATTTGGAGTCCGTTTCGGGCTCCGGAGAGGGGAAATCGTCGCCATCGTCATCATCAACCTTTCTCCATCGACAATTCCATGATGTTCTTCATCGTTCGTGAGTAATCTCATCATAGGCTTGCTGGACGGTGATGAGTTGGATGAGATCTATCATGTAATCGAGTTAGTTCTTGACGGGGATTAATCCCTAGTATCCACTATGTTCTAGATTGATGTTGCTACTACTTGGCTATGCTTAATGCTTGTCACTAGGGCCCGAGTGCCATGATTTCAGATCTGAACCTATTATGTTGTCGCCAATATATGTGTGTTTTAGATCCTATCTTGCAAGTTGTAGTCACCTACTATGTGTTATGACCCGGCAACCCCGGAGTGACAATAGCCGGAACCACTCCCGGAGATGACCATAGTATGAGGAGTTCATGTATTCACCCCGTGTTAATGCGTTGGTCCGGTTCTTTATTAAAAGGAGAACCTTAATATCCCGTAGTTTCCATTAGGACCCCACTGCCACGGGAGGGATGGACAATAGATGTCATGCAAGTTCTTTTCCCTAAGCACGTATGACTACATACGGAATACATGCGTACATTAGATTGATGAACGGGAGCTAGTTACATATCTCTCCGTGTTATAGCTGTTACATGATGAATCACATCTGTCATAGTCATCCATCACCGATCCACTGCCTACGAGTCTTTTACTACTGGTCCTCGCTACGTTACTTTGTCTAGGCTTGTCCCTTTCTACAAAAGGGATTGGGCCACTCTGCTGCTATTGTTGTCACTTTCCTGCTAGTGTTGCTACTGCTGTTACTTTGCTGCTGCTGCTACTGCTGTTCCTTGCTACTCCGCTGTTACTCGTTGCAAGATCTTTTCCGAGACTGTTGTCGGGGGAGAATAGTTGCTCGTCAACATACCTTTTACTGGCGCCATTGATACAACAGTTAGGAATAGTCTTCCTTGACAAGAGATCGTTTCTGGCACCATTGTTATCATACTACTTTGCTACTGATACTTTGCTTGCAGACACTAATCTTTCAGGTGTGGTTGAATCTGACACACTCAGCTGCTAATACTTGAGAATATTCTTTCGCTTCTCCTTGGTGAACCAACAAATTTGGGTTGAATACTCTACCCTCGAAAACTGTTGTGATCCCATACGCTAGTTCCCCAGATCTTGCGGTCTTGCACGAAGCCCTTTATAACGATAGAACTTATAGCTTGGGCGCTATAGTAGTTCAACGGTTGAACCCGAACCGTTCCAAGGGTGTTGTCTATGGAGGTTTCTACGCTACTCATCTTGCTAGACACTTTGAGATACCTATTAGACTGGAGGAGGAAGAAGAGATTCTTCTTCGCGAGAGATATCTAGATTACAATAGCATGGTTCGCCATGACTTTCTTGATAGAGATATAAATAGAAGGATGATTTATAACCTGGTATTTAGTCAGGGTAAACGTGAGACTATTACTTTCCCTGCTCCTTCTTTGTTCAATCTTCATGCAGGCAGGTACACTATTATGCCCTCGGACATCTACGCATATTGGGGCTTGGCCCAACCACAGGTGCCCGTGCCTGAGCCACCAGTCGAGTACCACACGCCAGTTTATCAGTGGGAGCCAGAGGAGCTCACACAGCAGTGGCATCCTCAGTCCACTCCGGAGTACCCCGGAGCTGGTTATTTCCCTCCTTGGGAGTAGACCAACTTAGGCCAAAAGCCTAAGCTTGGGGGAGTACGTGTTCTCACCGACTTTACATTCTTGCTTATGGTTTCACTTTGTTAGCCGGTGTTCACACTTTGCCACTTTATCATCCATGCTAGTTTATTTTATTTTTCTTGTTTTCTTTTCGTGTGTCTCTCTAGTTTAAGAAAAAACAAAAAGATTTTCTTTTCTTCTTTTGCTTGTTGGGAGCTTTCCCGTGTAAGTAGTTTTCTTTTTCTTTGGGTCAAGTTAGAAGATATTGGTTACAATGTTTAGTGGCTCTTGCATGCATACCTGTTTAGCTTTCCTAGAGCCATATTACTTTGTCTGCTCCTTTGTGTTTGCCTACAGATTCCAGCGTAGTCCAATGCACGAGCACTCTTATTATTGTTCACTTCGTTCGGTCATGCAAGTGAAAGGCAATAATGACGATATATGATGAAGTGTCTGAGCCTGGAAAAGCTGGTATGAACTCGATCTATTTTGTTTTTGTAAATATGACTAGCTCATTGTTCCTAGTTTAGCTTTGTTGTGAGGGAAACATGTTTGCAATGACAACTTAGAGATCATAGTTGCTTATGCCATGCTTATTTAACTAGGAGCTTATAATGGTTTGCCTTGGTTGCCAACATGAATGTTGAGATGACTATGATGTAGTATGATAGGATTGTATCCTCCTTTGAATGTTTCAAGTGGCTTGACTTGGCCCATGTTCACGCATGTAGTTTAAACAAAATCAACATAGCCTCTATGATGTTCATGTTCATGGTGATGTATGTCCTACTCATGCTTGCACTCAATGTTAGTTAATCTCAATGCATTTTGATGACTGTTGTCGCTCTCTAGTTGGTCGCTTCCCAGCCTTTTGCTAGCCTTCACTTGTACTAAGCGGGAATACTGCTTGTGCATCCACTTCCATAAACCGAAAGTTGTGCCATATGAGTCCACCATTCCTACCTATGTGCGGTATCTACGTGCCGTTCCAAGTAAATTTGCATGTGCCACTCTCTAAACCTTCAAGAAATAATCTGTTTTGCATGCCTGAACCGCTCATGTGGTGATAGGGGGCTATTAGTATCTTCCATGCTAGGCGTGTTATCCTCGATATGTGTTTATTCACTATCATTCACGAGAAAGGGGTCGGTAATTGGAATTTCCAGTTCCATGCTCAAATCGAAAAGATAATTACAAACAAAACTCCCCCGGGATTGATGTTGGTATGGACGGTACCCGAGGATTCGGCTAGCCGTGGAGTGTGATTGATTGGTGCTGGGGGAGTCAAAACTTTACTTTTCTGTTTGGGAACCTCCTATAGCATGTGTAGCGTGGAAGATGTTGAGAACTCTTAGTCATTGCATTGACAATGAAAGCATGCCACCCAAAATTATTATCTCTGTTTTCAAAGCTTGAGCTCCAGCACCTATGCAAATCAATGCTTCCCTCTGCGAAGGGCCTGTCTATTCATGTTCCTGTTAAGTCATCCTCCTCTTACAAAAGCACCAATTAGAGAGCACCTCTGTCATTTTTATGCTTTTCTTTTAACTGTGTTGAGTATGACTGTGACTGGATCTTCAGTGCCATGAATTACAATGTTTAGTCAACCCTTGGTCTTTGAAGGTGCTCTGCATTTATGTTTTGCGGTCACAAAAAGAGCTAGTGAGATACCATCTATTCGTACTACTTCATGTTGTTTTGATTGAAGTGTTGACATTTGAGGCTTATTATTATTTGCTCGCTAGTTGATTATGCCATTGATATGAGTTTACCGTGAGACCTAGATGTCATTTGCTTATGTGGTTTGCTTGAGATCTTGCTGAAACTCTGGATATGAGTTAGACATAGTTGCAACAACAAGATCAAACAGAGTTCGTCAAAGTTTTTCTTTTGTCTCTTTCAGTTTGTCAACTGAATTTCTTGAGGACAAGCAAGGCATTAAGCTTGGGGGAGTTCATACGTCTCCGTCGTATCTACTTTTTCGAACTCTTTTGCCCTTGTTTTGGACTCTAATTTGAATGATTTGAATGGAACTAACCCGGACTGACGCTGTTTTCAGCACAATTGCCATGGTGTTGTTTTTGTGCAGAAATAAAAGTTCTCGGAATGTCCTGAAAATTTACGGAGATTTTTCTAGAATAAAATAAAAATACCTGCGCACAGATCCATCGGAGGGGGCGTGCCAGTGGGCCACAAGCCCACAGGGCGCGGCCACCCCCCTAGGCCGTGTCGTGCAGGCTTGTGGGGCCCACGTGGCACCACCACCCCCACACTCAGCTCTTTATCTTCCGTTTCGCCTGGAAAAAAATCACAGAGAAGGTTTCATCGTGTTTTGCGATACGGAGGCGCCGCCACATCCTGTTCTTCATCTGGACGGCAGATCTGGAGTCCGTTTCGGGCTCCGGAGAGGGGAAATCGTCCCCATCATCATCATCAACATTTCTCCATCGACAATTCCATGATGCTCTTCATCGTTCGTGAGTAATCTCATCGTAGGCTTGCTGGACGGTGATGAGTTGGATGAGATCTATCATGTAATCGAGTTAGTTCTTGACAGGGATTGATCCCTAGTATCCACTATGTTCTAGATTGATGTTGCTACTACTTGGCTATGCTTAATGCTTGTCACTAGGGCCCGAGTGCCATGATTTCAGATCTGAACCTATTATGTTGTCGCCAATATATGTGTGTTTTAGATCCTATCTAGCAAGTTGTAGTCACCTATGTGTTATGACCCGACAACCCCGGAGTGACAATAGCCGGAACCACTCCCGGAGATGACCATAGTATGAGGAGTTCATGTATTCACCGCGTGTTAATGCGTTGGTCCGGTTCTTTATTAAAAGTAAAACCTTAATATCCCGTGGTTTCCATTAGGACCCCGCTGCCACGGGAGGGATGGACAATAGATGTCATGCAAGTTCTTTTCCCTAAGCACGTATGACTACATACGGAATACATGCGTACATTAGATTGATGAACGGGAGCTAGTTACATATATCTCCGTGTTATAGCTGTTACATGATGAATCACATCTGTCATAGTCATCCATCACCGATCCACTGCCTACGAGTCTTTTACTACTGGTTCTCACTACGTTACTTTGTCTAGGCTTGTCCCTTGCTACAAAAGGGATTGGGCCACTCTCCTGCTACTGATCTCACTTTGCTGCTACTGTTGCTACTGCTGTTACTTTGCTGCTGATGCTACTGTTGTTCCTTGCTACTCCGTTGTTACTGGTTGTAAGATCTTTTCCGACACTGTTGTCGGGGGAGAATAGTTGCTCGTCAACTTACCTTTTATTGGCGCCATTGATACAACAGTTAGGAATAGTCTGCCTTGTCAACAGGTCGTTTCTAGCACCTTTGTTATCATACTACTTTGCTACTAATACTTTGCTTGCAGACACTAATCTTTTAGGTGTGGTAGAATCTGACACACTCAGCTACTAATACTTGACAATATTCTTTCGCTTCTCCTTGGCGAACCAACAAATTTGTGTTGAATACTCTACCCTCTAAAATTGTTGCGATCCCATACGCTTCTGGGTTGTCAGTGGGATAGCCCAATAAGGCCTATGCGCAAGGGATAAGAAAATCAAAGAGAAAAGAAAAAAAATAGGTGGGTAGGAAGGGAAGGACTCCACCTTCCAATCCTAGTTGGACTAGGCTTGGAGGTGGACTCCTCCACCTCCTTGGCCGGCACACCCTTGGGGTCTTGGACCCCACGGCAACCCTCCCCTCCCCTCCTCCTATATATAGTGGAGTTTTTGAGCTGATTTGAGGCAACTTTTGCCATGGCAGCCCGACCCCAAACACCACAGTTTTTCCTCTAGATCGTATTTCTGTGGAGCTCGGGCGGAGCCCTGCAGGAGTAGATCCTTCACCACCACCGGAGCTCTGTCATGCTGCCGGAGAACTCATCTACTTCTCCGTCTTGCTTGCTGGATCAAGAAGGCCGACATCATCGTCGAGCTGTACGTGTGCTGAACACGGAGGTGCTGTCCGTTCGGCACTAGATCGGAGCGGATCGTGGGACGGATCGCGGGACAGTTTGTGGGACGGTTCGCACGGCGGATCGAGGGACGTGAGGACGTTCCACTACATCAACCGCGTTTCTTAACGCTTCCAGCTGTGCAATCTACAAGGGTACGTCGATCCAAATCTCCTCTCGTAGATGGACATCACCATGATAAGTCTTCGTGCGCGTAGGAAATTTTTTGTTTCCCATGCGACGTAACCCAACAGTGTTGTCACTTGATAACTCGATCACATCATTGGGAAAATCATGTGATGGACTAGACCCAAACTATGAACGTAGCATATTGATCGTGTCATTTTATTGTTATTGTTTTCTGCGTGTCAAGTATTTATTCCTATGACCATGAGATCATATAACTCACTGGCACCGGAGGAATACCTTGTGTGTATAGAACGTCGCAACGTAACTGGGTGACTATAAAGGTGCTCTACACGTATCTCCGAAGGTGTCCGTTGAGTTAGTATGGATCAAGACTGGGATCTGTCACTCCGTGTGACAGAGAGGTATCTCGGGGCCCACTCGTTAATAAAATATCACACACAAGCATTGCAAGCAATGTGACTAAGTGTAAGTCACGGGATCTTGTATTACAAAACAAGTAAAGAGACTTGCCGGTAACGAGATTGAAATAGGTATGCGGATACCGACGATCGAATCTTGGGTAAGTAACGTACCGAAGGACAAAGGGAATGACATACGGTATTATATGATTCCTTGGCACTGAGGTTCAACCGATAAGATCTTCGGAGAATATGTAGGATCCAATATGGGCATCCAGGTCCCGCTATTGCATATTGACCGAGGAGTGTCTCGGGTCATGTCTACATAGTTCTCGAACCCGCAGGGTTTGTACACTTAAGGTTCGATAATGTTTTTGTATAGTTGAGTTGTATGTGTGGTTACCGAATTTTGTTTGGAGTCCCGGATGAGATCACGGACGTCACGAGGGTTGCTGGAATGGTCCGGAAACTAAGATTGATATATAGGATGGTTTCATTTGGTCACCGAAAAGTTTCGGGCATTACCGACAGTGTACCGGGAGTGACGAATCGGTTCCGGGTGTTTACCGGGAGGGGCCCACCCACCCGGGAGTAACTCAAGGACCTAGGGTGGCGCACCAATCCTTAGTGGGCTGGTGGAGTCAGCCCAAGAGGGCTATGGCGCCACATGTAAAAATACCAAAGGAAAATAAGAAGAAAAAGGAAAGAGGGAGGTGGGAAGGAAGAGGAGGACTCCTCCTTCCCAAACCGAATTGGAGGAGGAGTCCTCCTCCTCCCTGGCGGCCGGCACACCCTTGGGGCCCTTGTGCCCCAAGGTAGCCCCTCCCCTCCTCCTATATATATATTCGTGGTTTAGGGCTTTTTGAGACACAACTTTGCCACGTGCAACTCTAGCCTATTCCACATAGTTTTACCTCTAGACCGGATTTCTGCGAAGCTCGGGTGGAGCCCTTCAGGAGTAGATCATCACCACCACCTGAGCGCCTCATGCTACCGGAGAGAACATCCACTTCTCCGTCTTACTTGGTGGATCAAGAAGGTCAATATCGTCATCGAGCTATACGTGTGCTAACCGCGGAGGTGCCGTCCGTTCGGCGCTAGATCGGGACGGATCATGGGACGGATCGCGAGACGGTTCGTGGGACGGATCATAGGACGGTTCGAGGGACGGATCGTGAAGACGTACCACTACATCAACCGTATTTCTTAACGCTTCCCGCTGAGCGATCTACAAGGGTACGTAGATCTAACTCCTCTCGTAGATGGACATCACCATGATAGGTCTTCGTTTGCGTAGGAAATTTTTTGTTTCCCATGCAACGTTCCCCAACATTGGCATCATGATCTAGGTTCATGCGTAGATGTTATCTCGAGTAGAATACAAAAGGTTTTGTGGACGGTGATGTTTGATTTTCTGCCCTCCTTAGTCTTTTCTCGATTCGGCGGTATTGTTGGTTTGAAGCGGCCTGGAACGACATAACTCGTACGCTTACGAGAGACTGGTTTCATCGATTGACATGCAACCTCGTTGCATAAAGATGACTCGCGGGTGTTGGTTTCTTCAACTTTAGTTGAATTGGGTTTGAGGTTAAATAGCAATTTACACATCTCCGTTGTTGTTTTTGCGTAAGTACGATAAGATCATACTAGATAACCATAGCAGCCACGTAAAACATGCAACAACAAATTAGAGGACGTCTAACTTGTTTTTGCAGGGTATGCGTGTGATATGATATGGCCAATGACGTGATGTGATATATTGGATGTATGAGATGATCATGTTGTAATAGTTAATATCGACTTGCACGTCGATGCTACGGCATGGTAGGAGCCATAGGGTTCTCTTTAAACTAACGTTTGTGTTTGTAGATGCGTTTACTATATTGCTAGGTCATAGCTTTAGTAGTAATAGCATAGATAGAACGACAACCTCAATGTTCACATAAAACGGGTGCAAAACAGTTGCACGCGCGGAACACTCGGGTTAAACTTGACGAGCCTAGCATGTGCAGACATGGCCTCGGAATAGTTGATACTGAAAGGTCGAGCATGAATCGTATAGTTGATATGATTAGCATAGAGATGCTTACCACTGAAACTATTCTCAACTCATGTGATGATCGGACTTGAGTTAGTGAATTTGGATCATGTACCACTCAAATGACTCGAGAGATGTACTTTTTGAGTGGGAGTTTATTAGTAATTTGATTAATTAAACTCTAATTATCTTAAAAATAGTCTAAGTCCACTTTGCAATATTTGCGTTGTAGATCAATGGCTCACGCAACAGTCACCCTTAATTTTCATACGTTCCTAGAGAAAGCTAAGTTGAAAGATGATGGAAGCAACTTTGTAGACTGGGCTCGTAATCTTAAGTTGCTCCTGCATGCTTGAAAGAAGGATTATGTCCTTAATGTTGCGCTAGGAGATGAACCACCCGCTACGGCTGACCAAGGTGTTAAGAACGCCTGGTTAACACGTAAGGAGGACTACTGAGTAGTTCAATGTGAAGTCTCGTATGGCTTAGAGCCTGGACATCAACGTCGCTTTGAGCATCATGGAGCATATGAGATGTTCGAGGAGTTGAAGTTTAACTTTCAGAGGAACGCCCAGATCGAGAGATATGAGACTTCCGATAAATTCTATGCTTGGAAGATAGAGGAGAATTCGTCTATCAGTGAACATGTGCTCAAAATGTCTGGGTACTCAAACCGTCTAGCTGAGCTAGGGATTGAACTCCCGCAAGAAGCTATCAGTGACAGAATTCTTCAATCACTGCCACCAAGCTACAAGAGCTTTGTGTTGAAATATAACATGCAAGGGATGAACAAGTCACCCGGCGAGTTATTCGCGATGCTGAAAGTCGCAGAGTCAGAACTCCGGAAAGAGCATCAAGTGTTGATGGTCAATAAGACCACTAGTTTCAAGAGAAACGCCAAAGGCAAGAAGGATAACTCCAAGAAGAGCGGCAAGCCTGTTGCCAATCCGACAAAGAAACCCAAGGCTGGACCTAAGCCTAAAACAGAGTGTTATTATTGCAAGGGACTGGGTCACTTGAAGCGCAACTACCCCAAGTATTTGGCTGATAAGAAGGCGGCCAATGAAAAAATCAGGTATATTTGATATACATGTTATTGATGTGTACTTAACCAACTCTCGTAGTAGTGCCTGTGTATTTGATACCGGTTCTGTCGCTCATATTTGCAACTCGAAGCAGGAACTGCGGAATAAATGAAGGCTCGCGAAGGATGAAGTGACGATACGCGTGGGAAATGGTTCCAAGGTTGATGCAATCGTCGTCGGCATAGTTTCAGTTCTGTTACCATCAGGATTAGTTATGAACTTAAATAATTGTTATTTAGTGCGTGAGTTAAGCATAAACATTATATCTGGATCTTGTTTATTGCAAGACGGTTACTCCTTTAAGTCATAGAATAATGGTTGGTCTATTTATATGAGTAATATCTTTTATGGTCATGCACCCAATGTGAGAGGATTGTTCATATTGAATCTTGATAGCGATGATTGATGACCCACAAGTATAGGGGATCAATCGTAGTCCTTTCGATAAATAAGAGTGTCGAACCCAACGAGGAGAAGAAGGCTTTGATAAACGGTTTTCAGCAAGGTAATAACTGCAAGTACTGAAAGTAGTTGTAACAAGTGATGGTGTAGTGAGGTGAAACGTAGCAGGTGAAAAGTAACAAGTAACAAGAGTAGCAACGGTGTAGAAAAGTGGCCCAATTCCTTTTTTAGCAAGGGACAAGCCTAAACAAAGTCTTATAAGAGGAAAAACGCTCCCGAGGACACACGGGAATTTCTGTCATGCTAGTTTCATCATGTTCATATGATTCGCGTTCGTTACTTTGATAGTTTGATATGTGGGTGGACCGGCGCTTGGGTACTGCCCTTACTTGGACAACCATCCCACTTATGATTAACCCCTCTCGCAAGCATCCGCAACTACGAAAGAATAATTAAGACAACGTCCAATTATAGCATTAAACTAGTGGATCCAAATCAGCCCCTTACGAAGCAACGCATAGACTGGGGTTTAAGCTTATTTCACTCTAGCAACCCATCATCTACTTACTACTCCCCAATGCCTTCCTCCAGGCCCAAATATGGTGAAGTGTTATGTAGTCGACATTCACATAACACCACTAGAGGAAAAGACAACATACATCATATCAAAATAGCGAACGAATACCAAATTTACATGACTATTATCAGCATGACTTATCCCATGTCCTCAGGAACAAAAGTAACTACTCACAAAGCATAATCATAATCATGATCAGAGGTGTAATGAGTAGCATCAAGGATCTGAACATAAACTCTTCCACCAAGTAATCCAACTAGCATCAACTACAAAGAGTAATCAACACTACTAGCAACCTTACAAATACCAATCGGAGTCGAAAGACGGAGATTGGTTACAAGAGATGAACTAGGGTTTGGAGAGGAGATGGTGTTGATGAAGATGTTGATGGAGATGACTCCCCTCTGACGAGAGGAGTGTTGGTGATGACGATGGCGACGATTTCCCCCTATGGGAGAGAAGTTTCCCCGGTAGGATCGTCGTGCCGGAGCTCTAGATTGGATGTGCTCAAGTTCCGCCTCGTGGTGGAGGAGAATCCACGAAAAAGCTCCACCCTGATTTTTTCTCGGATGAAACCCTTCATATAGCAAAAGAGGGGAGCCAGTGGGCCACCAGGGTGCCCACAAGCCCTGTTGCGGCGGCCAGGGGGGGTAGGCCGCGGCAACCAGACTTGTGGGCCCCTGGCTTCTCTCCTTTGACACTTCTTTCGCCAAGTATTTTTTATATATTCCCAAAAAAATCCATGTTGATTTACAGGGCATTTGGAGTTGCGCAGAATAGAGGTCTCAGACTTGCTCCTTTTCCAGTCCAGAATTCCAGTTGCCGGTATTCTCCCTCTTCAAATAAACCTTGCAAAATAAGAGAGAAAAGGCACAAGTATGGTACCACAAAGTAAAATAACAGTCCATAAAGCGATAAATATCAACATGAAAGCATGATGCAAAATGGATGTATCAACTCCCCCAAGCTTAGACATCGCTTGTCCTCAAGCGAAAACCAAGACCCAAAGCATGTCCACATGTTTAGGGATGAAGGTGTCAATAAAACATAATACGGACATGAGGGCATCATGATCACACATAGAACAGCAATACATCATAGAGATTCTTATAGGAAAGTAACAATTCCTTCACAAAGCAAAGTATGAAACAAAAACCTTACCGAGAAGTAGCCAACAACAGTCCATAGTCATTGAAGCAATTGCAATTTATCATAGCATCAGAAAAAAGTCAAATAAGAACTTGTAAAGCAAATCCACATACTCAATCATCTCTTTTGTTTTCCACAATTGTTACAACTCACGTGGTACTCATGGTATCAAAGTTTCAGTTGGACACAGAGAAAAATAGGGGCTTATAGTTTTGCCTCCCAACCATTTACCTCAAGGGTAAAGTCAACAATAATAAAGCATAAGTACTCATCTCCAAGTTGATATATGAATATAGATCTTTCCCAAGCATATGACGTTCACCAAGAAAAAGGGCTAAATAAGGAATTGGTGAAGATCACCATGACACTTACAAGGGCAAAAAGTAAAGGTACAAGATAGGCCCTTTGCAGAGGGAAGCAGAGGTTGTCATGCGCTTTTTGAGGTTTGGATGCGTGTCCTCTTAGTGCGGAGGAACGTCACTTTATATTGCCTCCTGTGATAAAGAACTTTATTATGCAGTCTGTCGCTTTTATGTCTTCCTCATCACAGGTTCGTATAAAGCTCATTTTTCACACACTAATAGATCATACATATTAGAGAGCAATTTTTACTGCTTGCACAGATGAAAACTAATTTGAGGGATCTTATTCAATCCATAGGTAGGTAGCATGGACACTCATGGCAAAACTGGTTTGAAGGTTTATGGATGCACAAGTAGTATCTCTACCTGGTGCGGGAGTTTTGGCTAATATGAGGTGGAAGCAATCGTCACATGCTAAGGGATCTCTAATCATATAACATTGTTTGGAACCAAGCAAACACAATTCATTATGTTGTCTTCCTTGTCCAACATCTACTTCTAAGCATGTAATAGTTTGGTGAGTGCTCACAATTATAGAAAGTGTCTAAGATAATATATATATATGTGTGAACCTCTCTTCCCTTATTACTTCTTATTAATTGCAACAATGACTGAGGTCTATGTTGGTCTATTCTCAACAAGTTTCAATCATCATACTTGTTATATGTGAAGTTATCACTTTCCATAAGATCATCTCATGATCTTTCATGCTATCGTTCTTTTCATACTTTTGATCATGGCACAAAACAAAGCCCTTGACTAAGATACTCTTTATTATATAGCTCGCAAGCTCGAATACATCGGGGGAGACACAAGGCAAAAGACTCAAACTAAACACTAAAGACTTATTCCACTAAGAGAAGAAATAAGAACTGAAAAAGAAAGAACTAAAACAAAGGTAAAAGCAAAAGATATAAAGGTGATAAGATACCAGGGCAACTCCCCCAAGCTTGGCATAAGCCAAGGGAGTTGCCCGTACCAATGCTTAGTTGTCTTCCTTTGGTGGTGATGGTGGTGAAGTTGCAACATGAGTTTGATCCTCCGTCTTCCAAGGCATAAGTGCTCCATCATGGCACGATGAACGAGTCGCCGGAATCCTCAAATCTGCAGCCAACCGTATTGATTTAAATCTATACTCATACTCACAGTTTTGGTTCTGCAGGTCATAGATCTGGCCCTGGAGTTGATCAACCCTGTCATAGAGCCTGGAGAGGTGCTTCCCAATGTCAATGGCATCCATCTCGTGATTGTTGGTGAACTCCGTGATCATCATGTGCTTGGCGTTGAGTCCACGCTCCACCATCCCTTGGCACTTGAAGACTTGCTGCTCCATTGCTTCGAGGCTCGTCTCAACGCTTCCGGTCTTCTTAGGCCCCTCAACATCACGGATGTGCAACATCCCCTCGCTCATCTTGATAGATTGGGGGTGCTGCAATACTTCCGTCAGGTAGGGATTGATGACCTTCTCTAAGATCTTGTCCTTAGGAACTTTTGGAGAAGTCATGACGATCTAGAACTGCAACAGAAACAGGCTCGAAACGAAAACAGAGGAAAACTATGCGATACGGAGATCAAAACCCTCGGGCGTATATATAATGATTTTTTCAGGACCAGAAGGAGTGCTCCTCAAGAAAACGGAGCCCGGGAGGCACACGAGGTGCCCACAAGCCCTGTTGCCGCGGCGAGGGGGGAGACCGCGGCAACCAAGCTTGTGGCCGCCTCGTGCGCTCTCCGGACTGCTTTTTATTTTTCTAATTTTCCATAAATTCCAAAATGGAGGAAAATTCCTATTGGAAAAGTTTCGGAGTCCAATTACTTACCGAAACACAAACCTCTTCGTTTTCAGGGTCTGAAACAGGTTGATAAACATCCCTTATATACTCCTCCGGAGTTATGATATTGATGATATTGGTCTCAACATTTATGGGAGTACCAGAGATGTAATGCTTGATTCTTTGCCCATTTACCACTCTAGGAAAATTATCTTCCGTGTTATTGATTTTGATGGCACCAGAACGATATACTTCCGACAACGTAGGGACCTTCCCATTTGGACAGAAGCTTGCCTGCGAAGAAACTTAAGCGAGAATTGTATAGCAGGAAATAATCACCTATATTGAACTCTCGTTTTTGTATTCTTTTGTCGTGCCATCTCTTAACCTTTTCCTTTAACACCTTGGCATTCTCATATGCTTGGGCCCTCCATTCATCTAATGAGCTGATATCAAACAACCACTTCTCACCGGCAAGTTTGTAATCGAAGTGGAGCTCTTCGATTGCCCAATAAGCTTTGTGTTCCAGCTCAAGAGGTAAATGACATGCCTTACCGTAAACCATTTTATATGGCGACTTCCCAATGGGATTCTTATAAGCAGTCCTATAAGCCCATAGTGCATCGTCAAGTTTGCTAGACCAATTCTTTCGAGATCTATTGACGGTCTTTTGTAAGATCAATTTGATCTCCCTATTACTCAACTCCACTTGACCACTAGACTAGGGATGATAAGGAGATGCAACTCTATGGTTGACATCATACTTAGCGAGAATCTTGCGGAAAACACCATGAATGAAGTGTGAACCGCCATCAGTCATCAGATATCTAGGGACTCCAAATCTTGGGAAAATGCCTTCTTTAAGCATCTTAATAGAGGTGTGGTGATCAGCATTTCTAGTGGGGATAGCTTCTACCCATTTAGTGAAGTAATCCACAGCAACTAAAATGTGAGTATACCCATTGGAACTTGGGAAAGGTCCCATATAATCAAAACCCCAGACATCAAATGGTTCAATGACAAGTGAATAGTTCATAGGCATTTCCTGGCGCTTACTGATGTTCCCTATTTTTTGGCATTCGTCACAAGACAAGACAAACTTACGGGCATCCTTGAAGAGAGTGGGCCAATAGAAACCTGATTGCAATACCTTATGAGCAGTTCTGTCTCCAGCATGGTGTCCTCCGTAGGCCTCGGAATGACACTTCTGCGGGATCTTTCACTGTTCATGTTCAGGCACACAACGTCTAATAACACCATCTACTCCTTCCTTATAAAGGTTAGGATCATCCCAAAAGTAGTGTCTCAAATCAAAGAAGAATTTCTTCTTTTGCTGGTAGGTGAAACTGGGTGGTATGTATTTGGCTACAATATAGTTTGCGTAATCAGCATACCACGGTGCACTATGTGAAGTGCGATGACATTCAATTGCTCATCAGGAAAGCTGTCATCAATAGGTCGTGGGTCATCAAGGACATTCTCTAGCCTAGACAAGTTATCTGCTACAGGGTTATCAGCACCCTTTCGGTCAACAACGTGCAAATCAAATTCCTGTAGCAGGAGAACCCATCTTATTAGCCTAGGCTTTGCGTCCTTCTTCTCCATAAGGTACTTAATAGCAGCATGATCAGAGTGAATAGTGACTTTGGAGTCAACTATATAAGATCTGAACTTTTCACATGCAAACACGATTGCTAAAAACTCCTTCTCCGTAGTGGCATAGTTTCTTTGAGCACTGTCCAGAGTTTAACTAGCGTAGTGAATGACATTCAACTTCTTGTCAACTCTTTGTCCTAGAATAGCACCAACGGCATAATCACTAGCATCGCACATGATTTCAAAGGTCAAGTTCCAATCAGGAGGTTGAACAATAGGTGCGGTTATCAAGGCCTTCTTAAGTATTTCGAAAGCTTCCTCACAATCCTCATCAAAAACAAAAGGAACATCCTTCTGCAAGAGGTTGGTAAGAGGCCTAGAAATCTTAGAGAAGTCTTTAATGAACCTTCTATAGAAACCAGCATGACCTAGGAAACTTCGTATACCTATGATATCTGTGGGGCAAGGCATTTTCTCAATTGCATCAACCTTAGCCTTATCAACTTCAATGCCTTTCTCAGAGATTTTGTGTCCTAAAATGATGCCTTCATTAACCATGAAGCGGCACTTTTCCCTGTTCAAGACGAGGTTGGTATCTTTGCATCTCTGTAAGACTCGATCATGGTTGCTGAGGCAATCTTCAAAGGAAGAACCGTAAACGGAGAAATCATCCATGAAAACCTCAACAATCTTTTGACAAAAGTCAGAGAATATTGCCATCATACATCTTTGAAAGGTGGCAGGTGCATTGCATAAGCCAAAAGGCATACGTCTATTAGCAAAGGTACCGAAGGGGCAGGTGAAAGTGGTTTTCTCCTGATCAAATTGTGCAACAGGTATTTGCGAGAAACCTGAATAACCGTCTAGAAAGCAGACGTGTGTGTGTGTTTAGATAGCCTTTCTACCATTTGGTCGATAAACGGCAAAGGATAATGGTCTTTCCTAGTTGCCTTATTCAGTTTTCGGAAGTCTATCACCATCCTATAGCCAGTAATAATCCTCTATGAGATTAGTTCATTCTTATCATTAGGAACGACGGTGATACCTCCCTTGTTAGGTACGCAATGTAGTGGGCTTACCCAATCACCATGAGCAACAGGATAAATGATTCCTGCCTCCAGAAGCTTTAATATTTCTTTTCTCACGACCTCTTTCATCCTCGGATTTAATCTCCGTTGATGATCAGCAACTGGCTTAGAATCATGTTCGGTTTTAATCTTGTGCTGACATAGAGTGGGACTAATACCCTTTAGATCATCAAGAGTATATCCAATAGCAGCTCGGTGCTTCCTCAAAGTTTTTAATAACTTTTTCTCTTCGTGATTCGAGAGGTGAGCACTAATAATAACATGATATATCTCCTTCTCATCAAGATAGGCATACTTAAGAGTATCTGGTAACTATTTTAGCTCGAACACAAGATCACCCTTTGGTGGGGGAGGATCCCCAAGGAATTCAACAGGCATATTATTCTTAAGAATAGGATATTGTTCTAAAACAATTTTATCTATCTCATCTCTTTCATCCATATGCATATCATTTTCATGCTCAAGAAGATATTGCTCTAAAGGATCCGTAGGAGGTATGGCAATAGAGGCAAGAGCAATGATTTCATCCCTACGAGGCTACTCTTTTTCATGGGGTTGTCTTCCAAACTTAGAGAAGTTAAATTCATGAGACACACCCTCGAAACTAACAGTGACAGTCTGTTTAATGCAATCAATATGAGCATTGACAGTGTTGAGAAAGGGTCTACCAAATATGATGGGACAAAAGCTATCTTGTGCAGTAGCAAGGACGATGAAATCAGTAGGATACTTCGTCTTACCACACAGGACTTCTACGTCTCTCACAATTCCCAGAGGGCAGATAGTGTCTCTATTAGCTAGCGTAATAGTGACATCAACGGGTTCTAACTCAGCAGGTGCAATCTCATCTTTGATTTCATCATATAGGGACCGGGGTATTGAACTAACACTAGCACCCATATCACATAAACCATGATAACAGTGATCTCCTATCTTGACAGAAACAACGGGCAGGCCAACTACAGGTCCGTATTTGTCTTCCGCGTGAGGTTTAGCAATTCTAGCGGAGTCCTCACAGAATTTGATAACATACCCGTCTATGTCTTCGGCTAAGAGATATTTGATAATAGCAACACTAGGTTCAACTCTAATTTCCTCAGGGGGTACAAGTGGTCTAATGTAACCCCTACGTATCAAAGTTGGAGCTTTAGAATAATTCTTTTTCCTAGCAGGGTAAGGTGGTTTCTCATGTAAGCACAAGGAACAATAGGATCACTAAAGGCAATGACTTTCTCTTCAACTAGATTGGGTTTAACTATGTTGACTTCTACACGCAGATGATACTTAAAACACTTCTCTTTGGGAAGATCAACATGAGCAGCAAAAGATTCACATAGAGAAGCTACTATCTCAGAGTCAAGTCCATACTTAGCGCAAAAATCTCAAGAAGTGTTTGTTTCAACAAAAGATTTAACGCAATCAAACTGGAAATTCATACCTGACTCATTACCTTCTTCAAGCTCCCAATCTTCAGAGTTACGTTTGATTCTTTCCAATAAATTCCACTTGTGGTCAATATCCTTCTTCATAAAAGAACCGGTACAAGAAGTGTCAAGCATGGTACGATCTTCATGAGAAAGCCGAGCATAAAAGTTTTGAGTGATAATTTCTCTCGAGAGCTCATGATTGGGGCATGAATATAGCATTGATTTAAGCCTCCCCAAGCTTGAGCTATGCTTTCCCTGTCACGAGGCCAAAAGTTATAAATATAATTCCGATCATGATGTACTAAATGCATAGGATAAAACTTTTGATGAAATTCCAATTTCAACCCATTGTAGTCCCATGATCCAGTATCATCACATAGCCTATACTATGTCAACGCCTTATCCTTCAAAGATAAAGGAAAGACTTTCTTCTTTACCTCATCCTCGGGCAAACATGCAAGCTTAAATAAACCACAAACTTCATCTACATAGATCAGATGCAAGTCTGGATGTTATGATCCATCTCCTATAAAAGGATTAGCCAGCAGTTTCTCAAGCATACCCGAAGGAATTTCATAAAAGATATTTTCAGTACGTACCTCAGGTTGAGGAGCAACCCCTCGAGCTTCCGTTCCTGATGAAGATACCCTGAACAAACTCCTCAAAGGAACAATTTCCATAGTGACAAGTGACAATAAATTTCAGCACAGTATATAAATGTTTCCTTACCAAAGTCCACTTACCAAAGGCGCTTCCCTCCCCGGCAACGGCGCCAGAAAAGATTCTTGATGACCCACAAGTATAGGAGATGAATCGTATTCCTTTCAATAAGTAAGAGTGTCGAACCCAACGAGGAGAAGAAGGCTCTGATAAATGGTTTTCAGCAAGGTAATAACTGCAAGCACTGAAAGTAGCGGTAACAAGTGATGGTGTAGTGAGGTGAAACGTAGCAGGTGAAAAGTAATAAGTAACAAGAGTAGCAACGTTGCAGCAAAGTGACCCAATCCCTTTTGTAGCAAGGGACAAGCCTGAACCAAGTCTTATAAGAGGAAAAACGCTCCCGAGGACACACGGGAATTTCTGTCATGCTAGTTTCATCATGTTCATATGATTCGCGTTCGTTACTTTGATAGTTTGATATGTGGGTGGACCGGCGCTTGGGTACTGCCTTTACTTGGACAAGCATCCCACTTATGATTGACCCCTCTCGCAAGCATCCGCAACTACGAAAGAAGAATTAAGACAACGTCCAACCATAGCATTAAACTAGTGGATCCAAATCAGCCCCTTACGAAGCAACGCATAGACTGGGGTTTAAGCTTTTGTCACTCTAGCAACCCATCATCTACTTACTACTCCCCAATGCCTTCCTCTAGGCCCAAATATGGTGAATTGTTATGTAGTCAACGTTCACATAACACCACTAGAGGAAAAGACAACATACAGTATATCAAAATACCGAACGAATACCAAATTCACATGACTATTATCAGCATGACTTATCCCATGTCCTCAGGAACAAAAGTAACTAATCACAAAGCATAATCATAATCATGATCAGAGTTGTAATGAGTAGCATCAAGGATCTGAACATAAACTCTTCCACCAAGTAATCCAACTAGCATCAACTACAAAGAATAATCAACACTACTAGCAACATTACAAGTACCAATTGGAGTCGCGAGACGGAGATTGGTTACAAGAGATGAACTAGGGTTTGGAGAGGAGATGGTGCTGATGAAGATGTTGATGAAGATGACTCCCATCCGACGAGAGGAGTGTTGGTGATGACGATGGCGACGATTTCCCCCTCCGGGAGGGAAGTTTCCCAGGCAGGATCGTCCTGTTGGAGCTCTAGATTGGATCTGCTCAAGTTCCACCTCGTGGCGGCGGAGAATCCATGAAAAAGCTCCACCCTGATTTTTTCTCGGACGAAACCCTTCATATAGCAAAAGAGGGGGGCCAGTGGGCCACCAGGGTGCCCACAAGCCCTGTTGCCGCGACCAGGGGGTAGGCCGCGGCAACCAGGCTTGTGGGCCCCTGGCTGCTCCCCTCTGACCCTTCTTTCGCCAAGTATTTTTTATATATTCCCAAAAAAAGCCATGTTGATTTTCAGGGCATTTGGAGTTGCGCAGAATAGAGGACTCAGACTTGCTCCTTTTCCAGTCCAGAATTCCAGCAACCAGTATTCTCCCTCTTCAAATAAACCTTGCAAAATAAGAGAGAAAAGGCATAAGTATGGTACCACAAAGTAAAATAACAGTCCATAAAGCGATAAATATCAACATGAAAGAATGATGCAAAATGGAGGTATCAATGATACACATATACATAACATTGAGACCAAAAGATGTAGAGTTAACAATGATAGTGCCATGTTTTTGTGGCGTTGCCGCTTAGGTCATATTGGTGTAAAGCGCATGAAGAAACTCCATTCCGATGGACTTTTGGAGTCACTTGTCTTTGAATCACTTGACACGTGTGAACCATGCCTCATGGGCAAGATGACTAAGACTACGTTCTCCGGAACAATGGAGCATGCATGTGACTTGTTGGAAATCATACATACCGATGTGTGCGGTCAGATGAGTGTGGAGGCACGCGGCAGATATCGTTATTTTCTCACCTTCACTAACGATTTGAGTAGGTATGGATATATCTACTTGATGAAGCACAAGTCTGAAATGTTTGAGAAGTTCAAGAAATTTCAGAGTGAAGTTGAAAATCATCGTAACAAGAAGATCAAGTTCCTACGGTCTGATCGTGGGGGTGAATATCTGAGTTTTGAGATTGGTGCTCACTTAAGACAATGTGGAATTGTTTCACAATTGACACCGCCTGGAACACCACAGCGTAATGGTGTGTTCGAACGTTGTAATCGTACTATGTTAGAAATGGTGCGGTCTATGATGTCTCTTACCGATTTGTCGTTATCGTTTTGGGGTTATGCATTAGAGACAGCTGCATTCACTTTAAATAGAGCACCATAAAAATCCGTTGAGACGACACCATACGAACTGTGGTATGGCAAAAGACCGAAATTGTCGTTTCTTAAAGTTTGGGGCTGTGATGCTTATGTCAAAAGCTTCAGCCTCAAAAGCTGGAACCCAAAGCGGAAAAGTGTGTCTTCATAGGTTACCCAAAAGAAATAGTTGGGTATACCTTCTATCTCAAATCCGAGGGCAAAGTGTTTGTTGCTAAGAACGGAGCTTTTCTTGAGAAGGAGTTTCTCTCGAAAGAATTGAGTGGGAGGAAGATAGAACTTGATGAGGTTGTCGAACCTCTAGTCCCTCTAGATGGTGGCACAGGGCAAGGGGAAACCCATGTCGTTGCGACACCGGTTGAGGAGGAAGTTGATGATGATGATCATGAAACTTCGGATCAAGTTCCTATCGGACCTCGGAGGTCGACAAGATCACGTACTACTCCTGAGTGGTACGGTAATCATGTCTTATCAATTATGTTGTTGGACAATAATAAACCTGTGAATTATGAAGAAGCAATGGTGGGCCCAGATTCCAACAAATGGCTGGAGGCCATGAAGTCCAAGATAGGATCTATGTATGAAAACAAAGTATGGACTTTGGAAGTATTACCTGAAGGCCACAAGGCTATTCAGAACAAATGGATCTTTAAGAAGAAGACGGACGCAGACGGTTATGTGACCGTTTAGAAAGCTCGACTTGTGGCAAAGGGTTTTTCACAAGTTTAAGGAGTTGACTACGATGAGACACTCTCACCGGTAGCGATGCTTAAGTCCGTCCGAATCATGTTAGCAACAGCTGCATTTTTCGATTATGAAATTTGGCAGATGGATGTCAGAACGGCGTTCCTTAAAGGTTTCCTTAAGGAAGTGTTGTATATGATGCAACCCAAAGGTTTTGTCGATCCAAAGAATTCTAACAAAATATGCAAGCTCCAGCGATCCATTTATGGAATGGTGCAAGCATCTCGGAGTTGGAATAAGCGCTTTGATGAGGTGATCAAAGAATTTGGGTTTATACAAGTGGTTGGAGAATCTTGTATTTAGAAGAAAGTAAGTGGGAGCTCTGTGGCGTTTCTAATATTATATGTGGATGCCATATTGCTGACTGGAAACAACGTGGAGTTTTTGGAGAGCGTAAAGGATTACATGAATAAAAGTTTCTGTATGAAGGACCTAGGAGAAGCTGCTTACATTCTAGGCATTAAGATCTATAGGGATCCATCGAGATTCCTGATAGTACTTTCACAAAGCACATACCTTGATAAAGTTTTGAAGAAGTTCAAAATGGAACAGTACAAGAAGGGGTTCTTGCTAGTGTTACAAGGTATAAAATTGAGTAAGACTCAGTGCCCAGCAGCTGCGAAAGATAGAGAACAAATGAGTTCCGTCCCCTATGCTTCAGCCATAGGTTCTATCATGTATGCAATGTTGTGCACTAGACTAGACGTCAGCTTGGCCATAAGTATGGCAGGCAGGTTTCAAAGTAATCCAGGAGTGGATCACTGGACGGTGGTCAAGAATATTCTGAAGTACCTGAAAAAGACTAAGGAAATGTTTCTCGTTTATAAAGGTGACGAAGAGCTCGTCGTAAAGGGTTATGTCTACGCAAGCTTTCACACTGATCCGGATGACTCTAAGTCTCAAACCGGATACGTATTTATGGGGGTGTGGTAAGATGGTGCAGTTCCAACCAAAGCGTCATAGCAGATTCTACATGTGAAGCGAAGTACATGGCTCCCTCAGAGGCAGCTAAGGAGGGTTTCTGGATGAAGCAGTTCATGACGGATCTTGGAGTTGTGCCGAGCGCACTAAATCCAATAACTCTGTTCTGTGACAACACTGGTGCCATTGCCTTAGAAAAGGAACCAAAGGTTTCACAAGAAGACCAGACATATCAAATGACGCTTCAACCTCATCCCGACTACGTCGAAGGAGAGGACGTAAATATTTGCAAAGTGCACACGGATCTGAATGTAGCACACCCGCTCACTAAACCTCTTCCACGGGCAAAACATGATCAACACCAGAACTGTATGGGTGTTAGATTTATTACAATGTAAATCGCATGGCGATGTGAGGACTAGATTACTCACTCTAGTGCAAGTGGGATACTGTTGGAAATATGCCCTAGAGGCAATGATAAAATAGTTATTATTATATTTCCTGTTACAAGATAATTGTTTATTATCCATGCTATAATTGTATTGAATGAGAAAATAGATACATGTGTGGATACATTGACAAAACAATGTCCCTAGCAAGCCTCTAGGTGGCTAGCCAGTTGATCAATGATAGTCGAGGTTTTCTGACTATATGCGAGTGTTGTCACTTGATAAATGGATTATATCATTGGGAGAATCATGTGATGGACTAGACCCAAACTATGAACGTAGCATATTGATCGTGTCATTTTATTGCTATTGTTTTCTGCGTGTCAAGTATTTATTCCTATGACCATGAGATCATATAACTCACTGGCATCGAAGGAATACCTTGTGTGTATAGAACGTCGCAACGTAACTGGGTGACTATAAAGGTGCTCTACACGTATCTCCGAAGGTGTCCGTTGAGTTAGTATGGATCAAGACAGGGATTTGTCACTCCGTGTGACGGAGAGGTATCTCGAGGCCCACTCGGTAATACAACATCACACACAAGCCTTGCAAGCAATGTGACTAAGTGCAAGTCACGGGATCTTGTATTATAGAACAAGTAAAGAGAATTGCCGATAACGGAATTGAAATAGGTATGCGGATACCGACGATCGAATCTCGGGCAAGTAACATACCGAAGGACAAAGGGAATGACATACGGGATTATATGAATCCTTGGCACTGAGGTTCAACCGATAAGATCTTCGGAGAATATGTAGGATCCAATATGGGCATCCAGGTCCCGCTATTGGATATTGACCGAGGAGTGTCTCGGGTCATGTCTACATAGTTCTCGAACCCGCAGGGTCTGCACACTTAAGGTTCGATAATGTTTTAGTATAGTTGAGTTGTATGTGTGGTTACCTAATGTTGTTCGGAGTCCCGAATGAGATCACGGATGTCACGAGGGTTTTCGGAATGGTCCGGAAACGAAGATTGATATATAGGATGGTTTCATTTGGTCACCGGAAAGTTTCGGGCACTACCGGTAGTGTATCGGGAGTGACGAATTGGTTCCGGATGTTTACCGGGAGGGGCCCACCCACCCGACAGTGAGACCAAGACCCTAGGGTGGCGCACCAAGTCCTTAGTGGGTTGGTGGAGTCATCCCAAGAGGGCTATGGCACCACATGTAAAAATACCAAAGGAAAAGAAGAAAAAAAAGGAAAGAGGGAGGTGGGAAGGAAGAGGAGGACTCCTCCTTCCCAAACCGAATTGGAGGAGGGGCCCTCCTCCTCCCTAGCGGTCGGCGCACCCTTGGGGCCCTTGTGCCCCAAGGCTAGCCCCTCCCCTCCTCCTATATATATTGGTGGTTTAGGGCTTTTTGAGACACAACTTTGCCACGTGCAACTCTAGCCTATTTCACATAGTTTTACCTCTAGATCGGATTTCTGCGGAGCTCGGGCGGAGCCATGTAGGAGTACATCATTGCTACTGCGACAACAAACCTTCCATGGCAACGGCGCCAAGAATCCTGCTGCTACAGCTACGCCTGTAGGGACTTCCTTGGCAAATATGCAAAGGATTTCCCCGCGGTCTTGGAGCCTTGCGTTGGTGTTCCCCTGAAGAGGGAAGGGTGATGTAGCACAGAGGCGGTAAGTATTTCCCTCAGTTTGACAACCAAGGTATCAATCCAGTAGGAGGAGCGTTCAAGTCACAAGTACCTGCACAAACACAAAGATCTTACACCCAACACTCTGAAGGGGTTGTCAATCCCTTATAGATTGTTTGCAAAGTCAGAACTCAAAGCAAAGAGTAAACAAAGCAAAGTAAAAGTGAAAGTGGAAACGGTAGTTGTGAATAGACCCAGGGGCCGTAGTGTTCACTAGTGGCTTCTCTTATGAAAGCAAGCAGATGGTGGGTGAACGAATTACTGTCGAGCAATTGATAGAACCGCGCAAAGTCGTGACGTTATCTATGGCAATGATTATATCTATAGGCATCACATCCAAAACAAGTAGAACGATACTTTCTACATCTACTACTATTACTCCACACGTCGACCGCTATCCAGCATGCATCTAGTGTATTAAGTTCAAAAGAACAGAGTAACGCCTTAAGCAAGATGACATGATGTAGATGAACAATCTCAAATCTACGATGAAAGCCCATCTTGTTACCCTTGATGGCAACAACATGATGTGTGCCTTGCTACCCCTTCTGTCACTAGGAAAGGTCACCACACGGTAGGAACCCAAAACCAAACACTTCTCCCATTGCAAGAATCATAGATCTAGTTGGCCAAACAAAACCCAAGACTCGGAGAGACTTACAAGGATATCAAATCATGCATATAAGAAATCAGCAAAGACTCAAATATAATTCATAGATAATTTGATCACAAATCCACAATTCATCGGATCTCGACAAACACACCGCCAAAGAGGATTACATCGGATAGATCTCCATGAAGATCATGGAGAGCTTTGTATTGAAGATCCAAGAGAGAGAAGAAGCCATCTAGCTACTAACTACGGACCCGTAGGTCTGAAGTGGACTACTCACGAGTCATTGGAGAGGCGATGATGTTGATGTAGAAGCCCTCCAACTCCAAAGTCCCCTCCGGCAGGGCACCGGGAAGGGACTCCAGATGAGATCTCGCGGAAACATAAGCTTGTGGCGGCGGAAAAGTGTTTTCGTGGATGCCCTGATTTTTTCTGGATTTTTAGGGAATTTATAGGCCAAAGAGCTAGGGCAGGGGAGCACCAGGGAGGCCACAAGCCTGGTTGTCGTGCCCCCCCCCATGGCCGCGGCAACAGGGCTTGTGGGCTCCCTGTGGGCCCCCTGCCTTGGCCCTCACGTCCTCCGATCTTCTTCCGTTCTGGAAAATTTTATTTCGGGGATTTTATTCCGTTTGGACTCCGTTCCAAAATCAGATCTGAAAAGAGTCAAAAACACAGAAAAAACAGGAACTCGCACTTGGCACTGAATTAATAAGTTAGTCCCAAAAAAGATATAACTCCTGCTCGTCCTCGAGTAGGGAAGTGATAAAGAATGAATTTTTGATGCTTTCATGCTACCTAGCATAGATGTCCTTTGTAACTCCTCTTATGTGATGTGAATGTTCAGATCCATTAGATTCAAAACAATAGTTTGCTATTGAAGTGGAGACAATAATACTTCAAGCAAACTAGCAAGGTAATCATGAACTTTCAAAATAACAAGGCTAAAAGAAAGTTATCACTACAAAATCATATAGTCTGGCTATGCTCTATCATCCTTGCACAACGAATTTAAATCATGCACAACCCCGGTATTGGCCAAGTAATTGTTTTCACACCTTTACTTTCTCAAACCTTTTCAACTCTCACGCAATACATGAGCGTGAGCCATGGTTTTAGCACTATAAGTGGTGTGGAGTGTGGTGGAGGTTGCAAGACAAACAAGGAGAAGATGGTCACATTGACTAGGAATATCAATGAGCTATGGAGATGCTCATAAATAGATATCAACGTGAATGAGTAGGGATTGCCATACAAATGATGCACTAGAGCTAAGAGTATGTGAAAGCTCTTAAAGAAAACTAGTGGGTGTGCATCCAACTTGCTTGCTCACGAAGACCCAAGGCAATTTTGAGGAAGCCTATCATTGGAATATACAAGCCAAGTTATGTAATGAAAATTTCCCACTAGCTATATGGTGGTGACAAAACGAGAGACTCTCAATCATGAAGATCATGGTGCTTAATATGCACAAGTGTGGAAAGGTGGTAGCATTATCCCTTCTCTCTTTTTCTCTCATTTTTTGGTGGGCTCTTTGGCCTCTTTTTTATTTTATTTTTATTGGTGGGCATCTTTGGCCTCTTTTATCTCCTCACATGGGACAATGCTCCATAAATGATGATCATCACACTTACAACTCAAAACTTAGAGAATGATGACCCTATATGGAATGCCTTCTCTAGTGTACCGTGACAATGATCTAGCATGGCATAGACATCAATGGGAACATCGTGCTAGCTATCTTATGATCATGCAATGGCAATGTAGAAGTGGTGGCACATGTCATGGTGGTAGTTGCATGGCAATATATCTCAGAATGGCTTTGAAAAAGCCATAGTAGGTAGGTATGGTGGCTGTTTTGAGGGAGGTTAATGGTGGGTTTTGTGCAACGACGAAAGTTGCACGACACTAAAGAAGATAGTGATGGTGGAAGGTGAAAGTGCATCTAAACCATGGACTCATCATTAGTCATGAAGAACTCATATACTTGTTGCAAAAGTTTTAGTAGTAATCGAAACAAAGCATTCAACGCATACTCCTAGGGGAAGGGTTGGTAGGTATAAACCATCGCGCGATCCCGACCGCCACTCAAAGGATGACAATCAATATACTAATCATGCTCAGACTTCATCACATAGTGGTTCACCATACGTGCATGCTACGGGAATCACTAACTTCAACACAAGTATTTCTAGATCCACAACACCTTACTAATATAACTTCAATATTACCACAACCACAACTCAAAACTAATTGAGATGAATCAAACTTCTCTAACTATTCAATGCACATGAAGGTGGAAGTTTTCATATCCCTTTGGATAACTACCCCTTTTGAGACTAATATCATAGCATAGATAAACTACCAAGCCACGCGCTTCCGTGCTCTAAAAGATATAAGTGAAGCACATAGAGCAAAATCAACTAGCTCAAAAGATATAAGTGAAGAACATGTGAGCTGAATTGTCTAACCAAAGGATATAAGTGAAGCTCGACAAAATCACGGTGAGTGCATGTCTCTCTCTCTAGGTGTGCAGCAAGGAAAATTGTGACACAACAAAAATAAAAGACTCCTACGATACAAGACGCTCCAAGCAAAACACATAACATGTGGTGAATAAAAATATAGCCCCAAGTAACGTTACCGATGGATTGGAGACGATAGAGGGCATGCCTTCCCGGGGCACCCCCAAGCTTAGGCTTTTACATCATCCTTGAATCAACTTGGGGTGACTTGGGCATCCCCAAGCTTGAGATCTTGCCACTCTTTATCTCCTTGTCCATAAGAACTTCACCCAAAACTTGAAAACTTCACAACACCAAACTTAAACAGAAACTCGTGATAACATTAGTATAAGAAAGCAAACCACCACTTCCTTAGGTACTGTAGAAAACTTAAATTCTACTTATGTTGATGTTGGGTTACTGTATTTTCAATCTTCCATGGCTAATACCACCGATACTATCCATAGTTTCATCAAAATAAGCAACCAACTCAACAAAAACAGAATATGTTAACAGCAGACCAGTCTGTAGCAATCTGTATACTTCGTATACTTCTGGTTCTTCAAAAATTCTGAACAATTACGACAGTCTGAAGAATTTGTGTAGCAATCAGAATCTTAAAAGAATCAACTCAAAAGCTCTCACAGAAAAAACATTAAAATGCTTTTCGTGAGCAGAAAGTTTCTGTCTTTTCCAGCATGACCAAACGATCATCCCCAAGACTAATCATAACGGTTTTGCTTGGCACAAACGCAAAAAGAAACACAAAAAACACAATCATAACAGAATTATGAAAGTGTGGAAAACACAAAACAGAAAGAAAAAGGATAGATTCGTTGGGTTGCCTCCCAACAAGCGCTATTGTTTAACGCCCTTAGCTAGGCAAAAGGTGATGGAATCACGTATAGTCATCTTTGGTGCTCAAACCATAAGTAGCCCTCATCATAGATTCATAAGGCAATCTTATTTTCTTTCTAGGAAAATGCTCCACGCCCTTCTTTAGGGGAAATTTAAATCTAATATTCCCTTCCTTCATATCGATGATAGCACCAATAGTCCTTAGGAAAGGTCTACAAAGAATAATGGGACATGAAGGATTGCAATCTATGTCAAGTACAATGAAATCCACAGGTACATAGTTCTTATTTGCAACAATAAGAACATCATCGATCCTTCCCATGGGTTTCTTGACAGTAGAATTCGCCAGATGCAAATTAAGAGAACACTCTTCAATCTCATGAAAACCAAGAATATCAAATAAAGACTTTGGAATCACGGAAACACTAGCACCCAAATCACACAAAGTATTGCATTCATAGTTTTTTATTTTGATTTTGATAGTAGGTTCCCACTCATCATGAAGTTTTCTAGGTATAGAGACTTCTAATTCGAGCTTCTCTTCAAGAGATTTCATCATAGCATCTACGATATGTGCGGTAAAGGCTTTGCTTTGGCTATAAGCATGCGGAGAGTTTGCAATGGATTGCATCAAAGAGATGAATTCAACAAAGGAGCAACTATCATAATTCAAATCCTTGAAATCCAAAGTGGGAGTTTCATTACTACCCAAAATTTTGATTTCTTCTACTCCACTCTCCACACCTTTATCATCAAGATAGGTGGGCTCCGAGTCATTGGGGCGTTTTTCAACCAATGTGGATTCATATCCAGCCACTTCATCAATAGGTTTGACACGCGAAAACAAGTATTCAAGAGGAGTCACACCAAGCACTTTAATATCTTCATGATCTGCATCACAAATTTTAGGTTTAGCTGCCATCTTATTGACTAAGGTAGCCTGCTTGTCAGAAATTTGGCCCACCAATTTTTCAAGGTGAGCAAGCTGAGAATTTAGTGCAAGGAAGTCTTTGGCCATATCATCAACTTCTTTATTCAAATAGGCCATAAAAGAATTTTGCTCTTTTAATTCAATACTGAAGTAACTATTTTGGTCAAACTGAGAAGACATGAAACCTTTAACACTAGTTTCAATCTCTTCCAACCTTCTGAAATAGTTTGGTTTGGCCATGAGGAAAGGTCTCTCACGAACAAGATCCAAGAGCAAGTGAGGAAAACGGGCAAAGGAAAACGGCAAAAGGCAAAAGAAAACGGCAAAGGAGAAAGGCAAAAAGGCAAATGAAAGCGACAAGGGAGAAAGGCAAATGAAAACGGCAATTGTGAAGTGGGGGAGAGGAAAACGAGAGGCAACTCGCAAAAAAGGTAAATGCAAGAGATGTGTTTGTGACACCTACTTGGATAGATCTCCTCCCCGGCAACGGCGCCAGAAATCCTTCTGCTACTGCGACAACAGACCTTCCCTCGCAACGGCGTCAGGAATCCTATTGCTAGGGCTACGCCTGTAGGGACTTCCTTGGCAAATATGCAAAGGATTTCCCCGCGGACTTGGATCCTTGTGTTGGTGTTCCCTTGAAGAGGAAAGGGTGATGTAGCACAGCGGCGGTAAGTATTTCCCTCAGTTTGAGAACCAAGGTATCAATCCAGTAGGAGGAGCATTCAAGTCACAAGTACCTGCACAAACACAAAGAGCTTGCACCCAACACTATGAAGGGGTTGTCAATCCCTTATAGATTGTTTGCAAAGTGAGAACTGAAAGCAAAGAGTAAACAAAGCAAAGTAAAAGTGAAAGTGGAAACTATAGTTGTGAATAGACCCGGGGGTCGTAGTGTTCACTAGTGGCTTCTCTCATGAAAGCAAGTAGACAGTGGGTGAACGAATTACTGTCGAGCAATTGATAGAACCGCGCAAATTCGTGACGTTATCTATGGCAATGATTATATCTATAGGCATCACGTCCAAAACAAGTAGACCGATACTTTCTACATCTACTACTATTACTCCACACGTCGACCGCTATCCAGCATGCATCTAGTGTATTAAGTTCAAAAGAACAGAGTAACGCCTTAAGCAAGATGACATGATGTAGACGAACAATCTCAAATCTATGATTAAAGCCCATCTTGTTACCCTTGATGGCAACAACACGATGTGTGCCTTGCTGCCCCTTCTGTCACTCGGAAAGGTCACCACACGGTATGAACCCAAAACCAAGCACTTCTCCCATTGCAAGAATCATAGATCTAGTTGGCGAAACAAAACCCAAGACTCTGAGAGACTTACAAGGATATCAAATCATGCATATAAGAAATCAGCAAAGACTCAAATATAATTCATAGATAATCTGATCACAAATTCACAATTCATCGGATCTCGACAAACATACCGCCAAAGAGGATTACATCGGATAGATCTCCATGAAGATCATGGAGAACTTTGTTTTGAAGATTCAAGAGAGAGAAGAAGCCATCTAGCTACTAACTACGGACCCGTAGGTCTGAAGTGGACTACTCACGAGTCATTGGAGAGGCGATGATGTTGATGTAGAAGCCCTCCAACTCCAAAGTCCCCTCCGGCAGGGCACTAGGAAGGGTCTCCAGATGAGATCTCGCGGAAATGGAAACTTGCGGCGGCGAAAAAGTGTTTTCGTGGATGCCCTGATTTTTTCTGGATTTTTAGGGCATTTATAGGCCAAAGAGCTAGGGCAGGGGAGCACCAAGGAGGCCACAACCTGGTTGCCGCGGGCCCCCTGGCCGTGGCAACAGGGCTTGTGGGCTCCCTGTGGCCCCCCTGCCTTGGCCCTCACGTCCTCCGATCTTCTTTCGTTCTGGAAAAGTTTATTTCGGGGATTTTATTTCGTTTGGACTCCATTCCAAAATCAGATCTGAAATGAGTCAAAAACACAGAAAAACTAGAATTGGCACTTGGCACTGAATTAATAAGTTAGTCCCAAAAAAGATATAAAAGGTATATAATACATCTAAAGTTGACAAGATAACAACGTGAAACCATCAAAAATTATAGATACGTTTGAGACGTATCAATCATCACCACCACCGGAGCGCTGTCACGCTGCCGGAGAACTCGTCTACTTCTCCGTCTTGCTTGCTGGATCAAGAAGGCCACGATCATCATCGAGTTGTACATGTGCTGAACGCGAAGGTGCCGTCCGTTCGGTGCTAGATCGGGATGGATCGTGGGATGGATCGCAAGACGGTTCGTGGGACGGATCGTAGAACGGTTCGAGGGACGAATCATGAAGACGTACCACTACATCAACCGCGTTTCTTAATGCTTCCCGCTGAGCGATCTACAAGGGTACGTAGATCTAATCTCCTCTCGTAGATGGACATCACCATGATAGGTCTTCGTGTGCGTAGATTTTTTTTTGTTTCCCATACAACGTTCCACAACAGGCATGTGGCTTTGATTTGCAAAATGTTAACACCCCACACTATGATGAACGAGTATGTGAGCGTCTTCTCGGGCCATGGGCCAGAAGAAACCAGCTCTAAAAGCCTTGCTAACCAGGGCCCATGCAGCTGCATGGTAGGCACCCATACGTGCGTGCACTTCGGCCAAAAGCTGCCTCCCTTCTTCTTCCAAGATGCATCGCTGGAGGACTACCGTGGTGCTTTTCTTATATAGCTCACCCTCATGGACCTTGTAGGCCTTTGAGCGGCGGATGATACGTCTCGCCCGAGTCTGATCGTCGGGGAGCTCTTTGCGAAGAAGGTAAGCAAGGAAGGGCTTGGTCCATGGCGCGATCATTGCCATGACTTCTGAGCCAAAGGTGTTTCCTCGATTATAGATCTACCGACGATTTGATCGTCCGACTCGGATATGAGGGGTGTAACATGTTCTACACCATTAGCTGCCGTGCTACTATCCTTGTCTTGCCATGCCACGGATGGCTTGAAAAGCCTCTCTAGGAATGTGTTACTAGGACAGGGTCACACTTTGCGCTTAAGCGGGCGAGGATGTCTACTACTTGGTTGTTGTCTATCGAGACGTGGTGGAACTCCAATCCCTTGACCCGTGCTGATATCTTGAGGACGGCGTTTCTGTATGCTACCATTTTTGGATTTTTTTTGCATCGAATTCGCCATTGATTTGTGAGATGGCGAGGTTGGCATCCCCCCGTACCTCAAGCCATTGTACCCCATTGAGGTTGCCGTCTAAAGACCGTGTATTAGTGCCTCGTATTCTACCGCATTATTCGAATCGGCATACATGATTTGTAGCACGTATCGGACATTATCCCCGTAGGTGATGTGAGGATCACCCCAGCCCCTAGTCCGACGAGAGTTTTGGACTCGTCGAAGTAAAAATATCGACATCCATAATATCAAATAAAAATATAAATATTTATTAACGATGAATTTATCACAACAATTTGATATTATAGATTTTGATATATTTATCTATGAATTTAATTAAATTTAAAAGATTTGAAATTAAAAAATATAACACACATTGTATTTTGAAACAGAGTGATTTGTTTTTTTAATCTGACAACGGAACAAAGCGCGTCCGGTTCTTTTAATATGGAAAACGTTTCCATATGGCGTGCCGGCCAAACCGACGCGCCGGTGGTTCCCTCACGCGCGCGGGCCATGCAATATTTTTCGCACGCGCGCTTCGCTGGTCAGTGGATGTAACATTTTTCGTCTAGATTTGTTGCAACCAGCGTCATATTTGCTGCAAGCGTTTTTTTTGGTATATTTGTTCAGTAAAAAAGCTGCATATACGTTTGGTTGCAACTTCAGTTTATCGGATTTTTCGTTACAATCGATGTTTTTTACTTTTGCTACAACTGTGTTAATTTTTGCTACAACCGACATCATTTTTTGCTGCCACCATTCATTAAAAAAGTTATATACACGTTCATGTAGATATTCGTTACAACCGGGGTTTGACTTTTGCTACCACGCACCATCAGCTTCGGTTTTTTTTACTACGATCACGTAGATATTTTTTTTGCTACAAATTTTGTTTTTTGTTGCGATCGTTGAAAAAATTACTGCATCACAACGAATTTTACTGCAATGAAAAAAAAAGTTACATTAAATCTAACGGAGCGGACGGGGTTGGTGGAACGTGGGGCCGCGCGTGGCCGGCACGTGGGCGCAGAGCAGTGCCCTTTTAGTATGGGCGGTTCTTGACTCGACGGACGGTTGTCAACAACCGTATAGAAGGAGAGAAACCCCGTCATGGATCCATCGCCGACTCGGACCCGAATACGGTCGATCGGATGCCAAAATTATCAGTCCCAATCTACGAGTATAAACCTTGCCGTGTGCTCGCCATCGAGCAATCCCGATCGATTTCTCGGTGCCCCACCCTATTTCCTACGTGATGAGGATTGCCAAGACCGCCGGAGGGAGGCGACGAGAGGACCGCCTGAGCACGCTCAGCGACGCCACGCTGGGCCGCATCCTCTCCTCCCTCCCATCCAAGGAGGCGGCCCGCGCGGCGCTGCTGTCGAGCCGGTGGCGCCACGTCTTCACCTTTGTCGACGCCGTGTGGCTGGAGGAGCCCGAGAGCCCCATCGCCGAGACCGAGTACGAGGACAACGACGGCGGCTCCGACTATGGCCGGCCCGACGACCCGGACCCGAAGCTGCCGTTCACCACCGTGCTCACCGCCGCCCTCCTCGCGCGCCACGGCGTGCCTGCGGCGCCCGCACCGCCACTGCGCGCGCTCCGTGTCGTCTTTGACAGGTACCGCCCCGAGGACGCCCCGGCGGTCGACTACTGGGTGTTCTACGCCCTCAAGCAGGCCGACCGTGCACCTGCCGGGCTCGAGCTCGACCTCAGCCTCCGCCGCGAGTCCCTCTGTAATCGCGTTCACTGCGCTGGCTCCAAGATGCACTACAACCATATGGCACGGTACTCCGTCCCGACGAGGCTTTTCTCCTGCGCTGCGCTGCGGACGCTCAGCATCAGCATCGGCCCCTGCAGCCTCAACCCACCGGCCACCGTCAGCCTGCCGTCCCTCGAGGTGCTGCTCGTCGCCCACGTGTGCGACCACGAGCGACACGTACAGATCCTCGTGGACGGTTGCCCGCGCCTCGCCGACCTCACGCTCGAGACCTGCGCCACGGTGACGACGCTGTCCCTCCTAGGCAACCGCCGCCTCCTCAGGCTCGCGCTCCGATGCTGCCACAACCTAGCCAAGGTATTGTTCGCCGCGGACGGCAAGCTCCACTCCCTGGAGTACCATGGCGATGTGCCTGACGCGTCTCTCCTGGGCCTCCACGGTGGCAGTCCGAGTTTCACGTCGTGCTCGGTCGATATCTCGGCCGAGGAGGTCTCGTCGGAGAAGCTCACTAAACTCGGAGAGTTCCTGCAGCTGGTCTCCTCCACCAAGCACCTGCACCTGCAATCCGCGCAGCTAGGCTCCGACATACAACTCGACGCTCCAGCGACGTTACCGGTTTTCACCAGCCTCCTTCACCTCGAGCTAACAGGGCGCCTCCTGCACGACGACGCAACCGCCGCCGTGAGCAGGATTCTCCGGCACACCCCATCGCTGGAGGTGCTCTCGATGCTCTTTGAAACGGGCCCCAGCGACGACGAGTTGCACGCGCGTGATGTATGGGAAGAATGCAAGGAGGGGGAGGTCGTCGACGCGCACCAGCTCACGTACAACGAGCACGAGGTCCTCCCGGCCATGCCGATAGTGGACATCCCTTGCCTGAGGAGAAATGTGAGGGAGATCAACTTCGTGCATTATCACGGCGGGAGCGCGCAGAGGACGTTGGCCCGTTTCCTGCTATGCAATGCTCCGGTTCTTGACAGACTCTACTGCGCATTTCCTCCGGGGCCATTGTGGATTCAGAACAAGCTTAGAGACGAGATCCAAGGTTGGGCTATGAACAGTCCGATAAATTGTGTGTTTGACTAATCGAGAATTCCAAATTAATTGAAAGTGCAATGCAAGTTGATCTTAGAGCATATAAAGTTTTTTTTGGCTCGTGCGCTTGGTTGATTTGGCATTGGGCAACTTTAATTAAGACTATAAGAAAGCAACAAGAGTTAGTATGCCTTGGGTCTAAGATTTGGACCAGAATTGCATCTGTTTGTTTGGTCATTTTTCTTTTTAATTTTGATGTGGCTAGTCTATATTTATGCATGTCTCAATTAAGGAAAACATACTCCTTAATAATTTGAAAAATATGTGTCTAGGACTCATCTAAATGCGACATAGCACACTAAGTTGACGTCAGCATCATGTTTATAGCCTCCCTTATTTGTTTTCATCTGTTTTATCTTTTAATGCTTGGTTTGTCCAGCCCACTACAACGTCGCGTCTCTCTGATCTTGCTTTTTAAATCTCGCCGACCTGTCCTGCTTGAGAAAATTCCATCGGTCTTCTTGGCTTTCGTCGACTACCACGAGATCGCTCCTGATTGCCTGACACATCATGGATCGAACTAATTTCTTTCGCAGCCTTCGGCATCGTCACCTCTAGATGAACAACCACAACCTCCGAACAACTTAGCTCATGATACCACTTGTTAGAATAATTCGAGGCACTTCGTCAATCATTTGAGGACCAAGCGATCAAACGAGCACGATATCGAGATTTGTTAACGAGGTTCACCGATATGGCTACATCCCCGGGGCATGACTACGGGCGCTCCTCCCTGTGACACCGTCACAATACCGCACCCTGGCCGCCCTAGGCACCGGCACACGTCGCCGGCTCCCCTGCACGCCTGTGCTATTATGTTGGCATAGATTACATCGTGTGTCCACCCTCGCTATATATGAGAGGCCTAGGATACAAGTGTCCTATCAGGACACGACTCCATATCCTGTCTAAACACAATACTACTCAGAGTCCAACTGTAACCTACCGTGTACACCATATTCGACACAACTCTAACAAACTCCACCTTGGCGAATATTATCCACCACCTTGAATTCGTCGATGCGTCGAACTTCCATGTACATTGGACTTGAGCTTATCCCATGAGAACCGATGCTATTCCAAAGACTCTATCACTAGTAGAAAACAGGGCATTTGTCCTGGTTCGTAAGGGCCTTTAGTCCCGGTTCTTGAACCGGGACTAATAGGTCGTTACTAATGCCTCCCCCCTTTAGTCCCGGTTCTTACACGAACCAGGACAGATGGGCATCCACGTGGCCGCTGCGGGCAGCCCAGGCAGGGGGGCCTTTGGTCCCGGTTGGTGACATAAACCGGGACCAAAAGGCATCCACGCGTCAGAAGCTGGCTGCAGCTGAGGTTTTTTTTTTAAAGTGGCTGGTTTAGGGGTTTTGGGGGTTAATTTAGGTTGTTATGAGCTATCTAATAGAGAGAAGTGTTCTCTCTTATCTTCGTGCTAGGTTTACCAACGCTACTGCTATGTTCATTTCACCCGCTGATATATAATAACTCTTCATGCTCGCATCATACATCATCATATATAATAACAAGTCCTACTAATCATGCATCATCATACAACTTCTACTCGTTATTAATAACAAGTCATACGATCATCATACTCATAGTCATCGAACCCAACCCTACATAATTGTTCTTAGCACATCATCAGTATCAGGTAGACCTAAACACACTTAAGATAAAATAGCATAAAACAATATAGACCCTGACTCTCCATTATGAAGAATGAAGATCATCCTGTCTCCAATTCTTGCGCTTCGCTTCCTTTTGCTTCCAAGAAGCTCCTTACGACTGTCCATACATTTTTTCCATTCTTTGATTGTCATGTCTCCACTTCTTTTAGAAATCTGGTATGGACAGTTGAGATTCGTAGGACGACCTGGTTGTACGTTCAAAACATCAAGGCGACCGTGCGTATACATCAGATGAGGCACACAATCATTCGGGATTATCTATTGAAAAACATAGTAATAACTTCGTAGTTAGCAATGATGTATACTAGTTTTAGAAGTATGCAAAAAGATGCACGGATGTTGTAATAGTAAAAAATCTTACCAGGGTATCTCCATGGTAGTTAACGTAGTTCAACACGTGCACTAGTGGCACGTATTGACCATAATGTTGAGGAGTTCGATTGTAGACATTGTAATTCTCAAGATCAGTACAAAATGCGATCAGATGATTTTTCTCCTTATAAGTTAATTCGGAGCCATCGGTGTAGTGGGTTTTGTCTACCATCTTCCGCACATTCTTTGAAGAATGAAAATAAGTTGTCAATGAAAATATGTTGTCAACTATTTTGAAATAAACAATATAAATTACTTAATAACTATGTTAAGCTCACATGGGGGAAGAATTGGAGGTGTATCCACAAGGACCCAAATGCCCATATTGTCTTGCTCGATTGTAGGATCACCAAGATCCATGGTGACAAGCATAGCCTCATCAAAACCATACATCTTGCAAAGTGCTTCCCAATTTTTGCAACCAAAATGGGTTACACTCTCAGCATTGTACAGCTTCACTTTAAAATCCATACTTTTTTGGTTTCCATACTTTCATGGTCTTCAAAACCCATCCTCTCGAAGACATAGCGTCTTGCATAGCATGGGATAAGCTAGTCGAATTGGAAAATATGAAAAATACACGTTAAAATAGTTGAAGTCGTGCTTAATTACGAAAAAAAAACTATTGTCGTCGTTGTGTACCGTATGAACATCGAAGGTCTCCTCGAGCTTAATGCTGAAGCGCCGATCTTCGTGCAGCTCAATGAACCTGTCGCACATACCTCGGTCGTCGTGGCACCAGTCGCACTCCTCCGGGCGGTTTTCGTCGTCCGAGTACGACATTTCCGGCCTATGTTCATAATTCAAATATTAAACTTGTACAACTAAATATATGTACTAAAAAACCTAAATTAGATCATTATTATTAATCACAGGTTGACTATAGGTGATGGTACGTAGCTCCTCCTTTCATTTTCGAGTGCATTATTACACCGAATTGTCTAGCACACGGGAATGAAGGAGAAGCTACCCCACGACGGCGTGGATGATGGAGGGGGCTCCTAGATTTCTGCATAGAGTGCTCTTCAATTTTAGCATTCAAAGTAGGAGTACTTTTCCAATATGAGCATTCAATAAGCAAAACCAAATCATAAAATAAAGTAGTATTCAAATTAGCATGCATTCAATTATAACCAAAACTGCATCATCTCTTGTGTCCGTACATCGTCGAATATTATCACTAATACTCCTCGAATACTATCATACATATAGCATCGCTAATATAGCTAGAACCGTAGCGCCCGACGGGTATCGTCGCGGGCGGTGGACACCCAAAAATAAGGAACCATCACAGGATCATAGCTCCAGTGAGATCCCTGAAGAACCTGTCAGGTATTGTCGAACCTGCCCTCCAATGCAACCATGTAGCGACGGACGTGCTCGTTCTCCTCGCTGACACGGTGGCGTACCACCTCCTCGGTGTCCGAAAGCCTCGACACCGTCACTGGCCCACGCGACCGCCACCAAACAAGGATCGGGTCAACAACGAGTTGCCTCCTCGCCAACCTACGTCCCCGGAAGGTAGCACCTCCCAATACTAGCCCGGCGGAGCCCAGTCCCGCACATGGCCCTGATCAAGC
Source organism: Hordeum vulgare subsp. vulgare (assembly GCF_904849725.1). Classification (NCBI taxonomy): domain Eukaryota; kingdom Viridiplantae; phylum Streptophyta; class Magnoliopsida; order Poales; family Poaceae; genus Hordeum; species Hordeum vulgare. Next base: position 35,492,498 of record NC_058518.1, read on the forward strand.
AGGCCTCCACCGCCGAGTCAACGACGACGAGGATGCGGGATAGGCATCGTCGACGTCGATGTGGGAACTACTTCTATATATAGTTAAATAAATTAGTTTTATTAATTAAATCAACTAGTTCAACTACTAAGCACTTACTATAAATAAATAAAGTAGTACTTACTAAAAACAAACTATTTCTATATATAGTAAAATAAAGTAGTTTATTAAATCAACTAGCTAGTTCAACTATATATGAAGCACTTACTATAGATAAAATAAAGTAGTACTTACTAAAAATAAACTAGTTTAAATATATTTCTATTATTTTTCTAACTAATTATATTAAACACTTTCTCTTCTTATTTTTTCTTTTTTCCTCTATTCTAAATATGAACATATTCATAAATAACTTCGATCATGCACAATTTTCCTATACATACACAATATGAACATATACATAAATTGACAAAGAAAATACTATGAACAAAAAAACATTAAAATTTTATGAACAAAATTACAACAGAAAAAAATCATAAAAATTCTATGAACAGAAAAAAAAATCGTAAAAATTTAACATATTCGATCTTTGCATTTATATGAACATACTAACATGCATTTTCAACAATAATATCATCAAAAAAAAATTTTAACAGAAAAAAAATCTAACACAATATGAACAAATTAATTACACAATATGAAAAAAAATCTAACAGAAAAATCTATGAACTACACATCTAACAAAAAAATCTAACAAAAAAATTTAAAAAAATCTAACTCAATTAACTACACATCTAAATTAGACTACACATCTAAATTAACTACTACTAACATCAAATTAAATTAGCAAAAATTTTGCTCACGGCGACGGTGTTGGCGACGGCAACGGCGAGGTGCGGCGCGGGGCGGGGCGGCGCGGCGACGGTCGACGGTGATGTGCGGCGCGGGCCGGGGCCGGCGGCGACGGGCAGGGGATGGCGGCGTCGCGGGGCACGGGGCGTGGGGCGGGGGGCGGCGACGGTGTTGGGGTGGCGCGGGGCGGCGTCGGGGCGGCGCGGGACGGCGCGGGGCGACGACGGCGTCGGGGCGGCGCGGGACGGCGCGGGGCGACGACGGCGACGGCGAGGCGGAGATGGACGGGCAGCCTGGCGGCGTCGGGCGGCGGGGAAGAACGAACTGAACCAAATTTTCGCGAGTGCTGCTTATATAGGCACAACATTGGTCCCGGTTCATAGCACCAACCGGGACAAATGCACCCCTTTAGTCCCGGTTGGTGGCACCGAGACCTTTGATCCCGGTTGGTGCCACAAACCGGGACAAAAGAGGGGCATTGGTCCCGGTTGGTGCCACTAACCGGTACCAATGCACCCCTTTAGTCTCGGAGTGGTTTATAAGCCCTGCCGAACCAACCACTTCGAGCTCTTCTCTACTGCAGGCTTACGGGCCTAAAATCACTCTCTGTGCTTGTGGGCCTATTGGGCCTACTGCGGGCCTGCATCCTGGCCCTAGTAATGGGTTTCTAGTCGTATGCAGGCCGTGGTGGCCCTGTAGGTGGCACTTTTTTTAAATTGTTTTCCTCTTTTTTGCTTTCTTTTTTGTTTCTAATTATTTATTTATTTTCTTTTACGATAATTCTTTTTGCTATTAAAGTTTGTAACAAAATTCTAATTACTTATTTATTTTCTTTTATGATAAATTTTTTGTTTTTAATGTTTTGAACAAAATTCTAATTACTTATTTATTTTCTTTTATGATAATTCTTTTTGTTATTAAAGTTTGTAATAATATTCTATATAATTTTAGTTTCAATAATACTAGAGGTTTATAAAAGCTTTTTAGTTGATACCTTTATTTTAAAAAAAATTCCAGTTTTTTTGCTTTTTTTTTGTTTCTAATTACTTATTTATTTTCTTTTACGATAATTCTTTTGGCTATTAAAGTTTGTAACAAAATTCTAATTACTTATTTATTTTCTTTTATGATAATTCTTTTTTGCTTTTAATGTTTTGAACAAAATTCTAATTACTTATTTATTTTCCTTTATGATAATTCTTTTTTCTATTAAAGTTTGTAACAAAATTCTATATAATTTTAGTTTCAATAATACTAAAGGTTTATAAAAGCTTTTTAGTTGATTCCTTTAGTACCAGTTTTAAGGCTGTTACAAAGGCATTTTATTTGGTACAGGTTTTAAGGCTGGGGCCCCACGAGCACCTTTTAGTACCGGTTCGTGGCATGAACCGGTAAAAGAGTTTTTTAGTTGATTCTTTCTGCAGCTGTTTTTTAGTCCCACCTCGCAAAGCGAGAGGCACTCGCAGCGGTTTATAAGCCCTGAGTGTAGAGATGATGAAGGGAGAAGCGCAGTGCTCACCTGCACATTGGCCTGAAGCTAAGCAACGTGCAGGTGAGCATTGCGCCTCTCTTTTATTTTGGCATGGTATCACCATTTCATCCAGATAGCATATGCAAGAAAGTTGAGAGGGTTCCGGCAAAAACTGGATGCACTTCGTGTACAAAACGGACAATCTCTTTTGAAGTATCAGGATTTCATACGTAAACTTGTCTGTTACAACATGCATTTCAAATGAACTACAAAAAGGTTGAAAGTTGGCATGGTATCATCATAATAGTTGTGGAGAAAGTCTTCACTTTTTCTTCGCTTCTGTCCTTTCCTTATTGCACCGTAACCATGGATAATCTTCATCATTTATCAGGACGCTTGGGTCAGCCTTGACTTTGAAGGGGGGAATTTCATGAAACTTTTCATAATCTTCGGACATGTCTGTCTTGCCCTCCACTCTCACGATGTCCCTTTTTCCTGAAAGAACTATGTGGCGCTTTGGCTCATCGTATGATGTATTCGCTTCCTTATTTTTTTCTTTTTCTCGGTTTGGTAGATATGTCCTTCACATAGACAACCTGTGCCACATCATTGGCTAGGACGAACGGTTCATCAGTGTACCCAAGATTGTTCAGATCCACTGTTGTCATTCCGTACTGTGGGTCTACCTGTACCCCGCCTCCTGACAGATTGACCCATTTGCACTTGAACAAAGGGACCTTAAAATCTACTCCATAATCAAGTTCTCATATGTCCACTATGTAACCATAATATGTGTCCTTTCCCCTCTCGGTGGCAGCATCAAAGCGGACACCGCTGTTTTGGTTGGTGCTCTTTCGATCTTGGGCGATCGTATAAAATGTATTCCCATTTATCTCGTATCCTTTCCAAATCGTAACAGTCGAAGATGGTCCCCTGGACAACGAGTACAGCTCATCACAAACAGTGTTTTCATCTCTGAGACGTGTTTCCAACCAACTGCTGAAAGTCCTGATGTGTTCACATGTAATCCAGTCGTCGCACTGCTCCGGGTGCTTGGAGCGCAGACTGTTCTTGTGTTCATCGACATAAGGGGTCACCAAGGTAGAGTTGTGTAGAACTGTGCAGTGTGCTTGAGACCAAGATTATCCGTCCCTGCATATTATTGTCTCCCCTCCAAGCGTGCCTTTTCCAGTCAGTCTCCCCTCATACCGCGATTTAGGGAGACCTATCTTCTTAAGGTCAGGAATGAAGTCAACCCAAAACCCAATGACATCCTCTGTTTGATGGCCGATGGAGATGCTTCCTTCTGGCCTAGCGCGGTTACGGACATATTTCTTTAGGACTCCTATGAACCTCTCAAAGGGGTACATATTGTGTAGAAATACGGGGCCCAGAATGACAATCTCGTCAACTAGATGAACTAGCACGTGCGTCATGATATTGAAGAAGGATGGTGGGAACACCAGCTCGAAACTAATAAGACATTGCACCACATCACTCCTTAGTCTTGGTATGATTTCTGGATTGATCACCTTCTGAGAGATTGCATTGAGGAATGCACATAGCTTCACAATGGCTAATCGGACGTTTTCCGGTAGAAGCCCCCTCAATGCAACCGGAAGCAGTTGCGTCATAATCACGTGGCAGTCTTGAGACTTTAGGTTCTCAAACTTTTTCTGTGCCATATTTATTATTCCCTTTATATTCGACGAGAAGCCAGTCGGGACCTTCATACTAAGCAGGCATTCAAAGAAGATTTCCTTCTCTTCTTTGGTAAGAGCGTAGCTGGCAGGACCTTCATACTGCTTTGCAGGCATGCCGACTTTTCGTGAAAACATTGCAGGTCCTCCCGTGCCTCAGTTGTATCTTTTGTCTTCCCATACACGCACAAGAAGCCTAGCAGGTTGACGCAAAGGTTCTTCGTCACGTGCATCACGTCTATCGAAGAGCGGACCTCTAGGTCTTTCCAGTAGGGTAGGTCCCAAAATATAGATTTCTTCTTCCACATGGGTGCGTGTCCCCCAGCGTCACTCGGAACAGCTAGTCCGCCGGGACCCTTTCCAAAGATTACATGTAAATCATTGACCATAGCAAGTACGTGATCACCGGTACGCATGGTGGGCTTCTTCCAGTGATCTGCCTCGCCTTTGAAATGATTGCCTTTCTTTCGACATTGATGGTTGGTCGGAAGAAATCGACGATGGCCCAGGTACACATTCTTCCTGCAGCTTCCCAGGTATATACTTTCGGTGTCAGCTAAACAGTGCGTGCATGTATGGTATCCCTTGTTTGTCTGTCATGAAAGGTTAGTGAGAGCGGGCCAATCGTTGATGGTTACAAACAGCAACGCGTGCAGGTTAAATTCCTCCTGTTTGTGCTCATCCCACGCACGTACACCGTTTCCATTCCACAGTTGTAAAAGTTCTTCAACTAATGGCCTTAGGTACACATCAATGTCGTTGTCGGGTTGCTTAGGGCCTTGGATGAGAACTGGCATCATAATGAACTTTCGCTTCATGCACATCCAAGGAGGAAGGTTATACATACATAGAGTCAGGGGCCAGGTGCTGTGATTGCTGCTCTGCTCCCCGAAAGGATTAATGTCATCCGTGCTTAAACCAAACCATATGTTCCTTGGGTCACGTGCAAACTCGGCCCAGTACTCTCTCTGGATTTTTCTCCAATGCGACCCGTCAGCGGGTGCTGTCAACTTCCCATCTTTCTTACGGTCCCCACTGTGCCATCGCATCAACTTGGCATGCTCTTTGTTTCTGAACAGTCGTTTCAACCGTGGTATTATAGGAGCATACCATATCACCTTCGCAGGAACTCTCTTCTTGCGGGGCTTGCAGTTAACATCACCAGGGTCATCTCGTCTGATCTATTATCGCAATGCACCGCATACCGGGCATGCGTTCAAATCCTCGTACGCACCGCGGTAGAGGATGCAGTCATTGTTGGGGAACGTCGCATGGGAAACAAAAAATTTCCTACGCGCACGAAGACCTATCATGGTGATGTCCATCTACGAGAGGGGATTTCTGATCTACGTACCCTTGTAGATCGCACAGCAGAAGCGTTAGTGAACGCGGTTGATGTAGTGGAACGTCCTCACGTCCCTCGATCCGCCCCGCGAACCGTCCCACGAACCGTCCCGCGATCCGTCCCACGATCTAGTGCCGAACGGACAGCACCTCCGCGTTCAGCACACGTACAGCTCGACGATGATGTCGGCCTTCTTGATCCAGCAAGAGAGACGGAGAGGTAGATGAGTTCTCCGGCAGCGTGACGGCGCTCCGGAGGTTGGTGGTGATCTAATCTCAACAGGGCTCCGCCCGAGCTCCGCAGAAACGCGATCTAGAGGAAAAACCGTGGAGGTATGTGGTCGGGCTGCCGTGGCAAAAGTTGTCTCAAATCAGCCCTAATACCTCAGTATATATAGGAGGGAGGGGGAGGGAAGAAGCAGCCTCAAACCCTCAAGGTTTGGCCGAAATTGGAGGTGGAGGAGTCCTACTCCAATCCTACTTGGAGTAGGATTCCACCTTCCCACTTGGAAACTCTTTCCACCTTGTGTTTTTTCCTTCTCAAACCTTATGGGCCTTAGTGGGAACTTATTCCAGCCCACTAGGGGCTGGTTTATCTCTTCCCATAGCCCATGAGACCCCTCGGGGCGTGACACCCCTCCCGATGGTCCCCGGCACCCCTCCCGACACTCCCGGTACACTACCGATGAGCCCGAAACTTTTCCGGTGACTAAAACAGGACTTCCTATATATCAAACTTTACCTCCGGACCATTCTGGAGCTCCTCGTGATGTCCTGGATCTCATCCGGGACTCCGAACAACATTCGGTAACCAACCATATAACTCAAATACGCATAAAACAACGTCGAACCTTAAGTGTGCAGACCCTGCGGGTTCGAGAACTATGTAGACATGACCCGAGAGACTCCTCTGTCAATATCCAGTAGCGGGACCTGGATGCCCATATTGGATCCTACATATTCTACGAAGATCTTATCGTTTGAACCTTAGTGCCAAGGATTCATATAATCTCGTATGTCATTCCCTTTGTCCTTCGGTATGTTACTTGGCCGAGATTCGATCGTCAGTATCCGCATACCTATTTCAATCTCGTTTACCGGCAAGTCTCTTTACTCGTTCCGTAATACAAGATCCCGTAACTTACACTAAGTCACATTGCTTGCAAGGCTTGTGTGTGATGTTGTATTACCGAGTGGGCCCCGAGATACCTCTCCGTCACACAGAGTGACAAATCCCAGTCTCGATCCATACTAACTCAACGGACACCTTCGGAGATACCTGTAGAGCATCTTTATAGTCACCCAGTTACGTTGCGACGTTTGATACACACAAAGCATTCCTCCGGTGTTAGTGAGTTATATGATCTCATGGTCATAGGAACAAATACTTGACACGCAGAAAACAGTAGCAACAAAATGACACGATCAACATGCTACGTCTATTAGTTTGGGTCTAGTCCATCACATGATTCTCCTAATGATGTGATCCCGTTCTCAAGTGACAACACTTGCCTATGGCCAGGAAACCTTGACCATCTTTGACCAACGAGCTAGTCAACTAGAGGCTTACTAGGGACAGTGTTTTGTCTATGTATCCACACAAGTATTGTGTTTCCTATCAATACAATTATAGCATGGATAATAAAGGATTATCATGAACTAAGAAATATAATAATAACTAATGTATTATTGCTCTAGGGCATATTTCCAACAGTCTCCCACTTGCACTAGAGTCAATAATCTAGTTCACATCACCATGTGATTCCAACGAATCCAACACCCATATAGTTATGGGGTGTGATCACGTCTTGCTCGTGAGAGAGGTTTTAGTCAACGGTTCTGAAACTTTCAGATCCGTGCGTTCTTTACAAATCTTTATGTCATCTTATAGATGCTGCTACTACGTGCTATTCGGAAATGCTCCAAATATCTACTCTACTATACGAATCTGTTTCGCTACTCATAGTTATCCGGATTAGTGTCAAAGCTTGCATCGACGTAACCCTTTATGACGAACTCTTTAACCACCTCCATAATTGAGAAAAATTCCTTAGTCCATTAGTTACTAAGGATAAATTTTGACCGCTGCTAGTGATTCAATCATGGATCACTCTCTGTACCTCTCAACAGACTTTGAGTCAAGGCACACATCAGGTGCGGTACACAACATGGCATACTTTAGATTCTACGGCTAAGGCATAGAAGACGACCTTCGTCTATTCTCTTTATTCTGCCGTGGTCGGGTTTTGAGTCTTACTCAAATTTACACCTTACAACGCAACCAAGAACTCCTTCTTTGCTGATCTATTTTGAACTCCTTCAAAAACTTGTCAAGGCATGCATCTTATTGAAACTTTCATTAAGCGCTTTTGATCTATCTCCATAGATCTTTGATGCTCAACGTTCAAGTAGCGCAATCCAGGTATTCCTTCGAAAACTCCTTTCAAACAACCCTATATGCTTTACAGAAATTCTACATTACTTCTGATCAACAATATGTCTACCACATATACTTATCAGAAATTCTATAGTGCTCGCACTCACTTCTTTGGAAATACAAGTTTCTCATAAACCTTGTACAAACCCAAAATCTTTGATCATCTCATCAAAGTGTATATTCCAACTCCGAGATGCTTGCACCAGTCCATTGAAGGATCGCTGGAGCTTGCATACTTGCTAGTATCTTTAGGATCGACAAAACCTTCTGGTTGTATCACATACAATGTTTGCTCAAGGAAACCGTCGAGGAAACAATGTTTTGACATCCTACGTGTAATATTTCATAAATAATGCATCAACAACTAACATAACTCTAACACACCTTTAGCATTGCTACGAGTGAGAAAGTCTTATCATAGTCAACTGTTTGATCTTGTCGAAAACATCTTTGCGACAAGTCGAGCTTTTCTTAATAGTGACTTATCACCATCATCATCTGTCTTCTTTTTAAAGATCCATTTTTACTCAATAGTCCTATGACCATCAAGTAGTTCTTCCAAAGTCTACACTTTTGTTTTCATACATGGATCCTCTCTCGGATTTCATGGCTTCCAGCCATTTGTCGAAATCTGGGCCCACCATCGCTTTCTCCATAACTCGTAGGTTCACTGTTGCTCAACAACATGACCTCCAAGACAGGGTTACCGTACCACTCTGTGGTAGTACGCGACCTTGTCAACCTACGAGGCTTGTAGTAACTTGATCCGATGCTTGATGATCACCATTATCAGCTTCCACTTCAATTGGTGTAGGCGCCACAGGAACAACTTCCTGCGCCCTGCTACACACTGGTTGAAGTGATGGTTCAATAACCTCATCAAGTTCTACTACCCTCCCACTCAATTCTTTCGAGAGAAACCTTTCCTCGAGAAAGGATCCGTTTCTAGAAACAAACACTTTGCTTTCGGATCTGAGATAGGAGATGTACCCAACTGTTTTGGATATCCTATGAAGATGCATTTATCCGCTTTGGGTTCGAGCTTATCAGACTGAAACTTTTTCACATAAGTGTCGAAGCCCCAAACATTCAAGAAACGACAGTTTAGATTTCTCTAAACCTCAGTCTATACTGTGTCATCTCAACGGAAATACGTGGTGCCCTATTTAAAGTGAATGTGGTTGTCTCTAATGCTTAACCCATAAACGATAGTGGTAATTCGATAAGAGACATCACAACATGAAACATACCAAATAGTGCATGGCTATGACGTTCAGACACATCATCACACTATGATGTTCCGGGTGGCATGAACTGCGAAACAATTTCCACATTGTCTTAACTGCGTACCAAAACTCGTAACTCAGATATTCATTTCTATTGTCATATCGTAGACAGTTTATCCTCTTGTTACGACGAACTTCACTCTGAAACGGAATTGAACTTTTCAATATTTCAGACTTGTGATTCATTAAGTAAATACTTCTGTATCTACTCAAAACGTCAGTGAAGTAAGAACATAATGATATCCACTGCGTGCCTCAGCACCCATTGGGCTGCATACATCAAAATGTATCACTTCCAACAAGTTACTATCTTGTTTCATCTCAATGAAAACAAGGCCTTGCTCATGTGGTATGATTTGCATGTCACTAGTGATTCAAAAACAAGTGAGTACAAAGATCCATAAGCATGGAGCCTCTTCACACAATTTATACCAAAATGACTCAAGCAGCAGTGCCACAAGTAAGTGGTACTATCATCATTACCTCGTGTCTTTTGGCACCAATATCATGAACATGTGTAACACTACGATCGAGATTCAATAAACCATTGAAGGTGATTATTCAAGAAAATAGAGTAACCATTATTCTCTTTAAATGAATAACCGTATTGCAATAAACACGATCCAATCATGTTCATGCTTAACGCAAGCACCAAATAACAATTATTTAAGTTTAACACCAATCCCGATGGTAGAGGGAGCGTGCGATGTTTGATCATATCAACCTTGGAAACACTTCCAACACGTATCGTCACCTCGCCTTTAGCTAGTCTCCATTTATGTCGTAGCTTTCATTTCGTGTTACTAATCACTTAGCAACCGAACCGGTATCCAATACCCTCATGTTACTAGGAGTACTAGTAAAGTACACATCAATATCATGTATATCAAATATACTTCTTTCGACTTTTGCCAGCCTTCTTATCTACCAAGTATCTAGAGTTGCTCCGCCTCAGTGACTGTTCCCCTCATTACAGAAGCACTCAGTCTCGGGTTTGGGTTTAATCTTGGGTCTCTTCATTAGTGTAGCAACTGTTTTGCCGTTTCACGAAGTATCCCTTCTAGCCCTTGCCATTCTTGAAACTTAGTGGTTCTACAAACCATCAACTATTGATGCTCCTTCTTGATTTCTACTTTCGCGGTGTGAAACATCGCGAATTGCTCAAGGATCATTGTATCTATCCTTGATATGTTATAGTTCATCACGAAGCTCTCACAGCTTGGTGGTAGTGACTTTGGAGAACCATCACTATCTCATGTGGAAGATTAACTCCCACTTGATTCAAGAGATTGTCGTACTCAGACAATCTGAGCACACGCTCAACGATTGAGCTTTTCTCCTTTACTTTGTGGACAAAGAATCTTGTCGGAGGTCTCGTACCTCTTAACAAGGGCACAAGCATGAAATCACAATTTCATATCTTTAGAACATCACTTACGTTCCGTGACGTTTCAAAACGTCTTCGGCGCCTTGCTTCTAAGCCATTAAGCATTTTGCACTGAACTATCGTGTAGTCATCAGAAACGTGTATGTCGGATGTTCACAACATCTACAGACGACGCTCGAGGTGCAGCACACCGAGTGGTGCATTAAGGACATAAGCCTTCTGTGCAGCAACGAGGACAATCCTCGGTTTTACAGACTCAGTCTGCAAAGTTTGCTACTATCAACTTTCAACTAAATTTTCTCTAGGAACATATAAAAACAGTAGAGCTATAGCGCAAGCTACATCGTAATTCGCAAAGACCATTAGACTATGTTCATGACAATTAGTTCAATTAATCATATTACTTAAGAACTCCCACTCAAAAAGTACATCTCTCTAGTCATTTGAGTGGTACATGATCCAAATCCACTATCTCAAGTCCGATCATCACGTGAGTCGAGAATAGTTTCAATGGTAAGCATCTCTATGCTAATCATATCAACTATACCATTCATGCTCGACCTTTCGGTCTCATATGTTCCGAGGCCATGTCTGCACATGCTAGGCTCGTCAAGCTTAACCCGAGTGTTCCGCGTGTGCAACTGTTTTGCACCCGTTGTATGTGAACGTTGAGTCTATCACACCCGATCATCATGTGGTGTCTCGAAACAAAGAACTGTCGCAACGGTGCAGAGTCGGGGAGAACACAATTTCGTCTTGAAATTTTAGTGAGAGATCACCTCATAATGCTACCGTCGTTCTAAGCAAAATAAGGTGCATAAAAGGATTAACATCACATGCAATTCATAAGTGACATGATATGGCCATCATCATGTGCTTCTTGATCTCCATCACCAAAGCACCGGCACGATCTTCTTGTCACCGGCATCACACCATGATCTCCATCAACGTGTCGCCATCGAGGTTGTCGTGCTACTCATGCTATTACTACTAAAGCTACATCCTAGCAAAATAGTAAACGCATCTGCAAGCACAAACGTTAGTTTAAAGACAACCCTATGGCTCCTGCCGGTTGCCGTACCATCGACGTGCAAGTCGATATTAACTATTACAACATGATCATCTCATACATCAAATATATCACATCACATCGTTGGCCATATCACATCACAAGCATACCATGCAAAAACAAGTTAGACGTCCTCTAATTTTGTTGTTGCATGTTTTACGTGGTGACCATGGGTATCTAGTAGGATCGCATCTTACTTACGCAAACACCACAATGGAGATATATGAATTGCTATTTAAACTCATCCAAGGACCTCCTCGGTCAATTCCGATTCAACTAAAGTTGGAGAAACTGACACCCGCCAGTCATCTTTGAGCAACGGAGTTACTCGTAGCGATGAAACCAGTCTCTCGTAAGCGTACGAGTAATGTCGGTCCGAGCCACTTCGATCCAACAATACCGCGGAATCAAGAAAAGACTAAGGAGGGCAGCAAAACGCACATCACCGCCCACAAAAACTTTTGTGTTCTACTCGAGAAGACATCTACGCATGAACCTAGCTCATGATGCCACTCTTGGGGAACGTCGCATGGGAAACAAAAAATTTCCTACGCGCACGAAGACCTATCATGGTGATGTCCATCTACGAGAGGGGATGTGTGATCTACGTACCCTTGTAGACCGTACAGCAGAAGCGTTAGTAAACGCGGTTGATGTAGTGGAACGTCCTCATGTCCCTCGATCCGCCCCGCGAACCGTCCCGCGATCAGTCCCACGATCTAGTGCCGAACGGACGGCACCTCCGCGTTCAGCACACGTACAGCTCGACGATGATCTCGGCCTTCTTGATCCAGCAAGAGAGACGGAGAGGTAGAAGAGTTCTCCGGCAGCGTGACGGTGCTCCGGAGGTTGGTGATGATCTTGTCTCAGCAGGGCTCCGCCCGAGCTCCGTAGAAACGCGATCTAGAGGTAAAACCGTGGAGATATGTGGTCGGGCTGCCGTGGCAATGTTGTGTCAAATCAGCCCTAAAACCTCTGTATATATAGGGGGAGGAGGGGGAGCCTTGCCTTGGGGTCCAAGGACTCCCAAGGGGGTCGGCCGAGCCTAAGGGGGGAACCCTCCCCTTCCAAACCGAGTCCAACTAGGTTTGGAAGGAGGAGTCCTTCCCCCTTTTCCCACCTCCTCTTTTTTTTCTCTTTGATTTTCTTCCTATGGCGCATAGGGCCTTCTTGGGCTGTCCCACCAGCCCACTAAGGGCTGGTGCGCCACCCCCAAGGCCTATGGGCTTCCCCGGGGTGGGTTGCCCCCCCCCCCCCGGTGAACTCCCGGAACCCATTCGTCATTCCCGGTACATTCCCGGTAACTCCGAAAACCTTCCGGTAATCAAATGAGGTCATCCTATATATCAATCTTCGTTTCCGGACCATTCCAGAAACCCTCGTGACGTCCGTGATCTGATCCGGGACTCTGAACAACATTCGGTAACCAACCATATAACTCAAATACGCATAAAACAATGTCGAACCTTAAGTGTGCAGACCCTGCGGGTTCGAGAACTATGTAGACATGACCCGAGAGACTCCTCGGTCAATATCCAATAGCGGGACCTGGATGCCCATATTGGATCCTACATATTCTACGAAGATCTTATTGTTTGAACCTCAGTGCCAAGGATTCATATAATCCCGTATGTCATTCCCTTTGTCCTTCGGTATGTTACTTGCCCGAGATTCGATCGTCAGTATCCGCATACCTATTTCAATCTCGTTTACCGGCAAGTCTCTTTACTCGTTCCGTAATACAAGATCCCGTAACTTACACTAAGTCACATTGCTTGCAAGGCTTGTGTGTGATGTTGTATTACCGAGTGGGCCCCGAGATACCTCTCCGTCACACGGAGTGACAAATCCCAGTCTCGATCCATACTAACTTAACGGACACCTTCGGAGATACCTGTAGAGCATCTTTATAGTCACCCAGTTACGTTGCGACGTTTGATACACCCAAAGCATTCCTCCGGTGTTAGTGAGTTATATGATCTCATGGTCATAGGAACAAATACTTGACACGCAGAAAACAGTAGCAACAAAATGACACGATCAACATGCTACGTCTATTAGTTTGGGTCTAGTCCATCACATGATTCTTCTAATGATGTGATCCCGTTATCAAGTGACAACACTTGCCTATGGCCAAGAAACCTTGACCATCTTTGATCAACGAGCTAGTCAACTAGAGGCTTACTAGGGACAGTGTTTTGTTTATGTATCCACACAAGTATTGTGTTTCCTATCAATACAATTATAGCATGGATAATAAACGATTATCATGAACTAAGAAATATAATAATAACTAATTTATTATTGCTCTGGGGCATATTTCCAACAACTTCTAGATTTTCAACACCCAATCCCCCCTGCTCCTTGGGTCTGCATATAATATCCCAACGTGCTAATCTGTATTTCTTCTTATCCTCACTACTTTGCCAAAAAAAGCGAGATCTATAAAAATCTAGTCTTTTCCGTACCCCTACCGGTATTTCAAAAAAAAGACAATAGGAACATGGGTAAGCTTGTTAACACAGAGTTTATTAATACAGGCCTTCCTCCATATGACATAAGCTTGCCCTTCCAGCAACTTAGTTTCTTTTCAAATCTCTCTTCAATACATTTACATTCCTTAATTGTTAGTCGCCTATGATGAATAGGAATCCCAAGATAGCTAAAAGGTAATGATCCCATTTCACATCCAAATAGTTCTCTGTATATATGCATCTTGCTCTTCTTTTGCCTTCCCAAAGCACAAGAGTTCGCTTTTGTTAAAATTAATTTTCAATCCCGAAAGCTGTTCAAATAAGCATAGTAGTAATTTCATATTCCTCGCTTTAACCATGTCATGTTCCATAAAGATAATTGTGTCATCTGCATATTGTAATACGGATACACCCCCATCTATGAGATTTGGTATTAGACCACCTATTTGGCCCTTTTCTTTTGCTCTGTCAATCAGTATTGTCAACATATCTGCTACTATATTGAACAACACTGGCGACATTGAATCCCCCTGTCCTAAACCCTTATGTGTTTGAAAAAACTGACCAATGTCATCATTAACTTTAACCCCTACACTACCTTTATGAATAAAAGTGTCCACCTGATCTCCCCATCTTTCATTAAATCATTTCATACGTAAGGCCTGTTGAAGGAATGACCATTTAACTTTATCATAAGCTTTTTCGAAATCCACTTTAAAGATAACCCCATCTAGTTTCTCGTCGAGTGTTGCGCGGCAAATCTGCCGTGCGTCGGGCCACCTTTTCCCGCGTGCGCCAACTTTTCATGCGCACCGGGTTATTTCGTGACCGCTGGAGCACGCGCAACCGCCCCACACGCTAAAATACTATTTTTTTAGCGCGCGTGATTTTTGCAACTGCTGTTGGAGATGCTCTCAGCACATTCCATTTTCACGGCAAGTCAGACTAGTGGAGTCCAAGCCAAAGCCCTTCGTCCATGTTGCGGCAAATATAACAACACGTTCATGATCGCGCAATATCATAGCAGCCTCGGATATGCCATCATCTTTTACACAAGCTCCGTCAAAGTTTAGCTTCGCCACGTTCACACCTGGAGGTTCCCAACGTGGCTTGGCTGTTATTTCATGTGACATCTTCGGCTTGCTTCCAGAGACACACCCAATCTTTTTGCCCTGCTCTAGCACAAGAAGCTTCACGAAAGCGCCGCGAACCTTCAATAGGACAGGATCGGAGGCTTATGGTGCATGAGCTCATTCCGGGCGTACCAGATTATCCACATGATCATGAGGGAGGCGAGTCTCTAATTGTCCGGCAACTTCTCCAGCAGATGAAAGAGACAATCCGGCTCTGCGTAGCGCAAGTCGTCTAGTGTTGGTAACTCCCAGGACTCCCGCGCATACACTATGCTTCTTAATTTTCCAGGCCTCAATTAAAGAAGTTGTGTCATTCAATTCTTTTAGTACACTATTGTTCATAATTTTAAGGCCACATAATCAATTGAGATCTTCAATTTTAAATTAGGTCATCCATATTGATTGGGTCAACAATTACTTAAGGAACCCTCTCACTAATTCTTTTAATTTACTATGCTCCCTAATTTTAGATTTCTTTCATTCGATTGAGGTGTCAATTTTGGATTTGGCTCATGATTTTGACCGGGCCAACAAATTTTCAAACCAAATTAGCAGGAACCGGTCTATAAAAACATATTAATTTAGCACACCCTCTCATCACCTAAAAAACGAAGCACCAACATGTGATACTATAACATCGGTGAGAACTTATTGCAGAGATTGGTAGTTTCATCCCTTGAAAGTTTGATTCCATCTTTGTAGAAAAATAATACTGTGTCTTTGAAGAACACATAAGTGCAATTGGATGTGAAACTGTGAATGCCCTCCTGATCATCCGGATCACAAACAAATTATTGGGAGTACTATTTTTTTCCTTTGGAGAAATATAATGGGCGTACACTGCTCCTACACATTTCAAGTTTGTTTTTCACCTTGTAAGAGGCAAGACCTGCACCTTTGTTGCGTTCATCCTTCTTCCCTTTGATGAATTGGCAATCCACTTCTCAATCTTGAGATTCACATGCTCATGGATCCTCTCGTTTCCGGCGTCAATGAACATCGTCTCCAGAGCCATGGCGTTTTGAGCGAAGAACTTGATGAGCTGGGCTCCAAAGCAGTTCGTCATCTCCCGCCGGAACTTCAGGCCAACCTTTATTAGGCAGCTCCGCAGGCATTTGAACGAGTGGCCAGTGAGCCCGGGCACATCAGAAACCTGGTCGTAGTCAACGCCGTCGTCCTCGCCTCCGGCCACCATCGACCCTTGTCTGCGGCTCTTGAAACGACGTACCGACTCTTCGACCTGTGCTCGATGTTTGCTGTCCACGATTTGGACCCCGCCGTACGATCTCTTGGTGCTTTCGTCGTGTGCTGTTGTGCTGAGCTCGATCCGGAGTTCGCTGAGAGCCGGGCTGCAGCGGAGCAGGTTCTTGATCAGCTGCGCCGCCGCATTCTCGGTGGGCGTGTACACACCCTGGAGCTCGAGGCGCTCGAGCCGTCGGAGCTTGATATTTTTTGCCTCGTTGGTGTAGTGACATCGGATCTCCTCCACATGGCGCACCCTCAGCTTCATCTCCTTGGCGTGGCTCAAGCCGCGGACGGTTCCCCAGAAGCTCCGGCACGGGTCGCTGTTTCGTCGGCCGCCATGGTCGATGATAGTCAGTTCCGCCCGTGCCAACTGCTGCGGTGGTGGGTCCAACGAGATATGTCGGACGGCCCCTTTGTACCTGAAGTGGCGCAACATCGGCGCGTCGATCTCCACGGTGCCATTCTTGTTCAAGCAGCACTTGTCCAACACGAGTACGGTGGCGGCCAGGCAACGGAGGGACCGAAGCGTGCCTTCCACCGGCGGCGGCGTATCAACTTTGAAGCCCGGTCGGGCATCCTCGTCGAGAAGGATGGCCTCAAGGTGGATGACAGCGAGCAATGGCGCGGCGTCGATGATGCGCTGGAGTTCCTTGAACGGTGCATTGCAGTGTCGCAGCCGCAGCGAGGTGAGCCGAGGGAAGGACGTGCCGGCGGCGGCCGGTTTGAGACTGCTGCAGTTGGTGAGCTCCAGGACGCGGAGGGTCCCCGACGG